>NC_064635.1:51812792-53012792 GCF_023864275.1 Schistocerca cancellata | reverse complement strand
AAAGTGCGGCTTAGATTCGAGTAAATACGGTAGTCATATGCGCACAAAGAACAAAGCAGTATAATAATCTAAGAAGCAAATGTTATTGACACATGCAGAAGGCTAGATGAATTTTTCTGTGGTATACATTCCACTGGCGTTCCTGCACGCAGTCCATGGTACCAATTTCAAGTGCCCAAATACTGGGCATTTCTGCAGAAGTGCTGTAAGCAACACATCCTGTCATCACAGGATCTGAAAAGTGTGCAGCACTATGCAAGTTACAACCACATATGGATTGTCATTGAGGAAATAATGGACTTCATTAGCAATCCATCTGTCTGCAAACTTGATGGAGGAGAACCCTTGAAACCATTGTTGACTTCCTGCTAAGTGTTGGAACAACAAAAACATTCATTCAACAGTAGCTTATTTTGTGAATGACAGTCTTAAAAGTGCTGTGGCCTGAGGGAATTCAAGAAGAAGAAAATTCTTGCTGGGTATTCAGCTGCTACAGCATTTGTGCCGACGGGGTGACTGCCCTACAAATAATCTAGCTGCATGTAGTCCACTTCATAAGTCTAGCCCACCAACTGCAACACACTACTGATGAAGTGCGCAGCAGCTTCTGAAAAGTAAATACAGCAATTTCATATAGTAAGAAAGTTTTTCGCAAGCCCCTGCTCTATAAAGAACTGTGGAGTTCCCCTAAACAGGTCAGGTGTGTACTACACATCAGAGGCTGCTACTCAGGTAGCTGATTGTGTGTAGGGTGCACACAAAAGTTTTTTTAGACCAGGCGACTCTCAGTCCAATTCAGATTATGATAGCTGTAGGAAACCCAGAAGTATCAGTGTAAGACCAAAAGAAGTGAAACGTATATAATACTAGGTACAAAAGCTGGTTGACACCGGAAATTGATAGCAGTGAGATTTTTGGGGAAAATTTAAGTGTATATCAAAAGGAGAGGCAAATGGGAGTGTATTTGTCACAGTAGACAAGCAAAGTTGCCAAAAGTTTCCCCTAATGAAATTCCCTGATATTTCTCTAATTTCCTGGCAAGTTTTATAATTTTTTCTGGCAAATTCTGAGATCTCAAGGGTAAGTAAAGACGTAAGTTGACAAAAAACGTAAGTACTTCTGTATTTCTCCCCCATGTTAGAAAAATCTTAAGTACTAACGTCAACATCTTTTGTAATGAATTGTTTTTAGATGGAGAAAGCGAGCCAAGTGGTATGCGTGTTTCATTAAGACCACTGGTATTTTATTTCAATAAAACAAAACACATCTGGTGACAAACATATGAATTTCCTTGAAGTTGCAAGACAGATTTAAAGTACATTCACTGATTTAAGAAATAACCTCAGAAAAATGTAGGCATCTTGAAAGAAATGTGTAAGGTGGGGAAGAGTTGTGTAAACCAATACTATAGGTGACTGCCCATAAAATTTTGGTTCTACTGTGTTCATTATTGTCAGTTATTACCGACAGTGTTATGTCTATTATTTTACAGGTATTGACTGCCACAATTTTCTTCTTCTTATTGTCCACACTTTCTAATATAAACTACTTTCAAGGAGCCAAAATATACTACAATAAATAAAATGCCTATAAAACACCTCACTGTACAGTGTTCTTGGGGTGAGACAGTTGCAACTCCTGAAATCCGTTGCCCACGGCCTCTGGCCTGCCGAGGAGCACCACAGTCCTAGGCCCACGGATAAACCACGAAAATCCACTGCATTACGCCACCACACACAAACAGACCTGACCTGCAGGTAGATCGGTGAGAATAGATCTGACGGACAGGGCTTGCACGTTAGTGGCAAATGACGGTCTTCAGATCGTCAGGGCCGATCCATTAAAGATACCCGCAAAAATGGTCTGCTGTTTTGGGCTGTCGTGGAAGTCTACTCATTTGGCCAGCTATTCACATGTCACTGACACTGTGTAGATGAAATGAGACCACAGTGATCAATCTGTGCAACAGATAACTTGTTCAAATACTCTGAGAATCAATGATAATGAGGATAGGTAGCAATTCACCATAAAGATGATTGCTGAGCCGCAGACATGCATGCAGGAAAGACAATTACACTCTCACAACTAAATTTTCAGCCATAGCTTTTGTCAGAAAACGAGAGCACACACACATTTGCACTATCACTCAGACACAACTCATGCACACATGACTGGCATCTCCAGCCACTGTGTTTACAGTCTGTGAGAATCAGATCCAAACAAACCACTCCTCATGCCTCCCTGCCTTTGTCGGCAGCTGCTAGGCTAGTGGCAAGAAGAGGTGGCAGCACTGATGGTAACCTGAGGGGAGTCGTGGGAAGGGGAGAAGCAGTAAGAATGAGGGAGTAGGGAAGCAGCACACAGCAGGCAATGATACACGACATCTCAGTAAAAAAACCATTTCATGTACTGAGACAAGAACAAGATTTTTACAATTTTTTTTCCAAATTTCACTGACCCACTTGAAATTCCCTGATGTTCCCTGATTTCAAGAACTTCTGGAAAGGTTGACAAGAAACTGAAATGCACCAAGATAGAAACTGAAGTTGCATGTGAGACTGAATGGGCAAAACTAGGTATCAGGGGTGAGCATAAAATGATAATGGATCCTTCCATTGCACACCAAACTCATCTCGTGATGTAACCAGTAATATTGGAGAAAACCTACGTTCGCTTGTACACTAGTTCCCTAACGATACTGTAATTATCGGTGGAAACTTTAATCATCCAACAATCAAATGGGAAAATTACTCTTTTGTTAGTGGTGGGCATGACAAAGACATCCTGTGAAACTTTACTAAATGCCTTCTCTGAAAACTACCCACAACAGATAGTTAGCAACCCCACTTATGATAGAAATATATTAGATCTAAAGGCAACAAACAAGCCAGACCTCTTTCAGGATGCCCACATCAAATCTGTTATCAAGGAGCAAGAAGTGGTTGTGGCAAAAATAATTACCAAAGTACAAAGGACTCCAAAATATAAAGGACAATTAAAACAAGCAGAAAGATATACATGTTCCGTGAATTAGATAAAATATCAGTTGTGTAATATCACAGTCAGGAACTTGAAACTTTCAGAACAGGGCAGGAGCATGCAGAGGAACTCTGGTTCAAGTTTAAAAGAATAGTTGACCGTGCACTCGACAATACATACTCAGTAGAACAGTTCATAATGGGAAGCAACCTCCACGGTATACAGTCACCTCTGAGGAAACATCGATTACTGCATAATACGTGTAAAACAATGGGTAGGGTTATAAATAGAGAGACACTGAATGAAATGTGTTTGGCTGTCAAGAGAGCAATTTGTGGTGCCTTCAGTGACTACTGTAGCAGAATACTGTCACACGATCTTTTACAAAACCCAAAGAAATTTTGGGTGTATGTAAAGACTGTTGATAGCACCAAAGTTAGTGTCCAGTCTCTAGTGAATGAGACAGGAAATGAAATTGAAAGTAGCAAAGCAAAAGCTGAAATGCTCAACTCAATTTTCAAATGTTCCTTTACAAAGGAAAACTCTGAAAAGTTGCCCCAATTTAATTCTCTTACCACTGAAATCGCTAAAATTGAACAAAGCTCCAAGTCCCACTGGAATCCCTGTCAGAATGTATACTGAATTTGCAGCTGAGTTAGCCCCTCTTCTAACTATAATCTATCACAGATTCCTCGAGCAAAAAAAAACCATGCCCAGCTTTTGAAAAAATGCACAGGTCACACCTGTCTACAAGAAGGGTTGTAGAAGTGATCAACAAAACTGCTGTCTAATATCCTTGACATCAAGTTCTTGTAGAATGTCAGAAAGTACTCTGAGCTCAAACATAATGAGGTATCTTGAACAGAACGACCTACTCAATGATAACCTGCATGCACTTTTTCACATGACATACTGAAAGCTTTGGATCAAGGCAACAAGGTACATGTGGTGTTTCTCGATTTCCGAAGAGCATTTGAATCAGTACCGCACATTTGCCTATTGTCAAGAGTACAATCACATGGGGTATCAAGAGAAATTTGTGACTGGATTGAGGACGTTTTGCTAGGATGGCCACAGTATATTATCTTGGATGGAGAGTCATTGTCAGATGTAGAAGTAACTTCGGGTGTGCCCCGGGTAAGTGTTGGGATCCTTGCGGTTCATTTTGTACATTAATGACCTTGCAAACAATATTAATAGTAAAATCAGGTTTTCTGCAGACGATGGCTGCATAAATATTTGGTCAGATATTGATAAGATTTCCACCTGGTGCAGAGACTGATAACTTGCTCTAAATGCTCAGAAATGTAAAATTTTACACTTCACAAAACAAGAAAATGTAGTATTCTATAACTATAATATCAATGAGTCACTGTTGGAATCAGCCAACTCACATAAATATTGGGGTGTAACATTTTGTAGGGATATGGAAGGGAATGATTACATAGATTCAGTTGTGGGTAAAGAAGGTGGTAGATTTCGGTTTATTGGTAGAATACTGGAGAAGTGCAATCAGTCTACAAAAGAGATTGCTTACAAATCACTCAATGAAGGGCAGCACAAATCGTCTCAGATTTGTTTAATCTGTGGAAGTGTGTCACAAAGATACTGAAGGAACTGACCTGGAAGACTCTTAAAGACAGATGTAAACTATCCCAATAACGTCATTAACAAAGTTTCAACAACTGGTTTTAAATGATTACTCTAGGAATATACAGCAACCCCTTTGTACCACTCACATAGGCGTTGTGAGGGTAAGATCAGAATAATTACTGCACACACAGAGGCATTCAAAAAATCAGTCTTCCCACACCCCATGCGTGAATGGAACAAGAAGAGACCTTAATAACTGGTACAATGGGGCATATCCTCTGCCATGCACCTCATGGTGGTTTGCAAAGTGTAGCTGAAGATGTAGACTGTAGATAGAACGCTGAACCTAGCGTTGCCACCTGAATCTTTCCTAACTAGGTGGGATACCTGGATTAAAGCTGTCACTTTATGTACTGAGCATTTTCAAGCTGTAATATCTGTGACCAATTCAGTTCCGAGATGAGTCTTCAGTTTTGGTGCGAGAGGTACAAAATGCTGTCACTGAACCTGAAACTAAAAATACTCTGGTGTACATCAGTCAGTAACATATTTGGAGAAACTGCTTTTGGGAAAGGCAAATGCGACCTGACAGAGATTAGAGGCAATATTAGGTTGAGGGTAGTGAACAAGTCCTTGCTACTTTGGTGTGAAATCCAGGCTGGTAGACTTCTGCTGCTGTTGGCAGTGGGGTAGAAGTTGACATTATGGCGGACATCTCTGCAGGAATATTTCATCTCCTAAACTGCGCAGCTTTAAAGTCCTGTGATGTGAAGAGGTGTGCTGTGATCAGCAGCATTTTATAACTATAGAGAATTTGGAGGAATACCAGGTTGTTCACTGCACTTGAAAATGAAAGGCAAGGTAAGGTACGGTAAGACACCACACTAAATTTCTGTGAAGACGGACATTTTAATGAACAGATATGACCAAAAAGAATTTTTGTTAGTAGCACCTTTGGTAACCCTACATTACTACTCATACCGTAACAGCTCCAAGGCAGTCACTACTGTCACGATTCAACTCCTCTGTGTTCAGCGGCACAGGGCCAGCCACCAAGCGACAACACGGTCAAACACCAGAGGCAGTACCACATTGGGATCAGCGTGCACAACCGACAGACAGCATCAACTCAAGAGACTGACGAACAATCTACCCCTTGCATAATCTGCGAGCATAGGGCTCTTGGTCTCATTCTGTTTATGTGTACTCTTGTTACCTTGACTCTGCTTTTGGGACTGTCTTCACTGTATTGGATTTGGCCAGGCACTGTAAATGGACTGTGTATGGAACTTCTGAATATTTTCTCATTAATGTGATTTATGTTCTAGGTGTGTACTTATTTGTGTGTGTAGTTACTACAGCATCATATACACTATTAAAATAATAAATAAATAAAATGTTACTATAAACTGTGCCTCCTTGTACTTTTGATGTTTCTGATGTGTTTAAGTATAGATTACGATAATTCAGAAGTTGTTTTCTGTCAAATATTGAATACCATATTTTCATTTTACTTATTAACTCATTTTTAGGGCTCTGTGCCTCCTTTGGTAAAAACAGAACCCTTATAGGATCACTTTGTTGTCTGTCTGTCTGCCAGACTGTAAAAAATCCTTTTTCTCAGAAACAGTTAGATGTATCATTGAAATTAATGCCAGATACTAATGTCTATAGTCGCTTGGTGGTGTAAAAAATGGAAGCTTCTAAGTCAACGCAGTCAAACGATACAGCCATTTATGTCATATATTTTGACACTCGAAAATTGACTTATTAAAACCTATCGGGTACTTCCTGTTGACATAGAGTCATGACATTTAGCATGAAGCAAGCTTTTATAATACAAGTAAAGGAAAAAATCTGAAAACTGCAAATCTTTTATTATATCATGTGAAAAAAACATTTCTTTTGTCATTTGTTATCTGATGTCAAACATGAAATTTAAACATTCTCATCAATATTTGAATTCCTGGGACTGATATCCTGCCAGTATCAATGTCGATAACAGGCAAAAATGGTTGAGATTCTCGATTCCGGGAACGGATGAACTGCCTATATACGTAATTAAGTTTGTACGGAACTCTCAGTGTGCAAGTCCTACTCATACCTGGCCAATTTTCATTACATAAACAAGTAAATATTTTGCTTGTTGGTATTACATAAAAATCCAGACTAGTCATTATATAATATTTCTTGTTTTTACCCATATCAAACTCAAGCATTGTAAGTTGCGATTTTCATGTAGATCCACAAGCTTCAAATTGTTACGTATCTGCAGAAAGAACAGAATTTGTATAGCTAGAAGCTCTTGCTGATGTTTTGTGGACTGTTCAGTCTAAGTTGTCTGACACTGTCCTACATAGCTGAAAGCTGCTTCACGATGAAATAGAAAATAAATATTGAGGAACACTAGTACTGTGTATTTTGGTCTTTAATACATCTACATTCCTACAAGTACTGACACATTTTCCATAAATGTTATAAAATTTGGGCTGTACCTCTAATATCTTGTCACTTGGACTCTCAGCCTTCACGTGCACTGCACCCGCTTGGCCTGCCACCTTTTGAAATCCACTGCGTCCCAACACCACAGGCGTTGAGGACTGCTTGGCAGTTTCCGGGCTGTCCCACCTGCTTTGGGGCAGCGAAGCCTTCGATGCCGACTGCTGTTGGGAAGTGGCAGTCATCGCGGCCGCAGCTGCCAGCGCTTTGGCCTTGGCTTTGTTCCGCATGGTGACGCGGATGCTGCGCACCTTGTCCTTATCATTCCCTTCCTCGTCGGAGCTGCTCGAGCTCGAACTGCTGCTCGAGGAACTGCTGGACGAGCTGCTGCCCGAGGAGCCCAGCTTGCTGTCCTGCAAACAAGGAAGTTAGATAATCAGCTATTTGCTCTATAGAACACGTTTGAAATATCCCACAGTATGGAACTTGAGAACTGATTTCCAAAAAACAGTATACGGGATAAGAGAAAATGGTACACAGGCAACTCCCAGGACATGAACTTCAAATTTACAAGGCGAAAAAAAATTTTTTTTTAGGTCACAGGTTCTGAAATGCTTTATCTCTGATCAGTGGTGGACTGAGCCCACTGGTGGCCTCGCACGACAAAACTAAATGAGGTTCGAGGATTTGCTTTGAAACTGATGCATTTGTAGTGTACATTTTGTAAAAAATTAATACCGTGGATGTAACGGGGGATAAAAAAATCCAGTTTTTTAACATATATTCTCTGCACTCTAGTTGTTATTATACACATACTTACAGATATAGGAGAGATACTTAAAATAAAAATCTGCATTTACCACAGCAATCATCAGGTAGAGTACAAAGAAATAATAAAAACAGAATTAAAAAATCATCTTTTATTTGTCTGGAGACAAAGCTTCTACAGTTACACCATTTACTTATAACCTTAGTATGAGATAACAGCTTTCATTGATATTATTATACTATATGTTTTATTTTACTGAAATTTTCAATAACGTCATTGAAATTATTTTATTTGAAACTTTTTCTATTGGTGAAATGGACACATTGGTTAGTCACTCTTGATTCATCACAGAGCAAAGATAATTGGGGTTCCAAACCTCAATCAGTGAAAATGGAACCCTTATAGAATCACTTTGCAGTTCGTCCATCTGTTTGTCAGTCCCAGTGTTAAGAACTGTTTCCTTTAGAAACAGGTACACACATCAAGTTGACGATGATGATGATGATGATGATGATGATGGGATTGTGTGGCGCTCAACTGTGCGGTTATCAGCGCCCGTACAAATTCCCAACCTATGCTCAGTCCAATCTCGCCACTTGCATGAATGATGATGAAATGATGAGGACAACACAAACACCCAGTCATCTTGCGGCAGGTGAAAATCCCTGACCCTGCTGGGAATCAAACCTCGGACCCCGTGTTCGGAAGAAAGAACGTGACTGCGAGACCACGAGCTGCGGACACACTTCAAGTTCAGATTTATGTCCAGGGTGTATGCGTGAACAAGGAAAAAAATTTCCCGGATTTTAATGGATTTCCCGGTTACAAATACACTTTCTCCTGAGAGACAGTATATTTTCCTTTATCAATCCTTTGATTGGTTATGGTTTTATATGCGGGCGTACAATTTCCTTGCACTTTAGAAAACGAAACTCTGGGAAAAAGACACGTTTAGGAAACATCTTTGATGTGCAGCAACATGTACGCTGGGTATTTTCGTATTACGAAAGTATACACTGGAATTCCACCAAACACCGCATGTTACTTTCCGAATCATTGAAATCGAGATTTCGATGCACTTTTGTACGCCGTTCGTAGCTCATGTCACGTGATCTCGCCAGCCGATGACAGAGGATATTCAGAGCATAGGACACGTCATGTAGTCAGCCAAGAGCATCATCACTGTTAAGTAGCACGAACACACAAACAGGGAAAGTTAATAGTTTACATTAATATACATAGTGTTGCTACAAGAAAAGCAAAGTTTTCACATATAACATTGTTCTCAACCTGCGAGAGAAGCTAAGCTTCTGCATATACTGTTGATCTTTTTGTGCGTGTTACACTTTAAGATAAATCACACAAATGTGCAAGTAAAATTTTTATTAATGACATAAATGTCTGATCTTCAGGGTTCAAAATTCTTCTACATGGTGCGTCATCAAAGAGTTGATTTTTGAATGAGAGTCAAACGCTCTGTGATTTAATAAATTCATAGTACATTCTTGCACATAGTTCAACTTACGTAAAAGGATATTTACTTTGGAAGTAACGCTTTTCAAACCACTATTCGCAATATTTTCCCGCGACCTGTTAGAAATAGGTTCGTTTTACCAGTTGCCAGAAAGCGCAGATAACAGGCGACACCGCACTTGGGTAGCTATCATGACGTAGGAAGCCCATATGTACGTACGTGTAAAACATTGAAAGATCATACATTATGTCATAAAAGAAGCAAGACATCAGAGGATACGGCAAGAGCATCGGAATTTCGTGAACAATATTAAAATGTGCACACTTAAAGTGCACATTTGTATGTCCGGATTCCCAATGAAGTAGACCTCAACCTGAAAATGAGCTTTTCAGTGCAGTTTTCGGGATGTAAATTTTCTTGGAGCACCAGTAGTGTATTATATCATGTTTGGTTCTTTAATATGGCATAATGCTCCACATGCTAGAAAATGAAAATGTGCACTTGAAATGCAGTGAATAGTTGAAACTAACCAGTACTGTGGAATTAAAACATTTCGTTTCAAATACATTGTCTGCCTCTGCGGAAAATGTTAACAAAAGCCAAATTTCTTTAGCAAACAGACAAAAATAACTTCATTGTTCCACAAGGTGATTAATGCTTGACTGTCAGAAAGGTGGAAATAAAATAAAATCTGAAACTAATGACATATTTCAGTCTTCCGTAATTATGTGAATGTGTTTTAATTCACTTGATAGCTCCTGGCCACAGATATTCATTTTGTTTTCATTTGACGTGAGAGTAAACGAAGGGGAAACAGCAAAATCACTAAATGTAAACAAGGGTCACGTGGAGACTACCCACTATAACTCTGCGCATCAGCCCCGGATCTACGACATTTGCGAACCGGGTCAATACTAAAGAAATCGAATTTTCAAAATATGTTCGTCTTGTAGCGCAAATATTTCTGAAAAGTCTGAAACATAAAACATATGTATTCGAGGAAATGTAAGACATATTATTTGGTCTTAAGTATGCCAAAGTGCAGTGCCACGCCTCTTCATAAAGCATTTTTCTACCACACGTCCAAACTATATTCAGGAGAGTGGAAATTGAAATGTCCTGTGGTGCGTCTCCTGCTCCCAGTCGGCCGGTTTGACAGCCTGCCCCTCTTTAAAAAAATCTCGCAATTAATAGCGGATGGGATTATTTGTAATCGAGAGAACAAGAACTCTTCACAAAATCTGAACTCTTTATTGCCTATTAGTTAATAACTTGCTGTTTTGTGTGACATAAAATTAAATGTAGGATATATAAAACCAATATTGACAAGAGATAAGCAAAAAGTTACACATTTCTTCAAACCTTAGCTCCTAGCATTTTTTTCTCTCTAATCTTGCTACAGCTTTACATGGCGTGCTTTCCTTTTTGCGAAAGAATCTATTACCTCATCAAAGTTCGTTAAACGTTTCGCTACATGAAAAATCGAAATGTCGTTATCTAATACTGAAAAAGCTGTTAATACAAATAATACTCAAGACTGGTGTGGTTTTTCAATCTGATTACGTCTATTTCGATTATTTTCCGGTTAGGCGTTATTACGTGTTTGAACAACACGTTTTCCGCGTTACTTCCAGAATAGAACTTACGCGTCTGCTAGCCGGGTACTGTAAAACTGGTCCTTACTAGTGTTGGCATTCATCTGTTCGGCTTTGCTCCCTCAGCTCGTACTGCCCAGCCCCCTTTTGTCTGTGGAAAGTTTCATTTCTAGATGCGACGAGGATTTTCCTGACAGAGACATCACTTACACTATGCATGCATTCAAAAGTCAACTTATGATTCATTCAGAAATCAACTTAAAATGTGTTCAAAAACCAACAGGGAAGCGTTTCAAAATCATATGAATAATCGATAGACAAACGTGCGCTGGATGCTAGGCGCTTTGTGAAACAAGTTTTTTTTCCTCAAGAATATGAATTTTGTGCCCTCTTTTTCCCGGTAGCATCTGGCTGCTTGCACAGCCAACAGCCACATTCCTATAGCCAGAAGCCGGAGGATCTACTACTCAAACGTGACCTAACTGCACGTGCGATTGAGCCCGCGTGTAACTGCTGAAACAAATCGAATGTAAACAGTTGCGACTTCACGCTCATTGGAGGCAATTTGTTGTTATGAAGCACTGCATAGTCTTCCTAAAGCCTTTGTCACATTCTCAATTGGCAGACGCTTGCATGAGCACTGTGTGTCGTCATTGTATATGGCGCATTTCCTTTGCAATTTAAGTTATTTTCGTTTTTTTTCTTGTTTGTGTTTTATCGTTGAAGTATTATTCTGCAGTTGCGGGATACAGTAATATTCTTTGTTAGAGTATCGGTTCTTACCAGTCAAAATTACAAAAGTTTAACTGAAAACTGAAACAATGAAAAATTCCCGGAATTCTAAAAATATCCCGGGTATTTCCCGGTTTTCTCCCGGATGAAAAAATTCCCAGGTTTTTCCCGGATCTCCCGGTTGTCCCGGGTCGTATACACCCTGTATGTCCCATACTAAGGTCTAAAGTCCCTTTGCAGTGTAAAAACACTAAGCTTCTACGTCAATGCGGTGGGTCAATCCATATGAAGTGGTCCACTGATGGTTGCTTGACCATTTTTAAATATTTCAATTTTTTTTATAAGTGATTTCCTTATATTTGAGAAGTTCAAAAGAGTTTTTTTAAAATAATTTATCTTGCACCTTTACTGGATGGTGGCCATTTTTATTTGGAGGTGCGCAACGATTTTTTTGTCTGGAAACATTAGCGAAAATTTGATTCTCTGTTCACCGGGTTAAGTTACAACATTGCAATTGACATGATTGTTTTTAGAAAAGTGTCCTCTACAACAGTGTTTATTACACAAAATACCCTAAATTCAAAAATCTACTTTTTAGGCCCAAAGATAACAAACAAGGAGTGATTTATGAGTGTCTATTTTTTTCCTACAGTTAGATATCATACACTACTAGCCTCATGTAGAGCAAGAGCACTTACAAATGTATCTTTAATTTTTTATGAATTTTTGAAATTTGAAAATTTTCATTTTTTGGTAAGTTTGGGGTAAGTTATCTCAAGTGTGACTGAATATAAAAATATGATTTTTGCATAGTTTGTACATCTATATGATAGCAATGTACTGTAAAAATTTCAACATTGATATCTGACTGTGAACGAAGATATGAATTTTTGAAAATGAAGAAATAATTCACTTTACTCTACAATTGATCGTATGGCTGTTGCCTATTTAAATGGTTCATTGTTTCACTGTAATAAAATTTAATTCTGATATATATTTAGTTAACACTATCATCCAATATTAATTTAGTTTATTTATTTTTAATAATGAAATATTAAACAATAGGAGATTTCGTCCATTATGTTTAGGTTTACTGTCAATAAAGAAGTACATTATTGTTGGGTGTGGCATTGTTGTAGTCAGTCTGTTCTGAAACCTCTGTTAGAGTGGATGTACATACTTCATCTAGAGTGTAGAATATGTTATGTGCTTCGTTCTGTGTATCATTTGTAAATAATTTTGAGAGATTAACTGGAATGCAATAACATGGATGAACAGTGCTCTGTTGGACAAATACCAAGTGAAGTGTGTCACAAAACAGTTTTTTGTTCAGTTTCAAAAAACTTGTAAAATGTCAATGACTCTGATTAAGTTAGACAAACTTCATTTAAACTTCAAGTAAATTCTTTTGTAACATCAGTGTGAGAGTATCATGAGAAGAAATATATTCAGAAGTATAACCCCATTTTTGGAAGAATGAGCTGTGATCCACTTGATGTTCATAAAATGCCTATTACTAAAGGTTTGAGGGAAATAAAACTTGAACATTTGCTCTTGTTATGTGAGAGTGAAACAGCTTCCCAAGTGAAAGATAATGCGATTCCTGGAAATTCCCCGTGCCCAAATTGATACTCGAAATTTTTTGTTATGAATCCAGAACCAGAATCTTGTAACCCTGTTAATGACATTTGTACTCCTAAAGCGGAAGCTGTTAACATATTGGATTTTGCTTGTCCTGAGTTAGACGTATCTCCTGCTTCGAAAATAAGAAAATTAAGTAGCAGAGAAAGAAAAGCAGCTATTGAAAATAAGGCACAACAAATTTCATACAAAATTGGAAGAGACTTGGAATCATGCTTTAATAATACAGATATCAACATTACTTCTAAAGAAGAAGAAAACCTACCACCAGCATCATCTGACACTGAATATTTGAGCTTAATAGAGAAATGAAAAATTAAATATTCAGTGACATCTAAGGAGGAAGAAATTATATTTTTAAGTTTGCTACCCGACTCATGGTCAAGAGAAAAAAATAGTTCATGAATTCAACGTTTCACATCATTTGGTTACATGGTCAAGAGAAAAAAATAGTTCGTGAATTCAACGTTTCACATAATTTGGTTAAACTAACCCGAAAATTAGTGAAAGAGCAAGTCATTCTTCCAGTTTTAGGAAAGAAGAATGGAGTAGGTATAAGTGAAGAAATGACTGAAAAGAACCAGCAGTTTTTTGAAAATGATGAAAACAGTAGAATGCGCCCAGTTTGCAAAGATAGCAAGAGTTGTTATAAATGGAGTTAAAGTAACAAAGCAGAAATGACTAGTGCTATCAAATTTAAATGACATTTATGTAGCTTTCAAAAATTCTTACCCTAAGTGGTGTATTTTGGCTGGATCCTCAGAGACACACTCTGTATGTGTTTGTTCATACCATCAAAATGTCAAACTGATGATTGCGGGTGCAAAACTCAGTTATCTTACCTACAAAGAGTTACTA
This sequence comes from Schistocerca cancellata, assembly GCF_023864275.1. Classification (NCBI taxonomy): domain Eukaryota; kingdom Metazoa; phylum Arthropoda; class Insecta; order Orthoptera; family Acrididae; genus Schistocerca; species Schistocerca cancellata. The sequence continues at coordinate 52,998,712 of NC_064635.1, read as the reverse complement.
GATTTAATGGTCTGTGACACTAACAGTTATGACTGCATGATGAGTTTGTGTAATAAATGCCCTGGTAAGGAAACCGTTATTGAATTGTTTCATGAATATGATGAGGAAATGCTAGACAGTATTACCTTCAAACAGTGAGTCCCAACTGACAGGGCAGAAATGATAACAGTGGTTAAATCTCAGGAAGAGTACTTGGAATCTTTAATTGAAAACTTACAAACACTCAAAAATCACCACTATCTTTCTAAAACCCAAAGTACGTTTTTGAAGGACAAAAAAGCACAACTTCATAAAAGAGAATGCATAGTGATAGCTGATTTTGCAGAAAATTTTACATTTGTGATTCAGGATGCAATACAAGTGTACCACTGGGTCAATGACTAGCAACAGTGCATCCATTTATTCTCTAGATTAAAAATGAGAAAGATGAAGTTTGCAGTTCTTCAATTTGCATTCTAAGCAACTACTTGGAGCACAACACTTTGGCTGTACATGTGTTTCAAAAGTATGTAATAAATTACATAAAAGAAAATTTTCCCAAGGTTGAGAAGCTGATATACTTTTCAAATGGAAGTGGTAATCAGTATAAGAACAAAAAGAATTTTTCAAACCTGTGCAACCACAAAGTAGACTTTGGGTTGGAGGCTGAGTGGCAGTTTTTTCATCTTGCCATGGTAAAAAATGCATGTGATGGAGTAGGAGGTACAACAAAATGTGAAGTAAGTAACCAGCCTACAAAGACCAACAACAGACCAAATTCTCACAATAAAGTACACGTATGTCTTTTGCAAGGATAATATTAAAGGCATTACCTATTTTCTGATCAAGAAAGAAGAAGTGGTTCTGCATACGAAAACAACACTTCAAACCAGATTTGAAAACTGTATAGTAATAAAAGGAACAAGACATTTCCACAAATTCCTTGGCATTGCGGAAAACTTAGTTCGATGCTATTTACCATCAGAAACCAAAATTTATGAGGATCATTGTGTCAATAAAATTACATCTCCATCTATAATGTTGAATGACATGGTGGCTTGCAGAGGTTGAAAAAATAAGTTTGTAAAACAATGATATTTTTGTTCCTTTTTTCCACCCTGCTGGCCCAAGAACATCATTAAAGCAATTTACTAGTGAGAAAGTTTGGACACCAATGAAAAATGTTTTAAGGAAACTTTCAGTGCTTGAACTTACCACAGTAACTGGGAGGTTTTATTCTATATCACAGAAGCTGTCTGAAGAAATAAGTGTTCTTAACATTCACCATAAGGTTTTGAAAAAGTTGCATCTCGAAGGATGTTAACTGAAAATATTTATTTTAAATATGTCAAAATAATATAAATGTTAATTTCAGTCATGTTTCCACTTTCTGTATGCAATTCAGTACCTTACTTCAATAATAATTGATTATATCCTGCCAATATCACACATGAAAAGGCAACAGCCATAAAATCAGTTGTAGAGTAATGTGAATTACCTTCTAATTTTCAAACATTCATATCTTTGTTCACAGTCAGATATCAATGTTGAAATTTTTACAGTATGTTGCTATCATATAGGTGTACAAACTGTGCAAAAATTATATTTTTATATTCAGTCCCACCTGAGATAACCAACCCCAAACTTAAGAAAAAATGAAAATTTTGAAATTTCAAAAATTCATAAAAAATTAAGGAAACATTTGTAAGTGTTCTTGCTCTACATGAGGCTAGTAGTGGTTGATATCCAACTACAGGAAAAAATAGACACTCATAAATCACTCCTTGTTTGTTATTTTTGGGCCTAAAAAGTGGATTTTTGAAAATTTGTATACCAAACTTTGAAGGTCATTTTGACTGGTTATTTTTGAATTTAGGGTATTTTGTGTAATAGACAATGTTGTAGAGGATAATTTTCTAAAAACAATAATGTCAATTGCAATGCTGTAACTTAATCCAGTGCAGAGATATTCATATTTTTGCTAATGTGTCTAAACTGAAACATCGTCGCGCGCTTGCAAATGAAAATGGCCACCATACAGTAAAGGTGAGGAGAAAAAGAGAGAGAGAGAGAGAGAGAGAGAGAGAGAGAGAGAGAGAGAGAGAGAGAGACTGTTTTGAACTTCTCAATTATAGGGTAATCACATATAAAAATAATTAAAATATTTAAAAATGTTCAAGCAACCAACTTTAATTTTTATTGGACCACTTCATTTGGATTGACCCAGTTGAAAGATATGACCATTTACAAAAGATATTCTGATATTTGCAAACTCACTCAACAAAGCCTATAGGATACTTCCCATTGACATACAATCGTGAAATTTTGCACAAAGCACAGCTCCACAGTACAAGTAAAGGAAAACATCCAAAAATTGTTAATTTGTAATAATCATGTGGAAAAAATAATTTCTTTTTGGTTGTTTGCTATCCATCTGTTTGTCTGTCTGTCTGTCCATCCATTCATATGTTAAGGCACCTTTTTCTCAAGAACGTGTTGATGTATGAAGTTGAAACTTATGTCATATACTAAGCTGTATGATCTCTTGTTGTTGTAAACAATTTAAGCTTCTCCATCAATGCAGTCAAATGATATAGCCATTTATGTCACATATTTTGGTATCTCGCCAGTATCAATATTGACGGCAGGCAATAATCATCAAAAGTCTTGATTCCTGGGATGGATGAACTACTTACATACACAATTCAGTTTGTACAGAACCCTTGGTGCAAGAGTTCTACTCCCACTTATCTGGATTTTTATTATTGTTTATTTGTTATATTCCATTCAGTTTATAAAAACTTCTCTTGCATGATAAGACAAACACAAGTGGTCAAGATGTATTCGATAATAAGCAAGGTACAGGGTAATGATTCAAAGAACTCCCATTTAATTGTAAAATGAAGGATTTCTTGGGCTATCTATATAGCAGCAACATCCAATCTTGTTCTGGCTGCACAGAGACATGTATGATACACTTTTATTTCTTACAGTACCTGCCCCATATCTACTTAATTGTAAATTTCTACCAGATTCTCCATTGTTGCAGACAGAGCACCACTGGAAGCTTCATGCATAAATTTTGTTTCAACTATTATAAAAATCCCCCCCCCCCCCATGAACCATGGACCTTGCCGTTGGTGGGGAGGCTTGCATGCCTCAGCGATACAGATGGCCGTACCATAGGTGCAACCACAACGGAGGGGTATCTGTTGAGAGGTCAGACAAACATGTGGTTCCTGAAGAGGGGCAGCAGCCTTTTCAGTAGTTGCAGGGGCAACAGTCTGGATGATTGACTGATCTGGCCTTGTAACATTAACCAAAACAGCCTTGCTGAGCTGGTACTGCGAACGGCTGAAAGCAAGGGAAACTACAGCCGCAATTTTTCCCGAGGACATGCAGCTTTACTGTATGATTAAATGATGATGGCGTCCTCTTGGGTAAAATATTCCGGAGGTAAAATAGTCCCCCATTCGGATCTCCGGGCGGGGACTACTCAAGAGGACGTCGTTATCAGGAGAAAGAAAACTGGCGTTCTACGGATCGGAGCGTGGAATGTCAGATCCCTTAATCGGGCAGGTAGGTTAGAAAATTTAAAAAGGGAAATGGATAGGTTAAAGTTAGATATAGTGGGAATTAGTGAAGTTCGGTGGCACGAGGAACAAGACTTTTGGTCAGGTGATTACAGGGTTATGAATACAAAATCAAATAGAGGTAATGCAGGAGTAGGTTTAATAATGAATAAAAAATAGGAGTGCGGGTTAGCTACTGCAAACAGCATAGTGAACGCATTATTGTGGCCAAGATAGACACAAAGCCCATGCCTACTACAGTAGTACACGTTTATATGCCAACTAGCTCTGCAGATGATGAAGAAATTGATAAAATGTATGACAAGATAAAAGAAATTATTCAGGTAGTGAAGGGAGACGAAAATTTAATAGTCATGGGTGACTGGAATTCGTCAGTAGGAAAAGGGAGAGAAGGAAACATAGTAGGTGAATATGGATTGGGGGGAAGAAATGAAAGAGGAAGCCGCCTTGTAGAATTTTGCACAGAGCATAACTTAATCATAGCTAACACTTGGTTCAAGAATCATAAAAGAAGGTTGTATACCTGGAAGAATCCTGGAGATACTAAAAGGTATCAGATAGATTATATAATGGTAAGACAGAGATTTAGGAACCAGGTTTTAAATTGTAAGACATTTCCAGGGGCAGATGTGGACTCTGACCACAATCTCTTGGTTATGAACTGCAGATTGAAACTGAAGAAACTGCAAAAAGGTGGGAATTTAAGGAGATGGGACCTGGATAAACTGAAAGAACCAGAGGTTGTACAGAGTTTCAGGGAGAGCATAAGGGAACAATTGACAGGAAGGGGGGAAAGAAATACAGTAGAAGAAGAATGGGTAGCTCTGAGGGATGAAGTAGTGAAAGCAGCAGAGGATCAAGTAGGTAAAAAGACGAGGGCTAATAGAAATCCTTGGGCAACAGAAGAAATATTGAATTTAATAGATGAAAGGAGAAAATATAAAAATGCAGTAAATGAAGCAGGCAAAAAGGAATACAAACGTCTCAAAAATGAGATCGACAGGAAGTGCAAAATGGCTAAGCAGGGATGGCTAGAGGACAAATGTAAGGATGTAGAGGCTTGTCTCACTAGGGGTAAGATAGATACTGCCTACAGGAAAATTAAAGAGACCTTTGGAGAGAAGAGAACCACTTGTATGAATATCAAGAGCTCAGATGGAAACCCAGTTCTAAGCAAAGAAGGGAAGGCAGAAAGGTGGAAGGAGTATATAGAGGGTCTATACAAGGGCGATGTACTTGAGGACAGTATTATGGAAATGGAAGAGGATGTAAATGAAGATGAAATGGGAGATACGATACTGCGTGAAGAGTTTGACAGAGCACTGAAAGACCTGAGTCGAAACAAGGCCCCGGGAGTAGACAACATTCTATTAGGACTACTGACGGCCTTGGGAGAGCCAGTCCTGACAAAACTCTACCATCTGGTGAGCAAGATGTATGAGACAGGTGAAATACCCTCAGACTTCAAGAAGAATATAATAATTCCAATCCCAAAGAAAGCAGGTGTTGACAGATGTGAAAATTACCGAACTATCAGTTTATTAAGTCACAGCTGCAAAATACTAACGCGAATTCTTTACAGACGAATGGAAAAACTGGTAGAAGCGGACCTCGGGGAAGATCAGTTTGGATTCCGTAGAAATGTTGGAACACGTGAGGCAATACTAACCTTACGACTTATCTTAGAAGAAAGATTAAGAAAAGGCAAACCTACGTTTCTAGCATTTGTAGACTTAGAGAAAGCTTTTGACAATGTTGACTGGAATACTCTCTTCCACATTCTAAAGGCGGCAAGGGTAAAATACAGGGAGCGAAAGGCTATTTACAATTTGTACAGAAACCAGATGGCAGTTATAAGAGTCGAGGGGCATGAAAGGGAAGCAGTGGTCGGGAAAGGAGTGAGACAGGGTTGTAGCCTATCCCCGATGTTATTCAATCTGTATATTGAGCAAGCAGTAAAGGAAACAAAAGAAAAATTCGGAGTAGGTATTAAAATTCATGGAGAAGAAGTAAAAACTTTGAGGTTCGCCGATGACATTGTAATTCTGTCAGAGACAGCAAAGGACTTGGAAGAGCAGTTGAACGGAATGGACAGTGTGTTGAAAGGAGGATATAAGATGAACATCAACAAAAGTAAAACAAGGATAATGGAACGTAGTCGAATTAAGTCGGGTGATGCTGAGGGAATTAGATTAAGAAATGAGACACTTAAAGTAGTAAAGGAGTTTTGCTATTTAGGGAGTAAAATAACTGATGATGGTCGAAGTAGAGAGGATATAAAATGTAGACTGGCAATGGCAAGGAAATCGTTTTTGAAGAAGAGAAATTTGTTAACATCTAGTATAGATTTAAGTGTCAGGAAGTCGTTTCTGAAAGTATTTGTATGGAGTGTAGCCATGTATGGAAGTGAAACATGGACGATAACTAGTATGGACAAGAAGAGAATAGAAGCTTTCGAAATGTGGTGCTACAGAAGAATGCTGAAGATAAAGTGGGTAGATCACGTAACTAATGAGGAGGTATTGAATAGGATTGGGGAGAAGAGAAGTTTGTGGCACAACTTGACTAGAAGAAGGGATCGGTTGGTAGGACATGTTTTGAGGCATCAAGGGATCACAAATTTAGCATTGGAGGGCAGCGTGGAGGGTAAAAATCGTAGAAGGAGACCACGAGATGAATACACTAAGCAGATTCAGAAGGATGTAGGTTGCAGTAGGTACTGGGAGATGAAGACGCTTGCACAGGATAGAGTAGCATGGAGAGCTGCATCAAACCAGTCTCAGGACTGAAGACCACAACAACACAACATTATAAAAATTTAGGTGATTTTCTTCATGCCCTTGTATTGTGAAAATTCTTGTATGAACTGGTCTATGCATTAAAACACTGACCAACGAACTACTTCTTGAATCGATAATCCACACCATGAGTTAGTGTACACAACATTGTTTGACTTCCTTCCTCACCACTCAGTGTTAATGTCCATGTCATTGCCTTTTTAGTGCCAAAAGTAACAGCATTGTCTGCAATTGTAGTTTGTTCTATCGCTAAAGACTCATTCAAGGTTTTTAATTTGACGAGTCCTTTATCCAAAGTCATTTTTTTGAAACTGTAAATATAACTGGACTAAATTTATTTCCTCCAGTACTGTGTGTCAAAGTTTGATGTAGGTCAAAAAGGTAAAATCACGTATGGCTGGAAGGAGTAATCACATTGCAGATCTAATATTAAGGTTTGCCTTCGATGGATCTTCCACATATTCCAACGTGCCTGTAATTGTTTCCATGTTTTCTTTTATGACTTTATGTGAATTGCAATGAGCACTCCAGCGAGTATCAAGACAATCATTTCAAATATCCCCCCCCCCTCCCCCATTTCCTCTGCAAGTAATTCTCATCTATATGTAGAAGACAAGAAGAATGAATATAACTTCTCTACAGTCATAAAAGGTGATGGTAAAGGAAGCACATGAGAATGCATGAACTCCACAAAGATTTAAGGAATGATTAGCACAGGGACTGAACAGATTCTGGATTGACTTTTCAAATTTCTCATTGTACTCCTCTACGTACATCTGACACTGATGTGGCATTGTCATAACCTATACAACACAATATCCAGTCCAGCTTGTTCCTGATGCTGTTGAATATCTTCTGACACATCCTCTGCCTTTCCTGACAAAAAGATAAAAACCTATGAAACATTCTCGAAATTCTGCAATGTTGTCCTCTACAGGGATGTATCTCATTATTTAGCTCACTTGTGCAGTTCTGCTTTCATCAGGAGTGCTTTCAAAACTTGTTCTGCAATATTTAGCCTTTTTTTATACCTGCAATAATTTTTTTTAACGCGTTCACAAAAAATAAAATCATTATGTATCCCTTCTGACAAATAAAAAGGTAATCTTCTTGACCCACCTGTGGGCTACTCAAGTTTTAAACAATGCTCCTATTATATTTCACCATAAACTACACCAATTCTATGAAATTTCCTCTGTTTTCCTATGAAATGTATTCACGATGACCACGGAAAACAAGGTTTTACTGGGTTAAAAATGGTGTAATATCTAAAATATTACATAAAATGTTTCATAATTTCTTGGTCACTTCATTCACAATCTTCCGATTATCTTTTGTCAGTTGTGTTATTATGTTCCGTGCCTACACAGCGTTTCCCATTTTCTGACTCTGATATATGTTCAGGTGATGATTCATGCTTTGATATCCTCGGATTCTATTTTCAAGGTGGACAGAAGCCAGAAATAAACTTCTTGTTGATGGTATCACCCTCAGATGCAACTAATGGGCAGCAAATACATTATAGTTTGTTTATTGATGGTGAGTATATTTCCTTACATATTTAGTGATGTTTAAATGTAAAGCCACAATCAAGTTAAACAATGATGTGTTCCTTTATTGTGTTCACCTGGTCTCTCTATAGATTCGAAAGGTCCCTCCTTGTTTTTATATACTTCACTACCCTTCTCAATAATAAGCACTCTGATATGCTATGGAATATATACTGGGCAATGTGCAGTATCACTGAATGGCTAGGAATCAAAGTTAGATGTATGGGAAATATGTCGAATCTCAGTAATTTTCTCATCATTGCTGTCTCCCCCTTCCCTCACAGTGTTACAACAAAGTCTTCATTAAAACCAGGATTTTCATAGCGTGCAACAAAAATGTTCTCTTCTTTCATGTAAATTTACCAGACTTGTCAAACCACCCTCAAAAATTCATGAGTGATTTACCTTAAATTTTTACCCCGATACTCTAATAAACATTCAGACAGACATAGGCTATATAGTTTTTTAAACAACAATGTAGGGGTTTTCTGTTAAGACCGATTGCGAGAAGGAAAATGCTTTTCTGTGCTGTGAAAACATATGGTTTAATTTTCTTTTTCGCAGTCAATTTTAGCTAAGTAGCAGTAACTGCAACCAGCAGTCATCGTTGGTGTCTTCCTCACATTCTTCCTCACTGGAATAACCACTATTCCTTTTAGAAGACAGCAAGCAGATGTAACACTGCAACAACTGCACCAAAATGCTATGAAGCAATGCGGTACTGTTGCAACAACTTCACGAGCCTAAGCCAGTAGTAATACTTTGCAGTGAAACACGAAACAGCAAAAAATGCTAACTGGCAACAGTAGAATGAACTAAGTAGCAGGTCGTTGAAACCATAGGCTGGCTGTTTATCACAAATATATTCTTTCTAATTATATAATATATTTTTAAACAAAAATTGTATACACAACTATGCTTGCCATTTTGTTGTTTTCTTGCAGCTGCTTTTAACAGAAGACAGGAAATTTGTATTTATGGCTTAATTGCTTATGAATACTACAGAATATGAATCGTCCAAAATGTTTTAATGCAACCAGATTTGCACATTAAATCTATGCAAAATACTGTCAGTAAAGCTACTATTCTCACAGATCAAGCCCCTGGAGAGGTCTGTCAACCCCTGTATATCAATGACCCCAACCAATTTTGTTTGGAATAAGAATAATAATACACGTGGCTCAAGGTCAGCAAGAGGTTGGAAGAGGAGGTGGACAGAGAAGGTAGAGGGGGAGGGGGAATAAATGTACATCGATATAGGGAAGGAAGAGATGGACAGAGAGAGGTGAACAAAATGAACAAAGAGAGAGGAGAGGAGAGGAGAGGAGAGGAGAGGAGAGGAGGAGGAAGTGGACAGAAAGAGAAAAGGATATTAGGACTTCTAATTACCATATATATTTAGCAGTTGCAAAGCATTGGCAGGTTCACTAGTACATTTATGTTTTGTCTCAAACTCCAAACTGCATCTTATATAATGAACATATTTTGGTCTTGTTTGGGATTTGATGAAAAAAAGGTCTGGTTCTGAGGGGCCTCCAAACATCAAGGCCCTTGAGATTTGGACGCCCCAAGGACCAAATAATGCCAGGGGCATGACCCCCCCCCCCCTCCACTCATTAGTCTGCCAATGTTTCTGCTTTAGAATCTCTCTTTCGACCCTCTCTGCTATCTATTTTTTTTTTAACTACGGAAATATTGGTACAACAACAGAATTAAATCTCATTACCTTCCCAGTGGCCATTTGTCGTTTCCTTCTGGAGTTCCTCTCACGGAGCTGCTTCTTGGTGGAATGATCTCTGATAGATGTCTTGCTTTCATTTTGGTCATCTTTTGAAGAACCCTTGTGCTGCTTCTCTTCATACGCCTTCTCTCGGTCAGATAACCAATCCATTTCCCAGTGTGGATTTTGCTCAACAAAAGCCTGAAATAGAATACAACTTTACAAATTACACCCCTCTGGTTAGTAAATTGGCACAGGATTGATATCCAGTGCTTTCTGTCATATTGGCAAATAAAACCGCATTAACTTTCTGTACTGGATGCGTTAGAGTCTTTTCGAGATTTGCATAAGATTGTCACAGCTCATAATACTCTCATTTATTGTTGCCAATTCCAATGCATTTACCCAGACAGTGAGATACTGTGCAGGCTATCACCAAAAGTGAGACACTGTGATTTTTTTTGGTCTCATTTTAAATAAATTAACTTTGGTCAATGTTTTTCCATACAGAAAGTACAGTTCCGGAAGGTCTGTAAAATACCTATAAAACCTCTTCATTAGACTTGCAACAGTTTTTTCCTACAAATTTCTGTAGAGAAGATGAACAGCAACAAATGTAAAACAAGGATAATGACGTGTAACAGAACAGCATGTGCAGAGGGGATTAGATTACAAAATGAGATACCAATACTAGTAGATGAGTTTTTTTTATTTTGGCAGTAAAATAGTTGATGACGGCTGAAGTAAGGAGGATATAGAGAACAATGCAAAAAGAACACACAAATTTAACTGCTATGATTAGGTTTATTTTGATCACATATAAAATGTATTTGCACCAATACGACATGAAAGTTATCCAATTCAAGAATTGCAATTATTTTGAAAGATAACATGGAAAGCTTGTATCCTCCTTTGTGCAAATACATTACATGTCTTTCCTTAACGATATTATTCAATACTGGATTTTCCATTGTTTAAAAGTCTTTCTTTGAATTCTGCATAACTTTTGTTAAAGTGTCCTGCGAAACAGTTGCAATTTCTTCACATACTGCAACCTTCAGATTGTCGAGTGAACAAGGTTTGCAACAGTAAAATATGCTTTTCAAATTGGGCTATAATAAGAAGTTGCAAACAGCAAGAGCTGATAAACGTACACGCCAGTAGAGATTGTCGAAGGCAAAACATGCACTCAAGTGTTGAGGAAGCATTTCTTGAACAACTGCCATGGATGCATTAGCCATGTGGGCTGCTGCTCTATTTAGCTGGAATCACATTTCAGCCATCTTGATACCCAAAGGCTCAAGTTGTGACCAAAAAAATCTCTGTAGCACTGCAACATGGAAATTCCACACCATACAGTCACTTTAGTCATGTAAAGTGGTTTACGATCCTGTTGTACGAAGAGAATAAACCTGACGACATATTGTGCTGCGATCACGTATTGAAACACTACACTCAACATTGAACTGTGAACGGAAAAGCCACTGAATGATAACGTGATGCTGTCCACTGCATCATTGTTACTGAAACTGGATGCTCAAACTGCCAGAATAACAGCTCTCAGGGGTGACTAACCACTCCTCTCCACTTCTACTATGCAACTCAAATCCGTGCATTCATTCTGCACCACCATAATGCAATTAGGCACTATCAACAAAAGCATTCTGGAAAAATATAACAATGGAAACTCCAGGTAGGAATATCAACAATGTAGATTGCTACTTACCATAAACAAGGCATGTCAAGTTGAAGACAGATACGATTAAAAGATACTCACATATAGCTTTTGGCCACAGCCTTCATCAGTAAAGAGACTGACTGATTGATTGATTGAGGGGGTGAGGGGTTTACAGGACCAAACAGCGAGGTCATCAGTCCAGTGATCCTGAAGTGAGTTACAGAAGAAAGAGAGTCTGCTAAAAGTGGACGGATCCAGTCAGGGGAGTCAAATTATAAAATAATGAACATTGAACACATGCAGTAAAGGCATAAAAGGTGAAACCAAATCTACAAACTGGAAAAAATGAGGGCAGCCATGGGGTCACAGATCGAGAAGACGGTAAAAGAACTCCCAACCACAAAAAATCTGCCCCTGCTCCAAGACTAAAGGAGAACCTTATATCTGGAAATAAAACCCACTTTCACATAGGAAACCGAGGACCAGTTCAACCATCTGTAGATCATCTGGCAATATTAAATTTAAGGAATCGGGAAGACTATACTTAACATGAAGGGCCGAAAGAAGGGGTCACTCCACCAATATGTGAGATATCATTAGTCTGGCTCCACAACCACATTGTGGGGTGGGTCGTTACATAGAAGGGAACAATGAGTGAGCCGCGTATGACCAATGTGTAAATGGCGTAAAACAGTGGACTCCTTCCAGAGGAGCGAAAGGAAGAGCTCCAAACTGGACTAGACTCCTCAATTGTGCCGAGTTTATTAATATGAGCAGTAGCGCTTCAGATGACAGAGAGATTTGACGTAGATCCACATATCCACAGCTGGAAACACGAAAGGAAATTGGGGGGGGGGGGGGGGGATAAGATTCAGCTTCTCTAGCCAAACGATCAGCCAATTCATTCCCTTGGATGCCCATATGACTTGGGACCCAGAGAAAAACACCTAAACAGGCAGAGCACAGAGAGGTCATGGATAGCAGAGACTAAAGTGTGATGATGGTAGCATCGGTTGATAACCAGCAGGCTGCTCATGGAGTCTGAACAAATTAAAACACTGTGGAGGGAGGCCTGGGAATAAAAAAGGAGGGCCCTATTAATGGCTAGAAGCGCTACTGGGAACTCACTACATGATCCCGGCAATAAATAGTGCTCGAAGCCAGTAGGAGATGTGAAAGTGTATCCCACCTTATAATTATCTTCCACCCATCAGTGTAAAAGATGGTGGCACCCTGGAACTCTGTAAGGATGGCCCATACACGATGTCAGAAAACTATAGGAGCGACAGAGATCTTACGACCCTGGAATATATCAGTCCTAATCCGTAGTCTAGGCACCATCCAAGGATCCAAGGAGGGGCGGAGGGGGGGGGGGGGGAGGGGGGGGGGGGGGGGGGAAGACACGGGGTGCAGTCCAGGGAGTCGAGACGGAGATCCTGACAGAGGGAAGCGAGACAAATACCAATCGGCAATCCCGCCCGTGGGCGGTTGTCAGGAGGCAGGCGTCCCTCATTGGTGAAGAGCACAGGGTACACAGGATGGTCAGGGAATAGGTGAGTGGTGATTGTGTAAGAAACAAGGAGCTGGGTCTGTTGTATGTGTAGAGGGGGAATCCCCGCTTCTATGAGGAGACTGTCAACAGGACTAGTACAAAAGGCACCAATAGCCAGACCCACCCCACAATGATGTCTGTGTCAAGGAGTTTAAAAGTGGAAGGAGCTGCTGAGCTCTAAACTCGACCACCATAATCTAGTCTGGATGCGAGCAGAGCACGGTAAAGATGGGGAAGAGTGGAACGGTCTGCACCCCAAGATTTCTGGGCCAGGAGGGGGAGAGCACTAATCCTCCGCATACAAGTAGTCTTTAGGTGGCGAATATGGGGCAGCCATGTCAGCTTGTTATCATAAACAGAGCCCAAGAAATGGGGCTGTGCTACAACATTGAGGAGCTGGTTGCCTAAATGAAGTTCTGGATCGTACTGTATGGTGGGTTGACGACAAGAATGAATAACCTGCATTTTGTAGGGAGAAAACTGGAAGCCATGGTTGGTGGCCCGTCAGATGGCACCTTGCAGCTGGCACTAAGCAGACGCTACCGAGTGGGAGCTGCACAAGATGTAAAAATCGTCAACATGCAACACCGGGGTAACCAGAGGCCCAACAGAGGTTGCAAGCCCATTGATAGCAATGAGGAAGAGTGTGACACAGCACAGAACTCTGTGGGATACTGTTCTCCCGTATCTTAGGGACACTGAGTGAAGTGCCAATTCGAACCCAGAAGAGCCAGTGAGATAAAAACTTGCGAATAAAAATCTGCATAGGACCATGGATGCCCCAGTCATGGAGGGTAACTAAAATGTGATGGTGCCAAGCCACGTCATATGCCTTATGCATGACAAAGAAGACGTAACGAGATGCTGTTGGTGAGTAACAGCCTGTCAGATGGCTGATTCCAATCAGGGTAAATAGTCAGTTGGGCCCAGAAGCCACACTGATACGGGGATAAGAGGCCCCGAGGTTCGAGTACCCAACATAATTTGAAGTTGACCATACTCTCGAGCAGTTTACAAAGTACATTTGTAAGGCTAATTGGGCAGTGGCTGCCGAAAGACGTTGGGTTTTTCCCAGGGTTAAGGATGGGTATAGCTACTGTCTCACCATTGTGATGGAAAAGCACCCGTGAGCCTATGTAGTTGGAGACCCTGAGGAGCTGTTGCCTCTGGGGAACGTCCAAGTGTTGGATCATCTGGTTGTGGACGGAGTCCAGCCCAGGGGCTGTCTCGTGAAGAGCTATGAGGTTGCACCAATTCCCTCTCAGCGAAGGGTGCATTATAGGGCTCAACATGGTGCTGGATGAAACAGAGGGGGTCTGTTCAACTCTCCGTTTCTGCTGGAGAAAGGTGGTAGGGTAGGAAGAAGATGACAATGCCATCGCAAGCTGTGTTGCGAGGTGTTCTGCGAGGACCAACGGATCAGTGCACAGAGGACCTTGGAGGTTCAGACCTTGGACAGTTGATTATCGCTGGGGGCCCAGAAGGTTACAGAGCTTTGACCAAACCTGCAATGAAGAGACATACATTCCCAGGGAAGAAACATAGTGCTCCCAACATTCCTTTTTACTCTGTTTAATAAGGTAAAAAGCCTTAGCACAGCGACGCTTAAAAGTGAGGAGGTTGGTCTATGAAGGGTGTCACTTAAATCGTTGCAATGCCCACTGGCGGTCCCGGACAGTGACTGCGACTGCGACTGCGACATCCTTGGTCGAACACGGTACTGGCCGATGACGAGGGGCCCTATGGATAGGGGGACAGCAGTGCCAACAGCATGAAGAAAGTGGCAGAGATGCCTTGCACGACTACATGAAATGAATTCGAGAGGGGGAGGGGGGGGGGGGGTTAAAGTGGACAGCAGACGTATATAAAGGCCAACTGACCCTGCGGAATGCCGAATGTGGGGGCCTGTCTGCCTGGCGGCAGCAGGGGAACGATAAAATCACCGGAAAGTAATCACTGTACAAAGGTCATCATGTAATGACCAATGTAGGGAAGCAACGAGGGCAGGGGAGGAGATCGTGAGATCGATAGCAGAGTAGGTGCCATGAGCGACACTGAAGAGGGTAGGTGAACCATCATTGAGAAGACACAAATCGAGGTCTGTGATAAGTTGGTCAATTAGGATACCCCTACCCGTTGAAGTGACACTTCCCCATAGTGGGTGATGGACACTGAAGTCCCCGAGGACGAGAAACGGGGGTGGGAGTTGCTAGATTAAGGTAAACAGTGCAACGTAAGCAAGTGGCCTCCCTGGAGGGAGATAGACATTGCAAATGGCGATTGCCGGATATGTTTGCACTCAAACCGCTATCGCTTCAAAGGTGGTACATAAATGTACCAGGTCACTGATGACATCGGAGCAAATCAAAGTGCAGACCCCACCAGATGCTACCCTGGAGCGAGTACGGTTCCGACAGAATGCACAATAACCACAAAAAGTTGGATAGTGGTCATCATGGAAAACCGTTTCTTGAAAAACGAGACAGAAGGCAGAATAAGAAGAGACAAGATGTTGCATTTCCAGTAGGTGACGATAGTATCCGTTGCAATTCCACTGGATGATCGTGTGGTGTGAGTCCAATGTAGGCACGAAGGAGCCGAGGAGGAGGTCTGGTGACTCGTTCAAAGGAGGTCTGGTGACTCGTTCAATAGTACTCACCAAGAATGATGGGGTGACATCCATAAATGAGATGTCAGACTCAGGTTGCAAAGGGGAAGATGGCACCTTTGGGGCACGAGGGTGTCTTGTCTTGGTATTATGTTTCTTCTTCTTCTCTTTCTTAGGTGGAGGAGGGCAGGGCACAGGGGGAGTACAGGCTTCTGCAAGATCTGGAACGAAAGAGACCTGGGGGCGTACAGATGGTGCGCCTTGTGGCCAAGTGGTGATAACAGTCTTCTGGCCTGAGAGACGCCGGGGAGACGGGTCCTGGGAGGGAGCCTGGTCACCGGCAGATGCCAAAGAAGGGGGGGCACTTCTTCAGCTGGGGAGGGGCAGCGGCTCACTGACGGGAGGTCATGGGAACTGCAGGGGAGGAGGAGGGGAGAGTGGGACAGGGCTGGGGTAAGGATGAGGGAGGAGGAGGAGGAGGAGGAAAGGAAGTAACAGAGGCAAAAGTTGAAGATAGTGACATTCGATGAAGTCTCAGCATAAGACTGGCAATCCAGGGACTTGTATTCTCGGATCTTCTTTTCTCTCTTGTAAGCTGGGCAATGCGGTGAGTGAGGGGAGTGGTGGTCAGCACAATTGACACACACAGGCACCAGAACACAGAGGCTTCCATCACTGAGTGGGCGGCCACAGTCACCACACAAAAGGTCCGCTTTACAGCAGGAAGACATATGCCCAAAATGCAAGACTGAAAGCATTGCATAGGTGAAGGGATATACGGCTTCACGTCACATCTGTAGCACGACCTTAACCTTCTCTGGGAGGGTATCCCCGTCAAAAGACGCAATGAAGGCACCAGTGTCGGTGAGGTTGTCTGTGACCCTTCTGCACACATTGAACAAAATATATGCTACACCACTCCAGATTAGCCCGGAGTTCCTCATCAGTTTGTAGGATGAGGTCCCTATGAAAAATTACTCCCTGGACCGTATTCAGATGCTGGTGAGGAGTGATAGACACTGGGACATTGCCGAGACGATCACAGGCACAAAGAGCTGCGGATTGAGTGGCAGAAGCAGCTCTGATCAACAGGGAGCCCGACCGCATCTTACTATGAGACTCCACATCACCAAACTTGGCCTCAATATTTTCCACGAAAAACAATGGCTTTGTGGCGGTGAATGTGTCCCCATCCATACTAGTACAGGTGAGGTAATGGGGCAAGGGTTTCATCCCAAGATGGTGAGCCTGGCCCATGTCCCACAGTGTAGCCAGGGAGGGGAAGGTTGCCAGGTCATAAGAAGCAGCATTCAAGGATCCGTCACCATTCGAAGAGACGGCTGTTTGAGAACGGCCAGAGTTTTGCAGCTCGATACTTCATGCGCCAAGCAACTACTCCTAGGCATACGTGGGGAGGGAACAGCTCAGGTATCAGTAGTGTGATCCCTGTATTGTCAGGGGGGCTCAGCTATATGGGTACATAACAGCTCCACCACATGTACTGGCTACACGTGCTGGTGACCTAGCAGGGTGGAAGGGGGCTACAGTGGGGAAGGGGAGAGGGGAAGGAAGGGGGGAGAGGAATCCACGCTGTAGATGCTAGGGAGGGAGTACTTCCCCATATGGCTCACACTAAAAACAGGAAATTTTACAGTGGAGGTCAAATGTCACGTGGGGACCTAAACGCCAAAAAGGTTGAAAGAATGGGCTTAAAGAACAAAATTGCAACCAATACAGGAAAGCAGGTGGATAGCCAGGTCGACATAAATCAGAACATCGAGAGAGGGGAAGGAGGTGGCAACGGGGAAGGAGCAAGGATAGGGAGGGAGGGGGCAGGGAGAAGGAAATGCAGCCAAGGAACGAAGAATGGGCTGCAATAGCTCGGGGCCCCGTGTGCGCCATGCGCAAACTCACAAAAGGACCGTGAGCCTCCTGGGGGACAGTAAAGAGAGATACGTACAAACAATGCTGTGTGATTGTCTCTATTTACTGATTAAGACTATGGCTGAAAGCCATTTGTGAGTGTCTCTTAGTTGTGCCAGTCTGCATCTTGACGTATCTTCTTTATGGGGTAAGTAGCAATCTGTCTTTTCCTACATTGTTGATATTCCAGAAAAATATAAATTTGATAACATTGAATGTAAATTGAAATTTTAAGAAGTCTTATCTTAAAGTATCTGTATGGAGGGTAACGTTACATGGAAGTGAAATAGATAAATAGAAGGTACTGTGCCCATCAAGAAGGAGGAAATGTATGGAACAACTTGACTGTAAGAAGGAATATGCTGATGTGACACATTCTGAGGCACTAAGAAATCACCAATTTGGTAATGCAGGGAAGGGTGCGGTGTAAAAATTACACAGTGAGATCAAGTCCGGAATAAAGTAAGCAGGTTCAAATGGATGTAGGTAGCGCCAGTTATGCGGAGATGAAGTGGCTTTCACGAGATAAGAGTACAATGGAAAGCTGCATCAAATAATTCTTCTGACAGGAGACGACCCCAACAACAACATGGACTTCGGATGATGACAAATACGTGACTAGGGTAAATACCGGAAGTGCGTACTTCACATCTCTCAGCTGCCTCATCGCCAAAGCCTTCTTCGTTGCCCTACTTTTTTTTTTTTTTTTTGGTTCTGCAGTCGAGGCCTCACTTCACCTTTTTCATTTGGCTATTTACCCTTTGCAAGGCAATCAATAAAAATACTGATATTTGCAACCCAGAAACGTCAGTCAATATTTTTTTGACAATAGAAATAAACTTCACCATTCTGGTCCAGAATCAGAATCTTCCATCTACTGCTTTGATTTCAGTTATTTTCTGGTATCACCTATGTCCCAACCAGAGCAACAAATTCGTATGCAAAAAAAGAATAATTGTTTACAAAACTCTCAAAACATCGCTATTTTTGTATTTGCTTTATACCAGCTTTCAACCTAGGGCTCTGATCTTGCACAAAGCTTTATCCTATCATTCAGTTCCAGATTTTTTAATGGTGTAATGCATAGTCTAATAATTTTGAGCACACAGCCATGCGAATTCAGTCTCTTCCACTGATATTTCAGCCATGTAGCTTGTAGGCCATCCTCAGAGTGTGCCGAGAGAGAGAGAGAGAGAGAGAGAGAGAGAGAGAGAGACACGGTACTGAGATATTACATTACATTATATTTACTTTTGTTCCATAGATCCACAGTGAGGAGATGCTCAAGGCTGCAGAACATGTCATACAATAAGAATACACATGAACTTGTCACAAAAGATGTAAATGTACAGTATGGAGCGTAACATAATTCAAAGGCTATTGTCTCCATGCATCATAGAAGGGAAAATCAGTTTACAGATTAAGCATCAGATAGCAGCAAACACGAAAGAATACATGGCAAAATGTTTAGACGGCACACATGCACGTCACATGACTATACAGAGCTAGCAGCAGTGTGCATCAATTGTCCCAAGCTACCAGTCACATTGCAAACAGTGACATGGAGGAGTCAACAGAAGAGCAAAGAGGTTCCATAGATCCACAGTGAGGAGATGCTCAAGGCTGTAGAACATGTCATACAATAAGAATACACATGAACTTGTCACAAAAGATGTAAATGTACAGTATGGAGCGTAACATAATTCTCCATGCATCATAGAAGGGAAAATCAGAGGGAAACATTCCACGTGGGAATATATGGGTGTTCAAAAAGAAACGAGCCGGAGTTTGAAATGTGCAAACCGGTGACAGGAAAGTAATATTGTGTAATGTGTCGTGAGGGGTGATTCTGACCAGAGTGTGGAAGTTCACAACCCACTACTAGACGGCACACATGCACGTCACATGACTATACAGAGCTAGCAGCAGTGTGCATCAATTGTCCCAAGCTACCAGTCACATTGCAAACAGTGACATGGAGGAGTCAATAGAAGAGCAAAGAGGTGTTGTTCGTTTTCTGACAGTGGAAGGAGTTGGAGGAATGGACATTCATCAATGAATGTCACAAGTGTACAGCGAACACTGCATGTCCCTTGCAAGGGTCAAGGCGTGGCACAAGCACTGCAGGGAAGGACGGTTGTCGTCAGCCGATGATGCACTGACTGGAGCACCACAATGCATTACTGATGACATCATCCAGTTGGTGGATGCACTCATTACCCAGGACTGCCGAGCGACAGTGAAAGTCGTAGCCGCAGTGGTCAGATTAAGCATCAGAAGTGTTCACACCATCATTAAGGAAAGACTGCACATGTGCAAAGTGTGTGCCCCACAGTCTTCAACCACACCAATGGAAGCATCCAGGGTCACCACTGCCAAAAAAAGCCAAGGCCATCCATCCACACACGTGCAGGAGAGGTTATGCTGATGTTCTTCTTTGACCAAGATGGCCCCCTTCTGATTCACTTCCTGCAGCACGGGACTACAGTGAATGCCCGGAGTTACTCGCAAACCTTGACCATCTTTCGCCAAGCGATCAAATCAAAACAACCAGGCAGTCTCACCTGTGGGGTCATTCTGCTCCACGACAAAGCAAAGCCTCGTACGACCAACACAGTCGTGGAACTCCTGCTGAAATTCAAATGGGAGTTTTCGGCCACCCTCCATACAGTCCGGACTTCTCTCGCTGTGATTACGCCATTTTTGGTCCCCTTAAAAAGGCTCTGAGGGGCAAACAATTCACCTCGGATGACGATGTCCAGCTGTACATGCGGAACTGGTTAACACTGCAGTCCCGGGAATTTTATGAGACCGCCATTCACTGCCTTGTATCACAGTGGGACAACTGCCTCCACAGCCAGGGCCAATACTTTTAACATACAGGTACTGGTTTCTGTAATTATGCCTCCGGCTCGTTTCTTTTTGAATGCCCCTTATAGTGAGGATAGTTCTGATAGAATGTAAATAATTTAATATTAAATGAGACTGCCCCCCCCCCCCCCTCGTGCACACACACCTGTCTACCAACACTGTGCTGGCTGGACCACAACAATACCTCCTATTTCCTCCCTCTACCCACCCCTTCCAATACTACCTGACTCCAGTCCATCTGCCAAAGTTACGACGACAGAATTATCTGTCCACCCGGCACAGTATAGGCACACAGAGGTAGGTAGGTATGTGTGTGTGTGTGGGGGGGGGGGGGGGGTCTCCTTGTGCATGCTTGTATTTGTACTCTAGTTCATCAAAGGATTTTTTCTTAAAGGCAGCAAAGCTTTCATTGTCCATTAGGTTTTCTGTGGATGATGCTGTGATATACAGAAAAGTTGCAATGCTGAAAAATTGTGGTGAAATGGGGGAGGAGCTGCAGAGGATTGACACTTGGTGCAGAAAATGGTAATTGACCCTCAACATGAACAAATGTATTGTATTATGAATACATACACAGAAAGAAATTTAGCCCATCAAGCTTATAAAACAGTGGTTCAATCAATACTTGAATATTGTTCATCAGGCTGGGATCTGTACCAGATAGGATTGATAGAGGAAAAAGAGAAGATGATTCAAAGAAGAGCAGCAAGTTTTGTTATGGGTTCATTTAGTAAGCACAAAAGCAACACAGAGATGCTCAGGCAACTATTTGCTTACCGTATTTATTCGAATCTAAGCCGCACCTGAAAAATGAGACTCGAAATAAAGGAAAAAAAAAATTCCCGAATCTAAGCCGCACCTGAAATTTGAGACTCGAAATTCGAGGGGAGAGAAAAGTTTTAAGCCGCACCTCCAAATCGAAACAAAGTTGGTCCATTGTAATATGAGACACAATTTAGGTCAAATGAATGACGATACAGCTACAGTAGTTGAGTTCGAGTCGTAAGCTTAGCAGTTAAGCTTTACCACGTAGCCATTGCTATGCGTCAGGTGCTCCGTCCGTATTTATAGGGGTAGCCTTCCTTTTTCACGTGCTTCGTCTGGTTTGAGTCGATTGCTTATTTTGCTTTGATCTGATAAGTGTCGTTTTCTTTGTTATAGGTGTTTGCGTGTCACTCTAAGCTGAAAATGCATTACTGCATTGTGTCATGCATTGTTTGTCGCATTCTGATAGTGCGTGTTTACGGCCTGTCGCGGCTCGCGGCATGGCTTGCTTTTCTGCGCGCTACCGCCGCGTACAACTAAAAAAAAAAAAAAAGAGAGGAATCATCTCATTAGCGAAACAATGGCAAGAGACTGCTATTTGTTGTCACTTACACTGCTGCTTTCTTTGATAATGATCAACAAGAATCAAATAATAGACTGCGTATGATAGAACATGTTCTGAACGAGAGTTAGGCGAAAATTTTTCTCCGTTTGAAAATCTTTGCGGCCGCTTCTTTATTACATCAAATTCTGCACAGAAATTAGAGTCATCTTAGATTTAAAAATCTAGTCACTTGCCGTGCTTCATTTCTGACTGCATCACTATTAGGCATAAGAATAATACGAATATAAACATGACACAATACGTATATTCTTCCGCGTTTGCTGTTGTCTCATTCTAGTTTCGTAGTTTATTAGGCAGATAGGATTTAAATGAGATAGCAGCAAACACGAAAGAATACATGGCAAAATGTTTATATTCGTATTATTCTTATGGTGAAGAAAATACTGTATGTGATTCAAATTTCATCGGGGTCCTATTAGCAACCATCTCTTCTCACAGATAGGAAAAAATTCAGAACATAGAATTGGCCATATTGACAAACATCCCAAACAGTCTTGCCAGTCAGATTTTCGTAGTACACTGAAATTGTGCTACATTCGAAGATGAACAATACGGTATTTGTATTTACTTCGTTGGATTATGTATGAAAATGCAGTGGTCGAAACTCGCGGCGGAGAAAAAAAGCTCGTCTTCCACTTTTTTTTCTTTAATTTATTTACTGACGCAGAGGTTTTGGCGCCAATATTTATCTTTGTGCCTACAAAGCATGCCTGCGTAGCGCTACATATATTCGACGGCAGAAGTTAGTTGTGGCGGCACGTACCAACATTTTTCATAACTTCCGCTTCCTTTGCACTCGATTCTAAGCCGCAGATGGTTTTTTGGATTACATAAACAGGAAAAAAAGTGCGGCTTAGATTCGAGTAAATACGGTATGCTAGTGGCAGACCGCCAGTTCATACTGTCAGCACTATGCGCTACAGTGACCAGAAATAAAACCCTTAACATAATTTGACCAAGTCAAAAGTCTTCCCCTTACATACGAACAGAATTATTTTCTGGTTCTACTTCTTCTACACTAAGTACTTCGTCAGTTCTATCTGTAGCACTGACACATACATGTGTCGCATGGCTATGAAGGCCCGTGAAAGGTAAAAATCAATAGTTTGCACTTTTATGACAATCGAACTAGGTGGAAAAAGAAAAATAATGTTGAGGAACATCTTAAATGAGAGATGCTCTTGTGCACCAATGGGAATATGCTGCTGCTTCTCAACAGAAACAATCACTTGTTGAAAGCTTAAATAGAGCCAAAAGAAGTTGAAGTTTTTGCTAAAGTAAACATTGCAGTCAAAATACTCACCAATCACAACTTTTTTTTAACAGTCAATTTCAAAGCACTAAGGTTTTATCTTCAGGCACATAGCGTGACAACATTTGAAATTTATCAACAAAAATAGCCAACTTTTGAAAATTTAATATAACTGGATAGATTATAAAAGTCTACACACCAAATGGCAGCAGGGGGAAACACATACAAAAGGTTAAAGAAGTGTGCAAGGTTTTGGAGCCAGTGGCCTCTTCTTGCTTCTGGCAGAAGAGCTGAAGGGGAAGGAAGAGAGATGAAGGAAAAGCACAGGCAATGTTTAGTGAACAGAGAGTTTGGAATAGTCGTCCAGAAACCTGGGTCAGGGGAGACTTACCACGCAAGATGAGAAGGAAAGACCTTTACTTTCAAGGCTTCTACCAGAAGGAGCCACTGGCTCCAAAGGGTTGCACATTTCTTTAATCTTTATGTGCGTTTTCTCCTGCCAACAATGGCCAATTGTACATGAGTGTTCAAGGCATGTGACATCACGCCACAGCGTGGAAGCACGCGTAAAAGGAATTTTGCTGCAGTTAGCAGTGAGCCAGGATGTAAATCAGCTACGATTCCCCTGGAAACTGGCCACCGCAGATGGGGATGAAATGTTGAGTTTCAATGTTGAATCTATCTAACCATGGCATAACAGCCCAGAATATTTCATTAATTGTGACATTTTCGCCGTGTGTGTAATATACAGGGTGTCCCATTTATCTTGACCACCTTAAATAACTGTTTGTCCAGATGCAGATTACAAAATGTTTCAAGCAAATGTTCTTTAGCTGTCAGTGGGACATTAATCAACATGGTTGCCTTCATTGTAGCTTCTTCTTCTCTTTTTAAGATATGAACAGCAGTATGACTTTTTTAAATGGCACCCTGTGTTTTTTGTTCGACAATGCATTTCCTGCCCTAAAGACCTATTCAAAAACGTATCACAGTGTACCATTCATTGAAACACAATGTTACTAATTGCATAACACAACACTGACTTTGAACCTGGGATCCACTTGCTGGAGTTTCCAGAAAACAAATGTAAACCAAGCAAACACATAACACAAAATTGACTTTTGACTCTCCTGTGCCACTACTCAGGAGTAGAACATTCAAAGGTGCTCAGAGTGCTGACCCTGGACACCTATACACAGGTGCATTCATTGAATTAAAGAATTATTTGCTGCTTCCAGTGTTGCCCACTGAATAGAATTACAAGCAAGCATGGTATGTTCCTGCATGTCCTCTGGAGTTGTTGGAATATCGTGTTAGACGTCTTTAATGCATCCCCAAAGAAAGAAGTCCAGAGGATTTAAATCAGGAGACCTAGCAGGGCAAGTAACTATTCCCATAAATACGTTGAGACAAAATCAGGTGCAAATTAACATTGTGGACATAGGAAATGTGACGGGAACGATAAGAAATGTCGTAAACGGCGGGAAAACATTAATTTCAGGAAAGTAAAAGACAGGTTATACTGTATGTTAGTTAAGTGATAAGACAGGCACATGTAAAGAGTTGCGGTTCACATAAATGAGCAAGTAATCACTTGTCAGGTAATTATTTTTCATTGATGTTTGTTAGTTTCATGTACCATGGCTCATTTTGCATGATAAACCATATTGATGTGGAATGAGTCATTTTTCATTAATATCATAAATTAATGCTGACATTTATACCTTTTTTTTTTTAGTGATTCCTACCCACCACCAAATATATATTCTATAGAATAGGAGGAGTTATCAAGAAGAATTTTTTTCAGTTGGTTTCAAATTTCACTTTGCTGTCTGTCGCACATTTTATATCAAGGGTTAAGTGATCAAAAACTTTAGTTGTAGCACTGTTCACCCCTTTTCCTGCTAAAGATAACCTTAATGTGGATTAATGAACATAATTTTTCCTTCTGGTATTGTAATTATGTATATCATTGTTCCTTTTGAACTGTAGTAGATTACTTACAACGAACTTCATGACAGGCTAAATATAAAGTGAAGAAATAGTTAGAATACTGAACTCCTTAAACAGATTTCTACAAGATGATCGTGGGTGAATACCACAGCAGGTTTTTGAGTAACGAAGACTTTCTTTCTTAAAGATGGGTTATCTTAAAACATTATTCCATATGACATTATAGAACGAAAATATGCAAAGTATATCAACTTACTGATTTGCCACTCCCCGAGATTTTCAATCATTCTAAGTGCAAATGTGCCTGTACTAAGTTGTCTTAGGAGTTCCAAAACATACTTTTTCTCATTTACATCATCATCAATGTGGACACCTAATTTTGAAGTTCCACCCTATTTTTTATTTCTTCACCGTGTATCATTGGTGTAGTGTCCCAAGATGAGCAAAACTAAATATGTTGCGTTTTTTAAAAATTAAGGGCGAGACCATTTGAAGAAAACCAATCAGCAATACTTTCAAGAGCACTTTTTAGCATTCCTTCTGTTTCTGTATGTATGCTTGAGCTGATAACAATACTAGTGTCATCTGCAAAAAGAAATAATTCTGCATATTAGACAGAAGGTTGTTTACATATACAAGGAACAACAGTGGACCTAAGACTGAGCCTAGGGGTTCCCCATACGTGATTTCTCCCCAGTTAGAATTACATCCTCGCACTACATTGGTTGAATTACTAAGTACAACTTCCTGCACTTGGTTGAAGATGACATTATCTATTGTTTGGCTGCACCATCAATCCCACAAAACTTCCAATTTATCTAGGAAAAATACTGTGATTCACACAGTCAAATGCTTTAGACAGGTGGCAGAAAATACCAACTACTGCTATTTTATTATTCAATACTTGTAAAATCTGGTGAGTAAACATGTAAATGACATTCTCAGCAGAGCAACTCTTCTTGGAATCCAGACTGTGATTTTCTGAGGATATTATTGTTGCTAAGGTGAGATACTATTCAAGAATATGTCACCCCAAAAATTTTGGAAAGCAATATATTCATTTTTTGTAGTTCTGTTTGAGATCATTCCTGGGAAAGGGCGTACTAGTTCAGCTAAAGTGAATTTGCTATAAAAATGCATTCTGGTAACAACCATTCAGTGGGAGGATAAGGCATACTTATTACATAAAGAAATTGAGTAAACAAAACTGTAAAATACGAGTCATAATTTTGTTGAGAGGTAATTGATTGCTCATACTGGAATTCTGTAATAGCTATCCACCTTATATTTATCTCATAAAAGGATTCCAGTTGACACATCACACTTTGGTGAAATTAACATTATTCAAGATAATTTCATTTCAAGTCAATCTGTTTCTGTTAACTGAAGTTCATATTTTCAACAGAGAATGATATAAGCAAAATTATGATCACAGAAAATGTGTTGTAAGAATCTACCTGAAGTCGAGTTCTAAAAGAATATTGACAGAACAGCCTCATAATTTTTTAAAGTACAGAGAATGATTTGGAAAACAGTTGGATACACTGTTTGAAGATGACTTAAAATGTTAAATTACTCATCAAGGGGGGAAATTTTGTAATTTAGGTATTTGAAAATGTTAAAGGGCAGATCAGCTTAAGGTAGCAAAAATTTGACAATATTCAACATTTTTTTTCTACCACAGAAAACTTACAAGAATAAAAGTTGACATGCCCAAACAGATGGTCTTCTTACACAGGATAAAAAGATAATCTATGATAAAGAAACCATTTTTACTCCCTTTTAAGCCGTTTCGATATTGGAGTGGTCGCAAAATAGTACTATAGCATTTTTCTCATGCCCAGAGTAGTTTTAAACTTTTTAATGTTGAGCTTAGTTTACTTCATTGGCAAAATACGTATCTACAAAAACAGTGCTCTTTCAGTTAGATATCACAATAAATAATATATTTAATTTTTTCAAATTATGAATTTAATTTTTTGAACTTTTTAAACAATGTAATATGTTTTCAACTGAGAGGCTATTAATCAGAATGATCGGATTTTGGTTGATTCTGCTGATAATATATAGTTACATATACCCAAAAAATTTCAAAGTTCTATGTCATTTAGTTTTTGAGTTACGAGGGAAACAGACAATGAAAATGTGAAGTGCAGGAAATGAGCGATAAACATTGCTATGCATTTTTCATGCCTTTATTGTTGTATTAATGTAAATCAAAAGTCACTAGCAGAGTAGGTTGGCTCTTCTAATGATGCTTGGTGGTCTGTCATCTCCAATCTGAACTCTCTCTTTCTTTTTCTTGTCTCTTTTGTTGTTTCTGGCTTCCTTCTCCCTGCCGACTTCATTCCCATTGTATCCACTTGGTCCAATGCAAATTTACCAAACATTACAAACTCAATTCTTAACAGTGTAATTACTTCCAGTCTACCTTTCATGCCTTCATTTAATGTAATTATTGCAGTATTAGCTGCAATTTTAATAACCACTCCCCCCACAAAATCCAGTTTTGGGACAAACTTTCCATATTTTACTGTTCAGTGACTCGTTCACATTTCGTTTATCAGTTCCAGCGCATTTTTTAAAGCGCTCTGTGGCAGCTAAATTCTTGAACACAGGCCTGACAGCTTCAATCCCTGAAGGTGGTAAGGTACTTTCGTGCCTACAGCTATTAGCAGTTCTGTCAGATATTATATGTTGATACGGTCACCATAACTCATTGTCCTTGGGACAAAAATAAAGCACCGGGTTGGAATCAGAAGAACATTTGTGATACCACATAGCACATGTAGCTGCTCTCATATTAATAACATAACCAGAATTTTTCTAAATGTATTCCCATATTATGAGGTGGTTGTGTTTGTGATGGGATTTGTCTGTCAGTCTCTTTTTACCACATAGAGGTTTTCTGACAGAGAGCTATATACCTTTGTACAAACTTCACGCAAGTTGACAGCAAAGTATGAGTAATTTAGCTTCAAAACTGCATATAATATGAGAAATTTTGTTAAATGCACAATTAGACACAAGGAAAATTTAAAGTTACTCTTAGGGTGGGGTTCCAATGGGCAGATTGGAAGCATTGCTTTACTATTTACTCCATAACATAAAAACTATTTACAGGTATTGTAATATTTTTTCGCTAAAATGTTCCTAAACATCTGAAGCACAAGGAAAAAATAATTTTGAAAAATCAGCTTCTTGAAAATCTTAAGTTGTATCTGCCCCCTTAAGTGAGAAGCACATATATGCATAATAAAAATGTTAGAGGGAACTTACGGCATATTTTTCCGAGTGTGACTTGCCCTTCAAGTGCACTGACGCACAGTGGAGGTCGCCCATCCAGGTGCTGCACAGCTTACAAAACCAAGCAGTGGCTGACACAAAAAATTGCAGACCTGAAGCAAATGAAACAAACAAAAACTTCAGCAACATTGTTGAATACTAAAGCACTTATTTCAAATGCTAGATATGTATACGTACCAGTAAAAGCTCATACATCCAAGTGTCTGTATAAACTTCAAAGCGCAAAAATGGTCACAAACAACTGTGCACAACAGCTCACGTAAGATTACGAGATCAGTTTTTTTTAACAATTCTACAAATATAAGTGACCAAATTCAGTTATTCATGGTGTTAAAAAAAACAAATCTGTTACAAGTAAACAGGTCTGCAAGACTTTTAGATGCTGAAGGTGTTTTTTCATTAAATCTAACAGAAGCTGAAAGTAGACAATGTTTTATTTATCATTTAAATAAATAGCGACCAATTATAAGTTGGCTCTTAACAATAAAACAAAAAACATTTGTAGGGTTCTCACACAACAACATACAATACGTGACAACATCTCAAGTAGAAAAATTTATGTTAATGAACGTGGGTATCAAAAAATAAAACCATAATGTTAGAACACAGTATTTGAGGTGTGCTACTTGACACAGTCAAATCAATCAAATATCTAAGCATAACGTTGCAAAGTAATACGAAATGGAATGAGCAAGTACAGATGATATTAGGGAAGGCGAATGGTCAACCTTGATTTATTGGCAGAATTTTAGGAATGTGTAGCTTATCTATAGAGAAGACTGCTTATAGACCACTGATTTAAACAGTGTAAGAAGATCCATGATAGCTCACAATGTTGTTGCAAGCTTTCAACTGTGAAGCACTGCTAATGACTACAGGCGAAAATGGTAGGGCAAGGGCATGTTTGCTGGTTCCAGGTATGAACCTTGTCCAGTCTGTACTATAATTTGTACAATATTGTAATTTATAAAATGTTACATCCACAGTCTTTACACAGTAACATGGTCAACTAAGACTTTGTTGTACGAGTTTCATTATGTCTTTTCTGGGCTGCACTTGTAAATGCTAAGAATGATTTTTTTTTTTTTTATTAAGCATTTCATGCGGATTAAAATATTCGATGCTTTGTGTTTCAATATTCATGACAAATGGAATGTTTTAAATGATTTTTGTTTATGTGAATGCAATGTGCCAATTTGTGTTGTCCTACAAATTGGAATGTTGTGTTGTTAGGTACCAGATGATGGCTTATGACCAAAACCAGTAGCACTAATAAAATCCAGTTAATCCAGTTCAGCTTCATGAGTTTTTGAAACATACTCTGACAGCTGAAAATTGACAGAAGAAAACCTATGAAAATATACTGTTATTATTAAGAGTATACTGATCAAGAGAAAGGAATGAAGTTTCAATTTATGCTGTAATTTGATTTTAATTTTATTTTTTCAACATGAAAGAAAGAATTTCATGATTTCCACACTAATGTACCTAAAGCAAGGCATTGAAGTGGTGAATCTTTTGACATCTGATGTACACAGCTAACAGCAGCTGTTTGTGACATATTTCAGTTTTGCCTCAAATCACAACTTACATTTTGCTTAATTATCCAGATTATTTTAAAGAATTTCTTCTTCTCCCAAAACTAGACCTCATGCTGGTCTAATCCGATACCTGATTTGTCCATTTCAGACATTTCATTTGGATATCGTAATTCAGATAGCAACCCACAGTGTAATTTATGAGAAGTTTCGTTGTTTTCGCTCCACTCAAACATTTGGCCATAAAGATTGAATTAAAATTTTAGTATTCAGCCCAGATATCGCAGTGAGCAATGAGAATCTCAGTGACAGATTCATAGAAACCAGGCTTACAAAATATACTGTGTTTTGTTCTCCCCCCCTTTCAAGATTTGGTAAAGCGTATTCTTTCTCCTTGCTTGCCTTGATCTTAAGCTCGCACATGTGTCAACAGATATGCAAAACATTCTTTGAGGATGTTATAACAATTACAAGAATGCAGCCGAGTCATGTCTTCAACAACCACTGATATTTCAATATGTGTGGCGTACACATGCCATCATTTTCAAAACAAAATTAAATGAGAGACCATGATGTGAGGAGTACATTCAGAAAGATAACATACACACACGTATTCACACGCATGTCTTGATATGAGGAGCACCTGCAGTGAGATATACACACACCCAAGAGCATGCAAGTGCGTGGCCTCCTCCACCACCACACACACACACACACACACACACACACACACAGTGAACAACTAATGCCGCCACAACACCAAAGATGAGCAACATCAGCAATTATTGAGACCAAATGTTAATTACCAACGAGTTGAGCACGTAGTATTAATTCTTAACACTATCCCACTACCTGGAGTTGCATGTCAGATTCTCTGTGTTGTTAGATTCCATGGGATTACAGGTGCCGAGACTATGTTCTGCAATAGCAGATATGCTTGTCTAATGCAAGCATGTGTGATGCATATTCTCAATATACCAGTCGTCCTTGGTTCTGATGATCTGACTGATATAGACCTTATCTTAGACAATGGATGAAAAGCACACTTCACACTGTCTTTCCACAAGTCCAACCAATTCTGTTGGAAAAGCCAACTGCGTAAGCCAAACAGGCCCTAGAGTTAGGTGTCACCTCATTTTTTTCATCACTCACCCAATTGTTTGACAATGCAGCCTGTCATAAAGCAGCATGTGTGAAGCGATTGTTTATGGACACTGATTGATTGATTGATTTAACTGAGAGGGGTTATGGGATCAAATGGCGAAGTCATCAGTCCCGTGAATCTGAAGTGAGTCACAAGAACAAGGGTCTTCTAAAAATGGACGGATCCAGCCAGGAGAGTCAAATTATACAATAATGGTCATTAAACACACAGTAAAGACATAAAAGGTGAGACTAAAACTAAAAATTGGAAGGAAAAAAAGGGTGGGGGCGATCATAGGGTCACAGACCGAGAAGACTAAGAGATGTCCCAACAAAAACCAAGCTGCCCCTGTTTCAAGACTAAAGCAGAATCTTATATCTGGAAATAAAAACCACTTTGACAGAGGAAACCGAGGACCAGTCTAACCATCTGTGGATCACCTGCTAATATTAAATTTAAGGAATCGGAAAGACTATACTTAACCCGAAGGGCCAAAAGAAGAGGACAGTTCACCAATATGTGAGATATCGTCAGTCTGGCTCCACAACAACACTGTGGAGATGGGTCGTTATGCAGGAGGAAACAATGAGTGAACCAGGTATGACCAATGCGTAAACAGTGGACTCCTTCCGAGAGGAGCAGAAAGAAGAGCGCCAAACTGCAGCAGACTCCTTGATTGTGCAGAGTTTATTATTATGGGCAGTAATGCTCCAGATGGCATTCCACTTTTGGGCAAAGAGAAATTTGACGTAGATCTGCATATCCACAGCTGGAATCGTGAAAGGAATTGGGGTAAGTATCTGCTTCTCTAGCGAAACAGTGAAACAGTGCATTCCCTGGGATGCCCACAAGACTTGGAACCCAGAAAAGACGACCGAACAGGTGGCACGAGCAAGGGCAGAGAGAAGGTCATGGATAGCAGACATTAGAGGGTGAGGAGAGTAGCATTGATCAATAGCTTGCAGGCTGCTCATGGAGTCTGAAAAAATTAACTCACCTGAGAAAGAAAAAGAAGGGCCCCTTGAATGGCTAGAAGCTCTGCTGTGAACATACTACATGATCCCGATAATAAATGGCGATCGAAGCCAGTAGGAAAGGTGAAAGTGTATCCCACCTTATAGATTATCTTCGACCCATCAGTGTAAAAGGTGGTGGCACCTTGGAACTCTGCCAGAAAACCATAGAAGTGACAGAGATCTTAGGACCCTGGAATAGATCGGTCCTAATCTATCTGGGGGGGGGGGGTATGGGGTATGGGAGGAAAGACACGAGGTGCAGTCCAGTGAGTGGAGATGGAGATCCCAACAGAGGGCAATATTACCCATGAGAAGGTGTCAGGAGGGAGATGTTCGTCATTGGCGAAAAGCACAAGGTACACAGGATGGTCAGGGAAATGGCAAAAGGCGATTGCATACCTAGCAATACGTTGGCTCCATCGGACGTGTAGAATGGGAATCCCCATTTCCGTGAGGATACTATCAACAGGACTAGTGCGAAAGGCACCAATAGCCAGATGCACCCCATAATGATGGACAGGATAAAGGAGTTTAAAAGTGGAAGGAGCTGGTGAGCCATAAACCTGACTACCATACTCTAGTCTGGGCAAGAACAGAGCATGGTAAAGATGGGGAAGAGTGGAACGGTCTGCACCCCAAGATGTGGGGGCCAAGAGGTAAGAGCATTAAGCATCCACATACATGTAGCCTTTAGGTGGCGAATGTGAGGCAGCCATGTCAGCTTGTTATCAAAAATAAGGCTCAAGAAATGGGACTGGGCTGCAACATTGAGGAGCTGGTTGCCTAAACAAAGTTCTGGATTGGGGCGTACGGTGGGTCGAGAACAAAAATGCATCAATCGCATTTTTGAGGGAGAAAACGGGAAGCCATGGTTGGTGGCCCACACACAGGTCCGTTGGATGGTGCCTCGGAGGTGGCACTCAGCAGATACTACCAAGTGGGAGCTGCACGAGATGCAAAAATCGACGACATACAATGCCAGGGTAACCAGAGGCCCAACAGAGGTCGCAAGCCCATTGATGGCAACGAGGAAGAGTGTGGCACTTAAAACAGAGCCCTGCGGGATAACATTCTCCTGAATCTGAGGGGCACTGAGTGAAGTGCCAACTCGAACCCGGACGAGCCGGTGAGATAAAAACTCACGGATAAAAATCTGAAGAGGACCAAGGAAGCCATAGTCGTGGAGGGTAACAAAAATGTGATGGTACCAAGCCATGTCATACGCCTCATGTAGGTCAAAGAAGACCACGAAAAGGTGCTGGTGGTGAGTAAAAGCCTTTCAGATGCCTGATTCCAATCGGAGTGAATGGTCAGTTGGAGATCACCCTGCCTGGAAACCACAATGATACGGGGACAAAAGGCTCCAAGATTCGAGCACCCAAAATAATCCAAAGCTGACCATCCTTTTGAGCAGGTTTATGGGCATTAACACTGCAGAAATTAACTTATATGTCTTTCACTATAACACTTCTAGCAATATGTGACTCGAGGTGGGCTAACACAGCTGACAAATTTTCGGTGTCTGAGATGATATGGCCCAGACAGTGACAACTATCGGCCTGACAATACTAATCAGTGTGAGCTGGTTCCTGCAAACAGC
Organism: Schistocerca cancellata; assembly: GCF_023864275.1. Taxonomy (NCBI): domain Eukaryota; kingdom Metazoa; phylum Arthropoda; class Insecta; order Orthoptera; family Acrididae; genus Schistocerca; species Schistocerca cancellata. Next base: position 52,965,241 of record NC_064635.1, on the reverse strand, counting down.
ATGTCTGGATGTACAATCAACCTTCATCCTCACCACCATGCTGTGGAAGGGAAGGTGGCAACCCCTTTCCACCTCCACTGTGAAGTAAATATTTGGGTGGATTGAATTCAGATGTACTAAAAAGCCATTCACATTCTCACTTCCATGAGGCGAAACAATGAAAGTATTCCTTATGTATCTGAAAAAGAAGGCAGGTTCAAATGCCGCCAACTCCTGGGGGTGTTTTCCATAAAATATGTTGTCAATAATAGGTGGCAATGGGCTCCTCATCACAACTCCATCTGTCTGTCCATAGTAACTTGTTGCAGAATAAAAAACAACTGGAAGTCAACACGTGTTAAAATAGGTTTGTTATTTCAGCACAAAATCTAACCTCAATTAACCACAATGAATCAGACTGAGGAATATGTGCGAAGTGAGGCCACAGCAAAATCTTACTAAAGTGTCAAATAATAGAAAATCCAGGATGAAATGTAACACTATTATGAAAAGGATAGTTGTTAATCACCATACACTGGAGATGCAGTGTAGCAGATAGGAACAACATAAAGACTGTCACAAAATAAGCTTTCAGTCAACAAGCCCTTTGTCATAAACAGAAAACACACACACACACAAATGCAACCTGCAGACACATGACCACAGTCTCTGACCGCTGAATCCAGACTACGAGCAGCAGCAGCAGCAGCAGCAGCAGGGCATGTGGGAGAAGCAACTGGATGAGGGTAAGGATAAGGCTGGGGCAGAGAGGGGGAGGGATAGCAGGGTAGGGGTGGGGGGATGGTGAATTGCTGATTAGGAGAATGCAGGGACGAGGTGGAAAGAGGGTAGGGCAGCTAGGTGCAGTCGGGAGGTTAGATGGAGGGCAGGGGAGGGGGTAGTGAAAAAGGAGGGAAGTAAAGAGACTGGGTTGGCTGGTGGATTAGAGGGATTTATAGTGCTGGAATGGTAGCAGGGAAGGGGCTAGATGGGTTAGAACAATGACTAACAAAGGTTGAGGCCAGGAGGGTTACGGGAGCATAGGATACATTGCAGGGAGAGTTCCCACGTGCGCAATACAGAGAGGCTGGTGTTGGTGGGAAGGATCAATATGGCACAGGCTGTGAAGCAGTCATTGAAATGAAGGATGTTGTGTTGGGCGGCATGCTCAGCAACAGGGTGGTCCTTTTGTTTCTTGGCCACAGTTCGTCGGTGGCCATTTGTGCAGACAGGCAGCTTGTTGGTTGTCATGCCTACATAGAATGCAGAACAGTGGTGGCAGCTTACCGTATTTACTCGAATCTAAGCCGCACGTGAAATTTGAGATTCGAAATTCATGGGGAGAGAGAAGTTTTAAGCCGCACCTCCAAATCAAAACAAAGTTGGTCCATTGTAATATGAGACACAATTTAGGTCAAATGAATGGTGATACAGCTACAGTAGTTTGGTTCAAGTCATAAGCTTAGCAGTTAAGCTTTACCAGGTAGCCATTACTATGCGTCAGGCGCTCCGTCAGTATTTATACAGGTAGCCTTCCTTTTTCACGTGCTTCATCTGGTTTGAATTGATTGCTTATTTTTCTTTGATCTGATAAGTGCCGTTCTTTTTGTTATAGGTGTTTACATCACTCTAAGCTGAAAATGCATTATTGTACTGTGTCATGCATTGTTTGTCACATTCTGATAATGAGTGTTTACGGCCTGTCGCCGCTCGCGGCATGGCTTGCTTTTGTGCGCGCTACCGCCGCTTAAAATTAAAAAAAGAGAGAGAGAAATCATCTCATTAGTGAAACAATGGCAAGAGACTGCTATTTGTTGTTACTTATACTGCTGCTTTCTTTGATAATGATGAACAAGAGCTAAATAATAGACAGCGTATGATAGAAGATGTTCTGAACAAGAGTTCAGCGAAAAATTTTCCCCGTTTGAAAATCTTTGCAGACGCCTCTTTAGTACATTACATTCTACAGAAATTAGAGTCATCTTAGATTTAAAAATCTAGTCAATTGCCGTGCTTCATTTCTGACTGTATCACTATTAGGCATAAGAATAATACGGATATAAACATAACATGACATGTATATTCTTCCGCGTTTGATGTTGTCTCACTCTACTTTCATAGTTTATTAGGCAGACAGGATTTAAATGAGATAGCAGCAAACATGAAATAATACATGGCAAAATGTTTTTATTCGTATTATTCTTATGGTGAAGAGAATACTGCATGTGATTCACAATTCAAAAAGTACCTATTAGCAACCATCTCTTCTCACAGGTAGGAAAAAATTCAGAATGTTGAGTCGACAAACATCCCAAACAGTCTTGCCAGTCAGATTTTCGTAGTACATTGAAATGCTGCTACATTCGAAGCTGAACAATACGGAATTTGTATTTACTTCGTTGGATAATGTATGAAAATGCAGTGGTCAAAACTCGGGGTGGAGTAAAAAAGCTCGTCTTCCACCTTTTTTTTTAATTCGTTTACTGATGCAGAGGTTTTGGCACCAGTATTTATCATTGTGCCTGCAAAACATGCTTGTGTAGCGCTACATATATTCGACGGCAGAAGTTAGTTGTGGCGGCACCTACCAACATTTTTCAGATCTTCTGCTTACTTTGCACTCTATTCTAAGCTGCAGGCAGTTTTTTGGATTACAAAAACCGGAAAAAAAGTGCGGCTTAGATTCGAGTAAATACGGTAGCTTGTTAATCACATGACTGGTTTCACAGGCAGCCCTGCCTTTGATGGGATAGGTGCTGTTAGTGACTGGACTGGAGTAGGTAGTGGTAGGAGGATGTATGGGACAAGTCTTGCATCTAGGTCTACTACACGGGTATGAGCCATAAGGTAGGGGATTGGGAGCAGGGTTTGTGTAAGGATGGACGAGTATATTGTGTCGGTTTGGTGGACGGCAGAATACCACTGTGGGAGGGGTGGGAAGGATAGTGGGCAGGACATTTCTCATTTCGGGGCATGACAAGAGGTAATCGAAACCCTGGCAGAGAATGTAATTCAGTTTCTCCAGTTCTGGATGGTACCGAGTTACGAGGGGAATGCTCCTCTCCGGCTGGACAGTGGGGCTTTGGGAGGAGGTGAGAGACTGGAATGATAAGGCAGGGAGAGTTATTTTTGTACAAGGATGGGAGGATAATTAAGGTCACTGAGACCACCGGTATATTTTGAGAGGGACTTCTTGTCACTGCTGATGTGATGACCACAGGTGGCTAGGCTGTTCGGAAGGGACTTCTTGATATGGTATGGGTGACAGCTGTCGAAGTGGAGTATTGCTGGTGGTTAGTAGCTTTGATATGGGCGAAGGTACTGATGTAGTCATCTTTGAGGTGGAGGTCAACATCTAGGAAGGTGGCTTGTTGAGTTGAGTAGGACCATGTGAAGCTAATGGGGGAGAAGTTGTTTAGGTTCTGGAGGAATGTGGATAGGGTGTCCTCACCCTCAATCCAGATCACAATGGTGTCATCAAGGAATCTGAACCAGGTGAGGGATTTAGGATTGTGGCTCTTTAGGAGGGATTCCTCTAGATGGCCCATGAATAGGTTGGCACAAGATGGTGCCATGTGGGTGCCTATAGGTGTACCCTGGATTTGTTTGTAGTTAATGACTTCAAGGGAGAAGTAAATGTGGGTGACGATATAGTTGGTCATGGTGACTAAGAAGGTGGTTGTTGGTTTGGAATCTGTTGGGTGTTGGGAAAGGTAGTGTTCAACAGGGGTAAGCCCATGAGCATTAGGGATGTTAATATAAAGGGAGGTGGCAGCAATGGTAATGAGCAGGGCATTGTGTGGCAAGGGAACAGGAACTGTGGTGAGTTGGTGCAGGAAATGGTTGGTATTTTTTATACAGGCGAGTAGGTTCCGGTTGAAGGTGTTGGTCTACGAGAGCAGAGATTCCCCCGCTGAGAGCACAGTAATCAGCCACAATGTGACATCCTGGGTAGTTGGGTTTATGGACTTTTGAAAGCATGTAGAAGGTAGGAGTGCATGGACCCATAGGAGAGACTACTCCAGGGAGAGGTTCTGGGATGAGCCTAAATATTTGAGGAGAGACTGGAGATCCTGCTGGATTTCTGGAATGGGGTCACTGTGGGAGGATTTGTAGGTGGATGTATCTGACAGCTGATGCAGTCCTTTTGCCAGCTAATCCTTGTGATTCAAAACAACAGTGGTGGAGCCTTTGTCCACAGGTAGGATTATAAGATCAGTATCAGTTTTTAGGTGGTAGACTGTGGTTCTTTCTGCTCATGTAAGGTTAGTTTGGATGTTGAAGGATTTAAATGATGGTGAGACAAGGTTCAACGTTAATAAATTCTGGAAAGTTAACAGGGGGTGATTTGGGGGCAGTGGGGGTGGATCATCCTCTCTCCAACTCATCCCTGCATGCTCCCCAGCAGCATTTCACCATCCCCCAACCTCCCCACACCAGCCTCCTACTTACCACCACCCAGTTGCCTCTCCCAACACGCACTGCTGCTGCTCAGAGTCTGGCTTCAATTGCAAGAGACTGTGGTCGTGTATGTGAGTTGTGCTGTGCTGTGTTGTGCTCTCTCTCTCTCTCTCTCTCTCTCTCTCTCTCTCTCTCTCTCTCTCTCTCTGTGTGTGTGTGTGTGTGTGTGTGTGTGTGTGTGTGTGTGTGTGTGTGTGTAGTCCATTTTTGACAAACACATTGTTGGCCAAAAGCTTATTTTGTGACAGTCCTTTTGTTGTGCCTATCTGTGATTCAGCACCAGCGCTATATGGTGAGTAGCAACTATCCTTTTCAAAATATTGTTACTAAAATATCAGAGTCATTCAAATGCAGTCTCCCTAAATGATGTAGGAAATCCATTGGGTTCTGAAGGTGATGTACATCCTGACCTACTAGTGGGCTAACCAGAGTATGAAGGTGTTTTGTTACACAGCATGCCTGAGCACCAATGTTACTGATAACCAGCCTAAGAGAAAGCCCAATGTGGATTATCGGGATGGCATAAAACCTAGGGGGACAAAACAATAAGAGTTATGACTTTTGATAGTCTCAGATGCTGTAATATTACCCTTGGGCATAGGAGCCCCAGTGAACACATGACATACTGCTCTCCCAATCTTCTCTGGTGCATCAGAAGGTAGTTTAAAAACAGCCTGTTTGACAGGACTTGTAAAATCAAGAAGTGGGAAATGATTGAGCATAGGTGTAAAGTTTAAACCTTTTCATAACAGAGAAGCTGCATCGTCCAAAGCTTTCTTCACGAGATTGATCGCAGAATGTTGAGATGCCGTATTACACTCAAGAGTCACTGAAAAGTTCCAACTTAGTCAAATGCCGTGCAGTAACAAAACGACATTCCCAGACCATGACTGAGGGACACCATCTACCCATGTAAAGAAAATGTGGAAATTTTTAAGCAATCACCACATGAAGCCAAAACTATTATTGGAAACAAACACCTACTGTCAGGAACTACAATGGACGCTTTCACAAACAAGTGCTAAAACAGTGCATTGCTTGTTGCGATTAGCACTTTGAGAATTAATACCACACAAAACTTTGGCAAATGTTGGAATGACGTTATGTTCTCAGCACGATAACAAAAAGAAAAGCACACAGTGCAATCTCACTCTCCTACAACAAAGTTTATTTCACTTCTGCAAGCAATAATACATTTCCTTCCTGCGAAGGTCAACAATGTGAAACTTGAGTTTCTCCCACCGTATAAAATGTGTGAAGAACTTACAGGAATGAAGCTGAGTGAAGTCTTCAACAACTGCTGATATTTCAAAGTGTTGACATGCGTTGAACATGAACGAGTACACACCTGTGAAATATTGGTACTTGTCAAAGATAACACCTGGCTGCATTCCCGTAAGTGATTTGAACATTTTATACATGAAGAGAAACTTAAGTTTCATAGTTTTTGAACAGTTTATGCTCTCTCACGTAGTACACATGGCTCTGATGCAACTAGGGAATCACATCTTGGAATGACATACACATTTGCTAAATCGAAATCAAGGATATGAAATAATAAAGAATGACTTTTTGAAACATATTTTAACTCTATGTTGGAGCTGATCAGAGAAGATAAATCATTTTTAGCAGTGGAATGTCGAACTACTGGTGATGTACAAAACACCTATTCAAATGTTATTTATACAGAAATATCTGCACATCCTATCAACTTTCTGAATAGATTACCATTTTTCCTACAGGTAGGTCATAAATGTTGAGCACTTACAGTGATTGTGGAATAAATAACATTTTCTCCAGAAAAAGGTGTCAGTATGAACTACCAAAGACTATGAAATGGGATTAATTTTTGTCATTTCTAGACAGACAAAATACCACAAAGGAAAACAAAATAAGGGAGTGTGGGAGGGAAGGAGGCACAAAAGATATTATAACAACAACAAATCCAAAATCCAACATAGAATATGCTGAAACTGTGTTACAGTTTCAACTTCTTGAATATGAGGAGGGCAAGATCTTTATTGATCAAAATGCAAAGTTATACAGTCATTTACAGTAATATGTCTGGTATTACACATACATACAGCCATATACATATGTAAAACACTTATTTTGTACAAGATGAAATCTAAATGTACCCATTGAAGATTGTAGAAAAACAAAACATTCAATTTATATGCAATGTCTTTTGTTATAGAACTTCACTGACACAGTTTTGTCTTCTTCTCTTCAATTTTGGTTTCCTTTCCTTTTTAACTAACTTCACTTATGCTCTCACACACAGTGCAATGAACAACAGGAAAACTTCACAAAAAAGTTATATCTTGTCTTCCATTTAGAGGTACAGCAAGAAAAACTTAAACATTTCTCTCTCGTTCACTCTCTTCCGATCAATAGACACACAGCGATGCAACTGAGTACTGTTCTGTACAATTCTTCTTCCAGTCAAATATGGTAACTCATAATGGTATAGCAACACAATGATGTCATTAGTCCAGCAGGATGGAAAAAAATAAATAAATACAATGAGGTTTGAACACTCTACAGAGCTTTTTGAACACAATTAACATACATTTAACTTTAAAAAATAACTAGTAATAACAGTAAAACTTAATTCAGTACTCACCGTTCCATATCAATACAAATTTGAAACCTTCTTACAGTCATACACTTATATTCAGAAAAAGAAATTCTACATAACAACAACCTGACTGCTTATATACGCAATGTCCAATCAAACAACAAAACACCGCACCGGAGCATTAGCTATTTGCCTGGTTATAACACAGTTTAATTGCTATTTTTGCTAACACTGAATAATTTGTATCTAATATTGTACCCCAAGCCTCACACAGAAAACAAACAATTTCTTTTCCTCCCTCTAAGGTAATAATTTTACTCAACTGCTCCATCTACACATCTTAGCTTACCGCCCTTGCAAATTATCGTGTAACAAAGACATCAGGCACACTCCAAGACATTTAAAAATTGCAGCCACAAAATGTCAGCATCTTGCCACAACATTTTGGCTGTACTAGGCAGCCAAAATATTTCAAGTTATAGGCTTCATCCGGCTGCAATCCTGAAATATCACGGAATATTCAGTATGCAGAAAAACTTCGAAAATCACATGTAAGGCACATCTGACTTTGACAATGGGCAGCACAGAGTATGTGTTAGGTGCACATTATAATCAGAAATTCCTCTCCCCCTATTTTGTAAGATTTGCAAAGCAGAAATTCTGCACTAAACTTAGAGAACACTGAACATGCAGCAGAAAATTAGTGGTGCAGCTCTGGTGACAAAACGAATGAGACGTTGTGAAGAAAGTGGGATTTGATTTTAGCGTAATACTGTTGATGACAGCCATGGGAAAGCACTGATCAAGTATGCTTATAATGGGAAAATAATACTGTATTAGATTCTATGCCATTACTGACAAGCAGCCAGAGATTCCCCAACAGTGTCATAAATTCCTGCCAATTGGGGTACCAGTATGACATATGTCAATCACTTGCTTCATGTTTATTTTCTGACAGGAGATTGTCTGACACTTTACTCAGATTTAGCTCAGTGAACTGGAATCTACAAGAATGATTACGACAGGTGATTCACATTGTGTTTGGTTTCATCCATGAAATAAGAAAAAAACTACTCGATTTTTAAAACTTTTGTTGTAGGATGAAGCATATTCTGGTAAATGAAAAAGTTAATTGCAATTTCTTTGAATTATTCTTCCAAGTGAACTGCAAGTTAAGGAAGAGACCCATTTTAAAAAGTGTATTAGTAACAGTTTGAACACTAATTTGTTGAAACTTTGGTGAACATGGATACTGGAGCTGGACATTAGTGTTGTGATTTGTGGTACCAAATAACAATTGGTGAATAAAGAACACACATGATAAACTGGATACTTAAGGGTATCATAATTCCAAACAAGTGAACTGCAGAGACAGGGAGATCTATGGAAAACCAACCCAGGAGCATACGAAAATGAAGATTCTCGAAGTATATTGACGTGACACAATCTTCTCAGGTTGCTCGTCATGTCAATCTACACTGTGTCCATTTGACAGACTGTGAGACTTAGGCACTCACTAAAAGACTGGAAACTGGAAAGAGAGAACGTGCCTGCTAAAACACCACGGATACACCGAGCACATTGTATTGCACCATAGGGGCAGCAAAAGGAATCTGAGTAGTGACTATTTTATTTTGCGGAAACGTTAAGGAAATCATAGCCTTTTTTGTCATGGTAGGTTTGGAATGGGTTTTTGTATGCACAAGAGTGTCAGTAAATGTGTTAGGGAAGTGAGCATTACAACATTACATGGCTGCAAGGAGCTTTTAGGTGATGACAACTATCAATTTGAAAATACTGCTGTTTTTGGAATTTGGAAGCAACAATGAGCACAGTGTGAAGATGAATGCCGGCCAACTGACTTTCAACAGAGGAGGTAACATGCAGCTACAAGAAATATGTAGTACAGGCTCACCACAAGCCAGTACTGAAATGATATTAACTACAAACTCAAAGGAAATGAGTACAGAAGATAAAAAGAGTTCTGACATGTTCCACATCCACGCGAATCATCTCATTTTTTGGGTCTATGGTATGAAAACTGAATCTAATCAAATGTCCTATTGACAAGGAGATGAGCGGGCAAACTGTGAGCTTGAAAAGGACAAGGATAAGCCAAGGAATTGCTTGTGTCCTGCACAAACGAATTATCCTCAGATTAACATTAAGTGATGTGAGGAAGTAAAAGAATGGCCAAATCCGGATGGCTGGACAGAGGTTTTAAACCTCAGCATAATTAGGGACATCGATGCGAGTCCAATGCCTTTATCTCAGTATCATCTCACTCACCTTCTAATAACAACAAACACAGGGACAGACTTCTGAACACTCCAAAGGAAGCTCAAACAGGCAAGCTGTGAATTAATATGAGGGAGACATTTCTATTTATTGGGCCAGGCTCAAAACATGTGTAGAAGTTTCCAGCTCGGACACAGATTCCCACCTTTTGCACGCAGTGCTTGACTGGTACGAGCGCTGATAAACCCTCCTAATAGTTCTGAGTAGCAGCAGACAAAAGACTGTCAAAATAACAAATCTAATAATTGAGCCCATGGTAGATTCCTCTTTTCCCTCTATTACAGACTGTCACAAAATTTCAACACTCAAATATACAAGGGGTAGTCAGTTTTCATCATTGCTTCAAATAAATAAATCTACATTCTTCATGTTTGTTTTTCTGCAGTGCTGGTAAACACTGAAATCTCCACAGCACAGTACTGTAGCATGCTGCTAGAGGATCAAAACAAAATGGTGTAGCCTACTGATTAAGAGTAGTATTGTGCGGTAATTTCAGCAGCAGTTGAAATGTTGCAGCTGTGTAAGTCAATCCAGATGGCTGAAGAAGCCATCAGGATTGGCCACACACAGCTACAACATTTATGCTGCTGCTGAAAACAAAGTACCACACAGTACTACTCATCAATAGGCTACACCATCTTGTTTTGTTCCTCTAGCTGCATACACAGTACTGTGCTGTGGGGATTTCAGAGTTTACCAGCACTGCAGAAAAACAAACATGAAGTACATAACTTTATTATTTTAAGGCAACGATTAAAATTTTAAAACTATCCCTTGTAGAAAAACAACAACTACCTAATGCTCAATAGACAAATAGGTAGGTAGTCAATATTGCGACAATAATCTCTCTTACCTTTTATCGGTGTTCGCTTAGATGGCAATCCTTCGATAGTAGGCAATACTTCTTCTGCCTGTTGTATCTTATGCCATGGCAAATCCACCAGTTTTCGCTCCTATATATAAAAAATATATATACGTATTGTTAGACTGCAATTTGATGGAGTCGAACAGAAAGATTAAAAGCAAAATCACACAAAGCACATTAAATTTAAATTTTAACAGACATACTAGCACACAACATATTTACATAAACAAATGCAAATAAACTGCGAACACTGTTACCGCTATCAAGTGAGGGTATCTGCTTTATGACCCTCCAATGCAGTTGAAACAACTAAATATTTTAATCCTGGTAGCAGAAAATGCAAGTTAAGAGTAACTGCAAACAGTGATTGGGAAAACACCTCTTTTAGCTGTGGATGACCATCTCGAATCAAAACTCACTCTCAAGTTTCCTCTTTCTCTGAAAAGAATCAATGTTCCTTTAATAACAAGGCTTCATTATGCAAATAATTCCAAGGATTTTACATAATAAAAAATCTGGCAGATATGATTAAAAATTAACTACTTACAGGAAGTTGATAACAAATGATGTTTGCAACAAATAACAGAAACCGACACTGTTCCCAAAGGAGGCAGAGGTGAGAGAAAGACACGTTTCTCTTTCACCACTGGTCAGCTAAAGTTGAAATTGCTAAGACTATAAATCTGGAGGTCACCTTCATTCAGCATGAATATAATCCTCAAACTGAACACATTTCCTGCTGGGAAATCATACAGAAGAATTGCAGATGTTTCAAATCTTTGTTAACTATATCAGCATACTGGTATCTGCGACAATGTATCAGGATATCAGTAATTCAGCAGTTACAAAATTCATGCTCAGCTTTTGCGCCACTAGTAATGGGCACTGAGTAAATGTTACAGGTAGTTTTGCCAATACAGCTTTATTTTGCTCCAGATTCCACAAACGCACCACCACTTCTACTACAAACAACAGTTTTTCAGTATAGTCCTCATCCAGACATTTTATCTTATTCCACCCATTTGATAAGGCTCTGTATGACCTTTCAGTCTTACTAATCTGCTCTGCTTCTCAGCCAATTTCGTACTTCACCTACATTATCATTGTTAACTATTACTACTGATCTTATGCTTAGCAGTTAGAACAAACTCGACAGCAAGTCGGGTTGTTTACATATCAACCAATATAATGTAAAGAACCCAACCCACAGATGGCCTAATTTTAAAAAATAAAATTATTTTTATTTGTTTGTGAAATTTTTGTGAGTGACTAAGGTAAGCCAACTTCAAATCTAATTTCAGGTAACACACACCACAATTTTCAGCAGAATTTTACATAATAGGCTACCACTTGAGCATGAGAAAAAAAATGCTACAATACTGAGAATAATGCTGTAAAATGAGGCCTTAATGTTTTGAACTGTAATTTTTTTCCAGTTTAAATTAATGTTTCCAATTTGTTCCAGAGAAGGAGATGTGATGGCACCACTATCTATTGCAGTAAGCACTCGTGGTACGAGGCACAATGGTACTAGATTTCTATGAAATTTAGTCACTGCAGTCAGCAGACAAACAGGATGGGAACAATAAAAATAGCAAAGACAATCTTTGATTGACAGTAATCTGTTGCAATTTCATATTTGAAATCACTACCGTGTGACATGTAGCTACGCACATATAAATGAAATCTGAACTGTAGAAACTTCAGAGAAAAGTTGAAATGGACTGTTACAATAACAGTCTTCCCACCTGATGGCGCATCCCTTCCCAATTAGTCTCATATACTATGTCAAATGGGAAAGACTGGTTACATCCATTACAAAATGTAATTTTCACTGTTTGAAACATACTTAACTCATTAATATCATTCAGGGAGATTCCCCCCTCTGTGGGGCCATGAAACTGAAACTACATGAAGTAATGCAAGTAAGATGTATGGTAGCGAGCAAAATTTACAAGTTAATTTCTACCAAAATGCATCAAGGTAACATTTCTCTTGAGTACTTACCAATATGTCGTAATAAATTTTACTTCTTTGTATTACTACTATCTTTTGTTGGTTCAATTCAAAATATGTCTGTATGAAAGAGAATGGCTGGCCAGTGTGTATATTCAGATAGTAAAACTGCATGTACTGCGAACTTTCACAGTTTTCCCAAGAATATATGACAGTCATTTAATAATTAAAAAGGCAAATTGATCTGGGGGAAAAAATGATAGTAGGGCAAGTTTGGTACTTTTATGGCTTTAAGTTGGCAACACTGGGATAAGCCCTGATCAGCTGATGTATCAACATTGTTTTGTTTATAGCCTCAAAACTACATTTCAAGATGGTGAGTCTGCTTGAAACAGTTATTTATTTTTTACTTGCTGAAGGCGAGAAACCAGTGAATATATACTGTAGAATGTCTAAAGTTTATGGTGAAGGTTTTATGAATCGTGCAAATTTTTACAAGTAGGTAGAGCAGTTCAAAAATGACCGTGACTCAGTGACTGAGGAACACAGTTCTGGCTGACTAGTTGCAGTTTCAACTCCCTCACTTGAAAATCAAACTGATGACATTATTCGTGTCAACCACCGTGTGACTGTGGAAATGATAGTTGATAAGGTTCAAGTAAGTACTAGTACAGTTCATAACATTCTCTGTAACAAGCTGAAGTACTGCAAAACATGTGCAAGTTGATGTGGCTACACAAGGAAACAAGGTTGAGAGTGTGCACAGAGCTAAAGGAACATTATGAAAGAGAATATGGGCAAATCTTCAACAAAATTTTAATTTGTGATGAAACTTGGGTTCACTATTATAAGCCAGAATCAAAAATACAAAGCACGGAGTGGAAGCACACCAACTCACCTGCCCAGAAAAAATTCAAAACCCAAGCATCAGCATGAAAAGTCATGTTGATGGTGTTTTGGGGTGCTGAAGGTCCAGTTTTTTGTGATTATCTCTAAGAGCAGCGTACAATGAACAGTCAATACTACTCGGATTTGTTTTCAAACAAGGTGAAGCCAGCAAAGAGAGACACACCTCGGATCTCAGAGGAGATGTGTCCAGCAAGACAATGCATGTCCTCATATTGCTCAACTAACCCATTAAACCACCGGAAAAAAGTGTGTGTCAATTCCTAAGGGACCAAACTGCTGATGTCATTGGTCCCTAGACTTACACACTACTTAAACCAACTTTCTCTTTTTCTTTTATTTAAACTGTTTACTTACTGAAAAATGGAAATGTTAATTAACAAATACTGAAACCATATTTTCTGATATTAATATCTTTGTATGCTTAATTACTGGTAGTATGAAAATAAATTAGTATATTCACTGTTCAGTCACATTAATGTAACCATCTGTCAAAAGCCTGAATAACCATGTCAGTGTGATCCTGGAAGGGACCGACAGGGATGTGGAGTCTTGCCGATTCCAGTGCCGTGGCGAGCTACACTAGGTTTCTCAGCTGAAATTCCACAGTGTGGACAGCCCGATCGTAGTGGGCGACAGATTCTCGATTTGGTTTAAATCCGGGGAATTTGGTGGGCTAGAGAGAGTGTCAGTTCACCCTGGTGCTCTTCAAACCAGACATGTACACTGCAAGCTGTGTGATACATTTCATTGTCCTGCTGGTAGACACCATTATGCCGAGGTAAGACAAACTGTATGCAGGTGCGGTCACAGTCCCCAAGGATAGATGCGTACTTGTGTCGGTCCACTGTTCCTTGCAGAATGACATCACCCAGGGAATGGCACGAAAACATGCCCCAGACCGTAATACTCGCTCCTGGTTTCAGGGTATTTGCTTTCAGATGTTTCATGCTGTACATGTCAACTACCATCTATCATCTAAGAAGGCCACCTGTTACCACTCAGTAGTGGACATCCAGACGTGGTACTGGCATGCAAATTACAGCCATTATCACAGATGAACAGCAGTCGGCATGGGTGCACAAACTAGGTGCCCACTGTGGAGGTCCGTGCAGCAATGTTCAATGAATTGTCATTAAGGAGACACTGTTGGGAGACCCTCGGTTTGTCAGGGTGGTCAGTTGCTCAACAGCTGCACGTATATTCGCCCGTACGTAGCTCCATCTATGGCTCACGATGCACCACGGCTGCCTCAGCATGTTTCGGATAGTGCCATTTTGCCGTGCACAGTATATTTTAACCGAGGCAGCATGCAAACAATTTAGATACTTCAGTAGTTTCAAAAATGCTTCCATCGCTGGCACAAAAGCCAATGATCGTGCCCTTTTGGACATCACATGAATCGCACACCTCCATTTCAGCATTATGACAATGACTCCTCTATTTTCCGCAACCCCCAATACAGATTATACAGCCGCCACTGCTAGTGCCACCACCTGCCATACGCAGCTCATTATTGCACATTGATGCCGAACGTAAGAAATGCAGAACACCTCACTGTTAAATGAAAAAATTACATACATCAATAACACTAAAACTTTTTTCCGCTGTGGATATGGAACCCTGTGAGTGTGAGAAATAAAGGTTCTCAGAAATAACTGCAAGAAATCCCTTTTTATTATGATTCAATTTTTATTTTACTAATCAGTTTTGAATTGCCTAATTACTCATCTTCAGATGGTATACACTTTTAGTGACTGCACGGGGCATTGTGTGGGTCGCGTAACTGTGGCAATGTAGGAAAAAAAGTAAGACATGTTTTCTATCCTGCCACAGCTACACAAACCTACAAGGCTATGTGCAATAATTATAGAGTGTATTATCTGAAGATGAGTAGATGGGTGGTTCAAAACTGGTCATGGTAAAATAAAAACTGAATCATCACAAAAGATGACTGGTTGCAGTTATTTCACAAAACTTTTATTAATAATACTGTTCAACCTCCAGAAATTAAAAAAAAATTAATTTTGTATTCAATGTTTCATACTTTTTTTACCAGATTTAAAGACATTATTTTTATTAAAAAAATTTTAATCACTATTATTTTGTTAATATTTCCATTTGTTAATAAACATATAATTTAAATAAAAGCAAAAACATTACTACTACCGAGATTCAACTCTAATCGTTACACTACACACTACCAGAGACTGTATTAATACCCTAGAACGGTTTAGTACTTAATAGCACCCGGAAATCATCTAATCTTCAAAGGAGACTTTTTCAAGTGTTTCCGAGAAACTGCATCAAACTGAGTAAGGGGGAAAATCCTGTAAGTATCACAAAGATCTTTAAAGTTCCCTTACAAAATAGCACACTGAAGATGCAACTTCTACCATAAAACATGACATAAGAGTACATGGTGAGTAGTCTACACTGGCTGGTCCTCTCACAAGAGATGCAGTCCTCTCACCAAGAGATGCCACTGATGATAGTGGCCCATTGGGTGCATTTTTAGAGTTGGGGCAGTATAATAATGATAGAAACACCAGCTTGGGGCTACCATGAAACATATGTATCTAAAACATATCTGCTGGGTTATAGACTGCAGTAAACAACTGTGTTAACTTGAAATTTTTTAATTAGGGAACATCTTTGAATAACAGAAGAAAGCTACTCTGACCCTTTCCTCAGTGACATATGGTGAAAAATTATACACATAATTAATCATACATCTTACCAATATTTGCTGCTTGTGGTCAGGACTGTGTAAATGGTTCAGGAATTCCTTAGCAGTCCGAGGAAAGACGTCACACACACGGCACCAGTGCATCTCGGGATCATAGAAGACCAAATTGTGGCGCTGCCCAGATCCGAGATTGGAGATTGAAGCAGCAACAGTTGCAGATGTTGTCTTCTCTTCGGCAATAGGGGGTTCAGCCAAGGCCTCCGATTCGTCAGAGTCTGCTGCAGACTCCTCGGAGTCTTCTTGCTTCTGTTGAGCAGACGGAAAACGTCACAATGTAAGACCTAGAGTGGCTTTAGGTGTTACTTTTTATTCGTAGCAGCTGTTAATTTGGACTCAGTTGCATGATGTTCCTCTTACGTATACTATTGCAAAACTTTTCCACTTCTGCCCTCTCACTAAAAGCTAATTTATCCATAAAAAAAAAAAAAAGAAAAAAACGCAACCATGAGTGAAGGGAGGCACAGAACTTGAAGTTCTTTTTATTACTTTTCTGGTGGACACTTTTCATGCCACTTCTATGTCATTTCATTTCCTTTTTTAGAGATAAGAGGAGAGAAATTGAAAACTAAGAAACAAATTAACTGTTACATGAAAATTATAAAGCTTCAACGAACTCCCAGCATTTTCTTGTGGCTGGATTAAATCACTGATGATAGTTTATGCAAGGGTCCTAAATGGCACCAATTCCATTGTAGGTGACCTTTTTTCCAGCAGTTATGGTACAACTGGGTTACTATTCCATAGAACATTTTTGTGTTATAGAAATATCTTTGATGTTATGGACTTATTGGGCACTTTGAGATACTCATTCATATCCAACATGTAATAACCAACTTGAAGAATTCCAAATTGAATATTATGCACATATTCACACATCAAATGAGACAATCACAAGGAGAAATGACAAAGGACCATAAAATTTTCACATGGAAACTGGATCTGACGTACACTCAAAAATATATGCACCTAATACAAAGTAGTGACTCAGCTTGATAACTGAAAATTTTGAAGCAATTCAAGGTAAAAAGAAAAAGCAGTGAATCAGGCAGACTTTCAGATCTGTGTAAGAAGGAAGGGCATACAACAACATTAATTCTTTAATAGAAAAACAGAGCAGACGGTGGCATACAGCAAATAGGTAAATCAAATCTACAGATATTTTACATTAAAGCTTCATAATATAAACAACTGTTTTTTCTGTGAACAAGGTTCTTCACCTCTCAGACATGACATACAGAGACTGATGACAAAAAATGTGACATGAGCGAGGACTTCATGGAACTGAATGGGGATAGCATGTTAGTAGTATAAATACTTACACTAGGCAACTTAATCAGAAATTAAGAAAGAAAAGGAATCCTCCAAGTTAAGACCTTTATTGGAAGACTTAACTTTGGTACAGAGTTTGGGTTTGGGGCACAAAGTAAAAATCCAGAGTGCTGAAGATCATGTAGACACGCTTTGTCAGCAGAGATGTATGGCACAACATAAAAGATGGCAGTATTTACCACCAAAGGAAAACAAGAATAAACATTTATGATAACAATGAAAATTCATGGAAGGAAGAAAACATAATAAAGGAAATGCAACCACTCCCCTACAGCTGATGTGTGTGCACGTGATAGAAACAAGCAACAGAACATTATCTATACTAGGTACAAATAGTTTTCTGTTGCACATTTCTAGTGCCAGACATCAGTCAGTTGTTGGTGAACGGTTGCCTTTCCTTTCTTTTATACACAGAAAGGAGATTTATTTGGATGTGAATCCTTAAGACAATAAAATTAAGGGGCATGAACACATTTCTGAAATAACAAAATATCTATTATTTTCTCTACCAGGCTGTTCCGAAATAACTGCTACTATGAGGAACAGAAATATAGATGCCAGAGTTTTTGTTTTGGTAAATAATATCAGTGTTATTTTATCCTTTAACAGAACAATATTTTTTTCAGACATACAATTTCAGAGCAAATACTACATGGGGAATCAACATGATTTTATTTAGATTCCAAAAATGAAGGAACAGTGAACATACAAGTGAATACTGAACATCCACGAAGACAAGCACTGCAGTTTGAGAAAAATCTGTAATGGACATTCACAGTAACATTCTTTCAATAGAATACACAACATATTAATAAGTAGTGATGAGTACCAACTCTCAAGTTTCATCATATGAATGATGATACAGTTTGTCCATCCCTAATTTGGACAGCCAAAGATAATACTCGCAACTGTTCCACAATTTCACTAAACAACTAGTTGCAGGAAGCCTATGCAAATATTCACCACTGAATGAGGCACAAGGAAATAAAATCACCTTAAAAATGGGAATGGCAAAGAGGTCTACAAGGAAAAAAAAAAAAATTTTTTTTCACACAACTGAGCAAAATTTTCAGCTGCTATTAGCTTATTTCAGTATAGTAATAAAATGTATATAAGATACCATACCTTATAAGTAGGCTGCACAATGTCTGCATCTCCTTTAGATAGGCAACTGAATATGGCTGCTGGTGGAATGATGCAGTGAATATGAACATTTTATGTCTCTTATTTAAAAAACTGTCCACATTCACAAAACTACTTTTTTGGTATTATATTCAGAATATATAACAATCCACTGTGGAATGATTGTTTAATTAATTTCAAAATTAATCAATAACAATTCATCATTGGAAAAAATCCGCTACAGTAATATTACAAATACAAAATTATGTGCTAAAATACAGGATATGAACAGCATTTCAAAGAAAGAAGCTGCAGATGATGTTCAGAAGACACAAACCTTTGATCTTTTCCTGTGCTTGCTCTTTTTACTCGTACGATCTGCTACTTCGTTTTGATCACCAATAATGCCAGTCAACATATCAATGACGTTGTTAATAGCTGTCAGTCTGTTCTGAATTTCCATCTAAAATAGTAATAAAAGCAAATTTTAATGCAACTGGATGTCAAGCAATAAGAGAAACAAAATTGGCAGTACATTAAAGTCAGACATAAAGCATTGCAAAATAATACGTCCCTAACAAACACTATCATACTGCTTTTAAATCCCATATGTTATGGGTTTTTCCCTATTAATAACAGAATGATTTCTATCATCATCTTGAGCAACAGAAGAATACAACAGTTGTGCACTTTTGTCCTCAAAATGAGAAATCGTCTCAGAACCATAAATAACATTGTTTCAAGTTTTCTTGGAGTAGCATTAATCAGAGAAAAGAAAAGTAATTCATACGTGCCTGCAGGTGCACAAACTATGTACCCCATGTGTGTTCCAGTGTTTGAAGACAGTCTAACTTTCTGTGGATATATGTTTGGCACACCTTAAGCCCAGGCCTTTGTAATATCTGGAATGGGGCTTATGCAATGCTGGGTCATATAACAGTTCATATTTTGTTTTTATTCACAGTGGTTTTGCTCTTTTAATTTTGGAACCTATGCCTTTTATGTAGGCACTGCTCTACGAGAGGCTTTCCGGTATCCCTAGGAATTGAAATAATAGTGGTTCAAATAAATGTTCTTAGTTGAATGCAGTATGATAGTACTATTATTGGGGCAAGAGAGGGTCTCCTGTTTTATGCCTTGTACCAGAGATGCACTCTTATACCTAATTAAACCTCTGTTATTCAACTTTTATGGACTCACATTTTATTATGTTTTTGTCTTATGGATTTTTGTGTAGGTCCTGTTTAGCTTTTTCAATGCTAACAATTTGGACAGGCACCATTATTTAAACAGATGCACCAGAACATGGGGACATAGACACTGAAAGTGGGTTTGCTTTCCTTTGAGAAAATTAAAAAGGTTACAACTGTAATGGATTTTATCTTTGATGATAACAACTCATGAACTATCTTTGCAATGAAATGGACATATTTTATACACTCAGAAAAAGACTCCACATTGATGCATTAAAATGTGCTGAACTGTTTCATAAAAAGACAATGTCACATCAGAATATGTATAGGGTATTGATGTAACATTTACTTTATGCAAACCACAGTTCACATTCACAATAAGCATGTTTTGTTACGAAAACTTCGTTGACAATACGATGTGTGTAAAAAGAAATTGTTAATTTACACCCGCCAAGGACTTTGTTTTTATATTATAGTATATTTACTTCCACTTCCAGGTGGATTTAATGCGTAGGTGGTAGGTGAATGTTGAGAGATGTTTAATACTTATTTATTATCCTTCTCTTGTTTTGAACTTCCTGCAGGCACAGGGAGAATCAAGAGTATTTGCTTAAAATATTCACACTACTTACATTCATGCATTCATGAGAGGTGTGTTTTTGTTGGTTACACACATAAACACCTTATCAGTTGTGATATTTGTGCGTTTTTAATTTACTGTAGATTGGTTGTTAGAGGTACGCCACCAAGCCACAGAGAAGCTATTTTATTTCTAAAAACAACTGTGTTTGGAACACCATATGGTGAGATTCTCATAAATTACAAAATGTGGTGAAAATCTGCTGAAAACACTGATATCAGTCAAGTACTGTGTACTGAAACACCATTTAATGCACTCAACAGCACACAGCGCTCTGCTACAATGGAAGTTCTGCACAGTTAAAGGGTTAAACAGTAGCAGGAAAGGTACATGGGTCACTCAATAATCAAACAAACACATGCCTCAAGTAGGGAAATAAAACATTTAATAAGTGTTAGTTGACAACCTTGGAGTGTTAGTCATTTGCTGAATTAATATTTACATGAATGTAGTGTCTATGATCTTACAATGTCTGTTCAGAAAAGTGAACAGCATAATGGGATCAAATTTTATCCTTTTGGAAAATTGTACAACCATCAGAAATCTTCTCTCAGATGAAGAAAGAGTGCAGCAGTATCTGCATAAACTGTGTGAATTTTTACATGTCGGTGGCAAAGTTTAGAAACTGCCTCAAATGTCTAACCAATGAGCAGCACTCTGTGTATTCGGTAGCAGTACCAATCTCATTGCTGCGAAGTGGTACTGATGTACTTATCTGAAAAGACTGATGACTTAGAGGTGAACAAATTGCTCAAAAATGTCCAAATAGTTTTGTCACAACTAATTCCATCATTCATTCAAAACAAACTGAATTACCACAAGACTTGTGGAAGATGGATTCCATGAGAGCTTATCAGTCATATAAAAAAAAAAAAAAGGAGATTTCGCATTTTCACTGAGCTCAAAAATCATTTCAGCGGTGGAGGTAATGCATTTTTAATAGGATTTTAATCTGTGATGAAACCTGGTTACATCATTTTGAGCCAGAGTCCAAATGTCAATGCATGCCTTGGAAATATCCTGAATCACCTGTCTAAGAAATTCAGGACAACCATCAGCTGGTAAGGGCATTTTAACTATCTTCTTGAATGCCCATGGTCTGGTTTTCTGGAGGACCAATGTACTGTCAACAGCCTATACTACTCAGGCATGATGAGAGCAAAGCAAGCTCATTATGAAGCGGAAATATCAGGGATTGCTAAGCAAAGGTGTGATTCTTGTTTTAAAACAATGCTCAGCCTTGTATGGCACAAGTGAAGCTGTAAACTATTGACAAAATGGGTTGGGAGCTTCTGCTTGTATGTCAACCTCCTTACAGCCCTAATCGTACCCCTTTAGATTTTTATCTGTTTCGTGCAATGGAAGGAGCTTTATGTGGCATCGAGTTTGACGGCAATAAAAACATAAAGAAAAAAGAACAAAGTGGCTTCGAGATCAAGGTAAACAATTCTTCACTGTGTGGATAAAGACAGTTCGTAAGATGATGGGACAATCACATAGAAGTTGGTGGAAATTATGTGGTAAAACAAAAATTGTAGTAATTTAATAGACCATTTTTGCTGTATAGCAATTTGTCTGTTTAATTACTGAATGGCCCTCAAAGGTAAGACTCAACATGAACCATGACACAACATACATTCCATTGCACTTATACGGGAACAACACAAAGATGTAGCTGTGCAATTTCTCCAGAATATCTGTACTTCCAGTACGTTTGTCTAGCAAGGCTTCTGTGAAGTTTAGAATTACGATACGAATATTGGCAGATTTAATGAAGTGAGTCAAGTTCCAGTAGCTCAATCTTCGCTGCCTGCATAAGGCACAGAGCCAGATTGAGCCCTGGTCCAGCACAGACTGCAAGGTTTGAGCCTGGTCCAACACAGAGGTTCAGGGATTACTACAAAAACTGTTTATAGCAGACATACATGTAATAAGGGGAAAGATGTACAGTATTTCCTGATGCAGAGGTTAAAACCTTCAGTTCATTAGTTTACTACAGAAAGATGACAGTAATCACTTTTGGTTTCATGCTTCTCCTAAAGGAAAATTTCGAAATTACAATGTTAAATGGCAAAGTCGAAAGAAGGAAACTCAGTATTCCATTGGCAGCGAGATTTTTCACGATGGCGTACATGCATAGTTGGATAAATAAGGAGAAGGAAATCCTCCACGATCTTATTTGATGAACAATGCAGCAATCTCAAGACATAATTTCAGGAAATTTTGTAAACCCCAAATAGGAATGCCCAGGCAGCAATTTGAACCCCTGTATTCCCCACAAAATTTCCATGTATTGAACCATGCAAACTAAGGCAGAATCGCTACTATTAAGACAATAGTAACAACTGTGTACTGTTCTGTGCCATTTTTTCCCCAGTGAAGACATAAAGTGGATGATCTCTGAAGTAGGAAGCTAAAGATAGAAATAGCGCTGTCTTGATTATCATTTAGAGCAAATTTTGTTTACATTCACTAACAACATATTTTACATACATACACCACTATAAATGTAATGAAATAATAGAAGAAGTGGTACTTACATTTTTCTTAGACTTTCATCTTCACAGCCTATAGATGTTTTCTGATGAAGAGACATAATCTGTTACACAAGATGTCGTGCAGCTTCCAGTTACAGTTAAGCGCATTTGTGAAAAACACTGCAAGTGTTTTCCTTTTAACCACCACACCAAGGAATCTACTGCAGCAAAGCAGCAATTCCCAAATTTTCTTGCATACCAAACACAAAAAGCTTTGTTTGCGACAATGTGTACAGAACAATTTCCGAGATACCATACGTTCATCAGGCCCTTACATTTCAAGAAAACATACACTCATGTTTTACAAGATTCTTCCTTAAGATGGGTTATGTATATATGTTTGAGCACAATGAGGAACATTAACGGATCCAATTGTGATGCTCTAACTGTAAAGAGGGAGTAAGAACATAACTGAAAACACTACTAGTAAAAAGTGAAAAGCTTCATATCCAAACTGTAACTCGAGATGACTGAAATGCAAGCGACTCTTCTCACAATGACACGACTCTTCTCACAATGGGTGTCAATGGTTAATACTGTGCTATTTTTTAGAAAACCCTGCACTTATTCACAAACCTTGAGAACTATATTTGCACAAGATAGTACACATTAAAAGTGCCTCCTTCAAGTTCAGACAACTGTGTTGAACTACTGTTTGTGACAGATATCCCTTTTGCATTCTGGACTGTTTCCGTATAAGACGACATTGGTGATCCACTAACAAAAGCTTTCTACCGATCCAACTACAGATGAAGAAAAAGAATAAATCACCACACGTTGAAACAACTCACCTTTATCATTTGCAAACCTTCACTTTCATTCATCAATAAAAAGTTCTGTTTTATCTAGTTCCATGCAAAACATTGCAATTTTGATTATTGGATAGTAGTTGTAGCTTGTTCTTCTAGATCCTCAACTGCCTACAAAGGATTTTCTAATTTCTTTGGAACGTATACAAGCAAGGAAAAGTAAAACTCCTTCTACAAAATTAATTTCTTTAATTTGCCTTTGTTCCAAAAGTGAGTTTTGGAATTATTATTCTTTCAGTCAGGGAAAATTGAGTTTGCAATACGCATAATATTGCAAATTCCAATAGTTTACAAGAAAGAGCCATTTTGCAAGTAGCACATGATTTTTTAAAATCTTATTTATACACTCAGATGTGTTTTGTCTCTGAAACAAGGCATATGTGAGTGAGCAAAATGTCAAATTTCAACCAGATACTTTCAATAAGCTTTTTACTTATGGAAACTCTGCACAATTCTCAAATAACAAATTAGGCATTTTACTGTTAGACATTTTACTGACACTCACAGTAGACGCTTGGGTGTACAAACAAAATAAAAAATTTCATGTGCAAGGAGGCATTTACTTGCAAATTATTGCTATTTATATATAGTTGCTGTGAAAAATGACCACCACACTTAACTTTTTGACTTAGTTACATTGTGTTTTTAAACTTTCCTCTTGTGAGTACACTGTCTACAGTGCCTAAGCAAGTTGACAATCCATTTTTCTGCACAGAATTTCAAATTTCAACAACTTACACAGACATCATCTTGTGCAGTAACTAACGCCTTTTTTAAAAAGAGGGCCGGTGGCTAGATAGTGAACATTCCAACCAGTGTAACAGAGTGGGAAAAAGGAAACATCTGCTGAATAATATTGTGCAGAAAAAAAAAATGCAATTGTTAAATACGTTTTAAAAATATTACTTCTAAGTAAAATATTCTCTGAACAGACTCATTTTAGACTGAAACAGTGTTCTGTTATACTTTTGCTTCCACATGCTGTGTGTTGGTTACAAGAAAAAAGCCTGAAGACAACATAATAGTAATTAGAAATAAAATAAAGAACTCACTGAAAGCATTTCCTTCAGTGTAGAAAGGACCTATAGTAATTTGCTAAAACAGCTTTTATTGCATGAGTAATGCTGATGAAGCTTTCCATCTGGTTGGACAACGTTTTAAAAGTATTATGGCACATTTCTGTCACTTAAAAAAATAAATATTTGTCTATATATTTCTCAACAAGCCTGAACTGTTCACAACAGCCAACTGCTTTGAGTTGTATTGGCCACTACTTATGCGTATAATTAGATGTCTAGCACATCAAAACTGGAAGAAAAAAATGGGAGGCTTCTCTAAAGTCCAACAACCCAAATTATAGAAACCGTTAACACTGAAAAAGCAGTTTCAGAACTTTGGGGTTTGTGACACCTGTTTTGGATCCAAAGAGAAACAGCAAATTTGTTGTATTAATACGTACATATTTGACATAAGCTGCTGTTTTTATGGTAGCTCAGTTTATTGGACTAGTTTCAGCTTTTGCCCATCATCAGTAGTATCTATATAATGTGAGACAAATATTTCTTAAAATACTATAAACTATGAATAAAGTAATTTATGTGTCTGTGGTTTCCTGTATTATTGTAATATGACTTGCCTTATACATTTGCCAACAGAACAAATAAAACGTGGTTTATGCTACAGAATACAAGTGTAATTTTTGACAAAGTTTTTGTTTTTTAGATAACTCCGTTTGTTTAAAATAATGTCAGGTTGTTTCACTATTACATGAAAATTTCTATCTCCTCCAAAATATTTAGCAAGCTAAACAGTCCAAAAACAAAAAGTTAATTGTCAATTTCATCAGCATTCTTTAGCACACAACACATTCCTTTGTCCTCCTAGCAGAGATAGTACAAATTAGGAATAACATATTATAATCTATGGTATATAACAATAATAATCTTTGCATGTACAGCAATTGCCATTGATAACTACATATACTCACAAAAAATTCTTACACTTAATTCAAATACTTGTGTATATATAAACATACAATCAATTATATATTTCAAAACATCCTCTTTGCCTATGCTAAAAAGCAGTACACAAAAGGGAAAATACAATAATCATTTAAAAAACATACTAATAAAACACTATAAATAACATACTATAAGGAATATTTCAAACGATGGAAAATCCTGGATGGATAATGACAGTATTATGAAAAGGATAGTTGCTGCTAACCATATAGTAGAGATGCCGAGTCGCAGATATGCACAACAAAAAGACTGCCAAACAAGTAAACTTTCGGCCAAGAAGGTCTTCATCGGAATACACACGTGTGTGTGCGTGTGTATGTGTGCGCGCGCGCGTGTGTGTGTGTGTGTGTGTGTGTGTGTGTGTGTGTGTGTGTGCGGTGCGCACACACGCATATGTTGTCTAATTCTAATGAAGGCCTTTTTTGGCCAAAAGTTTATTTGTTTGACAGTCTTTTTGCTATGGCTGTCTGTGACTCAGCATCTCTGCTATATGGTGAGTAGCAACTATCATTTCCATAATATTATAAGAAATGTTCACCATTTTCCATAGAATTACTGCTGATGAAAGGCGAGCGTACAAAACTAGTGTGATAAAATAGACTACCATCAAAAAGCAGCTTTCTTCAAACACACAATTATTAATATGACAAACCTGCTAGTTCTTCAAGCTGAAGAGCACCAAATGTACAAGACAAATGGAAATGTTTACGAGTATGGCTCCACATAGAGTAAGAAAAGACCACAAAACTATAGATTTCAAGGACAATCCAGTCAGTCACAGGACCATTTTTTTTCTTTCTTTTCTGTCTGTAATTGTTTGATTCGTCTCTGGCCATGCATCATTAATATCAAAAATGAAAAGTTGTGCTGTAGTTCATGAAACATCTTAAATTGTAGATCCCCCCTAAAATTGGCTGGTTATATTAGTTCCCAGCCCAGAGGAGAGAAAGTACTGTGGTGTCCAAACCAACTTCAAACCTTCACGCTGAGGGAAATTTTAGGATAACAAGAGTAGAATGTCAGTGTGGGACTAATGGGTTGGAAAGAGATATTAATTCAGCACCCAGCCATTTTACTGCTTTATAAATGTGGTCAAGCAGTAATGGCCCAATTAAAAATGTTAATAATAGAGCATGAGAGCAGTTAATAAACATGCTGTATCATTTATCTTTACCACCCCAAATAAATTTCTGCCCAGAAGCAAAATGAAAAATGTATCAAACATATGGTGTTTAGCTACCAGGGACATTAATTGTCAGGAAGATGTGAATAGCAGTACGTCTTTCCTACATGGCAACCTGTACATTTTATTCACTTCCTCTCCTTGAGACCTGCTTAAAAATGTATCTCTATGTAACAGTCATGTAAACATGAAATTATTGGAAAAGTAACACAAAACTGACTTTGACTCTTCTATACTAGCACTCAGTGCAGTGGTACCCAGGGTAATGTAATTTGTCCATCAATTAGAGCTGACAGTAAACAAATGGAAAAACGAGGAAAATGTTACTGATAATTTCGTCAGTCTTCAACTTCTCTGTGCAGGTGTACATTTGACTCCCATAAACCTTCGACTGAGGAAGGCTGACTCAATGAGCAATTCGCATTTTCTTTCCATTTCTTTACTGTCAACTCTAGCAAGTGAATGAGTTACTTTAACTACACTTGTGTTTGTACAGGACAGTGAAAAGCAATTTTATGTCAAATTTCTAGTAACATCAAGTGTATGTGAATTGCACACTGTGATATGGTTTTCAACAGCTCGAGGCAAGGAGGTGGAATATGAAATAAATAATATAGCATTTTGTTTAAAAAAGACATACTACTGTACAAATGTTCATAATGAACAAAGTTACAATAAAGGAAATCTTGATAGTTAATGTCATTTGGGAACTAAACAACAATTCAGTGTGTATGGACGCTCTGAGTATTTAGGAGAAATCATAGCCGTAGCTGTAGCCCTTTGTGTGTGTGTGTGTGTGTGTGTGTGTGTGTGTGTGTGTATGGACGCTCTGAGTATTTAGGGGAAATCATAGCCGTAGCTGTAGCCCTTTGTGTGTGTGTGTGTGTGTGTGTGTGTGTGTGTGTGTGTGTGTGCTTTCTCTGTATCTGACAAAGGAAAATATATATAGATAACACACACACACACACACACACACAAAGTTAATACCTGTATATCAATGCTTAATGGAGTTGGGAGACTGTACTGTTTTTTTGTTTCTGAGCTCCTGGTCCCTATTCATCAGGGTGAAAACAGATAAATATTTTTAACCCTTTTGCTGCTACAGACATGTACTCTGCATTCCGTGCTAAGACAGCTTTTGTTATGGCTGTACTGCTTGCCAAATCTGGTGCCTAAGCTGAGAGACCCTGTTCCAGCTGAGATGAAACACTTATCACCCGATTTTCGAAAACTATTATTGAAAAAATTTTATTTTTTCGCATTTTACAGTCTGATATCTTCATTTGATAAAGAACTGAATTCCTTTTTGCTATCCATCATACTTACTGTGGTGCATCAAATTAGGTAAAATATTGCAGGAAATTTTAAAGAGTTTGCAGAAGTAACAATGCCTCGTGTTAGCTTTGCATATGGTTGACTTTAGCCCATACACAGCAGGAAATGGAATGTATGTAGGATACTGAAATTTTATTTAAAATTGAGAGCAGAACGATATCTCATTTCAGCCATAAATTATTGGGTTTTATAACCAGAGGATCGTCCCGCCCGATGCACCCATTCACGTCCTTGTGCTCTGCACATCATATGGTCTTAAAACTCGTCATATCTCATAAACGACTCAAGATGACACAAGGTTTATTTGAAAATGATACGAGGTGCATTCAAGTTCTAAGGCCTCCGATTTTTTTTCTAATTAACTACTCACCCGAAATCGATGAAACTGGCGTTACTTCTCAACGTAATCGCCCTGCAGACGTACACATTTTTCATAACGCTGACGCCATGATTCCATGGCAGCGGCGAAGGCTTCTTTAGGAGTCTGTTTTGACCACTGGTAAATCGCTGAGGCAATAGCAGCACGGCTGGTGAATGTGCGGCCGCAGAGAGTGTCTTTCATTGTTGGAAAAAGCCAAAAGTCACTAGGAGCCAGGTCAGGTGAGTAGGGAGCATGAGGAATCACTTCAAAGTTGTTATCACGAAGAAACTGTTGCGTAACGTTAGCTCAATGTGCGGGTACGTTGTCTTGGTGAAACAGCACACGCGCAGCCCTTCCCGGACGTTTTTATTGCAGTGCAGGAAGGAATTTGTTCTTCAAAACATTTTCGTAGGATGCACCTGTTACCGTAGTGCCCTTTGGAACGCAATGGGTAAGGATTACGCCCTTGCTGTCCCAGAACATGGACACCATCATTTTTTCAGCACTGGCGGTTACCCGAAATTTTTTTGGTGGCGGTGAATCTGTGTGCTTCCATTGAGCTGACTGGCGCTTTGTTTCTGGATTGAAAAATGGCATCCACGTCTCATCCATTGTCACAACCGACAAAAAGAAAGTCCCATTCATGCTGTCGTTGCGCGTCAACATTGCTTGGCAACATGCAACACGGGCAGCCGTGTGGTCGTCCGTCAGCATTCGTGGCACCCACCTGGATGACACTTTTCGCATTTTCAGGTCGTCATGCAGGATTGTGTGCACAAAACCCACAGAAATGCCAACTCTGGAGGCGATCTGTTCAACAGTCATTCGGCGATCCCCCAAAACAATTCTCTCCACTTTCTCGATCATGTCGTCAGACCGGCTTGTGCGAGCCCGAGGTTGTTTCGGTTTGTTGTCACACGGTGTTCTGCCTTCATTAAACTGTCGTACCCACGAACGCACTTTCGACACATCCATAACTCCATCACCACGTCTCCTTCAACTGTCGATGAATTTCAATTGGTTTCACACCACGCAAATTCAGAAAACGAATGATTTCACGCTGTTCAAGTAAGGAAAATGTCGCAATTTTAAGTATTGAAAACAGTTCTCATTCTCGCTGCTGGCAGTAAAATTCCATCTGCCGTACGGTGCTGCCATCTCTGGGACGTATTGACAATGAACGCGGCCTCATTTTAAAACAATGCGCATGTTTCTATCTCCTTCCAGTCCGGAGAAAAAAATCGGAGGCCTTAGAACTTGAATGCACCTCGTAGCATACAAGTAACTCGTCCACAGCAGTGACAGGTCTGTGGATCAGGACGCATACAGCTGTCCATAACACTGCACGAAAATGCAAGTGGCATGCACAGACACATCCAGAGCACATGGGGAACAGCACAGCAGGATCTGTATACACATCCACAGCATTAATGAAAAAAGTGTTTTGAGACAAAAAAGTTAGTCCTACTCTACATTAAGTGGTCTTTATGACACAACTGGTTCTGCTAATTGCAAAATTAATAACGATACTAAAATAATGACACAATAGCTTAAATTTGTGAAACTTACAGTAAATGCAGGACAGTTAAAAAAAAATTAAAAATAAAAGAAAGTATTTAATTTTCTTTAGTAATAACCAGCTAACCAGCGCTATCCACATCTGATACTTTGAAGCCACCGTCATTTTAGCCAAAAGTGTTGGCCGACTATATCAAATGTGCTATCTGAGAACTTTGGAATGCCATAACTGGTGATGGCCAACTCGTCACCCACAACTTTTGGCCAGCAAGTTACCTGCAGCTTGGTGTTCTCGCGCAGGAAACGCTTGTTATCGCGTGAATCTTCTCTCACTAACTCTTCTTCCTGCTCTTTGAGGACATTCAGCTCTCGCACGAGGGCTGCAGCTTTACGTACATATTCGTCTCTCTGGAGGGCGAGTGTCTGCTTCTGCTGAAGTAACTCATTCTGAATGGCAGCTGCAACAACACCTCTATTATTTCTTTTTGCACTATGAGAAGGTGCTACATGACAACAGAAACACTCATTTAAAGTAATGTGACTCTTCTTTTTAATAAAATTTTCCCCATGTGACTGTGTGTTTTAATACCCATTTATTTCACAATATCAAGATTTCACATCTACAGCCATTATCAAGAGCAAAAGTGAACTGAAAATCAATTAAGTATACGGACCATACAGTGCAGGACGTAATGTGAAGAACATAAAAGTCACTCAGTATGTAAAGAGCATACCTTACATATCACAAAATATCCGACAAGCCTGAATAACACATAATCGATCAAGTGTTTCAACACATACGGTCATTGAATTACAGAATAGAAGTAAAGATTCAAAAATAGTGCAACTGGTGTTTCGAACAGCAAACAAACTTTAACATACTGCATTGGCTGCTACACACAATGTCAACCACATTTTCTGTTTTTTGATCTTTGCTTGTATCCTGTAATGTGGTGACTGGTCTGTATGACCAGATATATGTTGTAATACTTCAATAACGACAGGTTATTCAGACGTGTTGGACATTTTGTGATATGTGAGCAATGCTCTTTAAGTAAGTAGTAACTTTTATGTTGTCCGTATTGTGCACTAAATTTTATGCTCTGTGCATTTTATTGATTTTCATTTCACCTTTGCACTTTAGAACTACTAAAAAGCTAAAATTGCAACATTGTGAAATAAATGGACATTGAAACATACAGTCAAATGATGGAAATTTCAATCTGCAGGTACTAGATGACTGTGGTCCCCAACAAAGGAAAAATCAGTAACATAACAGTTTGGGGAATGAGGGAAGAGAGGAATCTCTAGGTGTAACCTCAAAAACAGCATTTCCTCCAAAGTGAAATGAAAGACTGAAGCTGAGACAGAAAAAAGTAAAACTGAAAATAAAATACTACATATTAAACTTTAGGAGACTTTATCTTCTTTTTTAAAATGGGCAAAAGCTCCAAATACAAGTTTTGGTGCTTTTGATGACACCATTAAAGTTCTCCAACTCACTTTACAGCGTTACTATGAGAGACATGAGAGTTATTTCAAGTTTTCATTCCTTTTTTTAACTTTTTTTTTTTTAATTTCACTCAGTACTACTACTGATATGTACTTGCATCTTACCTTCTTTTTTGGCATCATCGCTCTTTTGATTCGTGACAGACACGGAGAGTGAACCTATAAATCAAATGTCAGTTATTAAACAACGGAAACTCCAGGTATGACAATCAACAATGCAGGAAAAGGTAGATGGTACTTACCATAAAGCAGACACGTTAAGTTGCAGACAAGCACAATTAAAACACGCTTACATAAGTTTTCAGTCACAGCCTTCATCAACAAAACAGAAACACACACCATTCACACACTCAAGCAAGCACACCTCATGCACACACGACAGCAGACTCCCCACCCGTACACTACTATACCTTTGACGTCCCTCCCTCCTCCAGATTGCTGCTTGCATCCCCTGTGATAGCTGCATTCCGGCCCGAGATGCTGTAGTTGGCTGTCACGTGTGCATGAGGTCTACTTGCTTGAGAGTATGAAGGATGTGTTTTTTGCTTTTGCTGATGAAAGCTGTGGCCGAAAGCCTTATGTAAGAGTCTGTTAACTGTGTGTGTCTGCAACATAATGTGTCTGCTTTACAGTAAGTAGCAATCTATCTTTTCCTACAATGTTAAATGTCAGTTATTACTTAAATTGCACAGGAGAAAATCGAATGTGAAATATCAGAAGTGAAAACAACTTTACAATCTTTAGAAGTGAAAACAACTTTACAATCTTTCACACAATGGTATATTAAGAGCATACGCATTTGAAACAGCCCGAAAACAAAAGCAACGAATTTCTAAAATGAAAGAATAGTAATAAAGCTGCAGACATATACAACAGTGATGTTCGTCAGCTTCTAAACTCGCATATTTACATCTAGGGAAGTACATTTTTTATGAATTTCTTTTTATAACAAAACAATTTTGGTTTTTGGTTCCCTGTAAAACAAAGAGCAAAAAAGGGAAAGTTAATCAGTGTCCTTTTTAAAAACAGACATTAAAAGAACAATCTTAAAAGTAACTAACTCCATCAAAGGGCATCATTCCCTCCTTCCTCATGCAACAACAATCAGTGTCCTCGTCAAATTTCAATACTAACTTACTGCCTGTTTTAATGAAACAAGGGAAGATCAGAAAAGGATGATTGTACACAGGGTACGCATATTAGCACACAATACACCAATTATTATGATTATGATGATTATTATATAGCAGAAATGGTATGTAGAAACAAGCAACCAGCACCAAAGTGAAAAAAGAAAGAAAGAAAGAAAGAAAATAAATGCCATAGATTATCAGTTCCTATTAATACAAAAGCAGTAGAGTAAGTGTCATGCCAAAATCATTTCTGATACCTCTAATTAGTAAAGCATTTAGTATTTTTATAGCAATACTGTGCCCTACACACTGGTTCACTGAAGCGAGAGACAAGCCAAAGTTATTTTTTGGACACTGTATCAGTACAGCTAGCCAGTTTCCTGGCCTTGTAAGCACCCTTTGTATTTATTCATTTTAATTTGAGGATAGGGAGGCAACATTTATCAAACTTTGGTCAAAGACTCTTAGAATCCTATTATCAGATGGATCGATTAAATTAACTTCATTGATTATTCATCTCATACTGAAACTGGAAGAGTTAGAACACAGCTGTGGTACAAGGGATCCAGATACTGAAGTGAGATGAAGATAAAGTATTTCATTTTTGTGTTAGTGCATCAAACTAACTACAAGTGGAATTCAAAATTACAATTGACACATTAAAGAAAGTGTTGTCAGGTACCTATTTAGAGCCCTATATTGAAATTCCTGTGCCACTGCGCTGTAGTATGCCACTAGAGGAAGCAAAACAAAATGGTGCAGCACACTGACATAGTGGGTGATTCGTTTTCTGTATTCGAAGAGAAACAGCACTGCAAAAGTCGGAGGAGGTATATGGCAACAGTGCAATGTCATACAGTACAAGTGGTGCAGATGCTTCCAGTATGCTCAAACAACTCCAAATGACAACTAAATGAGTGGGAGGCTGTATCCACATCTACATCTACATCCATACTCCGCAAGCCACCTGATGGTGTGTGGCGGAGGGTACCTTGAGTACCTCTATCGGTTCTCCCTTCTATTCCAGTCTCGTGGAAAGAAGGATTGTCGGTATGCATATGTGTGGGCTCTAATCTCTCTGATTTTATCCTCATGGTCTCTTCGCGAGATATACGTAGGAGGGAACAATATACTGCTTGACTCTTCGGTGAAGGTATGTTCTCGAAACTTCAACAAAAGCCCGTACCGAGCTACTGAGCGTCTCTCCTGCAGAGTCTTCCACTGGAGTTTATCTATCATCTCCGTAATGCTTTCGCGATTACTAAATGATCCTGTAACGAAGTGCGCTGCTCTCCATTGGATCTTCTCTATCTCTTCTCTCAACCCTATCTGGTACGGATCCCACACTGGTGACCAGTATTCAAGCACTGGGCGAACAAGCGTACTGTAACCTACTTCCTTTGTTTTTGGATTGCATTTCCTTAGGATTCTTCCAATGAATCTCAGTCTGGCATCTGCTTTAACGACGATCAATTTTATATGATCATTCCATTTTAAATCACCCCTAATGCGTACTCCCAGATAATTTATGGAATTAACTGCTTCCATTTGCTGACCTGCTATTTTGTAGCTAAATGATAAGGGATCTATCTTTCTATGTATTCACAGCACATTACACTTGTCTACATTGAGATTCAATTGCCATTCCCTGCACCATGCGTCAATTCGCTGCAGATCCTCCTGCATTTCAGTACAATTTTCCATTGTTACAACCTCTCGATACACCACAGCATCATCCGCAAAAAGCCTCAGTGAACTTCCGATGTCATCCACAGGGTCATTTATGTATATTGTGAATAGCAACGGTCCTACGACACTTCCCTGCGGCACACCTGAAATCACTCTTACTTCGGAAGACTTCTCTCCATTGAGAATGACATGCTGTGTTCTGTTATCTAGGAACTCTTCAATCCAATCACACAACTGGTCTGATAGTCCATATGCTCTTACTTTGTTCATTAAACGACTGTGGGGAACTGTATCGAACGCCTTGGCCCTCTGAGTCTCGTGGACGAATAGTGCGAGCTGGGTTTCACACAACCGTCTTTTTCGAAACCCATGCTGATTCCTACAGAGTAGATTTCTAGTCTCCAGAAAAGTCATTATACTCGAACACAATACGTGTTCCAAAATTCTACAACTGATCGACGTTAGAGATATAGGTCTATAGTTCTGCATATCTGTTCGACGTCCCTTCTTGAAAACGGGGATGACCTGTGCCCTTTTCCAATCCTTTGGAACGCTACGCTCTTCTAGAGACCTACAGTACACCGCTGCAAGAAGGGGGGCAAGTTCCTTCGCGTACTCTGTGTAAAATCGAACTGGTATCCCATCAGGTCCAGCGGCCTTTCCTCTTTTGAGCGATTTTATTTGTTTCTCTATCCCTCTGTCATCTATTTCGATATCTACCATTTTGTCATCTGTGCGACAATCTAGAGAAGGAACTACAGTGCAATCTTCCTCTGTGAAACAACTTTGGAAAAAGACATTTAATATTTCGGTCTTTAGTCTGTCATCCTCTGTTTCAGTAGCATTTTGATCACAGAGTGTCTGGACATTTTGTTTTGATCCACCTACCACTTTTGACATAAGACCAAAATTTCTTAAGATTTTCTGCCAAGTCAGTACATAGAACTTTACTTTCGAATTCATTGAACGCCTCTCGCATAGCCCTCCTCACACTACATTTCGCTCCGCGTAATTTTTGTTTGTCTGCAAGGCGTTGGCTATGTTTATGTTTGCTGTGAAGTTCCCTTTGCTTCCGCAGCAGTTTTCTAACTCGATTGTTGTACCACAGTGGCTCTTTTCCATCTCTTACGATCCTGCTTGGCACATACTCATCTAACGCATATTGTACGATGGTTTTGAACTTTGTCCACTGATCCTCAACACTATCTGTACTTGAGACAAAACTTTTGTGTTGAGCCGTCAGGTACTCTGTAATCTGCTTTTTGTCACTTTTGCTAAACAGAAAAATCTTCCTACCTTTTTTAATATTTCTATTTACGGCTGAAATCACCGATGCACTAACTGCTTTATGATCGCTGATTCCCTGTTCTGCGTTACCTGTTTCAAATAGTTCGGGTCTGTTTGTCACCAGAAGGTCTAACATGTTATCGCCACGAGTCAGTTCTCTGTTTAACTGCTCAAGGTAGTTTTCAGATAAAGCACTTAAAAAAATTTCACTGGATTCTTTGTCCCTGCCACCCGTTATGAACGTCTGAGTCTCCCAGTCTATATCCGGCAAATTAAAATCTCCACCCAGAACTATAACATGGTGGGGAAATCTACTCAAAATATTTTCCAAATTATCCTTCAGGTGCTCAGCCACAACAGCTGATGAGCCAGGGGGCCTAGAGAGACGTCCAATTACCATGTCTGAGCATGCTTTAACCGTGACCTTCACCCAAATTATTTCACATTTCGGATCTCCGTCAATTTCCTTCGATACTATTGCACTTTTTATCACTATAAACACGCCTCCCCCTTCACTGTCCAGCCTTGATCTGCGGTATACATTCCAATCTGAGTTTAGGATTTCATTACTGTTTACATCTGGTTTCAGCCAACTTTCTGTCCCTAGTACTATATGGGCATTGTGACCGTTTATTAATGAGAGCAGTTCTGGGACCTTTCTATAGACGCTCCTGCAGTTTACTATTAGCACATTAATATTGTTATTCCCTGTTGCATTTTGCCTACTCCTACCTTGCTGCGTCTCAGGAGGCGCCTTGTCGGGCCTAGGGAGGGAATTCTCTAACCTAAAAAACCCACATGTGCACTCCACACGTGCTCCGCTACCCTTGTAGCCGCTTCCGGTGTGTAGTGCACGCCTGACCTATTCTGGGGGACCCTACATTTCTGTGAGAACTGGGAATCTCAAGGCCAGTGGAGGCCCCGATGCTTGAAGAGCAGCACATCACATTCGAGGTGATAGTGGAAAAGTGGAAATTAGCCACAGATCAGTTCTGAACATTTCACACAACATTTTCAACGTTACAAAGGTTGCTGTCCTTTCGGTTCCACGAGTGCCTGTGGCCATTCGAAAAGCTGACCGAACTGAGGTGGCAGCGGAAATGCTGCCGCCGGGTCAAGCCAATCCGGATGACTTTTTTAGTTTCCTAATCACTATGGGCAAGTGCTAGGCAAACTTCTATGATGCTCATACAAACAGCATAATGAGCAGTGAAAATGTGGATACACCACTGCGAAAACGGAATCACACAAAATGATGCCGAGAGTATTTGACACTCTTATTGTATGTTGCTAACAAATTAAAGGAGTAGTCACACAGTTCGTGCATTCGAATGTCGACACTGTGTGAGCTGAGTCTGGTGTCAAACCATGTAAAAAACATGATAGGGAATCTTTCTGAACATGTAGAGCAATACTGAACATGGTACACATTCTGAACATGCATCTGATGAGATGGAAGAATGCCACCTACATCATAAGCATGTCATCTCTTTTTGGTACAGAGTGAGGAGACAACATATTGGCTTTCGTCTTAAGTCCACATTTGGTGGGTTTTGTATGATAACTTAGGTCCTATGAATACACATTAGTGGAAATCAGTATAAAGGAATTGGTTGCACAAAAAATAACATTGTCAGTTGGAAGAGTTCTGCATACTGTGTATGCCATAGTATGAAATCCAGTATACTGAGAAATGGAGTCAAACGGTTTTGTACTTAAGATCAATAGTACATTATATAACAAGACATTTACGACTCAGGTGGTAAAGGGTGGAACTCAGTATAAAGGCAGTCTGCTATGTGTAGCGTTAGCATGTCCATATGTGTCTTTACTGCAAAAAGGAAAAAGTCACAATTAGTTCAAAAAATGGTTCAAATGGCTCTGAGCACTATGGGGCTTAACATCTGAGGTCATCAGTCCCCTAGAACTTAGAACTACTTAAACCTAACTAACCTAAGGACATCACACACATCCATGCCCAAGGCAGGATTCGAACCTGCGACTGTAGCAGTTGCGCGATTCCAGACTGAAGCGCTTAGAACCGCTCGGCCACCACGGCCAGCAGTCACCATTAGTGAAAGCATATGTTGTGTACATAAACCATGACTGTGACAATGCCATGTGGAAAACAGTTTTCATGTGATGAAAATGCAAAAATTGGCACAAACAAGGAAATAGGACACTCTAACTGTCAAACTGATAAGAAATTGAGTTGCACAATTACGGTGATTGATAATTTCATTAGACTCAGTGCACAATATGGACAAAATGAAAAATGTGGGCAATGTAGAAAATTACCTGAGGCATAGATAGGGTTACTTTTGCACAAAGCAAGGGCCACAAACCATTATTATTCTCAAATTGTTGCGCTGATTTACAGTTGCCAGTAACTGCATTACTTGTGTGACAAATTCTGTCACATGACAAACATCTTGCATTCAAGAAATGACTGGAGTAACACACATTAACACACAAACATCAACAGGCTAGACTGGAGTTTGCTGAAAAACGTACATCATGGACTTCAAAATGGGATAAAGTGATCTCCGGTGGTAAGAAGTAGTTTAACTTAGATGGCCAGGATGGATTTCAATGTTAATGGCACAATCTGAGAACAGAGAATTAACAGAAATTTTTAATGGTGGCAGTGTTATGATTTGGGCAGCCTTCTGTGTATCGCTTGACTGAACATTAGAATAAACTCTGAAATCTACACTGAAATGCTAGAGACAGAACTGAATAGAATGTGTGAGGATCTAGAGGATGAAAGTCTAATGTTTCAACAAGATATCATAACTGTGTATGTTTCTGCTGCTGTGTATGTTTCTGCTGCCACCACCAAAAGGTGGTGTGAAGATAAACATATGGATGTCTTACCCTGGCCTTCACTTAGCCCAGATTTGAACCTCAAGGAAAATCTTTGAGGAATACTTGCAAGATGTGTTTATACAAATGGGAGGCAATTTGAGGCCATACGTAAGCTGAAAAGAGTGGGAAGCAATATCACTGCAAGAACTACTAAACCTAAAAAATTAATGCTGAAGATATTTTTTTGAGGTATTTACGAAGAAAGTAGGTCAGATAAATTATTAACAATGCAATAACTCAACAGGACGAGTGCCTTCATACCAATTTCCACACACGAAATGCAAATGCCTTTTTTGGTTACTTGTACTATAAAAGAAATTACATAATTACATCATGATTGTTCATGCTTTATATGTATCTATAACCTGCTACATGCTACATGTTTGCTTCAGACTTTGTACTATTACTTTCGTGGAACCCTGCCTTTATACTAATTTCAACTACAATATGGCATTTCAAAACACCAGCAAATTAGTCTGTGTAGAACTCGTCATTTATCGGTATGATCTGTTGAAATAAAATGATGGAGAACATCACATTGGTCGTTGTGAATTGCGTGTTATGAAAGTACACCACTTCGAGGCACTGTGAAGATCCATATAAAACATTTTTTTTGGTACAATTTGTTGTAATTAAATGTCAGTTAATAAAACGTCTGTAAATGAAGCCTTCAGAAGACAGTAATGCATAAAGCTGGTCGATACAGAAGTTCTGCTTCGGGTAATAAATAGAGATGCTGTGTTACAAAGTGGGGCATGATGTGGCACAGGTTCGCATTACACTACATCCAAATTATTTTCACTTCCTTTGAGTTTTCTAATATGTCTGAGGCTCTCTTACTCATTTAAAACAAGTATATTCTATAAAACTTTAAGTAATGTAAACAAAAGTGTGCTCTTCAGAGGGGTATTTCTTCGATTGGCTTTATCTACAGGAGAGGTTGCACTACTGGCAGTAAGATCTGTAGCATTTTCTTGTTTAGTCTTGTACTTCACAAGTTCTACAGATTCTGGTACTGAATAGAAACAGCGATCAAATATGAATGACTTTAGTGTTTTATGAAAAGTGACAATGATGAAATAATTTTCATCTTATGTGGAAGACTATTGTAAATTTCTATCATGTTTTTTGTAATGGAACTTTTATAAGCTGATGTTCTTACTTATTGTATATGGAACTTTCATTTTTTGCCTTATAACATGTTCATGGGTAATGAAGCTATTTTTAAGTATGCTATGGACAGAGCAACACAGCTAGCATATGGACAAGTGAGAAAATGTCCATTTTAACCCATTGGCATACTTCATTGAAGAGGCAAAGAAACTGGTACACCTGCCTAATATCGTGTAGGGGCCCTGTGAGCGCGCAGAAGTGCCGCAACATAATGTGGCATGGACTTGAATAATATCTGAAGTAGTGCTGGAGAGAACTGACACCGTGAATCCTGCAGGGCTGTCCATAAATCTGTTAAGAGTACAAGGGGGCAGAGATCTCTTCTGAATCCCATATATGCTCAATAATGTTCATGTCTGGGGAGTTTGGTAGCCGGACGAAGTGTTTAAACTCAAATGTTCTTGGAGTCACTCTGTAGCAGTTCGGGACGTTTGGAGTGTCGCATTGTCATGCTGGAATTGCTCAAGTCCATCAGAATGCACAATGGACATGAATGGATGCATGTGATCAGACAGGACGCTTACAAATGTGTCACCTGTCAGAGTTGTAGCTAGACGTATCAGGGGTCCCAAATCACTCCAACTGCACCTGTCCCACACCAGCCTCCACCAGTCTGAACAGTCCCCTGCTGACATGCAAGGTCCATGGATTCATGAGGTGGTCTCCATACTTGTTAACGTCCATCCACTAGATACAATTTGAAATAAGACACATCTGACCAGGCAACATGTTTCCAGTCATCAACAGTGCAATGCTGGTGTTGACGGGCCCAGGCAAGGTGTAAGACATTGTGTCATGCAGTCATCAAGGGTACATAAGCGGGCCTTCAGCTCCAAAAGCCCATACTGATGAAGTTTTGTTGAATGGTTCACTCGCTGACACGTGTTTATGGCCCAGCATTGAAATATGGAGCAATTTGCAGAAGGGTTGCACTTCTATCATACTGAATGATTCTCTTCAGTAGTCATTGGTCCTGTTCATGCAGGATCTTTTTTCAGCTGCAGTGATGTTGGGGATTTGATGTTTTACCACATTCCTGATATTCATGGTACACTCGTGAAATGGTCGTATGGGAAAATCCCCACTTCAACGCTACCCCAGAGGTGCTGTGTCCCACTGCTTGTGCACCGACTACAACACCATATTCAAACTCACTTAAATCTTGATAACCCACCATTGTAGCAGCAGTAACCAATCAAACAACTGTGCCAGATACTTTTTGTCTTATATTGTCATTACTGACTGCAGGGCCATATTCTGCCTGTTTACATATCTCTGTGTT
The DNA here is from genome assembly GCF_023864275.1 of Schistocerca cancellata. Taxonomy (NCBI): domain Eukaryota; kingdom Metazoa; phylum Arthropoda; class Insecta; order Orthoptera; family Acrididae; genus Schistocerca; species Schistocerca cancellata. The sequence goes on along the minus strand of NC_064635.1, from coordinate 52,924,454 downwards.
TATTTGTTAAAATTTTCACACAGCCGTAGACATATTTCTGACAACTTTTGTGCTCATACTGAACGCTATTTTACAGTGGTCATTTTATTCTATATGGACATCATATTACATAGCGTTCCATTCGAAAGTGGCCCCACAAACACATTTTCTTAATTTACATTTACAGGCTTTGCATAAAACACGTCATACATTGTTCATGGGGAAATAAAGGTGAATCACAGAAGGTGTTGGAAGTGATTGCCCTCGACTTGTAAACACAATTGAACACGATGCTGCAGATTCTCAACTGTTGCTGCCAGAACCTCTGGCATCACTGTCTGGATATCTTGGATGATATTCTCTCATAAATTTTCCAAGTTTTGTGTTTTGTTCCTGTACACCTTGCCTTCCAGTCCACTCCAGATGAAAAAGTCAGGTGGTGTTATATCAGGTGACCTTGGGGGCAGCAGTCCTTTGAAAATCAGTCCACCAGGGGAGAATGATTCAAGCTCAGCCACAGTCACTCGAGACGTGTGGCATGTTAGACCATCCTGTTGGTACCAGCCAAGTAAGTTCATCATCATCCAACTGGTTCAAAAATTCGTGCAAATGGTTCACAAATTACTGAAGCATTTCGATGTAAACTGCACTTGTCACAGTACGGGGGGAGGGGAGGGGGCTGATGATGTGACGTGATGCTACTGGACAGAACACACCAGTCTTTTTTGAATCCAGGAGTTGCTCGACCAGTGCATGTGGATTTTTATTACACCACAAACGTGTATTCTGAGAGTTTACATAGCCAGAGAGGTGGAACCATGCCTCATCAATGAACCATGTGTACTGCTTTATTCCTGGCCACTAAGCAATAAATTGCTGAAACCAATGGCAAAATGTAATGCGTTTGTCTTCATCATTGACATTCAGCTCATGAACAGCTGTAAACCTGTATGAATACATGCTGGCTTTCTTTGCAGCTCTGTGACATGTGCTCCACGACATTCCACATTTCCGAGATACAAGTTGAACAGACTTTGCAAGAGAGGCCAACAATCATTGTATAACATTAATCACCTTTTTTTCCGATAATGGTGTCTGACCCCTGCCGTGAAGACCCAACACAGTTCCACTGCTCTCCATCTTGTTCACTAACTTCTGTATGCAACATTTAGACGGTATATGTTGGTCCCCAAAACATTCAACAAGCAGTCACTGACATGCCTTAATGGAACCAGAATCTAATATTGTTTCACAAGAAACACACACTCTTCGATAGAACAGTGATACACTGACACCAAACACTGGGCTCCAGCCACATTGACATGAGGAAAACACACTGTTGCATCAAACCATGTTGCAGAGTGCAGTGTTGCCACAACAATAATCACAAATTACATTGTGCGATTTCAGTGAAATTACTACACTTGTTCGTGAGGCCTCTTTCGAGTGGGACACCCTCTATGAGATATATTCAAACAAAGTTTAACTGAATATGACAGGTGTTAAAACAATCCTCCACACGTAGAAAAACTTTGCCCTGATCATATTGAAAGCAGGATTATCTGCATTGTCCTCTGTTGCAATACACCGTGCATATTCTAGTAGAGAATGCTTTTTTGTCTCTTTAGAGTATTTTTGTAGGAAAACGATCCTTCTTGCTTGGGAGTCATAGTGAGTTTTCTTCTCGATTCTCTCCTTGTCACTGTCATTTATGTTGCGTTCTGGCCTAAGGATCTGCAGAAACTAGCAAACTATATTAACTTCATTGTTGCTGTTGCAAACATGAGGGCTATTCCAAACATTATCCCACTTCCACTCATCAGTAACTGTCAGTGAACTTTCTTCTGGCTTCCATAAGTTGCCGTCATTGTTGTGTGTATAAATCCTCTCCATATTCACAAATACCATTGTCACTAGAGGCAGATTTTGAATAATCACTGTTTTCAAATCTATTTCTTTACCAACAACTCTTAAATCACTTTCTTCAAGCAACTAGCATATTCTTTCACCTTCAGATTCATATGGATCAGATATCGTGCATGTTACAGCGTTACACCGTAAAAAAATGCTCTCTCACGAGGCCCACTGGTCTGTTTCAACATATACAGCTTCTGTCAGCTATTGCCAATGTGGGTGAACTAATATCAGAAGAGCCAGTAAAGCAGAACACCACTAAAGTGGCATTATGGGTCAGCTGTATGGCAATGGAAATATCAGTCACTGTACATTACAATGCAAGAGTACAATCGTGGATATATCCATCATTGTACACTAATGCATTAACAGAGCTAACAAAAAGATTTTACACCCATCCATTTTGTAAACGAACTATACGATCTGCAAGCTAGATACTATCTGCACTCACATACACCACACATACCATATGCACAAGCTGCATAGTTTCTGAGCATTCAGCAGCATGGTGAACTTGGCATACTCAACACCAATGTTTGAATGCCAGGTCCATGTAATGAGATCTTAAGCTTGTACAAGGCAATCCATGATAGAAGCATACTACTGGAATCTTCTGATGAGATTACTGGAGGCTGTCATGATTAAGTGTTCCAGAAAGCTGTCTGAGAGGATGCTTTAGTTCCACAATAACGCCCTGGCTCGTGACACATTACAACACATCCCTCTTTCCTCCTATGAAGATTCACTGCATGGCAGGCACTTCCAGAGTGTTGATAAGTAATTTCTGAGTTAGAAAATTTTGTGAATAGCCGAAATGCAGATTTCCATGTCAAGGATCCCACTGAGGCCTCTGTCATTGGGGAAAATGTGTCACCTAAAAGAGTAAATACGTGGAGAATTCTTCAAAGTGAATTACAAGTCATGTTATTAATTTCTGAAAGTGTACAAGACACTTAGGAGATATAGTATTTAGTACACAAGGGTCCTCTTAAATCTCAGTCACTGACTATAAAAAGTGACATTTATGAAGCTGTTGATAAGCTGTCAGTTGTGAACTAGAATATGGTGCAACTTCTCTAGCGGCAGTGTCACAAACTCACCTGCTGTCGATGTACCGCCGTCTCCACCAGAACCTGCTGCTGGCGGCGCTTCAGAATACATGTTAGACAAGGAACTGTTCTGCCAAGACTGTCCTGCTGCTTGCCCAGATGTGCTGTACTCCTGCACATGTGGAAAGGGCTTGTAAAAATTTAATAACTCAGTGAAAGGAATATGGTATGGTACACACTGGTTCCCACATATGAAAGAAGGAATAAACCAGAAGAGTGGTAAAAATTACAGAATACATTAATCAACCGAGACACAAACAGAATACAATGTAACTATAGTTACTATAACCTTTTAAGTTTAATAAAAACAACAAAAGAAACATTTTTAGGAAGTTATTGCTTTATTGTTTATCAAAATATTTGCCTTTCAAATTTTCATCTTTTTGCATGTGTTTAGAGCAATTGTGAAAACTCTTTTTCCACTCTAATATTGGTACCTTAAAAACCCAAGTTTCACAGGACTTAACAGCATCTCAAGGGGATCCTTTTTTACGTAAAGCAACAAGAAGTAGTAGTCAACAAGTGATAAACAGATGAATATGGGCAATGAGAAATTGATTAAATGTTTTTCTCAGTCAAGTAAGCAATATGATCAATAGCTGGTCTTGATGTGGTTTTTAGGCAGTCTCCGAACATCTGAAAAAGTAAATACTGGGCTGGTAACCATGTCCCAGCTCCGATACACATTTCGCAAACATTTTGGAAATGTTCTTACACTTGAACACAAGCTTGACTAGGTACACAGATTTCGTGTCTGGAGGGGGAGATGGGGTCTGGAGGGTGGCATGGACAGCGGGATAAGGAAGGGGAGTGGTGGGTAAGGAACATTGCCACAACATGTATAACAGGCCAACCACAAAGAGCATGACGAAACATGCGAGGTGCAGGATGAAGAAGATTTGTTACAGCTACTGTTATCACACTGAAGAACAATGCTATGTTTTCGCTCATTTCTCCTTATTTTATCGTCAAATTGTGATGCACAAATTGTTGCACACAACTCAGCATTACATGTTCTTTAATTTTCTAAAGTGACTGTTGTGACGTGTGCATTGTAGGCTAATGAATGAGTGATCGTTTTCTTGGGAGTTGTGGTGATACACGTTGCTTCATGAAATAAGATGTCAAATGTGTAGGTCCAGATTTTTAACTGGGTTGTAATGTTTATTTGAACGGGGTGAGATTTAATGAAGTACAGCACGCATCTTCAAAATGGGATGGTGAGTGCAGAAACTTCATGACAGAAAATACCTGGGGGTAAGACATTCCGTGGATAACCGGCCTACCTTGGAAATACAATAATGGATGTTAGTTAATCAAATGTTAAAATGATATTTCTCATTCATTCTAATTCAGTATATGGAACCCAGAAAGTTGATGTAATCTGATTACTGTATGTTTTGTTAAGACAATACACAATTTTCCAGAATGAGTTATGACTCTGCAGTGAAGTGTGTGCTGACTTGAAACTTCCTAGCAAATTAAAATTGTGTGCCTTACTGGAACTCGAAGAAGGGACATTTCCCTTTCACAGGCATATGAAATGGAATGATCACGTAGGTTCAGTCGTGGGTAAAGCAGGTAGTACACTTCAGTTTATTGGTAGAATACTGGGGAAGTGGGATCAATATACAAAGGAGATTGCTTACAAATCACTCGTGCAACCGGTTCTAAAATACTTCTCAAGTGTGTGGGACCCATACCAGATAGGACTAACAGGAGATACTGAACGTATACAGAGAACGGCAGCACGAATGGTCATAGGTTTGCTTAACCCATGGCATAGTGTCGCAGAGATACTGGAGGAAATGGAAGACTCTTAATGATAGATGTAAACTGTTCCAAGGAAGCCTATTATCAAAGTTTTAAAACTGGCTTCAAATGATTACTCTAAGAATATACTACAGGCCACTATGTATCACTTACACAGGGTTCATGACGATAAGATTAGAATAGTTACTGCATGCACAGAGGCATTCAAACAATCGTTCTTCCCATGCTCCATACATGAATGGAACAGGAAGAACCCATAATAATGGTACAATGCGACATACCCTCTGCCATGGACCTCACAGTGGTTCACAGGATGTAGATGTAGCTGTAGATGTAGCTGTAGAGTGCGTGCCGAGTCCTATCATTAGTTGTGCCTGGAGAGATCAGTTGGTAGATCACTTGCTAGCCAAATGCAACGGTCCCAGGTTAGAGTCAGTATATGGCTCACAGTATTAATGTGCCAGGAACATATTAACCCCACTGGAATTTCACTAACTATTTGCCAGAAATGTGATGTAAAAATTCTAAATTGAAACAAAATAACAGGTGGAGCATAACTTCTGACACTGAACGTAACAGCAATACCAAATGTCGGGAAGGGGTAGAAGGTACCGTATTAAGACTCTTCCGAGATTTACAAGTGGTTTATTGTTTTCATCTACAGTGCCACATTCCCCTCAGTCTGCATCACCGGGTTCCGCAATGCTGAGGACGCCACTTCACTGTCTGCGAAACAGCTTGGCATGGAATGGCTGCCACAGTGACACGTGCTCACACTGCTGTATGTCGGTCTCGTACGGCCGCATTGTCACAATGCGCTGACAGTCGACTCAGCCGTCTTCGCCCCTGCTGCCTCAGCACAGCTCGTCGGGAGCCACAGGCAGCCCACTGCACACTTCTTCCCGTCATGGTTCAGATAGTGGGCAACAACAAGAGCTCGTGATCTGAAGTCCGAATCTGCGGTCCGTGCCTCGGATGTCTCCGGTGTATGTTGGGAGCCAACAAGTCTGTCTGCGGTAGCGACCCGTGGAGTGGCCTGTCATAGGCTGGCTGTGGACCCCGCGTCGGCCTCAGAGGGTCGAACTAGCGACCTGCTGCGGACTGGAACGCTGGCGTCCCATCTGCTGCCGCGTGTAGCCGGTGGTGCGAAATGCCCCACCATCAAGGAGAGCTGTCACACTTGAATGTCTTGTTAGAAAACCAGCACCTATTTATACACGGCTATGTGCCTCTGTTTTGCTAACGCGCCACTCCGAGTCACGTACTCACAACACCTAGGTTGTGCCAGTGGGCCCCTTCTGCCTGTAACCTGCACGATGCAAACTGCTGCATTTACTCTTTCCAGTGGTTCGACAGCCCTGTGGCCTCCATTCTACTTCGCAACCGCTGGTCAGCGTAACTTACTGTCAACAGGCCCGCGCCTGGCTGTAACTTGTGCGCTGAGAAATGTTGCACCGAATCTAACTTTCCTATCTTAAACTGTGGTGCCGCTACAATAAGTTCAAGAAGCTTATAAAGGCATAGTGGCCATGAATAATGGTAAAGAATATTTAAATTAACATTGCAGTTCTGAGTGCTTTGTGAACAAACTCCTTCTGTCAGTTTTAGTGCCCCTTGGAACACCCAAACAGCTGGTTTGCTGCTCAGTTTCACACTCGTATGAATATATCAGCGTTTCATCTTCTTTTATAGCATGCATGCTCTCACTTTCTTTGCTCATCTCTGTCTTCGACCAGACATTCAGAGAACTGTATGTAGTGACAAAATATTTATGAAGGCGAACGCTGGCTGATCAAGGTACATGCAGCTACATCTCATTTCAGCAAGTTGTTTATGTTGTGTCAGTCAATAAACTCTATCTCAACAGCAGTGCCAGGTGACTTCTGTACCTCAGGGTCCAACCTGTTTGGCTAGACCATGCATGACAATCCGCACTGATTCCTGCACCATATTTCTACTCTCTCCCAAAAACTGATAGTCATTTTCAATACTTATAGTTCATTTGATAGCAATATGGCAGCAAAGAGTAAGTCTGTTTGTAATGAGTGTGCTTTGTTCAGTGGGAGGGAATGGAAGGGCAATTTCTGATTTAATTTCAGTGGTGCAATGTTGTGGCACATAAGCCAAGAAGTGTTGTGCCAGCTACAGGTTGATCAAATAAGGAAATATTTCAGGGAGCCTGCTGGCTGGTGGAAACAATCAGGAGGCAGACTTGAATGTTCCGAGTTAATTTGTGACACACCACATAGTGGAGATGTTGAGTTGCAGGCAGGCACAACAAAATACTGCTAAACAAGTAGTCTTTTGGCCAAAAGCCCATCTTCTGAATTAGACAACATACACACACATGTTCACGCAAATGCAACTCACACACACGACCAATCTGGCTGCGAAAATCATCTGGCCAAATGGCTCCAGCAGTCAAAGACAGCAGTCGTGTGTGAGTTGAGTTTGTGTGAATGTGTGTGTATATGTTGTCAAATTCAGAAGGTGGCCTGGCCACAAGACTACTCGTTTATTAGTTTTTTTATTGTGTATGCCTGTAACTCATCTCCACTACATGGTGAGCAGCCATCTACTCTTTTAATAAAGTCATTATTCCATGCTGGATTTTCCAAAGTAAGTTGTCTTACATACTGAATCTGGGTAAGTAAGAGTAAGACTCATGCACTGAGAGATCTGTACAAACTTAATTATGAATATAGATATTTCATCCATCCTGGGAATTGGGAATTTGGTGATTTTTGCCTATTTTTTATATCGACACTTGCAAGATATCAAAATATGTGACATTATGGTAATATCTTTTGACTGCACTAAGATAGAAGCTTAAATTCTTTTACACTGCCAAGGGACCATGTACTCCAGTGTGTTACATTGACTTACAAGCTTAAATTTTTTACATTGCCAAGGAACCGTAAGTGACATAAATTTCAACTTTATATGTCTACGTGTTCCTGAGAAAAAGGGGTTATAGCAGGCAGACAATCAGGCTACCAAATAACAAATGAAATGAAGAAAGAGTGATGATTTTTTTTTTTTTTTTCATGTGTGATATATTGTAATTACAAATCATCACTTTTCGGATTCTTTCATTTACTTGTACTGTGGAAGCATGGTTCCAGCCAAAGTTCTTGATTTTAGGTCAACGGGAAGTGCCCTACACATTTTGATGAATGAGTTTATGAGTATCAAAATAAGTGACACAAATGTGTATATCTTTTGATTGCACTGATGTAGAAGATTAAATTTTTTACACTTACAAGGAACCATAGACCTTAGTACGTGACATAAATTCCAACTTGACACATCTATCCAGACCCAGGCCTGAGTAACCAGAGATAGCAGTTGTGATTATGACGTGCTAGCTTGCACGACTGTGTGTGTGTGTGTGTGTGTGTGTGTTTTTCTCTTTCCGATGAAGGCTTTGGTCAAAAGCTTAATGCGTAACAGTCTTTTTGTTGTGCCTATCCGTAAATGTGTCATCTTTATGGTGAGTAGATATGCAAATCATGTATTTGTACAAAAGGACAAGATACAAGAACACTACCAATATAAATAAGATGTCGGAAGCCAGTCCCGGCAGATTAATGGATCACCCATAAGCTGAATTTCTTTGTATTGAGGCAGGCAGGATGGTGCAAAATGAGATGTCGGGCATGTGGTAGCCGTGTTAGATGGCATACGCATCAGGTCGCAGCACACACATCTTAGCAATTGATGACAAAGTAAGTATCATGATGCGAGCACGAGCATTGTATGAATTGCTTGCAGCGAAAATAGTGATTACACTCTTGCTATGCAACACTGTGAACTAACTCGTCACAACAGTACAAAACCTGTCACACTCTAAGAATCTCAGTGAAAACTGCGCAAAGCTGGCTGCAACACCTCGTTCAATAGGTATTGCATTATGCATCTGTCGTGGGCTATCCAAATGAGTTAATACATCTCTTGATTGAACACTGACTGCATGTTTGAATGATTACAAATACTACTACAGCTCTGCCTGTGACTATTTCAAACTCATTATCTACTTCAGACTAGTGCTTAGCAAGTCAACACCAACTGCATAAGTTTATTCTGTCAATATTTTTTAACTGATTTAAAATCTGATATACTCCCAGTTTCTATAAAATAGTTCCATCTAGTGGGGGAAAAAAACAAGGCAAAAAAGAAAAGAAAAGAAGAAAAAAACACCTCACTTCATTGCTCTAAAAGTCTCCATAGCAAAAAGAAGTACTTCAACTACTACAATTCCAAACAACCTGACCGTTGGCATACTTTATAACTGTTCTTTAGCTTAGTAGTTGGATTTTTCTCTGTACGGATGTTTGTGGTTCCAGACCTTACCATGTCTAGAGACTGTCGTTCGGCATTGCTACTGTCGGCACTGCTAATCATACAATGAATTCAAGCAGTTTGGAGTACTTGGTGACAGTTTAGTACCAAAATTTACAATCTGTAATTTGTTTTGACAGCTAAACAATTACTTATGTGTAGCAACAATAACACTATCAGATGTGTGTATTAGTTTCATTTAATTTAACTGGTTTTGGTGATACAATCCACCACATCTTCAGGCCCCTCTAAGAGACAGGGTGATCACGTTATCAATGGGGATAGTCATGCACAAAACTTATTGCTGAGTTGATGTGCTGCAACCAGACACACTACACATAAGTTCTGAGGATTCTGATGGTTTCTATTCCTTTTACTAGAAGTATGACGAAGATTTCCACTGGAAACATTATCACCTTGAGTTGTAGAAGGGGCCAAAGATGGTGGACTGTATCATCGGAACCGACTGTAATTAAATAAAACTAATACACTCAGCTGATGGCACCACTGTTATTACACTTAAATGTAACAGCTGCTGTCTCATTATTCATTATAAGTTCAATGTCCAGACAACGATGCTCCTAACGGGCACATGGGGTATGTGTTATGCAGGACACATATTGTGGATGCAAGGCAGTCGTCACTCTGTAAGAAGTGACAGTCTGACAAAAACGCAGGAAGATTGGGTAGGCTTACGAGGAATGACCGAAACACTGACTGCCTTGTGGCAGCTGAAATAGTGAGTGTTAACATCCTAAATGGTGTCATACATAAACACTAATATCAACGAGCTTCTGAACCAAAATCAGATTACATGATCAATAGTGGTCGTACCGTTTGGCACTCTCCATATGGCCTGTAACTACAAACAAGATCTCAATGGATAGTCAGAATCTCAATTGAATAATATTAAAAGTAATCGTATTTGAAATTCAATGAGCCATAAAAGAGCAGCTGGGACCAATTGTTACAATGTCACAAATAAAGGAGTGTGCTATCTTTATAAAGGTGCTATCGCCTGAAACAAACCCACAATTGCACCCCAGTTACACTGTGTGAATACCTTTGATCATCTGCTATAAATAAATTGTGTAGTGGTAGATCCAGGCATGGTAATCAACCACCTCTCCCTGTCTTGTGATTTTCTCTTTCATGTAGTTATTGACAACTTAGGCCTAACATTGAGAAACCAGGCTCTGCCTGTCACAAATCTTGATAAGGAGTGACTGATAAAGAATTAACACCTAACCCACACCAACCAATGGTTTGGAAGGTGGAAGTAGATCCTGTGTCCCAACAATAGATAAATCAAAACAATTCTCTCTTTCCTCAGTTTAGAGGCAACATTGCCAGTCCTGTATGTTAAGGACAAGTGAAATAACAGACAATGCTGGTCCTCAAGCTATATGGTGGCAGCCCCATCACTGGACTTTCTTCCAACTGGCCAGCAACCGAATGAAAAGATACAACTTCACACTTTCAAGTCTGAACTCATAAATAGTTGGGCTGACCACCACATCGACGGTTCAGGTACAAGAAAGAAGAATGAGTGGAAAAAGCAGATTATTATAAATATTGCATCATGCAATGTACAAGGCATAGCCCTTAAAGAATACCAGCTAGATGAAATATGGGCAAAACAAGGAATTTCAATGGCAGCAATTTCAAAAATCAAAACGAATTTAGGAGATTCGGATGAGACTCAAAATTACTTATAGGTTTACAGCGAAGTTAATCAGAAAACAAAGAACAAAATCTGGCTTCAGGTCAGCAATCAACAGCTAGACTTTCTGGACAAAATGATCAGTAAATTGCAAGTGAAAGTATCACAAGGCTACACGACAGTGACTAGTGTCTATGCTCCAGTTGCAGGAAAAAGAAGAAAGTGACAAGTTCTATTCTTATTTACAGAATATCATTAGCAAAATCAATAAGTCCTACTTGATCATAGTAATGGGGGACATAAATGCTTATGTATGTGACACCAAAACTAAGCATAATATAGAACCTACAGGGAAGAAATATGCAGCAGTGATGGTTACAGATTAATTGATTTTGCTGTATATAACCAATTCAGAATTATGAACACAATGTTCAAACATAAAGCAAGTCATAAATTCCCTCTGGAAGTCAGGAACCTCTGGCCAGTAATACATTATATTCTTTGTAATAATGAAGTGGCTGATATGGTATTGGCTACAAGTGTGTTCCGAGGTCATGAAATTGAATCTGGTCACAACTTTCTGGTAAGCTCCATACTAATAAGACCAAGAAAAGAGGTACAAAAACTACCAACAAATAAAGAACTTGCCTTCCACTTACGCATTCTGAGAAACCCCAGTATACTTTGGTTATACCAAAAACAACTTTATGAGCTAGTGAAAATCTTGTCTATAAAAGAGAGGTCCAGGGACGAATGGGAGACTCTCCAACACAGTCTAAGAGAAGCTGTCACTCTGAGCCTTTGCAAAAACGCAAAATGGCATAGGAAAAAAGGGCTATGAAAATGGAATGATAATGTCAAAAAGACTGTAAAGGATAAACAACAAGAATTTGTGAAATATCTGTCATGCAAGCCATCTGGATACTTCCTTCCAGCACTAGTTTCAATTGTCATTCCTATCTTCAAAAAAACAGACCTGAAAAATTTTGTTTAATTACAGAGGACTAAGCTTACTGAAGTCTGCATAAAAATTTTTGTCAACATCGTCAAAAATAAACTGTACAGACACTATGAACAACCCATCATGGGTTAGGAGAAAAATGGATTTTGAAAAGGAATTCGTGCTGTGATGGCTATTTTTCACTGAAATTGTTAACAGAAAACACAGAGAATTTAATCAAGAAACACATACTGCCTTCTTTGACATTAAAAAAACTTTTCATAAAAGCAACAGAAACCTATCATTACAGATCCTGGTAGATGTTCACATCCCCCAACAACTAACTGACAATATACACAACATTTGAAGAACGCAAATTTAATCTGTATCAACAAAGAGGACAAATTATAAGAGGTGGCCAGAATACAAACAGATTTTCAATAAGATGTGGCTTTTCACCACTCTAGTTTAATAATTACACAAATAAAACCATCCACAATTAGAGAGAAACCCCACATGGCTTCATCAAATCAACAGACACATGAAGCTAGATGTTTACATTTTTGCAGCTGATTGTGCTCTTGAAGCATCTTTGGAGGTTAACCTGGCGCATTCTATACAAAATTTACACATTCTATCTGAGAAATACAGCATAGATAACAACATCAAGTAACAAAAGTGATGGTCTTATGCGGAAAATACCCAGTACAAAGTGAGTTCTGTTTAAAAAATAATTCTTGAAAGAGTGAACACATTCACACATTTAACCAATACACTACCATTTCTAGAAGAAACAGACCTAGCTGAAAAAGCCATTAGATATACAAAACAATGGGAGCCATTAATAATGTAACGAAACCTTCCCTAGTATAAAAGCACAACAGAATATGACCTTGGCAAGACCTCTGCTTTGCTTTGCTTTGCTTTGCTGTGCTGTGCTGTGGAAGCAAAGCCTGGAAAATTAAGATGAAAGGCACAAAATGACTAACAGCCGGTGAAGTGAAATTCGTGAGATAAACAGCTGGTTACAACAAATGAGATCACAAAAGGAATGAAGAATGTGTCAGAAGAACTTAAAATGGACTCTATCAATGAAAATAATCAATTTTTGACAATAATTACATTAAAATGGAATAGATCACACATTATATTCAGGACAACCAAAATAATAGGAGAAAACATCTACACTGAAAGAGCTCAAAAAGAACCCCAAAATCCATACTACACTACCACCCCAACAGTGTAAAATTGCTAGGTCAACAAACAAAAAGATGGAATGAGAATTTCTCAGTGAGACTGTAACAGCTTAAGAAGCCTGACTTGAAAGGAGGAGGAGGAGGAGGAGGAGGAGGAGGAGGAAGCAGCAGACAATGATGATTATCACTAACTTCTTTTCATTCCAGCCTGTGATCACAAAAATTGTCATCAGATGATTGATATGGGTCCATAGTGACCAGTTTCACATCGGTTTAAAACATATCCCAATATAATAAAGCAAATGTGGCATTGTTAAGAGACATAAACAAAAGTACCTAGATATTGTTGAACAGAATTAACATGCCAATTAGGCCACAGTGTTGGCAGAAGCAGAATCACACTCTGAATGAATCCATTCAAATTATGACAATTGTGGCCTACTTCATGCTTATTATTTGTTATGTTCAAAAATGTCTAACTAGTTTTGTTTATATCTTTGAACGGTGCCATTCCGGATGTATTACATTAAGATATGTCCTGAATGGAGCTAAAGCAGGACCTTATGGACTGAAATCAATAGCATGACAACAATTTTTGTAATTATTGATTGAAATTAAAGAAACAAATTCTATTTTGACCACTGCTACCATACTGCTGGCATACGATGGTGCACAGAAAGCATACAAGCACTACTAGTGTTATTTTTTCCCTTCTTACGTTGGTACACATCATGTCAGTTTGTTGTGTTGTTGTTGTGGTCTTCAGTCCTGAGACTGGTTTGATGCAGCTCTCCAGTAAAGCTGCATGCTCTCGGGAAAAATTACGGCTGTAGTTTCCCCTTGCTTTCAGTCGTTCGCAGTACCAGCACAGCAAGGCCGGTTTGGTTAGTGTTACAAGGCCAGATCAGTCAATCATCCAGACTGTTGCCCCTGCAACTACTGAAAAGGCTGCTGCCCCTCTTCAGGAACCACACGTTTGTCTGGCCTCTCAACAGATACCCCCCCCGTTGTGGTTGCACCTACGGTACGGCTATCTGTATCGTTGAGGCACGCAAGCCTCCCCACCAACGGCAAGGTCCATGGTTCATGGGGGGAGGAGCAGAGAGCATAGAGCAATCAGAAATAATTCTAATGACAACATGGGGCTACAAATGGAGAAACATACTGACGATTGATTTTGAGAAGGGGCAGATTGTTATGGCACCTAATCACACAACGTGGAGGTCAGACGCCTGCTTGCTCTACAAACGAGGCAGATCTGTCAGTATGCCATGTAAAATTGCAAGTCATTCCAGGCAGTAGCTGACAGTAGGCAGCCGTCTTAAGCAGGTGTAGTGCCTGTGGTGTTGAAAAAAAATCAAGTACCATGTAGTGATTAAATCCTTCGTAAAACAAGGTTTACCACCAACCAAAATTCATTTGTGGCTTGTAAATGTATATAGCGGCTCTTCATCTTGAATTTTCACCGTGAAGAAATGGGTAGCCAAATTTAAAAATGACCGCGAAAGCATCCAAGATGATTCACACAAAGAACTTCCTAGAAGTGCAAGCACACCAAAAACCATAGACAAAGTGCAAGATGTGATTCTGGAAGACTGGCATGTAAAGGTGCGTGAAATTGCTAATGCATTAGGAGTTGAATGTGAGAAAGCTTTGCCCAAGATGGGTTCTGCGAGCACCCACTGCATATCACAAATGCATCTCCAAGACACTTTCTGAAAACTGTTTATGCATTTTAAGAAAACGAGCTGTGACTTTCTGCATTGATACAAGATAGTTGATGAAACACGGATTCACCACTACACAGCCAAATCCAAGCAGCATTGTATACAGTGGATCGAAGCCAGTCCTTCAGCTCCTAAGAGGGTGAGGACAGCGCCGACGAAAGCTCATAATGTCGATGTGTTTGGTTGCAGAAGGAATTTTGTTGACTGACGATCTTGAAAAAGGTAAAACTGGAGAATACTACTCTCAAGTTCTAATGAAACTGGACACAAGAAGCATTCATGGAAGCAGTCCCGCTTTTTAAAATCATTTTCCAACAGGACAATGGACCTGCTCAACAAAAGTGTCTTGGCAGTTGGGAAATTGGGGGATTTGCACTTCACCCTATTCCTCAGATTTGGCTCCCTCGGACTTCCATCTGTTCTCAAAACTGGAGAAATTCCTCGCTGGTCAGCACTGTTCATCCAATAGAGAAGCCATTGCGGCTGTAGGTGAGTACTCTGCAGCACTTACATAGGAACACTACAGAATGGGGATAATTGCATTCTAACACTGCTAGATGAAATGTACTGATATTAGGTGAGATTATGTTGAATAATAAATCTTTTTTGAAAGCACTACAGTCTGAGAACATTTTAGACTGCCCTCATAGAAGCAGAGCATAGAGCAATCAGAAATAATTCTAGTGACAACATGGGGCTACAAATGGAGAAACATACTGACAATTGATTTTGAGAAGGGGCAGATTGTTATGGCACCTCATCACACAACGTGGAGGTCAGACGCCTGCTTGCTCTACAAACGAGGCAGATCTGTTGACAGAGTACAATGCCAGTGCAGGTACAAGTGGTTTGGAACACACTGTTCAGTGGACAAGTCTAATATGATGCTCTACAGCAGGTGACCCGTACACATTCCCACGTTGAAGCAATAACACCCTCGATTACAATTAAAGTGACCTTGGGATGACTGAGATTGGACTGAGGATCAATGTAAATGTGTCGTCTGATTGGATGACTCACATTTGTTGTGACACCAGTTGGAGGTTGTGTCCAGATATGCCATCACTGAGGCAAACGGTTGCCCTAACCTTTTCGCCACTACAGAAGCGCTCTCTGTGTTCCGTGTTGAGGGGTGCTTTTAGTTATGGCAGTATGGCTCACCAAATGCTGGTGTCTGTGCTCAGAAATGGCATTCTGGCCAATATGATATACTTATCAACCAATATTTCAAAAACTGTTAGCTGAAAAAAAATTGACTTTTGCACATCTTCCTGTCTGATATCTTCTCTCGATAAAGAACAAAATAGTAAAACACTGAACAATGTCAAAGAGTTTACAAAGATAGACAAGCATGGCGGAAACTTCGCATATGATTGAACTTAGCTCATACATTGCAGTGAATGGAACATAAATAAGATATTGAAATTTCATTTCATTCCTGAGTTATTGGGTTCTGTATCCGAGAGATGGTTACGTGTGGTCTGCCCAGTTTTGTTCATGCAGACTTCCCAGAACTTGCCCAACAGTTTTCTTAAACTGTTGGGAAAAAATTGTTTTTGCACATCTTACATGCTGATTTCTTTCTGTGATATGCCATAATTACTATGCTGCATGAAATTAAGTAAAACACTGTGCAAAATTTTAAAGATTTTTGCAGAGGTAGAAACACGAAACACACTGCATAAAGTTTGTGTGTCGTTGATTTTAGCTCATATACTGCAGTGAATGAAATGTACATATGATTTTAAAACTATTTAAAATTGAGAGCAAAAAGATAATTCATTTTGTTCTGAAGTTATTGGGTTTTATATCCAACGAAGGGTCACATGCAATGTACACATTCATGTCCTTGCGCATTGCAAATTATGTGATCAAAGCAATCATAACTTCTCAAACAATTCAAGATATCGAAATGAGGTGTTTCATAAATGATAGCACACAATGAGGCACGTATGTTGTATCATAAATACTCACAGCTTCTTTATTCACAATGATATGGAAGTAACTCGTCCACAGAAGTGAGAGGTCAGCGGCTAAGGACACATACAGACATCCATAGCACTGTAGGAAAACCCAAGCCGTACATGTACAGTAAAACCTTATTCATATGTTTTTCACTTATATGTTCTTTTTCGTGTCCTGGTGAAATATTCACAGTGTGCACAGGTTATGATGCAGTGTTTCAGAGTGGGTTGCCAGGAAGTGGATTGGTACTGTCAATATTATACTATAATAAAATTTGATAGTGTAATAAGGAACTTTGTCAAAGTTAGGCATCGGTCAAATTTTCTTTTATCAAATCTAGTGCCTCACCTTAGATTTGATCAAAGGAAGCGTTCGTCTTATGTTTACTGCAAGGAGAAATAAACCGCTTGGAGCACTAGAGCACTGCAGCTGTCCAACAAACAATGTTTATCAACATGACTGGCAAATTTACAGGGTGCGTTGCATAAATAATGAAATCGATAGAAATATTCAAGGCAGATGAAGCACTGTGTAGCTTATGACATTTCGAATACAAAAACAGAATAAAAAGTGAGAGCTATAAAAAAATTGCGGATGCTATTAGCCATGAAGTACAGCCAGGATGTACCCCCAAGAATATAAAGTTTCATGTTTCATGACTGCAGTAAGTATTAAATTTAATTGCCTTCACATATTCCTCCTTCAGTGTGTTATAAATATCTTCAAACATTTCTGGTATTATTTTCGTCAATGTGCACTGCAGCATTAGAGCGCTATACCGGTACTGTAAACTATAGTAGCTAGAAATCGCAGTGTCTTTTGCAGATGTAGCATTTCTGAGGAGAGCGTTTAGCTTCATAATATGAGGATCCACATTCTTGAGCACATATTGAAGTGTATTCTTGTCCATTCCCAAAGGAATTTTCATGCAGCTTTACGTCCTTGACTTGCAGCTCCCGTAGAAAATTTTGTTGTAATCTTTCGCATCTTGCCATGAAGTCCACGGCTTCACCAAAGTATGTTTCCTTTTCTTATGCTTCTCTTGCAAATGCAATGACCATGCAATTGCAGTGCACGGAACTGTAG
The DNA here is from genome assembly GCF_023864275.1 of Schistocerca cancellata. Taxonomy (NCBI): domain Eukaryota; kingdom Metazoa; phylum Arthropoda; class Insecta; order Orthoptera; family Acrididae; genus Schistocerca; species Schistocerca cancellata. The sequence goes on along the minus strand of NC_064635.1, from coordinate 52,906,761 downwards.
ACAAGGTATAATTTTACTAACAGCATCGGTGGTGTAGTACGGAACAACCATTCATTGCTGGGAATTCATTTCACCACGAAGTAAATAATTAAATCTGTTCTTGCTCTATAGTTAAAAAATTCTTGTATGTACCCTTGCCCGCTCAGTCAATTAGTTATACTCATAAAATGAACATTTCCTAACAAAACATTTGCATTATATGAAGATGGTGTTGCCAACATCGGCACACTACACTGCCAATGCCGTAAGTAAAACTGAACTGCAGAGAATAGTATTAAGTCGTCGTCGCCCATTATGAAGGAACTTTCACAACATATTTGATCACAGTGTAAAACCCCCTTTTGCGCCACGTCAAAGATCGTTGTCAAAGATGGCACCGGCGTCGCCAACTAGAAAATCACTTTGTTGTGAGCATCCGAATCCAACTAACACTTAATTGTTAATGTGATGGATTTGAGACTGTTTTATAGATTGACAGATAAGCAACAACAGAATAAACTGCAATAACAGAGTTGTCACAAAAACCATATGTTATACAGAGACCGCACAGTATTGGAAAGTACAGTATAACACACGAAGCTTACTATTACGGCAGTGGTGATAGCCATAGGGAAGGTCGGTAGTATGTGTAGCACTCATTTGTTTTCCCGAAATTACATGACTTCTGCCGAACTAGGGCACAAATTGTCAAGAATTGTTGCATGTCACTCAGAAATCCCGAAACCATCACACCTCAAACTGTATATGCTATTGTACCATACTACTGAATTTCTAACTATTTTGAGAACTGGTAGCATGAGTGGAAGAAAAAAGAAAAGCATTACTATTGCTGAAAAGCTACGAATTTTGAGAGTTGTGAAGGAAACAGTAATCAAAAGTGATTGGATACTGCAAAGGAATTAGGAATTTCTGCATCTGCTTTAAATTCTATAGTAGCAAAGGCAAAGGAAATTGAAGATAGTGCATTTGAGTTCAGAATTTTTACTAGTAAGCAGACACGCATTCAGGGCGGGAAATATGAAGAGGTGGTAGATTGTTTGCTGCAGTGGCTCACACAGCATAGAGCAGAAGGCATTCCTATTAGCGACCTAATGCTGTGTGAAAAATTTCAGTGCTTCATCAAGTTGGCTGCACAAATTTAATGTAAGACACGGCATCAGCTGTCATAATGTATGTGGAGAAAGCAAAAGTGTCGATCCCATGACAGTGCAAGACTGGAAGGAAACCCATTTGAAAGAACAGACATACCAATATGCTCCTAAACACATTTTCCATGCTGATGAGACGGGCTTGTTTTACAATGTAATGCCTGACTGCACAAAGGCATTCAAAAGTGAGAACTGCCACAGAGGAAAACAAAGTAAATAATGTGCAACAGTTATTTGCTAACAGTGATGGGAATGAGAAGCTCCCCCCACTTACTATCGGGAAATTTGCCAAGCCCCATCGTTTTAAGTACATTGTCACGTTTCCCATAAAATACACTAGTAAGAAGAAATTGTTGATTACGACAAAAGTTGGCTTCGAAGCGTCGATGCAAAAATGGGTGCAGCAGGAGGAAGATTTTATTGTTCGTAGACAGGTGTGCGGCACATCCTCCCCTTATTTCCTATTTGAGAAATGTGACTACAGAATTCTTTCCAGCGAATTGCACAAGTGAGCTCCAGCCAATTGACATTGGAGTAATACGTAATTTCATGTTGCATTATCGCAAAATGCTCATGCAGCATGCCATCAGGTGCGTAAACATCGAAAAAAAAGGAAGAAATGAAAATAAACATTTTACAGATAAGTTTTTTACTTGCCATTTATTTCATGTTGTGCTACCGGAGCCAAAGACCACTTCGAAAAATTATTAATGCATTTCTTTCTTCTGATAGGCAATGTACTACATTGCAGCTTCACAGCACAGAGTTTCAGACAATACCATTTGTAACTGTTTCCGAAAAGCCAGATTTGGGAATGAAGTCCACGATCATGGTGGAAATGATCATACTGATGATATTTCACTTAATGATTTCGAACAGAATTGACTTGAAGAGCAGGCATCATTTGAGGATTACGTGAACGCTGATGAAAATCTCGTCATTACAGAACCCACGACTATCGCTGAGATATTTCAATGTGCATTGCGGGACCTGGACGAGGAAGAAACTGACGATGAGGATGATACAGAAGATTCTCGGCATTTCTCCATGGTGTTTAACGATGCAGTAAATGCGTTGGAAATAATTAAACCATTTGTGATGTGCCACAATGTTTCTGACGAAATAATGACAGTATTATCCCATTTTGAGGGTACAGTGTATGGTATTGCCGCGTCAAAGAAAAAAACAAGCAAAAATTATGGACTTTTTTTACAAAATGACACTTTCTTGTGTGTAGAGGTTTACATTTTTCTTTACATCATTGTTAAGTATGGTACCCACTAAGCCTATATAACATTTTGTAGAATGTAACTTTTTATTTACTGGGTTTTTCATTTGTGCTTACCAATCAATTTGATAGTATGGTGTTATATTTCATATATACATTTTTCACACTTATACACTTTTTTCTGTAGTCCGTTGAAAAACATATAAATGAAGTTTTACTGTATACACATCCACAGCACCTTAGGAATGGCGTAGCAGGATGTATATACTCATCCACAGCAGTTAAAAGGATTAAACATGTGCCACGCCACAAACACAAGCCAGTAGAGGGAGTATGATGCTATGGAGGATAAATACTTGGCCTTCCATTGGGCCTCGAAGACGCCATGATAGTTGTCAACTATGTGAGTACTACTGTGGACCACCTGCACCCCTTTGTGCATGAAGACTTTTGATTTCTTACCCACCAAAGACACCTGGGGTGCTACTGGTGTTACATACCTCCAGAAATCTACCAAGGACTTGTCAAATCCATGCCACATAGAATCGCTGCTACACCAACTCACACACTATTAAGGACGTGGACATAATTTTTTGGCTATCAGTATATATTTAGAGTGATGTAAGAACTCATGGAGTGAATTAAAAAGTCGAAGCGACTGAGAAATATGTTTTTGAAAACCATACACATCTCCTTGAGTAAACTGATGCTCCTGTGTTGGGTATTCTTTGCTAACTCACAGTTACTCATCCCTGCCCCCTCACGTCAACTGTGGACTTTGCTATGATACAGTGGCTTATGTACCTCAACCACAGGACTAGCCGTGTCATAAGTTAACCATACTGTAGGGACATCTGTTGAGAGCCCAGACACGTGTGGCTCCTGGAAAGGGGCAGCAACCTTTTCAGTAGCTGCAGGAGTGTCAGTCTGGCTGGTTGACTGATTTAGCCTGGTAACATCAACCAAAAGGGCCTTGTTGCACTGGTATTGCGAAAGGCTGAAAGCAAGGGGAAACTACAGCTGTTATTTTTCTCCAGAACATGCAGACTACTGTATGGTTAAATGATGATGGCATCCTGTTGGGTAAAATATCACGCAGGTAAAATAGCTCCTATCGGGCTCTCTGGGCAGGGGCTGTTCAGTAAGTGTTGTCGGAAAAACAAAAGTGGCACTCTACAGGTTGGAATGTGGAATGTACGATCCCATAATCAGGCAGGTAAGTTAGCAAATTTAAAAAGGGAAATGGACAGATTGAAGTTACTAACATGAATAATTTATGGAAGAATGGAAACACTTGTTGAAACTGACCTCAGAGAAGATCAGTTTGGGAGAAATGTCGGAACGAGGGGGCCATTATTGATCTTACGCCGTCTTAGAGAAAGCTTTTGACAATGTTGACTAAAATACACTCTTTGGAAAACCTGAAGGAAGCAAGAGTAAATTACAGAAAGCAAAAGACTTTTGACAACTTGTACAGAAACCACGCGGCAGTTACAAGGTCCGAGAGGTATCAAGGGGAGAGGCAGTGGTTGAGAAGGGACTGAGACAGTGTCGTAGACTTTCCCAATGTTATTTAATCTGTACACTGAGTAAGCAGTAAAGGAAAACAAAGAAAAATCTAGAGTATAATTAAAATTCAAGGACAACAACTAAAAACTTGGAAGTTTGCCAATGATATTGTAATTCTGTCAGAGACAGCTAAGGACTTGGTACAGCAGTTGAACATAATGGACAGAGTCTTGTAAGGTGAATATAACACAAACATCAACAAAGCAAGGATAATGGAATGTAGTTGAATTAAATCAGGCAATACTGAAGGAATAATGAGACAGTAAAAGTAGCAGATGAGTTTGACTTCTTGGGGAGTAAAACAACAGCCAAAGTTGAGATGGCATACAATGTAGAATGGCAATGGCAAAAAAGGCATTTCCGAAAATGAGAAATTTGTTTATACTGAAATATAGATTTAGGTGTCTTTTCTTTTCGGAGGTATTTGTCTGGAGCATAGCCTTGTAGCAAAGAAATGTGGTTAATGAACAGTTCAAACCAAAAGAGAATAGAGGTTTCTAAAATGTGGTGCAACAAAAATGCTGAAGATTATAAGGTCAGGTCACGTAATACTAGTGAGGAGGTGTGAATAGAACTGAGGAAAACAGAAATTTGTGGCACTCTACGAGACATCAAGGGATCACAAATTTCGTATTGGAGGGAAGTGTAGGGAGAAACTCACAGAGGGAGACCAAGAGATGAACGCAGTAAGCAAATTCAGAAGCACGTACGTCACAGCGATTATTCAGAGATGAAGAGGCTTGCACAGCATGCGACAGCCTGGACAGCTGCAAAACACCAGGCTTTGGACAGAAGACCACAACAACAACAAAAGTTAACTTATTTCTCAAGAAAGAAATCTTTTCAGCTTGGCGAATCAGAAGAGTAAAGCCACTACTATGTTACCCATATTAAAAATAGCCTTTCACAGACTTATGTAACATCTTCTGACTGTATAAAGTTTTGTGATACATTTTAACAATAAAAAGCTAATTTATAATACATTTAAAAATTAAAGGCTAAATATTTACAACTTACCCCTTGTGCATGGGATGGGTACGATGTGCCTGTTCCCTGCTGCTGATAGTACTCATAGTTGCCATACTCCTGAGACTGGTAATTACCATGATAGCCACCAGAATCTGAGTATGATGTAGGAGCTGAGACAGAGTTGTATCCACTCTAGAAAGGAAATTAAATGAGCATATTGTTTAAATGGAAACTAAAATGGAAGCAGCAGCTTATCCATTGTACACAGTTCACTTGCATTGTTTAGTTTAGTGCTATTCTAAATCGCTTCTGAGCTGAAGTGAACAGCTGCTGATCATTTAGCTATTTTTAGTAGTGCTACATATTTCTGTGGCAAGAATTTGGGTAATATTCGATCTTTTGCCTCGAGTGAATTTACTTTATAGTGTAGTTTTCCGCTGCAGAAGTTGCTAGGTTCTAATCGGCGTAGTTAGCAGCTCAGTTCGGTTGCATATCTCCGGGGCATCGAGTTACATATTTAGTTTTCTTGAGTTTTCTTAATAGTATATATTTGTTTAATTGCTTGCATGATTTGGTATTTAAGAAGTTCAGGCTTGTGGGTGGCGTGTAAATTCAGTCAGTCTATAGTTCAACTGTCATTTCTTCTGAACAGCCAGCTACATAGTACATTGAGGCATCAGTATCCCTCGATTACACATCAGGAGGGTAACAAGTTGCTTATCTAGGTTTCTGCCAGCTTTTATTGTTTACTTTTCATTAACCTCGCTAGGATGGGTACGATGTATGCCTGCTTGCCTGCTGTACGTAGATTTTAGGGGAGGTGGCCACAGTTCACGAATGATTGACTGTAGTTTCGGCTGTAATCAGTCATCTTCAGGCTACCACCTCGGGGTGAAGTGGTGGTGGAGATTCTGGAGCATCACATGGGACACCTCAGGTGTCACTTGTTGCACACACGGGCTCTACTGTTGAGGCATCTTCTAGTGTACATGACGCACTGGACCCGCAGGGTGAGTGGCGGGTAGTAACGTGTTCATGTCACTTGAGATGGAGGGTCAATGTGGAGGTCGGTTGTATGGCCACGACTACTCATCCTGTAAGTGAACAGATGGCCGTTCCTTCAGCAGGGTCCGAGTAGGAACACATTGGCAGAGGTTTGCTAGTTATTGGGAGCTCCAATGTTAGGTGCATTATGGAGCCCCTTAGGAAGATAGCATTTAGGGCTAAAAAGAAAGTCAATGTGCACTTTGTATGTCCGCTGGGAGACCTCATCCAAGATGTGGAGGCAGCCTTAGCTGTGGCTATTGAGCATACGAGGGGGTACCCAAAAATAACCGGAATTTCTTTCTAGAAAGCATAACCTTATTGTTTTCAAATACAACCTTAATCTCCTTCAAAGTACTCTCCATTAGCCTTACTATTTGTCCAAATGTTCATTCCAGTGTTCGAAGCACCTTTTAAATTCGTCCTCTTTGATACCTGCTAGCACTTTCATGGCATTGTGTTTTACATCTTCCACATCCGCAAAACGCTTCCCTCTCAAGTCTCTTTTCATACGTGGGAATAGGAAGTCCAGGAGTGCCAAATCCGGCGAATACGGCGCTTGGGTCAAGGTAGTCTTCGCTGAGGCCAAAAACTGGCAAACACTGAGAGCCGTGTGCGTGGGAGCGTAGTCATGATGCAGGAGCCACATGCCAGAATCTCACAAAGCCGGACGTTTTCGCGACAAACTTCTGCAAAGCAGTTTCATAACCTCCAAATAGAATTGTTGGTTTACTGTCTGGTTTTCAGGGACAAATTCAGAGTGTACGATCCCTTTGATGTCAAAAAAACACACCAACGTCGTTTTCACATTCTATTTCACTTGTCGAGCTTTTTTTGGTCGAGGTGAGCCAGGTGACTTCCGCTGCCACTCTTCGCATCCCTAAATTGATGGTCAAGATGTGCTGAATTGAGCTCCAGAACAACCCGGACAAGTTCTTGAGTTAGTCGATTGTCCTGCATTGATGTTCACTGATGAGATCATGGATTTTGTCGATGTTGTCTTCGCTTCGAGCAGTTGAAGGTACACTGGAACGGGGCTGATCTTCAAACACCATTTCTCCCTTTTTAAACCAAGAAAACCATTGGTACACTTGTGTTTTACTAAGAGCATGTGTCTTTGTACGCTGTCTGAATCATTACAACAGTTTTTGCTGCGTTCTTGCCGAGCAAGAAACAAAAATTCACTGCTGCACATTGTTCGTAAGAACTAGCCATTTCCTCGTGTCATGTCTGCATTGTACACACACACACTCAAAGAACTGCCAAAGAAACCACACTTCTCACCGTTGGGTGATGCTGTGTGGCAGAATGAATCAGCAGAGCTCCTACTACAACCCTCTGACAGCGCAACCTGCTACTACAAGTACATGATGTGCAGCATTACGATTCCAGTTACTTTTGGGTCCTCCCTCGTACAGAGTGCAGTCATCTCCATGTTGTGGCTCAAGTCAGTTCTTACAGGCAGTTGGTGGAGGTGGTGAAGACTGCTGGCCTCACACGTGGGGTGTGAGCAGATCTTGCAATTTGCAGCATCATTCCCAGAGTTGATCTAGGTTTGGAGCTGGCTGCAGATTTCTGGACTTGCGTTATCGGGTGGGGATTTGTAGGACTCCCCTTGGCAGGTTAGAGGCGCACTACATAAAGGAAGCACCTACTAGGAAACCAGTGTACTTGTGGAGTGCACCTTGGGTTTTTGGTTAGGCAGTAGCTTAAGGTACTCTTATGAACACTCGCCAGTCAGTACGCATGTAGTAAAGAATGATCAACCGTAAAAATTTTATCAGTAAATTTCCGAATATTCGTAACAAAGTTCCTGAATTTACTGCACTCCAGGAAAGTTCTCAACCTCAAATTATTCTTGGGACTGAGAGCTGGCTATGACCTGAAGTAAAAACCTCTGACATATTTAGTGAGTCTTGGGATGTTTATTGGAAAGACAGATTAGACACCATAGGAGAGGGAGTGTTCATTGCAGTTGACAAAAATATTGTCTCTACTGAGGTTGAAATTGCGTGTGATAATGAAGTTATCTGTTCATGCATAACAGGTCTAAGTGAATTGTTAATTATCATATAGTGGAGATGCTGAGTTGCAGATAAGCACAACAAAAAGACTGACACAAATAAAGGTTTTGGCCCGTAAGGGCTTTGTTTGAAAATAGACGACAGACACACACACACACACACACACACACACACACACAGGCGCACCGCACACACACGCGTGCAAACACAACTCACACAAATGACTGCTGGGGCATGGAGGAGGAGGGATAGTAGGTAGGGGTGGTGGACAGTGAAGTGCTGCACGATAGACAGAGGGTGGGGGAGAGGTGGGGAGCGATAGTGTAGCGGGAAAATGAGACAAGTAAAAGCACTGTGTGTGATGGTAGAATGAGTGCTGGGATGGGAACAGGGAAAGGACTAGATGAGTGAGGACAGTGACTGACCTTTGAAGGTCAGTCACTGGAGTGCGGTTTCAGTTGCCTGAGACTCCATTCGTGTGTGTGAGGTGTGTGTGTGTGTGTGTGTGTGTGTGTGTGTGTGTGTGTCTATTTTTGATGAAGGCTTTACTGGCCGAAAGCCTTATTTGTGACAGTCCATCTCCGCTATGTGGTAAGAAGTAACTTTCCTTTTTATAATATTGTTACATTTCATCCAAAATTCTCCATTGTTTGAGTTGTTAATTGTTGGATATTTTTACTGACCACTTGACTCTACTGTGACAGTCATAGAGGCTTTCAAAGAAAGTCTATAGTCAATTTGCTCATAAATACCTAGCCCTTTACGCCTCTACCCTCACGATCGTGAGGGTCTGGTGCGACTTCATATTTTTTTGTTCCCTGGAGCTAGAATGTAATTGCAGCCGGAAACGAACGATCGTGAGGGCTACTTTGGTTCATGTAGTACCACCGAACACCACTAGACAGCAGCTCCGTCCACTCTGCTGTTTTGGTGGGCTTCTTTGTCTTCCAGTGTCGTTGCGTGACGTGTAGCGGCTTTGTCTTGTCTGTAGCAGTTGTGTTTGCGTATGATTCTGAGGAATTGTTTTTATTCAGTCTGTTTCTAAACATCTCAAAGAATTTGTGTATTATCGAAATATCCATTTTGCATGATTATTGTGGCTGTGGTGCTCGAAAGTGTCTCCACCATCACAATTGTGAGGGTTACGTGTTGCTGCAGTTTTCACTTATTGAGGTTAGTTTTACTCAACTACTTTTTCTCGCATTCTTGCATGCTTATTGATGCAATGTATATGGTGTAATGTATTGGAACATTTTTAGATAATGAAGGGACTTACTGAGGAAGATATTTTGAAGTGCTTGATGCATCAGACTTAGAAGTAAGTGATGAAGACGATTCTGAAGATTTGTTTGTGCCAGAAAATATTGGTGCATCGAGTTCTGATTCTGATACAGATGAAATACCAGTTCACCTGCATCAGAACAGTCAAGGAATAATAATCAACTGAAAGCAGACACTCTTCGATCTCCACAACTTAAAAAAAAACCTATCAGGCAGAAAATATCTGTGGAAGAAGAAATTATTTAAAGCTAAGCATCACTCAGGACCATTGGACTTTTCTAGAATGCAGCTAAAATTTACGCCTTCTCTCTAGGTTACTGTAATATATTTTGTTCTGTAAATGAAAATTTGGTCCATTGTAAGCTGTTTGTTCCGTTTTCAAATCAATTTCATGCGAATGGACAGCTTGTTGCAGGTCATTCCCACATAGAAAGCTTCACAGTGTAGGCAGGTCAGTTGGTAAATCACGTGGGTGCTTTCACACGTGTCTCTGCCTTTGATCATGTACTCCTTCCGGGTTACAGGACTGGAGTAGGTGGTGGTGGGAGTGTGCATGGGACAGGTCTTACACCGGGGGCAGTTACAAGGGTAGGAGCCAGAGGGTAGGGAAGGTGGTTTGGGGATTTCATAGGGATGAACTAAGAGGTTACGAAGGTTAGGTGGACGGCGGAAAGACACTCTTGGTGGAGTGGGGAGGATTTCATGAAGGATGGATCTCATTTCAGGGCAGGATTTGAGGAAGTCGTATCACTGCTGGAGAGCCACATTCAGAGTCTGATCCAGTCCCGGAAAGTATCCTGTCACAAGTGGGGCACTTTTAGGGTTCTTCTGTGGGAGGTTCTGGGTTTGAAGGGATGAGGAAGTGGCTCTTGGTTATTTGCTTCTGTACCAGGTCGGGAGGCTGGCCATTGGACAGATGGAGGTCAACGTCAAGTAAAGTGGCATGGGATTTAGAGTAGGACCAGGTGAATCTGATGGAACCAAAGGAGTTGAGGTTTGAGAGGAAATTCTGGATCCCATGCCACTTTCCTTGATGTTGACCTCCATCTGTCCAATGGCCAGCTTCACACGTCCGTCCACATCAAACCCACCAACAAGCAACAGTACCTCGATTATGACAGCTGCCACCCATTCCACATCAAACGGTCCCTTCCCTACAGCCTAGCTCCAGTCCGGAATCCCTGAACCATTACACCAACAACCTGAAACAGCTTTCGCATCCCACAACTACCCTCCTGACCTGGTACAGAAGCAAATAACCAGAGCCACTTCCTCATCCCTTCAAACCCAGAACCTCCCACAGAAGAACCCCAAAAGTGCCCCACTTGTGACAGGATACTTTCCGGGACTGGATCAGGCTCTGAATGTGGCTCTCCAGCAGTGATACAACTTCCTCAAATCCTGCCCTGAAATGAGATCCATCCTTCATGAAATCCTCCCCACTCCACCAAGAGTGTCTTTCCGCCGTCCACCTAACCTTCGTAACCTCTTAGTTCATCCTTATGAAATCCCCAAACCACCTTCGCTACCCTCTGGCTCCTACCCTTGTAACTGCCCCCAGTGTAAAACCTGTCCCATGCACCCTCCCACCACCACCTACTCCAGTCCTGTAACCCGGAAGGAGTACACGATCAAAGGCAGAGACACGTGTGAAAGCACCCACGTGATTTACCAACTGACCTGCCTACACTGTGAAGCTTTCTATGTGGGAATGACCAGCAATAAGCTGTCCATTCACATGAATGGACACAGGCAGACAGTGTTTGTTGGTAATGAGGATCACCCTGTGGCTAAACATGCCTTGGTGCACGGCCAGCACATCTTGGCGCAGTGTTACACCGTCTGGGTTATCTGGATACTTCCCACTAACACCAACCTGTCAGAACCCTGGGGATGGGAACTTGCCCTTCAGTATATCCTCTCTTCTCGTTATCCGCCAGGCCTCAACCTCCGCTAATTTCAAGTTGCCGCCACTCATACCTCACCTGTCTTTCAACAACATCTTTGCCTCTTTACTTCCACCTCAACTGACATCTCTGCACAAACTCTTTGCCTTTACAAATGTCTGCTTGTGTCTGTGTATGTGCAGATGGATATGTGTGTGTGTGTGTGTGTGTGTGTGTGTGTGTGTGTGCGCGAGTGTATACCTGTCCTTTTTCCCCCCTAAGGTAAGTCTTTCCGCTCCCGGGATTGGAATGACTCCTTACCCTCACCCTTAAAACCCACATCCTTTCGTCTTTCCCCCTCTTTCCTGATGAAGCAACCGTTTGTTGCGAAAGCTTGAATTTTGTGTGTATGTTTGTGTGTCTATCGACCTGCCAGCGCTTTTGTTTGTAAGTCTCATCATCTTTGTTTTTAGATATATTTTTCCCACGTGGAATGTTTCCCTCTATTATATTCATATCATTAATTTTTTTGATGTGACTTACCAAACAAAAGCACTGGCAGGTCGATAGACACACAAACAAACACAAACATACACACAAAATTCAAGCTTTCGCAACCAACGGTTGCTTCATCATCTTTCCTGATCATCTTTGTTTTTAGATATATTTTTCCCATGTGGATTTTTTCCCTCTATTATAACTCCAGAATTTTTTTCTTATTTTTCTAGTAACATTTAAAGCTAAACAAATATGGAAAAGCATTGGGAAATGAAACCACTTTTTAAAAAATCTTCAGGTCGTAAAGGGCTAGATCATGCAATACTAGTTGGTGTTGACTTTTAACCTAAAGAGCATAGATTGGGATGTGCATGGATTCATTGGAGGGGCTACAGATAGGCAGTCTTCTGAAGTACTTTTCAACACATTTTCTGAAAACTGTCTTGAGCCACTAGTTCAGCAGCTCACATGCAACGGAAGTATCTAGGGCCTTGTAACTTCAAACAGCCCAGATCTTATTAATGGTGTCAGTAGAGAGATGGAGCTTAGTGATCATAATGTCATCATAGCGACTATGGTTACAAAAGTTAATAAATCAATCAAGAGAGCTAGGAGAGTGGTTCTGCTAGAAAGAGCACATAAGCAGTTGTCAGCATCACACTTAGACAATGAACTGCAATCATTTAGTTGCAGAATGATGCACACAGAGGAATTGCGGCCAAAGTTTAAACAGATTGTGAATCATGCTCTGGACAGGTATGTGCCTAGCGAGTGGATTAAAGACAGAAAAAACCAACCATGGTTTAATAACGAAATTTGGAAAAGCTGCAGAAGCAAAGACTATTGCACTCTCACTTCGAAATAGGACACAAAAATGATGATGGGCAAAGATTAGTAGAGATTCATGCATCTGTGAAAAAATATGTGCAAACAGCTACCACCGTCATACCTTGGCTAAAGATCTGGTCCTATTAAAATCGCTAAGTGTTTCTAAGGCTATTATCCGACCACTCGTTGACCAGTCTGATTTGGCAGTAAAAGACAGCAAAAGGAAGGCCAAAGTCTTAAATTCCACATTTAAGAAATCATTCACAAAGGAGAATCATACAAATGTACCATCGCACACAGTCCCGTATGTATGACACAGTAATAAGCATTCCTGGCCTACAGAAACAACTGAAAGACCAGAAAACAAATAAGTCACCAGGTGTGGATAAAACTCCAATTTGGTTTTACAAAGAGTACTCTACATCATTGCCAATGGCCTTGCCACAGAGGTAACACTGGTTCCCGTCAGATCACTGAAGTTAAGCGCTGTCAGGCTGGGCTAGCACTTGGATGGGTGACCATCCGGACAGCCTAGCACTGTAGCAGCTCCGGTCTCAGAAACTGACATACAGCCAGGAGAGCAGTTTGCTGACACACATGCCCCTCCATATCCGCATCCAGTGACGCCTATGAGCTGAGGATGACATGGTGGCTGATTAGTACTGTTTGGCCATCATGGCCTGTTCGGGATAGGTTTAAGTTTTTTTAACTCTACGTCATTGGCCCCTTACTCAGTTTGCATTTATCACGAATCTCTCGATCAGGGCAAAGTGTCAAGCGACTGGAAAAAAGCAAATGTGATTCCTGTACATAAGAAAGATAAAATAATGAACCTGCAAAATTACACACCAATGTCCTTAACATCAGTTTGCTGCAGAATTCTAGAGCATACTCTGAGTTCGAATATTACAAATTTCCTAGACAACGAAAAGCTCATGTCCACAAATCAGAAAGGCTTTAGAAAGCACCCCTCTTGTGAAACCAAGCTTGCTAGGACTCTACTGAGAAAGTTTAGAAAAACTGGCATTTGAAAGTGACTGCAGAACAATCCTACTGCCGCCAACACACATTTCACACAGAGACCACGAAGATACGATACGAGAAATTAGGGCTCATACGAAGGCCTACAGTCATTTTTTCCTCGCTCTGTCTGTGAGAGTAACAGGAAAGGAAATGACTAGTTGTGATACAGGGTACCCTCCGCCACACACTGTATGGTGGCTTGTGGAGTATGTATGTAGATGTAGATGTACTATCTCATTTATCAACTACTTTGCATTCCAATAGTATCAACTGTAGATCGCCAACAATTTATGGAGGAAATTGTAGTAAGGCAGCTTGTAAATATCAGTTCCTAACATAACATATATTCAACTGTTCCTCAGATTATCTTGAAATGAAGAATGGAAATGGAAAAAGTCCTAAGTAGCAAATCTGACATTTGCCAGGAGAATGGGAAAACAATGCATTTCTGTTTGTACATAACTGATTTGTAACCAAAAAATTAAGAGGATTTTCTGATACAGCAGAATTATGCTCTTCACTGCATCTCCACAAAAACTAATGAGACAATTAGAAAAAAATAGTTTGTTATGAATATTCTAACCAGGTGGTTCAAAGTGTCAATAAGAAAGTTTTTAGAAGGCGATTCTAGCAGAGAAGAAAACACCAGTTTGTTGTTTACATTAGTTGTTCACTTTTTTTTTTCATCGACAGACATAAACAATGACAAACTAAACATACACTGTGTGATCAAAAGTACCTGGACACCCCCAAAAGCATACGTTTTTCATATTGTGTGCACTGTGCTGCCACCTACTGCCAGGTACTCCATATCAGCGACCTCAGTAGTCATTAGACATCGTGATAGACCAGAATGGAGTGCTCCGCGGAACTCACGGACTTCGAATGTGGTCAGATGATTGAGTGTCTGTTGTGTCATACATCTGTATGTGAGATTTCCACACTCCTAAACATCCCTAGGCCCACTGTTTCTGATGTGATAGTAAAGTGGAAATGTGAAGAGAGACATACAGCACAAAAGTGTACAGGCCGACGTTGTCTGTTGACCTGACAGAGACCACCGACAGTTGAAGAGGGTCGTAATGTGTAATAAGCAGACATCTATCCAGATGATCACACAGGAAATCCAAGCTGCATCAGGATCCACTGCAAGTACTATGACAGTTGGGCAGGAGGTGAGAAAACTTGGATTTCATGGTCGAGCAGCTGCTCATAAGGCACACATCACATCGGTAAATGCCAAACAATGCCTCACTTGGTATAAGGAGTATAAATGTTGGACAATTGAACAGTGGAAAAACGTTGTGTGGAGTGACGAATCACACTACACAATGTGGCAATCCGTTGACAGGGTGTGGGTATGGCGAATGCCTGGTGAACGTCATCTGCCAGCGCATGTAGTGCCGACAGTAAAATTCGGAGGCAGTGTTATGGTGTGGTCGTGTTTCTCATGGAGACGAATTGCACCCCTTGTCGTTTTGCATAGAACTATCATAGTACAGGCCTACACTGATATTTTAAGTACCTTCTTGCTTCCCACTGTAGAAGAGCAATTCGGGGATGTCGATTACATCTTTCAACATGAACGAGCACCTGTTCATAATGCACAGCCTGTGGCGGAGGGGTTACATGACAATAACATCCCTGTAATGGACTGGCCTGCGCAGACTCCTGACCTGAATCCTATGGAACATCTTTGGGAGGTTTAGGAACGCCGACTTCGTACCAGGCCTCACCGACTGACATCGATACCTCTCCTCAGTGCAGCACTCTGTGAAGAATGTGCTATCATTCCCCATAAAACCTTCCAGCACCTGATTGAGCGTATGCCTGCGAGAGTGGAAGCTGTCAGCAAGGCTAAGGGTGGGCCAACACCATACTGAATTCCAGCATTACCGATGGAGGGTGCCACGAACTTGGGGTGTCCGGATACTTTTGATCACATAGTGTAAATGTCAACAGCCACCTGAGGACAAACCTATCAGTTCGAAATTGGTAATGGCGCTACTTGCATAAATAAACAGCACTATTAACAGAGGCTGGTTGCTGTTTTGCTGATGTTGTACACAGCCAAGGTCTAAAAAATGTCAGTTTCCGGCAAGCACAAGGTTTGACGATATGTGGGAACCAGAACAGTCTTTGATCACAAATTTGTTTAACTCAGTTCAATGATCGGTTTTGATTGGTATGTTCATTATCAGATTGATCTGTGTCCTTAAAGTTAGTAGAAGAAGCAAATAAAATTTACAGGTACGAATGACACAATAAAAACATGAGGAAACTGCAACCGGCACTCAAGATCCACAATTTAGGGTCATTATCAACACACTGTGCTTACAGCTGCAGTACAAATACATTTTTATATTATGTGGTCATTTCAATAATGCTTCTTTTTCTAAGTTTTTGGAGACAGATTAAATTCATGATGATCACAATGATTGTAACCTGTTACTGAATAGAGTGGGCACCATAATTCTGTGGTGTCAATAAACCTTCTAAATTTTTTGGATACACAAGTTATTTGAAAAATATACACACTTTTTTTTTTAATTCTTCTGACACATGAGAGATCTGGCCATTTCCATCCTTCAACTGTCTGTTGAGGTAGAAAATACAGTGAACAGCCAAAGAAATTGGAACAACTGCCTAATTTCGTTTCAGGTACCCACAAGCATGCAAAAGTGCCGCAACACGACATGGTATGGATTCGACTAATGCCTGAAGTAGTGCTGGAGGGAACTGACACGTTGAATCCTGCACCGATTGCCATAACTCCGTAGGAGTGCGAGGGGGTGGAGATATTTTCTGAATAGCACGTTGCAACGCATCACAGATATGCTCAATAATGTTCATGTCTGGGGAATGTGGTGGCAAGTGGAAGTGTTTAAACGCAAAAGAGTGTTTCTGCAGCCACTCTGTAGCAATTCTGGATGGGTGGGGTGTCGCACTGTCCTGCTGGAACTGCCGAAGTCCATCGGAATGCACAATGGACACGAATGGATGCAGGCGATCAGACAGGATGCTTACGTAGATGTCACCTGTCAAGAGTTGTATCTAGACATATCAGGGGTCCCATATCACTCCAACTGCACATGCCACACACCATTACAGAGCCTCCACCAGCTTGAACAGTCCACTGCTGACATGCATGGTCCATGGATTCATAAGGTTGTCTCCATACCCGTACACATCCACATCCAACTGCTTGATACAGTTTGAAACAAGACTCATCTGACCAGGCAATATGTTTCCAGTCATCAACAGTCCAATGTCAGAGTTGACGGGCCCAGGCAAGGCATAAAGCTTTATGTCATGCAGTCATTTAGGGTACACAAGTAGGCCTTCCGCTCCGAAAACCCATATCGATGATAGTTCATTCAAAGGTTTGCCGCTGAAACTTGTTGATGGCCCAGCATTGAAATCTGCAGCAATTTGTGGAAGGGTTGCACTTCTGCCATGAAGAAAGATTCTCTTCAGTTGCCATTGGTCCCATTCTTGCAGGATCTATTTCTGGTTACAGCGATGTCAAAGACTTGACGTTTTACTGGATTCCTGACATTCACGATGTTTTACTGAATTCCTGACATTCACGACATTTTACTGGATTCCTGACATTCACGATGTTTTATCGCATTCCTGACATTCACGACATTTTACCGGTTCCTGACATTCATGACATTTTACCAGATTCCTGACATTCGCGACATTTTTCCAGATTCCTGACATTCACAACATTTTTCCAGATTCCTGACATTCACGACATTTCACCGGATTCCTGGCATTCACCGTGCACTCATGAAATGGTTGTGCAGGAAAATCCCCACATTACCGCTACCTCAGATATGCTATGTACCATCGCTCATGTGCGAACTATAACACCACGTTCGAACTCACTTAAATCTTGATAACCTGCCATTGCAGCAGCAGTAACTGATCTAACAACTGCACCAGACACTTGTTGTGTTAAATATGTGTCAGTGTTGCTGTATTTGTGGTCTTCAGTCCAGAGACTGTTTAGATGCAGCTCTCCATGCTACTCTATCCTATGCAAGCTGCTTCATCTCCCAGTACCTGCTGCAACCTACAACCTTCTGAATCTGCTTAATGTATTCACCTCTTGGTCTTCCTCTACGATTTCTACCCTCAACATTGCCATCCAATACTAAATTGATGATCCCTTGATGCCTCAGAATATGTCCTACCAACCGATCCCTTCTTCTAGTCAAGTTGTGCCACAAATTTATCTTCTCCCCATTTCTATTCAATACCTCCTCATTAGTTATGTGATCTACCCATCTAATCTTCAGCATTCTTTTGTAGAACCACATTTTGAAAGCTTCTATTCTCTTCTTGTCCAAACTATTTATCGTCCGTGTTTTACTCCCATACATGGGCACACTCCATACAAATACTTTCAGAAATGACTTCCTGACACTTAAATCTATACTCGATGTTAACAAATTTCTCTTATTCAGAAACAGTTTCCTTGCCACTGCTAGTCTACATTTTACATACTCTGTACTTCTACCAGCAAAACTCGTCCGCTACTTCAAGTGTCTCATTTCCTAATCTAATTCCCTCAGCAATACCTGATTTAATTTGACTACATTCCATTATTCTCATTTTAGTTTTGTTGATGTTCATCTTATATCCTCCTTTCATGACACTGTCCATTCCATTCAACTGCTCTTCCGGAGCCTTTGCTCTCCCTGGCAGAATTACAATGTAATCGGCAAACCTCAAAGTTTTTATTTCTTCTCCATGGATTTTAATGCCTACTCCAAATTTTTCTCTTGTTTCCTTTACTGCTTGGTCAATATACAGGTTGAATAACATCAGGTATAGGCTAAAACCCTGTCTCACTCCCTTTGTAACTACTGCTCCCTTCCATGCCCCTCGACTCTTATAACTGCCATCTGGTTTCTGTACAAATTGTAAATAGCCTTTCGCTCCCTGTATTTTACCCTTGCCGCCTTTAGAATGTGGAAGAGAGTATTCCAGTCAACATTGTCAAAAGCTTTCTCTAAGTCTACAAATGCTAGAAACGTAGGTTTGCCTTTTCTTAATCTTTCTTCTAAGATAAGTCGTAAGGTCAGTATTGCCTCACGTGTTCCAACATTTCTACGGAATCCAAACTGATCTTCCCCGAGGTCGGCTTCTACCAGCTTTTCCATTTGTCTGTATGGAATTCATGCCAGTGTTTTGCAGCCTTGCAGCCATGACTTATTAAACTTGCTTTCTTTGGGAATGGAGTAATTACCAGTATATTCTTCTTGAAGTCTGAGGGTATTTCGCCTCTCTCATACATCTTGCTCATCAGATGGTAGAGTTTTGTCAGGGCTGGTTCTGCCTAGGCTATCAGTAGTTCTATTGGAATATTGTCTACTCCTGGGGCCTTGTTTCGACTTAGGTCTTTCAGTGCTCTGTCAAACTCTTCATGCAGTATCATATCTCCCATTTCATCTCCATCTACCTCCTCTTCCATTTCCATAATATTGTCCTCAAGTACACTGCCCTTGTATAGACCCTCTATATACTCCTTCCACCTTTCTGCTTTTCCTTCCTTGCTTAGAACTGGGTTTCCATATGAGCTCTTGATATTCATACAAGTGGTTCTCTTTCCTCCAAAGTTCTCTTTGATTTTCCTGTCATCATACTCCTGGTGATATATGCATCTACATCCTCTCACTTTTCCTCTAGCCATCCCTGCTTAGCCATTTTGCACTTTCTGTCGATCTCCTTCTTGAGACACTTGTATTCCTTTTTGCATGCTTCATTTACTGCATTTTTGTATTTTCTCCTTTTATCAATTAAATCCAATATTTCTTCTGTTGCCCAAGGATTTCTACTAGCCCTCATCTTTTTACCTACTTGGTCCTCTGCTGCCTTCACTATTTCATCTCTCAGACCTACCCATTCTTCTTGTACTGTATTTCCTTCCCCCGTTCTTGTCAATCGTTCCCTAATGCTCTCCCTGAAACTCTCTACAACCTCTGGTTCTTTCAGTTTATCCAGGTCCCATCTCCTTAAATTCCCACCTTTCTGCAGTTTCTTCAGTTTTAATCTGCAGTTTATAACAAATAGATTGTGGTCAGAGTCCACATCTGCCCCTGGAAACGTCTTACAATTTAAAACCTGGTTCCTAAATCTCTGTATTACAATTATATAATCTATCTGAAACCTTCTAGTATCTCCAGGGTTCTTCCACGTATACAACCTCCTTTCATGATTCTTGAACTAAATGTTAGCTATGATTACGTTATGCTCTGTGCAAAAGTCTACCAGGTGGTTTCCTCTTTCATTCCTTACTCCCATTCCATATTCACCTACTACTTTTCCTTCTCTTCCTTTTCCTACTATCGAATTCCAGTCACCCATGACTATTAAATTTTCGTCTCCCTTCACTACCTGAATAATTTCTTTTATCTCATCATACATTTCATAAATTTCTTCATCATCTGCAGAGCTAGTTGGCATATAAACTTGTACTACTGTAGTAGGCGTGGGCTTCGTGTCTATCTTGGCCACAATAATGCGTTCACTATGCTGTTTGCAGTAGCTTACCCGCACTCCTATTTTTTATTCATTATTAAACCTACTCCTGCATTACCCCTATTTGATTTTGTATTTATAACCCTGTATTCACCTGACCAGAAGTCTTGTTCCTTCTGCCAGTTTTCTTTCTCCTGATAACGGTGTTCTCCTGAGTAGTCCCTGCCCGGAGATCCGAATGAGGGACTATTTTACCTCCAGAATATTTTACCCAAGAGGACGCCATCATCATTTAACCATACAGTAAAGCTGCATGCCCTCGGGAAAAATTACGGCTGTAGTTTCCCCTTGCTTTTAGCCATTTGCAGTACTAACACAGCAAGGCCATTTTGGTTAATGTTACAACAGTCAATCATCCAGACCGTTGCCCCTGCAACTAGTGAAAAGGCTGCTGCCCCTCTTCAGGAACCACATGTTTGTCTGGCCTCTCAACACCTACCCCTCCATTGTGGTTGCACCTACGGTACGGCTATCTGTATTGCTGAGGCAAGCAAGCCTCCCCACTAATGGCAAGGTCCATGGTTCATGGGGTCAGTGACGCCTGCAATTCTGGAAAATTACTCATCACACATAACACAAACTGGTTTTAAACACACTGACAGAAAGGGAACCAGTTACACCGTGGAAACATAATGCTACCAAACTAATAATGCAGTATTTCCACGCCTATGGATTATGTCAATTAAAATTTAATACTTCTGCGAGTTTATTTTCAGTAAAGGAGAAAAGCTTTTCCTACAGATGAATAATAGTATCAGCAGTTGATGACTACAGGGTGTGTAACATTACTGGAACTTTTCATAAGGAATTGCAACAGGGCTCGCACAGAGGCCATACATGAGCAACTTAGCACTGTCGTCCACATCTGAAAAAAGTTGAATCGTCAGCACAAGCGACACGGGAGAGTCACACAGACATGTCGCACAGACAGCTAGCTGCAGTGCTACGATTGGTGATGGTGTGGACTCAGGACAATAGTGTGGTACGCAGAGTAGGCATGGGTCCCTCAAAAAGAAATGCAGCACTAGAATACTGCACAACTGTTCGTCTGGTACAGATTATCACAATTGAGATCAGGACAGAAGTTACAGGTAGAATATTATCACGAACCATTTGGAATAGATTGCTGGAAGATGACTCGAGATCAAGAGTTGCCTTGAGTTGTTTGCTGCTGACACCATGCCACAGGCAACTGAGACTCGCACAAGGTACTACTGGAGACAACGGGATATGGAGTGACATACTGTGGAGCTCAACCACGAGTCTCGTTTTTGTTTGTGACAGATTGATGCCAATGTGTCTGCAGATTACCTGGAGGAGGATCACAGGAACCAGTGATTTTTGAAACCCAAACCTCTGTAACGCCTGTAATTATGATGCACAGAGCTATTGGAAACAACAATGTAATTGATTTGGTCTTTGTTGAAAGAGGCCAAATGCTCACCAATATATGGCAAGAACGATTAACCAT
Organism: Schistocerca cancellata; assembly: GCF_023864275.1. Classification (NCBI taxonomy): domain Eukaryota; kingdom Metazoa; phylum Arthropoda; class Insecta; order Orthoptera; family Acrididae; genus Schistocerca; species Schistocerca cancellata. Next base: position 52,885,240 of record NC_064635.1, on the reverse strand, counting down.
GTTGTCCAACGAGGGTAACAAAAGGCATATTCCAGCAGAATAATGCACGACTGCAAACCTTAGTTCACACCACAAACACCTTGAGGAATTTACGGATTCTCGAGTAGTTGCCATTTACCCCAATTTATCACCCATAGAGCATGCCTGGGATTCAGTGGGAAGACGTGCTTTCATATAAGCCTCCAGCAAGCAAACTTCAGAAGCTGACACAGCATGTGTATCATGTGCAGTAAGAAATTCCTCAATACTACTTTCAGAGGCTTCGTGCTTCCATCCCACAGCAAATACAAGAGCATATTCACACCCATAATGGTCACTCCTCATACTGCTGTTGATCAGTTCTGAACCCATTATGTGACGAATGTGTCCACAAAGTTTGTTAAATATTGGACGGGTGTTCCATGGTGCAACACTTTGCATATTCTTCAGTGTATTATCACATATACACATCTTTGGTGCACATGTAAGCAACTGCAAAATTTGTAATTTCAGCACATTGTAATGAGGTAATTTTTTGAACACTTACTGGCCTAGCAACTGGCTATTACAGTTGTATTTGAATAGGCCACAGGTTGAGGTTAGATAGTAATGCAAAATAAACATTGAAGTAATATTTGAGTGAGCCCCACTAAATTAAACAGCTCATCTATATTACTAAATGGCTACCCCTGATCACTGAACATGGTCTCAGTTGCAGTATGCCTATAAAACAGCTTCCAGGGGCAACAAAAATTTGATTTTTATTATTTCCTATAATTAATGACTAAGTTCAAAAATTTAAAATGCTGCCTAATCTACTTATTAAGAGCTGTTACTTTACATAAAAGATTTAATACAATAATTCAAGTATTAAATTTAGAAACTATGTAGATGCCCGAAGGCAGCATTTCCCATGGCCCACTAATTGCCCAGACTACCGTATTTACTCGAATCTAAGCCGCACTCGAATCTAAGCCGCACCTGAAAAATGAGACTTGAAATCAAGGAAAAAAAAACTTTCCCGAGTCTAAGCCGCACCTGAAATTTGAGACTCGAAATTCAAGGGGAGAGAAAAGTTTTAGGCCGCACCTCCAAATCGAAACAAAGTTGGTACATTGTAATATGAGAGACAATTTAGGTCGAATGAATGACGATACAGATACGTAGTTTGGTTCGAGTCGTAAGCTTAGCAGTTAAGCTTTACCAGGTAGCCAATGCTGTGTGTCAGGCGCTCTGTCCGTATTTATACGGGTACCCTTCCTTTTTCACGTGCTTCGTCTGGTTTGAATTGATTGCTTATTTTTCTTTGATCTGATAAGTGCCGTTCTCTTTGTATTAGGTGTTGACGTCACTCTAAGCTGAAGATGCATTACTGTACTGTGTCATGCATTGTTTGTCGCATTCTGATAATGAGTGTTTACAGCCTGTCGCCGCTCGCGGCATGGCTTGCTTTTGTGCATGCTACCGCCGCGTACAATTTAAAAAAAAAAAGGGGAGAGGAATCGTCTCATTAGCGAAACAATGGCAACAGACTGCTATTTGTTGTTACTTGACACTGCTGCTTTCTTTGATAATAATAAACAAGAACCAAATAATAGACTGCGTATGATGTTCTGAACGAGAGTTTAGCGAAAATTTTTCTCCGTTTGATAATCTTTGCAGACGCCTCTTTAGTACATTACATTCTGCACAGAAATTAAGAGTCATCTTAGATTTAAAAATCTAGTCAATTGCTGTGCTTCATTTCTGACTGTATCACTATAACGCATAAGAATAATTCGAATACAAACATGACATGATACGTGTTTTCTTCCGCGTTTGCTGTTGTCTCACTCTAGTTTCGTAGTTTATTAGGCAGGCAGAATTTATGAGAGATGGCAGCAAACACGAAAGAATACATGGCAAAATGTTTATATTCGTATTATTCTTATGGTGGAGAGAATACTGCATGTGATTCACAATTCTTTAAAAGTTCCTATTAGCAACCATCTCTTTTCACAGGTAGGAAAAAATTCAGAACGTAGGGTTGGCCATATTGACAAACATCCCTAACAGTCTTGCCAGTCGGATTTTCGTAGTTCATTGAAACGCTGCAACATTCGAAGATGAACAATAAGGAATTTGTATTTACTTCGATGGATAATGTATGAAAATGCAGTGGTCGAAACTCGGGGCGGAGGGAAAAAACCTCGTCTTCCACCTTATTTTTATTTATTTACTGATGCAGAGGTGTTGGCGCCAGTATTTTATCTTTGTTCATGCAAAGCATGCCTGTGTAGCGGTACATATATTCGACGGCAGAAGTTAGTTGTGGTGGCACCTACCAACATTTTTCAGAACTTCCGCTTACCTTGCACTCGATTCTAAGCCGCAGGCGGTTTTTTGGATTACAAAAACCGGAAAAAAAGTGCGGCTTAGATTCGAGTAAATACGGTACATACATCCAGTATTTGAAAATGAGAGCACTTACTAACTTGCAACAAACCTTACACATAATTTCAAACTTTTATGAAACTTTTTGTCACTGACACCCTCTACTCTCATAAAATGGTTAAAGGATAAACATTTATCCCTTATTACATTTTTGCTGTTCATGCAGTAAAAAAAAAAGTGGCTCTGAGCACTATGGGACTTAACAGCTATGGTCATCAGTCCCCTAGAACTTAGAACTACTTAAACCTAACTAACCTAAGGACATCACACAACACCCAGTCATCACGAGGCAGAGAAAATCCCTGACGCCGCCTGGAATCGAACCCGGGAACCCGGACGTGGGAAGCGAGAACGCTACCGCACGACCACGAGCTGTGGACTTCATGCAGTAAAAGTTCAACATCAGGCATGATGTTTTATTTTATTACTTCTTTACCACCAACTCTATTCACAACACATATTGCAGGCAGTATCCACATACACTATGAATGTGCCTGCAAAATTATATCACTGCGAGAAACGCAGTTCAGGAGATATGGTGTCATAAATACTGAGATCTGTAAAAAACTAGCTTTTGCTTAAAACAGTCGGTTTTTCCCCTTCCTTCCTTTTTTTGGTAGTTTAGCTGACATTCAACTCATAACAAGCCTAAGGTTTTATCTCAAACTCCTACAAAAACCACATAAAATCCTGATGTCCACATTTTCACTGACCTCTGAAATGTGACTAAGCATGAAAAAAAAAAAGTATATCCTTAATATCAATGAGGATCAAGTTATGTGTTTTCTTAAATTAAGTGCAATTTTTGTGCCCTGAAATTTTTCCCACTTAGAATTGAGGGCACAATGCTTTGCATAGTAGAAATGGCTACACAGTGGGAGCTGACAATGTCAGTACAGCTGCGTTGTGTGTTTTGCTTGTGATAGTAGTCCACCCTGCTACCTGTCACATAAAAACTATTTTAAAGCAGACTGTAGGCATAAATACAGAAAATGAATTAATTTTATCCATTATTTCTTAACTGTTTTTCATTTTAGCAAATGTGACAGTACTACACACAAATCAGTTACCTAATATTCAGTTCTTCAGCTGCAAATGTGTTATCTTTGTAGAAAAATGGGAGCAGAATTTAAGCAAGGCCATATGAGCTGCTGAGACAAACATCGCAGTCATCACCAAATTAGTTGACCCAGCCAGAAATTATGGAGAAAAGTCACAAAAGTAATCGGATGATCATCAACTGAAACTGCACAAGCTAGTAGACATCATAGGCACTTCAAAAAGTGCTGTACAACACAAACCGACTGAAAACTTAACAGCACTGTGACTATGTTTCAGTTGCATGTTTGACGATTTTTCCCTGCAATAAATCTGAGTTTTGCATGAATTCATAAGCATGTATCAAACATGAGTCCATCACTTCCCCCTTCAGATGAAGGAACAGTCAAAACAGTGGACTGAAAAGGAAGAATCAGTTCTAAAGATGACACAGACAATTCCACCTGCAGGCAAGTTCATGGATAAAGCAATCGATGGTGAGTATTATGGAAAATTACTGCAGCGTCTAGATGACAAAAACAAGCAAAAATGGCCTAATTTAGTGAAAAAGAAAGTTCTGTTGCATCATAATAATGCAATAGTTTACACATCCATTATTACTTACTATAGGATATGGGTTCCACCTTTTTGCAAACACACTGCTCTTTCTTTTTATTCAAACAGTGGATTTTTGTTTATTGAAAACTGCAAAAAGTGAACATATTTCAAGTTGTAACTGATTTAACAACGCGAGGCCTAAAGAAAATTTTTGTTCATTTTGCTTCTTGCTGGGATTTTACATTATATGGCTTTGCAGGACCAACTGTATGCACGTGTGTGACTAGGGCTCCTGATGGGTAGACCGTTTGCTGTGTGCAAGTCTTTCGATTGGACGCCACTTGTGCATCGATGGCGATGAAATGATGATGATTAGGACAACAGAACACCCAGCCCCTGAGCGGAGAGTCCTGCACTGATAGCTTGTCACCTGCAAACTAAGCGATGTAAGTGTGAATTCCACTGGTGAGTTAATACACCTCTTGATTTTTAAAAAACTTTTTTTAAAATCATAAGCAATGACCCACTGATGATGGCACAGAGGTGCTGAAACATGTTTGGGTAAAAAGAAAGAACAGTGTGTTTGCAAAAAGATGGAACCCACATCCAATAATTTAACTCCAGACACGGAAAGAAACGACAAAAGCTGCAGGCCCAAAGGTGACTAATCCATTATCATTGTGGCCAAAATCACTGATTTAAAGTTCAAATGCTTCCTCATGCACCCTCTTCACCAGATTTAGCACTCTCTGATCACTTTCCATTTCTAGACCTGAAGAAATGGCTCAGTGGTAAGAGTACTGCCAAAACTGAAGAGGTGGAGTTTGTAGTTGATGGCTATTTTGCAGAACTCGGTGGTTCTCACTATAAGCAGGGTATCAAAAGTACGGAACATTGCCAGTAAAAGTGTAACAAGCTGAACGGAGACTGTGTAAAGAAATAAAGTTTTTTTTTTACCAAAATGTTTATGTTTTCATTCTTAATTTGGGTACTTCTGGGACAACACCTGTATGTGTAAAGCTTGATACAAGTCACTAATTGCTTTCTTCCTCAAATAAAAGATGAATACACACACTACTCACCAAGACAACATCCAAACTTCGGCATTAAAAATGTAAGATGCCAAATAATTTTAGGATCTTAGATCAAACCAACAATAATTGTCCCACACTCAATATCAACTATCAATGTCATTCATCTTAACTCTGATCCCCAGATAGCACATACCTCTCCGTAAACAGATTGTTGAACAGGAGGCATTACGTTGAAACTGGATGCTGACGAATGCTGCACCTGGTGAGAGCCGTGGGCTCCTTCGTAGACAGACGGGGCGGGTGGTGGCGACCTCCAGTCCCGTACGTGGTGCACTTCTCGGTCCCCCAAGTCCCGGGGCGGATAGTGGCTCGGCAGGGGGCGGCGGTGATGAGAAGGAGGTGGAGGTGGCGACGGGCTCCACTCGTGACTTCCACCACGCCTCCTGGGCGGCAGAGGTGGAGAACGCGACCTGTGCCGGCTCCTGGGCGGCGGCGAGAGAGAGACAGAGCGGCGAACCATTCTCACTGGTGACGGACTGTGTTCCCATCGGGCCCTGCGTATATTGCAAGAGCCCTATTCTACTTCAACAGGTAGGATATAATGGAACTGAGAATGCAATTACACATTACCTTTTAACTAATTTCCTACATCCAAATACAAAATTATTCATTTTAACTACACTTAAGTTACTGCAATTTGAAGCTTCAAGTACCGGGGAAAGTATAATTCGAGGGTAAATCAAATATAAATGGTATTTTTGTTCTTGAGCACCTACGATTGACACTTTCCGAAGACTGACTGCATAGTTAACACTCATGTGCTTAGCTGGCATAAACAGTTCAAAGAACAATGAGAACAAGTGGAAAATCAGGATCACAATCACTGTACTCAGATTAGCATTACAAATAAAAATATTCACACAAATCGAGATATTCTTGAAGATTGCTGGATGAGCGTATCTGAAATTACAGAAAGGGTCAGAATAAGTTATGAGAGCTGTCATCACAAGCACCCTACAGTTCTGTGAAGTGTGTGCCAGATGTGTCACTCGTCTTTTGACTACAGATCAACAGTTTAGACATTTGTGGAGGTCGGTTAGACACTTGCCACGAAGTTTGAGAACAAAGATGATGCATTTTGAGTCGGATTGTGACGTGTGATGAAACATGGGTTCACCACTAACTCCTGAGTCAAAACAAGTGAGTATGGAGCGGCAGAGGAAAGAGGAGACAACCCCAGTGAAAGCCACGACTCATCTCTCAGCTAGCATGGTTCTTTCAACTGTTTTCTTCAACTATTGAGGCATTTTGTTCACTCATTTTCTTTTTCTTTTTTTTTTTTTTGTTTCCGTGAGCAATGCACAATCAATGATGCTTACTATTGGGGTGATGAACCAGCTGCATAGCCTTAAAAGACGAGACCAGCCAATTCGAGAGGCCATTTCCCTCCACAAAAACGCCAGGTTCTATTAAGACTCATAACTTGAAGAACTGCACTGGACTCAACCTGATCAGCTTCTCTACAGTCCTGACCTATTGCCCTATTGTTTGCGCAGCTTGAAGAAGCTCTGGGAGGGCAACGATTTGAAGGTGAGGAGGGTGCAGAGCAATTTGTGTGCAGTTAGCTCCTATCACAACCAGCATCATTTTACAATGGCAGAATAAAAAACCTTCCTTCTCGCTGGGAAAAATATATTTATAAAGAAGTATGAAGGAAGGAAAATAACTTTTGCTTGTATTTTTCAATAAATTAAAAAAAAAATTAAATCCCATTAAACCTCGTACAGAAAAATGAAAGGAATGATATGCAAAAAAGAAACCACTCAGAAAAGTGATATACCAAATGTATTATGTACTAATACTATTGTACAGTGCAGAAACATGAGTCATGAGGGAAATGGATAAAAGTAACATAACAAAGATTCTGAGAAGTCAGATAGGCGTAACACAGATGGAAAATGTAAGAAATGAAAGTTTTAGAGAGATGACAGACAAGGAATCGCTACAAGAGAAGATAGAGGAAAAAATATTAAAATGTACAAGCATGTGAAGAGAATAGATGAGACAAGGGCATCTAGGGAGATATTTGAGTTGAAGATGGAGGGCAAGAGACTGAGATGATTGGTGATTGGCTAATAGAAGTGGAAGAAAGTATTTAGAAAAGAGGAGAAGGCTGGGTTAAAATAGTAACAGGGAGGTATGGGAAAACTAAAGACGATGGGAAGGCTTCTGTTCCACAACAGTCTTGCCAGAGGTGGGAAACTGTGCAAAACAGTATTGGTGGTGGTGGTGGTGGTGGTGGTGAATTTCAGGAATTTTCACCTGCAGGTAAAATTACTGCTAGCAGAAAGATTCTGCAACAAGCTGCTTTACTGTGACTGTTCAAACAGAAGTGTTAAAAAACTGAAATATTTGGGAGGACTAACTCAAGAGAAGACTTTAACAAACATGCTGCAAAGGAAATGACCCACAAGCTGGGAGAAAAACTCTGGTACCATAACAAATGTTAGCAACAAACAATGTCTATTTAACCACCTCAAAGTAAAACATGAAAGTATTGCAGTTAATCTATAATAGTTATATACAAGTACACACAGTGAATCATACATTAGAGAAACTGTAAAAACTGGAAAGGAGAATTATAAGAAAAATGGTGAAACCACTAAAAAAGACAGATTGCTTGACACTGAAAAACACGGAAAATAGAGAAAATGAGGAGACCGATATTCTTTGGCCATTTGTATAGCATCAATGATAACATATTAACTGAAGATATCGACAAAACCAATCAATTTTTTGGAAAATAATAAAATAGGATAAATAAAAAATCTACTTATCAAATGGCAACAGGAGAACACGCATATAAAGGTATTTAAATTTGCAAGCTTTCAGAGCCAGTGGCTCTTCCTTCTGGCAGAGGGGTTGAAAGAGAAGGCTCATGGGTGAAGGAAAAGAACTGGTCAGGTTTACGAAATGGGGAAAGCATCGAAAAGCCACCCAGAACCCTGGGTCAGGGGAGACTTACAACTTCTGGGTAACTTTTCCAAATTCTCCCAATTTCCTAAACCTCATAAGTCCTTCACCCCCTTCCTTCTCCTTCAACCATTCTGCCATACAAAGAAGCCACTGGCCCTGAAAGCTTGCAAATGTAAATAGATCTATGTGTGTGTTCTCCTGCCACTGCTTGGTGAATAGATTTTTCATATATCCAATTACATTACATTAACTAAACAGATGACTAAATACTTTATCAAAAGAAGTTAAAGATAAACTGGATTCAAGGGACTGGTAAAGATTTACAAGGAAAGAATAGGAGATTAAGTAACAGAAAGTACTAGATATGGACAAATTCTTAAGTAAACAGGGTGGGGGGGGGGGGGGGGGCAGTGGGGAAAGGAGAGCGAGAAGAAACAAACACAACAGATTGGAGAAATATTTAAAGAAAGGAAAAGAAGAGAAAACAGCAGAATACGTACAGTCAGAGTGTAAATGTTAGTTGCATTACTGTTTAGTCACCCATAGATCATTTACAAAATATCATATGTGTCATCTTATTTGAAAAAGGATACATCAGACAACAAATTCAACCTTGCTCAGTAACGTCTCTGCAAAGCACTAGTGAGGGAATGATCAAATCGTCTACAAAGTTATACATCAAATTAAAATTTCAGAACATACATGCATCTTCTAAAATTTGCAAAGTACTTGCCTGAAAGAAGGAAAACGGAGGAAAGTGGAAAAAAAGAGGGGCAGAAGTAATGTCAGAATAATGATGCAAGAATAACAGATAATGTTAATGCCGTATTCCTGGCAAGGTTGTCCTTTCGATTTTGCACATAAAATGAAAATGACAAATCGGATAAACAACCAGAAGTACACCAATAATCAATCAAGCTGAGAAAATCTATGATACTCCTTCAATAAAAAACAGCAGCCTGCAGCTAAACGCAGCTCAGAACTTAGCTGTCGGAAGACTGAAGTGGGCAAAATATTACATTATATGGTGATGGGGCAAGCATCAGGGACATCACAGAAGGCAGTGTGGCTATACAAGGATGGTAGCAGCAACCAAATGACAGTCACCACTTGACAATGGCTAAGGAGTATTTGGTCAAGAGCTTGTGGCTTTAAAACAAAATTTTAAAGTATATTAGTGTCTGTAACCAAGTTATGGTTAGATCCTGATTAAAAAGAGTGGGTGGTAGATGACACTCTTGTGTAAGTCCTTGATTTATTTCAACCGTGTTATGTCTGCTGCCCACTATTTTTATCTGTAATTTATTATTCTTATATAAATTCCGTACAGCTCTTATGAGAGAGGATCCTCCTCCTCAAAATTTCCCACAGTTTGCTTCAATTTATTGTATCAAAAGTCTTTTCACAGTCAGTGAGAGCAAGAAAAGAACAATAATAGTGCCAAATAGCTGTCATTCAGTTTGCTATTGTGATCCAGGCATAGGGGGGTACTCTAGTATATTAAATCATTTGTTCAGATTGGGAACATGCATACCTAAATTGATTTCCTATTGCTTCAAATCTTTCACTTTGTCTCCCAACCACGCCTCTTTTCGGTGAACAATAAAACTTTGATAAATATTGTCTCTAATTATTTTGCTTGATGCAGTACCACTCTCTTGTTACAAGGAAATGTCTCCAACTCAGCCTCATATTTTAAGGAGAATAAAGTGCTTTTGCAAGACATCAGCCCCAGCAACTGATCCTATCCGACAATCTACGTTATTATTCTGATAGTACCCAGTTATGACCTTCTCAATAAAGAGCTTTTAAATGTTATGCGCTTCAGTTGTTTATCACTTGCTCCAACCCACTGCAGCCCCGTAATGACCGCGCATGAAGTACTGTAAAGCGCAGTGACAGCCAGAGCCCTCCTATTCGCGGGATGTTGAAAGCGAGGGAAGAGGAGGGGAAGTTGGACGTCAAACGTGTTAGCAAATCTTGTATGAGAACATTTTACTAAATGTGAAAAATAGGTATGTAAAGAGAGAACATTAGATTATTTAGCAACCTCACAAACATAAACGCTCAATATTATTTAACAATAGTTTTGTATTGATATTCTGCAGCTATACACACACTTCAATTGCAAAATGAGAAAAACTTTAATCATGCCAATCATGCTGAAGAATAGTGGACCTCCTGCAAATGCAAGTCACTTTAACACTGTCAGCTTTTAAATCCAAAGGAAGTAATGCACAACACCAAAAATAATAATGAAATAATACTCTGCTACTTCTTTAATGATACGTTCATTCATTTCATTCATCTACACTGCATTTGTGAATTGCAACTTAAAAATGCTTGAAGCAAAGAGACCTTTGGCATATGCTACTGATTAGAAATCACACACTTTGACATAATGAACAAAGCACACTACGAAAGTCACAGAAGTATTTCAGAAACCTCTTGCTGACTCCACTGCACAGCACTTCATGCTTGGCATTATGGGGCTGCAGTGGGATGGAGCCAGTGACAAAAAAGCAGTGCACACGAAATTTAAATTCTGTATATCAAAGATCAGAAGCGAATATTATCAGAATTATGGTCCAAATTTTGGTGTGGGATCAATTGCTGGAGCTAATGACTTGCAAGTGAACTTTCTTCTACTTAAAATATGAGGTCAAGATGGTAATGTTTCCTTGTTAGATGCATGCAGTATCTCAGCACTCTAGTTTTACTGACAGCACTGTGTGTTGAGGATGTATGAGGAATGTGCATTTCTAAGATTTAACAGAATATATTTTTAAATAGCTTTCTGCGTGGAAACATGCAACACAAAGTGCTCTTTTCATGTTCTCCCAAATGTATCCAGCATTCACATAGAAGCCTCATAATCCATGTCCACTGCAGAGGAAAACACAGGAAATCATTTTAACAATGTAGATGAAATAGGCAATTTTTTCATTCAGTATTTTTTCCCCCAGTAGTGATAAGCGTTTTTCTCCACATTTGTAGATGCTCGAGTCGTTAATATTTTGTGTGGATGTTATAAGTTCACGAAACCTGCCCATTTTAGCACCAGCTATGCTAGTGCAACACTGATTCTTTTTAACAAGTGTTGAAAAAAGTTTATTCAGGTGCTTCTGGTACAAAATCAGCATCAGTGTCAATATGGATGGGGTCAAGAGTACATGTAACTGTTACCACTAGTTAAGTCTACAGAGATCACAGGAATATTTTGCAGATGATACTTTGAAGAGATGCTATAAACTATTCTTGAAATTGGAGTAATTCTTCATTTCCTTATAAGTACACAACAGTAAGGAAATTTGCTTTGCAGGAACAGATAAGAACTGTTTTGAATGTCCTTAAGTGTCGCTGACAACGCAGGCTACAAACATTTCAGGTTTCATAAATCGTGTCATTACATTTTTCAGATTCAGAATGAGGGTAGTGCCTAGAAATTGAGTGAACAGAACTGATCTGAAACTTTTCACAGGCCATTGCAATAAAAATAGAAGTTTATCACCCCACACCAGATTGTTGGCAACTATGTGACCTGTTTGGACATGTTGCATTTATATTTATGTTTTTGTCTCACTCCCTTGATGAATTTCTTGATAGGCTGAGGGACTCTTCAAGTCTTTCAGTATTCCCCCGAGTCTTTTAGAGCTCTTTGAGAGACCTCCCTGACTCCTCCATGAAAATTATAGGTCTATGCAAAATTAAAGAATGTTATAAAAATGTACGGGGTGTTCAAAAAGAAACGAGCCACAAGCATAATTACAGAAACCAGTACCTGGCTGTTGAGACACTTGTCCCACTGTGACACAAGGCAGTGAATGGCTGTCTCACAAAATTCCCAGGGCTGCGATGTTAACCCGTTCCGCACGTACAGCTGGACGTCATCGTACATGGTGAATCATTTGCCCCTCAGAGCCTTTTAGATAGGACCAAAATTGGCGTAATCACAGGGAGAGAGGTCCGGACTGCATGGAGGGTGGCTGAGAACATCCCATTTGAATTTCTGCAGGAGTGTCACAACTGTGTTGGCTGTACGAGGCTTTGCATTGTCGTGGAGCAGAATGACCCCACGGATGAGAGTGCCTGGTCATTTTGATTTGATCGCTTGGTGAAGGGTGGTCAAGGTTTGCAAGTAACGCTGGACATTCACTGTTGTCCCTTGCTGCAGGAAGTGAATCTGAAGGGGGCCATCTCGATCAAAGAAGAAGGTCAGCATAACCTTTCCTGCACTCTTCTGGACGACAACGTCCAGCTGTACATGCGGAACTGGGTAACATCGCAGCCCCGGGAATTTTATGGGACAGCCATTCACCGCCTTGTGTCACAGTGGAACAAGTGTCTCAACAGCCAGGGTCAATACTTTTAACATACAGGTACTGGTTTGTGTAATTATGCCTCTGGCTCGTTTCTTTTTGAACGCTCCTTATAAAACAATAAGAACTAAGCAATATTATTTGGAAGACACAAATACAAGAGATATTTTAATGTACTGGGTACTTGAATTAATTCTCACTGTTTGTTGTACAGAAACATAAGTTTATTTTAATGGCACTGTGTAAGACAATTTATGCACCTGGTGCCCTTCAGTAGCTACAACCTTTTTCCATTTTGTGGGTAAGAAATGGATTCAATGGTTTTAAAAATTGAGGTTCTTTTGATGTGATCCACTAATGGAGTCAGTTTTTGACATTGTTAAAAGATGTGAAGTGTTGTTCAGAAAAGCCATGCTGCTTGGACTGAAAGAAATGATAATCAGAAAGGGTGATGACAAGTGAACATTATGGACGGGGAAGGAAGACAAGCTATAGAAGTCCCTCCCATGTCTACTTCACCGATTTTGCAACATGCAGTTTGGCATTGTTTTTATGTGTAATGGCTCAGTCATGTGTCTCAGCGTACTGTAAGCCTTTGTCTTTCTGTGCACCTTTCAAACTGCGTAATTGTTTTTGTAAGTGTTTAGCATTCACCGTTTGACCCAGTTGTGACTGCTCAGGTACACCACAGTGACCAGGATGCATTTTGGCACTCGCCTCAAACTTGTTGTCTTTGGCACTTGCCTCAAACTTGTTGTCTTTGAAGTGCCGAAACCAAGCTCTGCACTTTGTTTCCAGCACAGCACATCCTCCATATGTTTCCACTACCAAACAGTGATTTTTTGCAACAGATTTCTTGAAATGAAATCAAATGCTATTTTGTAGGTATAAATCCAACATGGTCAAGACACTAAATATGCATGTTCTTATCACTCCACTCAAATGCCACACACACACATCTGAAAGCCAAATTTTTCTAATTTTATAGGTCTTGTGTCATTATCTGCTGTGCTGCACTGGTACAACTACTGCTCTCTCTTTGTCAGCAGACTTAATTCAAGCTTCCAACCCAAAATGACGTCTTCATTGTACTTATAGGTCCGATATTATTTGCAATTGATTTTGGTGTTACACTATATTTTAGCCTCCTCTGTAATACAAGGGTTATAATGTGGATATCAGGTAATGATCACCATCATCGTTGTCATAATCACCACCACCACCACCACCACCACCACCACCACCTATCTCACATTGGATACAAAAAAAATTGATGTCCACTATCATCAGCTTTCTTTCCTGCTTATAGTGCAACTAGCAGCAGCATGTAACCTGGTTACGTGCTGTGCTGCTGGCATCCACTCAAGCAGGAAAGATCATCATAGTGAATGTCAATTTTTTGTACCCTTATGAGATGAACAATGATGATTACTCAGTATCAAGACGATCACTAGACATCACAGAATGACCTGAAAATGGTGTAATGTGACACCAAAATCAATCCCAAATAAAATAAGATTTATAAATAAAGCAGAAGACACCATCCTGTTTACTCGTGCTACACAAACATTCACAACTGCACAAGTGGAACACAAGAAATGGTTATAAGCTTCATTTAACTGAAGTTCTGTACATTATCTGACATTGTGTAGTAAAATTCACTCGCACTCTACCACAGTTGTAAAATCGGTGTCTTGTGGTTTAATCCTTTGGCCGATGCAGATGTGCTCGCTTAATGTCGAGGCGAGTGCTCCACCATTAATGGCTAATGCATCTATCTCCACTAAATAGCTGCTGTTTGGGCTTCTACCTAGGATGCAGTTACCCGATTGGCCTGCCTCACCTGGTTGCAAATATTTCTGAAGAACTTTCTGCAATGTTTCCTCCTGCCACAATACGATATGCCAATGCCAAGACAAATATTACAGTATTAGGTTGGTGCACAAGTTTGTAGTGTTCTTCCATAATTTAATAAACACAACAGATACACATAACAGAGACTTTGGACATCAATAATATATTTTCCTTCAATATTTACAACAGTCTGCCAATGCTGGGGAAACTTTCTGATTCCGCGACTGTAGAAATCACGTGGTTTTGAGGTAAAGAACTCACTGATCCATGGGTGGAGTGCATTTTCATGCCAAAAAGAAGTTCCTTGAAGGTTGTTTGTTTGAGAGCAGAAAAGGTAAACGTCTGAGGGTGTAAGACCACATGAATAAGGTCAGTGCGCAATGGCTTCCCGATCCCACTCCAGTACAGTGTTTTTTGTCAGTCTAGTAGAATGCAACACTTACTGTGGAGTAGCATCACTCAACGCAATCTTCCTGGTCATTGTCACTAGATTGCATCAGCAAGACATCTCGGCTATTGACAATAAATGTCGGTAGTGATCATTACGTACCAGGAACCAATTCGTAGTACACTACACCATCGCTGTACCATCAGATACATAACATTATCTTTTGTGGATGAATGCAGGTCTTTGAATGGGATGTTGCTGCTTTGGGCTCAACGGCTCCTCTCTTTTCCTCGTGTTAGCAAAAAGACACCATTTTTCGCTGCCAGTAATGATACAGGACTGGAATGATTGGTGTTGTTCATGAGCCAACTGATGAAGAGGAAGCAGAGATGCATATACAGAGCGCTACTGATTTTTGTGATTTTGGCTAAGAGCATGTGGTATCCAGACAACTGATGTTTTAATCTTCCCCACTGCATGCAAATGCAGCAGGATGGTGGAAAGATCACAGTTTGTCACATTTGCCAGTTCTAGAGTACACTAACATGAATCTTAGTGGATTAATGCTTTAAACAATATTCATCAAAACCTGAATGTCTTCCTAGACACAGAGTCACTAATATCAAAATAATGCTCCTAAAATACGAAAAACATTTTCTTGATGTGCTCTGCCCCATGGCATTATCCTCATACATGGTGCAATTGTTTCTAATGGCCTCCGCCGCTGTCACTCCTCTATCAAACTAGAACATAATATGTTGAAAATGTTCCTATTTATCCACTTGGCAATCCATTTTCTAACATTCATAGCCTGACACACTTTTTTTTCAAATGACAAAATGATAATACTTAAACTCAAATACCAACAATGAACTTCAAATAAAAAAATGAAAATTGGTAAATAAAAACATAGCAACCAGTATGAAAGCATGCAAAACAAAAACACGACAAGCTCATGCACCAACCTAATGGATGCAAAATTAGTTGCTGACTTTGAAGCTTCTCTGAGAATTTATGGTTGTTACAAATCTGCAGAGATCTGAAGATGTCTTTTTCTTCTGTAGCTTCCAATCCAATTTTGGTAACCCATTCCACATGTTACTATCACTTTCAGATTCAGAGGAACTATCAAGTGCACTGAAGAGCCAAAGAAACTGGTACACCTGCCTAACATCATGCAGGGGCCCTGCGATCACGCAGAAGGGCCGCAACATGATGTGGCATGGACTCGACTAATGACTGAAGTAGTGTTGCAGTGAACTGACACCATGAATCCTGCAGGCCTGTTGATAAATCCGTAAGAGTACGAGGGGGTGGAGATCTCTTCTGAATAGCACACTGCAAGGCATCCTAGATATGCTCAATAATGTTCATGTCCGGGGAGTTTGGTGGCCAGTGGACGAGTTTAAACTCAGAAGAGTGTCCCTAGAGCCACCCTGTAGCAATTCTGAACATGTGGGGGTGTCACACTGTCTTGCTGGAATTGCCCTAGTCCATCAAAATGCACAGTGGACAGAAACATATGCAGGTGATCAGACAGGATGCTTACGTAAGTGTCACCTGTCAGAGTCGTATATAAACGTATCAGGGGTCCCATATCACTCCAACTGCACATTCCACACACCATTACAGAGCCTCCACCAGCTTAAACAGTTCCCTGCTGACATGCAGGGTCCACGGATTCATGAGGTTGTCTCCATACCCGTACCCGTCCATCCACTCAATACAATTCAAAAGGAGACTCGTCCAACAAGGCAACACGTTTCCAGTCATCAACAGTCCAATGTCGGTGTTGATGGGCCCAGGTGAGGCTAAAGCTTTGTGTTGTGTAGTAATCACGGGTACACGAGTGGGCCCTCTGCTCCAAAAGCTCATATCAATGATGTTTTGTTGAAAGGTTCACACGCTGACAATTGTCGATGGCCCAGCATTGAAATCTGCAGTAATTTGCAGAAGGATTGCACTTCTGTCACATTAAAATATTCTTTTCAGTCGCCGTTGGTCCCATTCTTGCAGGATCTTTCAGGATCTTTTTCCGGTCATGGCAATGGCAGAGATTTGATGTTTTCCCAGATTCCTGATATTCACGGTACGAGCGTGAAATGGTCGTACGAGAAAATCCCAATTTCATTGCTACCTCCGAGATGCTGTATCCCACTGCTTGTGTGCCGACTATAACACCACGTTCAATCTCACTTTAATCTTGATAAGCTGCCACTGTAGCAGAAGTGACCAATCTAACTACTGCACAAGACGTGTTGTCTTATATACGCGCTGCTGACCAGAGGGCCGTATTCTGCCTCATTACATACCTCTGTATTTGAATACACTTGTCCGTACCAGTTTCTCTGGTGCATCAGTATATGTCTCTTGCTGAAACGCAGGACTACAGTGTTAAACCTGCTAACATAGGTGTCCTAGGTCTGCTGCTTTCAGAGTCTGTAGACGAATTATCACTTACTTCTACATCAAATAATGTGTCCTCACTGTCGCTGTTTTGACTATCTCTGTAACTTCTTGCTTGGTGCAATTGGAAGGCCTAAACATTTACTTCACAGAATGAAGCTGTGACACTAATCCTTGCAAACAGTAAGATGTAAAGCGAAGTCAAATGTAGCAAAACGAGATCACAACAGACAAAATATCCCAACAGAATCAAGTGACCAGAGCTGCGAAAAGCTACTGATATAATGGGCAGAAATTCTGATATATGCTTAAATCTGTCAACAGCACACAGGTACCCGAGTGGCAGTGCATCAATATTAGATCAGCATTCAGGGGTCAGCAAGGAGGCCCGAGTTAACTCACTGATAATGCTAAAGGAAAACTCGAAAGCCACACTTAAACTTGCCAGTAGCACATGGAGAGTGGCGGAGCGATACGAGATAACTCGTAAACAGTAGTCAGAGGTTTAACAATTACAGCTACAACTCTAGAAGCCACTCACCTCCTGTACCTGTCAGGTGAATTACTGCGTTCTCTCTTCCTGGCGGGCGGTGGTGACAACCTTGGTTCTCTACTCTTGTGACGTCTGTCACGTGGGGAGTCATCCCTAACCCTCCTTGGCACGTGTACTTCTTTCCTAAATCTTCCTTCTTCCTCAGCTGGTGGCATTCTCTGCTTTCCTCGTGCATGTTCGTACCTGTGTAACACGAGTCCTAAGTAACAATTGGAGCACTGCTAAAACGAGGGGGCCTAGGGATAGTAAAAATCATCATAATTATGTAACAAAGCACAACAATAAAATATATATCTAAACCAATTAAACAATGATGAAATACAGGGTGATTCAGCTTTATAAAGAATTCAGAAACTGTTCTCAATCTAATAGCAAAATCTATCGATTTGATGGCACATTTGCTGATACTTGTCTAGTACATCAACTGATTTCCCTTATAGCACCAGTAGTTTTATTCTGTGAATCCACCACCATTCTCACATTATTGCAGTACACCTTGTCTTTAAGTCAGGTCTGTTGAGTGATTTTCAGAAATTAATCGACCACCAATGAACTCGTGGAGCATCGTCATTGTTTCATTGAAGATGTGACACTTTACCACCATCTTGTTGCAAACAGCAATAACATTCATTCATTTCAGGAATGGTTATAAATTAATTTACAAAGGTCATTCATGGCGGATGTATTATATCTTGTGATAACATGGGAATTCTGCACTGTACACTGAACTGGTACATCTGTGTGTATTTGAATGCCAGCATAAAATAGGCAAACTGAACGAAAATGAATCAAAATAATCTATCACAGTTCAGAATAGTCCCCTGTTGCATACAAACAGCTTTGCCATCAATGTGTGCCACCTGTCACCGAAACACCGTGAGGACATTCACCCTGTTTGCAAAGCACCTCCCACACAATGGTTTCATAAGGTTGAAATCGCACGGATTGAGGTCTGGTGAGTAGGCCGGGTGAGGAAGGCTCCATCTTTTACCACGGTCGCCTGACACTGAATGTTTCATGCGCTGGTACTGAGACATCCTCGTATGTGGTCACAATTTGTAGACTGATTTTGGTAATGTTTGGCGTGGGCTTTCAAACGTATTTACTGTGATTACGGTAATGCCACACAATACCACGATACATCATAGTTGCCATGACTATTGGAATGACCCTCACATGATGACTGTATAAACAACTAAAATAACAGTTGTGTTAAAAATATTGGTCCAGCAATTTGCTGCCTAAATATGGCACACCACACTCCAATTTTTGTGGGTGGTGTCTCACACAGTGTCTGAATATTAATGGCAGCCAGTCTTCTGGCTGTTAACGTATCCATTTAAGTGGAAAACACTTCTTCACAGAAAAAAAACTGTAATTCAAGTTATTATTCACTCTGTTAGGACTGAATCTCTTGAACCCTGACAACAGGTGACATGCTTTTCTGAAGGCAAAGGGTGCATGTCCCAAACTACTTGAATTTGGTATGGTCACAATCTCAGACATTTTGTGGCTCTGTGGCAGGTTGAATAAAATGCTCCAAGCTGTTGGGACAGCCAATACAGTGATTTACCAGGAGATTGCAGCAGTTTGTTGAAAATGTGGTATTATGTATCGATACCGTTATGTATCGATACCGCCCCACAGGCGTTGCAAAGTTGGCAAAAGGAATTGCAAGTATCCATTAGACATCGATAGTGTTCACGCAGGATCTGGTGAACCCAATGGTGCACGCCCACTGAGCCATGCCTCCAGCAAACTCTAGGCTATGAGCACCCTCTGCTGCTGCAATATAGGACAGCCGGTGGCATCAACTTAACCAACACACACTTGGAGCCTCTTCCCTACGATACCACTGTTCGTGTTTAGTGCAGTGAGTATCACTCTTATTGACAATGTGATAGTCAGACTTACTTCTTGCCGCATAATTTGTAATGAGTCTTCATTCACTTGAAGAAATACAAGTCAAGTAACTCTTCTGTTTGCTGTATTAACTTGTTCACTGATAATTTATGTTCCTGTCCAGCTTTCCTACAATAGTTGCTGCACCATTCCGTAGCCCATCTCTCCTTACCACTGCGTATGAACACACTCAGAAAATTCTGGTGTTAACACATGAGGCTGGTGGATTTGACCTTTCATTAACAGTTCCCATTTCATGAAAATGTTTCACTATGTAATAAACTGTTGTTTTCCCTGGAATAGGAACATTAGGGGACTTCTCTTGGAACAACTCGACATGCTGCACAGTAAGCTTCCAGTTACGCAAACCCCTGCACTCCTGTGAGCATTGTGGAGCTGCCACCTATAGTTGTAACAGTGTAAGAAGATCTGCGGCAGCTCACAGCACAGAATTGAGGACTTTTTTGGTAGGGACAACACAAAATGTTATTTTGGTTGGAGAGTCATCGTCAGACGTAGAAGTAACTTCGGGTGTGCCCCACAGAAATGTGTTGGGACCCTTGTTGTTCACATTGTATATTAGTGACCTTGAAGACAATATTAATAATAAAATCAGTTTTTTTGCAGGTGAAACAGTTGGCTATAATGAAGTATTATCTCCATGAAGCTGCATAAATATTCAGTCAGATCTAGATAAGATTTTAAAATGGTGCAGAGATTGCCAACTTGCTCTAAATGTTCAGGAATGTAAAATTTTGAACCTCATGAAATGAAAACATGTATTATCCTATGACTATAGTACCAATGAGTACGTGCTAGAATTGGCCAACTCGTACAAATACCTGGATGTAACACTTTGTAGCAAAATGATATGGAATGATCGCATAGGTTCAGTCGTGGGTAAGGCGGGTGGTATATTCAGCTTATTGGTACAATACTGGGGAAGTGCAATCAGTCTACAAAGGAGATTGCTTACAAATCACTTGTGCGACCAGTTCTAGAATATTGCTGCAGTCTGTGGGACCCATACCAGTTAAAACTAACAGGGGATACTGAACGTATACGTAGAAGGGCAGCACAAATGGTCACAGGTTTGTTCACTCTGTGGGGGAGTATCACAGAGATGCTGAAGGAACGGAATTGGAAGACTCTTGAAGACAGATGTAAGCTTTCCTGAGAAAGTCTAATTAACAATGTTTTAAGAACTGGCTTTATAATGATGACTCTCGGAATATACTACAAGCCCCTGCATATCGCTCACATAGGGATCGTGAGGATAAGATTAAAATAATTACTGCACATACAGAGGCAATCACACAATCACTCTTTCCACACTCCATACAAGAACCCATAATAACTGATATAATGGGACATACCCTCTGCCATGCTGCTCACGGTGGTTTGCAGAGTATAGATGTAAACGTGAATGTTACCAGTTTTCAACTGTGAAGAGCAAATGGTTGCAGGTGAAAACAATAGCTGTCTATAGACAATAGTAACTCATCGCCATGGAGACTTTAACAAAATCGCGTTATATTATTGGTTGAGATAGGCTTGCAAAGCAGCTGCACCCAGCCCACCGCAACCGTCAGGGATCTGCTTACGCAGGTTCAACTGTGGCACCAGCAATGTATAAAGGGTGATGGAATGCTGCATTACTACACAATGTTTCCATAGTTCAATACTATGAACAACAGTCTAACAAATGACTACACACAAAAATCATTTTTATTACTTTTCAAACAAACTGCGTAAATATTTATGGTTCTGACTTGCCCGAATCGCCCTGTAGTAAGGTAAGCTACAACTTACCTTTCACAAATGTCACGATATACAGCACATTGTAATATTAAATTATATTCTGTTTGCCCCCCCCCCCCCCCAAATTAACACTACTGCTTGATAGAACACACCAGTATACACAATAAATACATTTTATAAGAAAGATCATCATAAATAAATCATCCTAGTTCTAAGGAACTGTAATGCCCTTTTCAAACTCATACAATTCAATAAAAAAATCACTTATTATAATTTAATTCTCACTATGACAAACAAATTCCAGGAAAAAGTATACCCAAAAGAAGGAAAGAGAGAAGAAAAAGTTACTTAACTCTAGTATTTCCAGACCTATTGCACTCGAGAAGACTTCCATATACTATAAAGTTGGCAACACGCATTTAATAAGCTCCTTAAAAGAAGATGGTCACTTTGGAGTGCTGTAGATTGTAACATCTTCTCTTTCGTTATTGTTACAGACGTAAAAAATGTGCAATTTGTGATCAAAACAAATTCTACCTCAGGTTTGAGCCCACAAAGAGGCTTACCAGCAATCGTTTTTCCGGTGAACAGTAAATTACTTGAACAGGAAAAGGGGGAAGTAACACCGTTACACATACCAAGCTCCGCAATACAATGAATGGTGGTCTGCAGAGTATAAATGTAAATGTGATGCAGAACACGCGACAATGTAAAATTACCTAATAATACATATTTCACAGCAAATTGTGTCCAGACAACAGGGTGATGCCCAAAATGTGTCACCATTTGTCTCATACATAATTTATGAGTCACACTAGCTACCCCATCGAGCATCTCAACAGCAGTACCAGTAGAGCTTGGAGAAACAAAAGAGCTACGAAATGACACTTAACTGATGACACTGTCACTAGGAGACTGGTGTTTACAACATGGTCGACTATGGATGACTAACAATACAGCTGCGATTGGTAGTTGTATCATTTTTACACAAAATGAAAAACCCTCTTGCAAGAGAATCATTCACAGACTGTATGATCCATTTGCACAGGAAGCATCAATATTGGATGTGAAGCAACCTGGGCCTAAGCCTGTTTGTTCACTGGGGAAAACTGAAACATTATGAGTTGCTCTACAGAGAAGGTGCAGAACAGCAGTAGTGCAGCTAGGCATGTCCAGACGCTCCATGCAACAGATTCTTAAAAGTCACCTCTGGATATTACCCATACAATATAACCTCTGCTCAGAAGCTCACTGCAGAACACAAATGGCAGAGACTACTATCTGCCCGCTGGGAGGAGGATAGGGAACAAACTCTCAAGGAACTTTTGGCTTTAAGACAAGGTGCATTTTCATTTGGACAGTGTGGTTACAAACAAAATTTTTCTTTTGGGCTACTGAAAAACTACAAGTGATTCATGAACAATGACATCGTGCTCCGAGGGTTGCAGCAAGGGTCGCAATTGCCAGCCGTGGCCTTATTGGACCTTTTCCTTTGAAGAAATTGTGAACTTCGTTACACAGGTCCTTGTTACTGCATTGTCCTTCAACATGCAGTGGTTCGGTCAAGATGGCCACACATTGCAAATACTGTGTCGCACTTCTTAACATGAGTGTTTTAACAGGCAGGTAATTTCACTCAGATTTCAGGTCGTTTCAATGATGGCCAGTCCCCCCCCCCCCCCCCCCCAATAGTCAGACGTCAACCCACGTGACTTCTTCCTTTGGTGATACTAAGGGACAGATTTCCCCCTGAAGTGTTCACATGATTTAATGTACCTCAGATACAATATTGTTCAACCTTGCAATGAAATCAATGAAGATTGTACTGTAGGATTATCACTAACATCAGTGTTCGTGTGAAGTAAGTTAGAAATCAAAATGGTGGACATAATGAGCACGTGTTAAGTTAGAACAATCTCTACAGTTTTTCCATGGCACTATTGGTTCCTTTCAGTTTGTCTTGACAGTGAAGTGTTTATACAAAAACAAAATAGTGACAGATTCTCCGCGCCACCCTATATTTTATCGAGACAGTGCGAAACACCTTAATTATCTGCAATAAATACGTAAAATGTACTTTTTTTTGTTACTGATAATGCAAATCGTCTACTGAGCCCAAATCCTGTAGAAAATGTGCTTTAAGAACATTAAAAAAAAAAAAAGTGCATGAATGCAACAGTGAATTACTGCTATCGATGCTATGGTGTCAAGCCAATTACAGATAGTCGAATGGTCTGTAAGAGACACCATAGGATCTAGCATCCTAGAACAAAGAATGCTTACGTTTGAGTGCTAGCTAAAGTTCAAAAGTTGGTACAATGAGGGCACATTTAATGTGGTAGTTTTAGGTTGCTGTTGTTTATAACTATCAAATACAGGCAGAGGTTGGGCTACAAGTATGTCACTTCCAACATGGCCAACATCAGCCAGCAACTGTGCACAGCCATTACGGTACGAGTTATTTGAATATGCTCCACAATAACTTCATTCCACGGCTTCTTGCTAATGCGTTGCCCTTCAACATGCAGTGGTTCATGCAAGATGGAGCAAGGCCTCATGATACACATGCCGTATTGGACTTCTTACATGAATTTGTCAACATGCAGGGCACTTCACTCACTGTTTTCGTTTCTTATTTTGAGATGAGACTAATCACAGTCCATCGCAGAGCTCGATTACAGCCTTCAAAACTTTGGGTGGGATCAGCAATACATAATAGCGCTATGCATCAAGTTCTGCTTTTGCAGAAACACAGAATACTAGTTTAGGCTGGCTGCCATGCAAGAGGGAGGCGGGGCTGTTTTCCCACACCGCTCCTCCTCTGATTTCTTCTCATTGGCAGTCACAATTCTAGTTTGTTTATGCTCTCGCCAACTGGATGTTTATGATGTCCGTACTCAACACTATAATGTGATTAGAAAACAAAACCTGTTAACATATTTCCACTGCACTGAAAGCCTTCCCCTAAGATGCAAATAAAGTTATTTTTGGTTATACTTCTATGCTAAGTATGCTGCCAGTTGTGTCTGTAGCACTACCAAGTGTGGGTCACATGGCTACGAGTACCCATGGAAAGTCGAAATCAATACCAGCACTCTGCAGTGTTTGTAATTATTGGAGAGTGTGGGATAAGAAAATGTCAAGGAACACCTTAAATCAAATGTGCAAAAATGGTGCATTAACAGAACAGAAAGAATACAAGAAAATACCATTTCGGGGGGAAAAATTGCTGAAGTTCCTGCTGAAACAAACATTCCAGTCAAAAAGCTCCCAAATATCCATTTCTTCTTCTTCTCCTCCTCCTCCTCGTTCTTTCTTCTCCTCCTCTTCATGAGAGACTTTTTGATGGCAACTCAAGGTAGCTCAACCCAGCTGAGAACAGTTAAGAGACTATGCAAGTTCGCAGAGTAGAAAACGAGGTTCTGGTGTTTCTAAGTGCAGCAAGACGCACAACTGAACCCAGTTTGTCAATATACTTCTTAGAGGACAGTACACTCAAACACTGACATTTTTTAACATTTTTAACAGACGGAAAAGATCATCCAGCAGTTTTTATAAAGCCATTCCATGGCATGTTATGAGCACAAAGGATTAGATTTGCCAGTCGATACATGCAACATGATGTTCTATTGTGCGCTGCCAAAGCAGAATATCTGTATAACTAGTATAGGTTTCTGAGAAAGCTTTCCTCAGAAAATGTTGGTAGAACAGTCTTCATGAAAGACTGAAAAAGGAGGAAAAAAATCCTGAGTCTTTCACTGTCGCAACCAGAAATCTTTGCCTGTGTGTATTGATAAAAGGGGATTCCTCAGGCAAATATTTTGCGTATGTTAAAAAGTGAATTACCCATCGCAATGAGAAATTGTTGGGGTTGGGTTGTTTGGGGAAGAGACCAAACAGCGAGGTCACCGGTCTCATCGGATTAGGGAAGGACGGGGAAGGAAGTCGGCCGTGCACTTTCAAAGGAACCATCCCGGCATTGGCCTGGAGCGATTTAGGGAAATCACGGAAAACCTAAATCAGGATGGCCGGACGCGGGATTGAACCGTCGTCCCCCCGAATGTGAGTCCAGTGTGCTAACCACTCGAGAAATTGTTTATGGTGCCACAAGACAACTAACAATTCTTATGTTTGTCAAATCATTAGATTTGCTCTCAGATGATAGGAAAGCCAATGAAGCGAATAGTCCAAGTGACATTTAGGCAACTGTGTGATGTAACGGAGGGGGTGACAAAACGGAAGGGCATCACAGTCATTATGCATGCCCCAAGTATTTTAACCAGCACACAATGTCAATGCAGAGTAATAACACTCAAAAATCTTACCAATGCAATCACAATCAAAAATTCATGGATTGCTCGTCACAACCAAGCAGCCAAAACAATAGATCTGGACCAGGATATCAAGTAGACAATGGGAATATCAAATTCACAATCTACCTCATCAAGAATTAGACAGTCGAGCACATTATTTCCTGTATCAAAAATTGTAAAATGAGAGAAGTATGTAAAGGTTAAGCTGAAATCAGCCACATTTAAAAGACCCGACGGGTTGGCTGCTGTGAATGTAGCAGGCATTCAATGGTAGTTAAATTTATTAAAATATGAGCAATGGAAATTATTACAAAATGTCTTAGGTGCTGATCTGATGGAATGTTCTAATGCTAGAGTGGAAAGCAGGCAAACAAAGCAAAGGCCTACACAGTAATCCACTCCACATGGTACATAATTGTCAAGATGCTGTCTGGTAGCTACTCGATGCCCGCACACTACACAAGACTAATACTTGCGCACATGATACCAGAAGATTGAGAGGAAGAGTTACAGAAGTTTTATGGTGTCAAATATTTAACAAGCTATAAGTAATCACAAAAATACACAGTCTTCAGATACGTGGGCATCTTACCGCTCAGTTACCAATCAGTGGCAGGGCACAGACAAGCAAAATTTTTGAATGAATAAGATTTTTCTTTCACATTAACTGGATTGTTCGGGAGGTGACAAGATGGTGTAGAACTGGTTCCACACAGTCGTGTGATCCTCCACTGTATAAATGCAAATAATCTGTGCCATAAATAATCGTGCACACTAATTTTACGGGAGGTAGGAAAAAGGGCTTTAATTTGTGTTTCTGTGTGTATGCCATTCACTGTGTATACAGCTGTTTAAGTGCAGCTTCGAAAGGCCAATTTATACACATATCTAGTGGTTACATGACCGATGTTGGGCCTCCAGGGATAACGACATAGCCAGTTGTCCATTTTTGTAACTTGTCTCACATTTCCTCAGTTGTATGTCTGCGGAAGCTGTCCAGAACCTACACGTTATGTAAATTCAGTAACATACTAGGGTGATGTTGCCAAACATGTATCATCCAATCATCCACAAGGTCATTCTCCATCCACACTTCCGGATTTACTCTCACCAATATGCCTTTCACTGGTATTTTCCAAATAGTTTTCCTTTTAAATATCGTTAGATAGTTTGCTTTCATCCACTGCCACTTACATACATCACGTACGCCTTTGCTTTTCACTGCAACCAGTCGATATCATGACGCTAGATTCTCCTTTCGATCTACATTACCAATTTTCAATAATAAATAAAAATGTTCACAGCACAGATTTATCATGTAACACTGAAAATCCACATTTTCCCTTGTAATCGCCTGGAAGCTGACAAGCAGTGGTATTTTTCTGAACGAGCTTAACCCATTTCGATGGTAAAATCATGATAGCCAGCCCTGGCTAGTTTTGAAACTGGTGATGCGTTGTTCTTTAGCTAAAGGCAATGCTTTGGGTTGGTACATTTAACCAGTCACTATGCATCCATAGTGTTGCTTCTCACCTACATGATCACAGAGACTTTTTTCAAGGTCTAGACGCTTTGTTTTGTGA
This sequence comes from Schistocerca cancellata, assembly GCF_023864275.1. Lineage (NCBI taxonomy): Eukaryota > Metazoa > Arthropoda > Insecta > Orthoptera > Acrididae > Schistocerca > Schistocerca cancellata. Next base: position 52,858,143 of record NC_064635.1, on the reverse strand, counting down.
CTGCAAAATGCCTGACGATTACCATTCATTTCTTGAAGCTGAATTTTGTTTTTTCACCACTCACGAATACAACTCTCGCTCACATTGTGCATTCTTCCCACTCTACTTATTCAACAATTTTAAGTTTTCTAAGTTGTGTGTGAATGACAACAAAAACTTGTAGCCATAATCAACAAGTTAACACACAGTTAAAACTTCACCTGTAACATGCTGCTGACGCGTCACAAACTAGCACCGCAACAATGGGATCTACTGTTGGAGTAGGAGCATTACCAATCTTACTGCAATTATTCTGCACATCCCACTTTTTCGTCTTTAAATTCGGGAAAAAATATGTGCTGACTATTTGTGTGTATATGGTAAATCATGGCAGTGGAGTGGTTTACATGTGTTAGTCGGTTGTATGGAATCAGTGCACTAAGATGAGTCAATACAGAAATGTGTCATAAGGAAATAAAGCAGCTATCATGTTTCGAAGTGCCCATGACAACACTACAAACGAAGTTGCCCAACATCGACTACAATATGTTTAAGAGACGGTGTACTACTCGCAGCTCTGTAATATGGCATAAAAATAGTGGTCATAGTATGATGTTAAATGACAGGGATTGGAGATTAGCATCACACCTCGTCAATAACAATCGGTTTGAGACACAGCAGGATTTGCTGTTAGTGAATTCAGGTCCATCTCAACCAGTTTCTGAACAAACACTGTGAAATGAAAGGCATGCAAAAGACATCTGTATTTGGGTACCTCACAGAAGGCCATTGCTCACGACAGCACATAAAGTTGCACATCTCCAACTAGTCAACTGGGGGGAGGGGAGAGAGGGTAAATATCAATCGCTTACAATCAGTGGAAGATATAACTGATGAATTCCAAAGTATTACCAGTGCACCATCTAGAAAATTGACTGTTATAGAGGAGTTAAGAACAAACGGATACAATGGTCTAGCCGTTCCTCGTGAACCATACATTTCTGTAGTCAATGCTAAGTGGTGCTTCAGGTGGTGTAAAGAGCGACATCACTGAGGAAATGAGTTATTTGAAGTGATGAATCATATTATGCCTGGTAGCAATCTGAGGGAAGAGTTTGAGTTTGGCAAATCGCTGTAGAACAGAGAATGTAGTGTTATGGTACAGGGGTGGTTCTCATAATTATGGTGCGTTCCCTATACTGTACCCAGAAGGAGCTAAATGCAGAAGAATAGGAACACATTTTGCAGCATTGTGCACTATGTACAGCAGAGAAGCAGTACAGAGGTGAGGACTGTTTGAATCATCATGAAAATGTACCATGTCATAAAGCAGCTTCCGTGAGGCACTGGTTTGTAGACAATAACATCCCCAAAATGGACTGGCCCGCCTGGAGTTCCAACCTGAACCCAATAGAACACCTTTGGGATGTGTTAGATCACTTTTGCTCCAGACCCCAGTGGTCAACATCCCTAACTTGTCAGGTTTTGGCTCTTGAGGAGGAATGGGCTGTTGCTCCTCCACAGACACTGTGACACCTCATACAAAATGCCCCCAGCAGAGTCCAAGCCATCATAAAGGCAAAGGGTGGACACACCTCACATTGACATCCACTAATAGGTGTCCAGATATGCTTTAGCTTCTGATGCATTCTTTTATAATCAACTGCTTTTGGCCAGAGAAATCATCATAGTGAAAACCCAGATGTAACACGCAAATAACTTCTTTTGAATGGCCTCATATGGCGATCCCTCGGTTGATAGAGTGAAGTTTAAGTTTTCTGCACATAGCATTGTCAAACTTGCTACCGAGATTTTTCAATATCACGCAACACACAACAAGTAAAATATTAACTCTCATAACAAAGAAATTTTGAACTACTGATGGCCTCAGGAGAGCCAGTCATGAAAAAACTCTACCATCTGGTGAGCACGATGTATGAGACAGGCGAAATACCCTCAGACTTCAAGAAGAATATAATAATTCCAATCCCAAAGAAAGCAGGTGTTGACAGATGTGAAAATTACCGAACTATCAGTTTAATAAGTCACAGCTGCAAAATACTAACGCGAATTCTTTACAGACGAATGGAAAAACTGGTAGAAGCTGACCTCGGGGAAGATCAGTTTGGATTCCGTAGAAATGTTGGAACACGTGAGGCAATACTGACCTTACGACTTATCTTAGAAGAAAGATTAAGAAAAGGCAAACCTACGTTTCTAGCATTTGTAGACTTAGAGAAAGCTTTTGACGATGTTAACTGGAATACTCTCTTTCAAATTCTGAAGGTGGCAGGGGTAAAATACAGGGAGCGAAAGGCTATTTACAGTTTGTACAGAAACCAGATGGCAGTTATAAGAGTCGAGGGGTATGAAAGGGAAGCAGTGGTTGAGAAAGGAGTAAGACAGGGTTGTAGCCTCTCCCCGATGTTATTCAATCTGTATATTGAGCAAGCAGTAAAGGAAACAAAAGAAAAATTCGGAGTAGGTATTAAAATTCATGGAAAAGAAGTAAAATCTTTGAGGTTCGCCGATGACATTGTAATTCTGTCAGAGACAGCAAAGGACTTGGAAGAGCAGTTGAACGGAATGGACAGTGTCTTGAAAGGAGGATATACGATGAACATCAACAAAAGCAAAACGAGGATAATGGAATGTAGTCAAATTAAGTCGGGTGATGCTGAGCGAATTAGATTAGGAAATGAGACACTTAAAGTAGTAAAGGAGTTTTGCTATTTAGGGAGTAAAATAACCCATGATGGTCGAAGTAGAGAGGATATAAAATGTAGACTGGCAGTGGCAAGGAAAGCGTTTCTCAAGAAGAGGAATTTGTTAACATCGAGTATAGATTTAAGTGTCAGAAAGTCGTTTCTGAAAGTATTTGTATGGAGTGTAGCCATGTATGGAAGTGAAACATGGACGATAACTAGTTTGGACAAGAAGAGAATAGAATCTTTCGAAATGTGGTGCTACAGAAGAATGCTGAAGATAAGGTGGGTAGATCACGTAACTAATGAGGAGGTATTGAATAGGATTGGGGAGAAGAGAAGTTTGTGGCACAACTTGACTAGAAGAAGGGATCGGTTGGTAGTACATGTTTTGAGGCATCAAGGGATCACCAATTTAGCATTGGAGGGCAGTGTGGAGGGTAAAAATCGTAGAGGGAGACCAAGAGATGAATATACTAAGCAGATTCAGAAGGATGTAGGTTGCAGTAGATACTGGGAGATGAAGTTTGCACAGGATAGAGTAGCATGGAGAGCTGCATCAAACCAGTCTCAGGACTGAAGACCACAACAACAACAACAACAACAACAAAGAAATGAAAAGCAAAATCACAGCATGCAACCGATGATCACACAGTGGAAATGGGAACTGCTATGGAGACGGAGGTGAAGATTTGGCAATAGCACGTGACTACAGACCTTGCGACACTGACAATGTGTTCCGTGTGTCCTACATGAGGCTAACCCCACTATGTACTTGTCAATTTTGAACTGAAGGTGTTATTCTCACCACATGAAGAAAGGTAAATTTGTTGTAAATAGTTCAGAGTCAAGTAGTCTGAACAAGAACAGGTACAGATTTTACACTTCAAGTTTGGGACCACAAGTAACTGTCTGCTAGACACAACTGACGTGTTGGCTGTGGTGGTAAAGTTTTTAACAAATAAGAACTTAAAAACTTCCTGGCAAATTAAAAGCGTGTGCCAGACTGGAACTTAAACCTGGGACCTTTGCCTTTCACTCCAAAAACAACTCCCCAGGCTGTGGCTAGGCAATGTGTCTACAATACCCCCTTCTACCAGGAATACTAGTCCCACAATGTATGCAGGAGAATGTCTGTGAAGTTTGGAAGGTAGGAGAAGAGGTACTAGTGGAAGTAAAGCTCTGAGGGTGGGCCGTGAGGTATGCTCAGATAGTTTGGTCAGTATAGCAGTTGCCCACATCAAGTAACTGCCATATTTTTTGGTCCCAGTTTGGCACACAGTTGTAACCCTTTGCATGCTGTGCACTTATCAGCATACCTTGGAACCATTTCTGTTTGCTGTGTGCTCCACTCCAGTTGATGCCTTTGACTGTGTGAATTCCTTAATTGTGTCATTCCATCAATCATCTCACAGCTGTGGGTGAGTTACTTCCATACCTCATTTAGTAAAAAAAAAGATCAAGTATTTACGATTTAACATATGGGCCATTTGCGTGGTATAATTTGCAAAAAAACTCATTTTGATATCTTGATCCGTTTATGAAATGTGACAACTGATTTTACCACACAATCCCACAATCCCTGACGCACAGGGACAGAAATGGATGTATCGTGTGTGAACATCTCCCAGATATAAAAACAAATAATTCAAGAATTAAATGAAATTTTGTTCTGCTCTCAATTTTAAATAAAATTCTGAAATCTTATCTACATTTCATATACATGGCAACATACGGGCTAAAATCAACCATATGCGTAGTTTACACAGTGCATTTTTATCTCTGCAAACTCTAACATTTTGTGCAACACTTTACTTAATCTGACTCCACACAGTAACTGTGACAAACAATGAAAAGAAATTCATTTCCTTATCGAGCAAAGGTTTCATACTTTAAGATGCGCAAACTGAAATTTTTTTCACCATATAGTTTTCTTAAAACTGGATGATAAGTATTTCATGGCACCTGGAATAACACCTCTCAGCACAGGTAGCAGCATTATGCAAGCAGTACAGCGACAACAAAGTTATGCTCAGCAAGGTGTGCAGAGAACATGTGTGTAGGAGTCAAAGCGTTAATTTGCCAAGACGTTTAAAATTAGCACAAACTTTGCTGAAGAACGAATTTCATTCTGGAAATAACAACTTACAAGGAGTGTGTCGAATTTACCCAAAAGCAACAAATACCTTATTTACTCGAATCTAAACCGCACTTTTTTTCCAGTTTTTGTAACCCAAAAAACCACCAGCGGCTTAGAATCAAGTGCAAAGCGGAAGTTCTGAAAAATGTTGGTAGGTGCCGCCACAACTACCTTCTGTCGTCAAATGTATATAGCGCTTCGCAGGCACAAAGATAAATACTGGCACCAAAACCTCTGCGTCAGTAAATAAATTTAAAAACAGGTGGAAGACAAGCTTTTTTACTCCGCTCTGAGTTTCGAACACTGCATTTTCATACATTTTCATCCATTGAAGTAAATACAAATTCCATATTGTTCATCTTTGAATGTAGCAGCATTTCAATGCACTACGAAAATCCAACTGGCAAGACTGTTTGAGATGTTTGACAATATGGCCAACTCTGTGTTCTGAATTTTTTCCTACCTGTGAGAAGAGATGGTTGCTAATAGGAACTTTTATGAATTGTGAACCACATGCAGTATTCTCTTCACCATAATAATAACACGAATATAAACATTTTGCCATGTATTCTTTTGTGTTTGCTGCTATCTCATTTAAATCCTGTCTGCCCAATAAACTACGAAACTAGAGTGAGACAACAGCAAACGCGGAAGCAAACATGTATCATGTCATGTTTATATTCGTATTATTCTTATGCCGAATAGTGATACAGTCAGAAATGAAGCACGGCAATTGATAAAATTTTTAAATCTAAGATGACTCCAATTTCTGTGCAGGATGTAATGTACTAAAGAGGCGTCTGCAAAGATTTTCAAACAGAGAAAATTTTCGCTTAACTCTCGTTCAGAACATGTTCTATCATACGCAGTCTATTATTTGGTTCTTGTTTATCATTATCAAAGAAAGCAGCAGTATAAGTAACAACAAATAGCAATAGCAGTCTCTTGCCATTGTTTCACTCTTTGTTTCTAGTTTCTTAAATTGTAAGTGGCGATAGCAAGCACAAAAGCAAGCCTGACACAGTACAGTAATGCATTTTCAACTTTGAGTGACGTAAACACCTATAACAAAGAGAACGGCACTTATCAGATCAAAGAAAAATAAGCAATCACTTCAAACCAGACGAAGCACATGAAAAAGGAAGGGTACCCATATAAATACGGACAGAGGGCCTGACGCATAGCAACGGCTACCTGGTACAGCTTAACTGCTAAGCTTACGACCCGAACCAAACTACCATAGGTGTATCGTCATTCATTCGACCTAAATTGTGTCTCATATTACAATGGACCAACTTTGTTTCGATTTGGAGGTGTGGCCTAAAACTTTTCTCTCCCCTTGAATTTCGAGTCTCAAATTTCAGGTGCGGCTTAGACTCGGGAAAATTTTTTTTCCTCAATTTCGAGTATCATTTTTCAGGTGCGGCTTAGATTCGAGTGCGGCTCAAATTCGAGTAAATACGGTATTCACACAGTCAAAGGCATCAATTGGAGTGGAGTGCACAGCAAACAGAAATGGTTCCAAGGTATGCTGACTATACACAACAAACAGGTGTCAACACTGCCAAAATAACGTGTCAAAAGAGAACAGTTCCTTGACAAAAACTATCCTCTTTACAATAGCACTATTCTGTCAAACTGTAACACTGTAAGAGAGTACCAATTTACTCTCAGAACAAATTCTGTCAGCAAATGAAAACATACTCATAAACCTGTGACTGCCTGTAAGCCTGAGGCGAACGCCCACCGTCTTCGGCAAAGCTGTCTTCTCCACGTGGGTTACGTGCACTCCGCCCACTGGCACCTTTCTTCTGTCGAGGGGAGGGTGACCTCAGTCCGGGAGCATCTCCGTTGCGAGCAGCGCGGCCCGGCTGGAAGTCCCACTTAGCTCTGGCGTCCTCAAAATTTCTCGAAGGCGGGGCATCCTCTTCGACCCACACGGAACGACTCATGTCACCACTGTCACCACCTTTGGACATGCGAACTTTCAGTACATGTTGAAGTTCGGGCTTGTCATCTGTGGAACAAAACCAGTCATTGCATTCAGGTTATTAGACATTGACCAATTACAGAAACATTAGGGATTATGAAAATGACTAACAGATATATAACAGTCTCTCTAGTTATCGCTAAGGTCCACCGGTTGTATGGCTCCGAGTATAGCATTACGATATTCCTGTAGGAAAATAACTACCTCTCAAACAGTCAGCACAGTTTCAGAAAAGACTACCTCTGTGAAACAAAGCTTATTTTGTTCACACACAATATCTTGCACATAGTAGATGTAAGTAATATAAAACAAGTACAGTCTGTGTTCTTCAATTTCTGGAAGATGTTCAGCACTGTATCATATTACAGACCAATACAGCAGTATGGAGTATCCTTGCAGATACACAACTGGCTCAAATGATATTTGACTAATAGGCAAGGATAGGAGGAAAATTTCATGAAAACAATAATGCGAAAAACAACACGAAATTGGGGATTTTTAATGAAATAATCTGCAAAAAAAAAAAAAATAAATAAATAAATAAAATAAAATAAAAAAATAAAAAATAAAATAAAATCATAAAATATCGTAAAATTTGACATATTAGCACATAAATAAATGTTATAAATCAGAGAAAGGCTGATTGCCAATCCAATTTTTGTAACTGCTAGTTATTGAATGTTGAAATTCCATTTTGGCATCTTATTTCCTCAAGACTGGGATCTGCCTAGAATCTTAAAATGAATGATCATTTCCTGCGTAACTACAATGTGATGTCAAAATTAACACCAAAAGTTGCAGAAAAAGAACACTGAAATGGAGGGAGGGAGACAACAAATATGATGAAAAAATTTGACTAAGTTTGGAAAAAACCAGAAATGATGAAAAAATACACTGAATTTGGCAAAAAACAACAAATCTGGCTAAAAACACTGAATTTGATATTAAACACCAAATTTGGTAAAAAAAACGATTTAAGCAAACAAAACCACTGAATTTGGCAAAAAAAGGCAACACCAAATTTTGCAAACAAAAGGCAACATCAAACTTGGTAAAAATGTGACACTAAATTTGACAAAATAAGTAACACCACATTTGGCAAAAAGTAACACTGAAATTGGCAAAAAGTATCACTGAATGTGGCAAAAAGTATCACTGAATGTGGCAAAAAGTATCACTGAATGTGGCAAAAAGATAACAATGAATCTGGCAAAAATAGCAGCAAATCTGGATAAAATAGCACCAAATTTAGCAAAAAATTACAGTGAATGTATAAAAAAACTGCAAAAATAATCCAAATTTTGCAGAAAATAACTGGCAAAAGAGAACACTGAAAATGGGGGGGGGGACTCCAAATTTTGTAAACAAATATTACTTAATTCAGTGCAAAAACTAAACCAAAACATTGCAAAAAATAAAATAATGGAGAGAAAAATAACAGACAGCGAAATTGGCAAAAAATGGCACCCAATTTTATAAAAAAAAACAACAAAATTGGCATAAAAACCCAAAATTGGCAAAAATGAACTTGATCAAAAAATAAGCAGAGACACTGAATTTACCAACAATTGTTGTCAAACATTGAATTTGGCAAAAAAAAGACAATACCAAATTTGGTAAAAAAGGTAACACCAAACCTGGCATAGAAAAACACTGGACCTGGCAAAAAATAACACCATATTTGGCCATAAAATAAAACAATTTTTTCCGGTCCCTACTAGCAGGGCTCAGTATGTCATACTACAAAAACAAAAGTGACATAAGATGTGTCCCAGGAAATGCCATAGCAAGCAGAAGAGAGGAAGTACGCTGTCTTGCTGCATGTTAACATAACTAGCATAGGACAGGTGATATGCCAGCGAACTATGAGCAGCATTATCACTCGATATTCACTGTGGAGGAATTCTGTTGAACTTGACTGTGCTTATTTCGTGATTTTGTCTAAGCAAAGTGTTTTATGAGAATGTGAGCAGGTGTTGGTTGCGCGAAGGAATTGATGTAGGACTTCTAGCTACTTGCTCTTAAAAGAACGGAAGAAGAAAAAAAGACTCGTGTGTTTCTTTCCAGCCTGCACGTGAGATTACAGCTAAATGTTTCCTCTGACCTCCAAAAAACACTGTAAAATTCTTTTAATAGATGAGAGAAATTCCACAAGAAGACAGAGATTTGACTCATTAAAATTTGTATGTGATTCACATTTCACAGAGGAAATTATTCATAAAAGAGAAGTTGTGGCAGGGATGATGGTAAACTAGGAGAAACTGCAGTATGTGCCAATATTTCTTCCACCTAAGAAAATGCGCAGAATGAACTGGTGCTGGAACTAGAAGTTGTGCGATACAAAATAAGATGAGAACAGCCAATGCTGAAATCAATCTACTGAGAAAACAGTTCACAGTCGAATGTCATGTAATTCTTCAAGAATGTAAAAGCTGTAGTGTTTTATGGTTGTGAGTCCATGGAATAGTCCACAAGGGATATCATATCAACAAATCAATGGTTACACTTAACCCTTCTTTTCCTAACGACATTACATATAAAAACTCAGAGACTCACAAAATGTTAATGAAATTTAGACACATTCTCCCTGATAAAAGTACCCCCTTTGCTTCTAAAAGATCTCTCCTGTCCCTAAGAGTAACTACTGAAAGTATCTTAAGAACATTTCCACACTTGTGGAAAGAGGATTCAGTTATGTACTGACAGCATAATTTAATCATGCTCTGTCTGAATGTCATTGCGACATTGTAAGATCTCATAGTAGCAATTATACATCGTCAGCGTCATACTTCCTCAATTTTCCTATGTACCTGTAAAACTGTCAATATATTCTAGTGGAAACTTAAAAATAAATGTAGCACACACACACACACACACACACACACACAGACTGCAGTTTCAGGCAACTGAAACCACACCACAACTCACCATACCACACCACACCACACCACACCACACCACACCACAAACCAGGAGTGTGGTTTCAGCTGCCTGAGACTGCAGTCGTGTCGTTTCGTGTGTTTTCTACTGTTGACGTAGGCCTTACTGGCCGAAAGCTTTATTTGTGACAGTCTTTTTGTTGTGCCTATCTGCGACTCAGCATCTCCGCTATATGGTTAATAGCAACTTTTCTTTTCACATATCCATCACACTGAAAGACATCGTCAATTGCCTTCAAAATGCTGCCACAAAAACCACCCACACACAATTTGGATTGCATTAAGTGTTCAGATTACCAATGTAGAATGCTGCGAAAGTCAGACATCTGACACTGCACAGACTTCCATGTGGACGACATAGTTATAGGCATCCCTGGCGTACAGAAACAACTAAAAGAGTTGGGGGGGGGGGGGGGGGGGGGCGCAAGTCACCAAGTCTGGATGGAATCCCAGTTTGGTTTTACAAAAAGTACGCTACAGCATTGGCCCCTTACTTATCCCTCATTTACTGAGTCACCAAGTCTGGATGGAATCCCAATTTGGTTGTACAAAAAGTACTCTACAGCATTGGCCCCTTACTTATCCCTCATTTACTGCGAATATCTCACCCAACGCAAAGTCCCATGTGACTGGAAAAAAGCGCAGGTGACTCCTGTATATAAGAAGTCTAAAAGAACAGACCTGGTAAAAAATTTACAGACCCATATCCTTAACATTGGTTTGCTGCAGAATTCTTGAACAAATTCTTAGTTCAAATACAATAAATTTCCTTGAAACCAAAAAGCATCTGTCCACAAATAAGAACTGTTTCAGAATGCGTAGCTTGTGCAAAACTCAGCTTGTCCTTTTCTGAAAATATGCTGTGAACTATGGACGAAGGTCATCAGGTAGATCCCATGTACTGAAAGGTATCATCACTGAGTGGCTGTAGGAGGATGTAAGATGACTTGGACAAAATTTCTAGTTGGTGTGATGAATCACAGCTAGCTGTAAATGAATAAAAATGTAAATTAATGGTGACGGGTGTGATAAACAAATCCATAATGTTGGGATACAGTATTAGTAGTGTCCTGCCTTACAAAGTCACATTGTTTAAATGTCTAAGTGCAACACTGCAAAGCAGTATGAAATGGAATGAGCATGTGAGAATTGTGGAAGTGAAGGCAAATGGTTGACTTTGGTTCATTGGCAGAATTTTAGGAAAGTAGTGTGGGGGTTCAACTATAAAGGAGACCACCTATCAGATGCTAGTGCGACCTACTCTCGAGTATTGCTTAAGTATTTGCGATCTGCACCAGATCAAAGGAAGACATCGAAGCAATTCAGAGGCAGGCTGCTAAATTTGTTACTGGTAGGTCTGAACAACAAGCACACATTAGAGAGATGCTTCGGGAACTCAAATGGGAATTCCTGGAGAGAAAGTGACATTCTTTTCAAGGAACACTACTGTGAAAATTTAGAGAACTGGCATTTGAAGCTTACTGCAGAGCAATTCTACGGCTGCCAACATACATTTCGCAGAACGATCACAAAGATAAGATACAAGAAATTAGGGCTCACATGGAGGTATATAGAAAAGTTTTCCCTTCGCTCTATTTGTGAGTGGAACAGGAAAGGAAATGACTAATCAGGCTAAAGGATAATTTGTGCCATGCTCCATAAGGTGGCTTGCAGAGCACATTTGTAGATGAAGATTTAGATGTAGATCATGTGATGAACATTGTTCTAAACTGGTCTTCCACTGCATTAAATGCCTGAGTTTCTTGGACAACAAATTTGGGGGGGGGGGGGAGTTCAAGTCTTCAAAAATGTTGAAGTGTGACTGGGAAACTATCGAAACCAACAAGGAATCCCTTGACTGCAAGGTCACAGTTTAATCTTTAGTAAGGATTATTTGGAAGTGTTGCATTAACAATTATGAAGGAAACATATAAGCATGTGCATAAGGAGGGTGACAGAGAATGAGTGTCTGGGAGGTGCAGAGATCCACTTCACAAAATGGACATGACTGACATTCAAGAAATGTTAAAAAATAAACCATTAACTTGCACAGTGAACACCAAATGAAAAATGGTGTGCCACAGTGATCACAAAGGTTGACATCATCAAGATCAAAGGCAAACTCCTTGGGAGTTACAAACTGAGCAGGATGTTCAGCTAGGTATCTACTCTTAAAGAATGCAGAATCATACTGGTGTAACGAGGTGAGGAGAACTAATGGAATGAAACCAAATGTGAAACAGTCTGTCATGGAGCTTACCATGAAGCTAGCTATCCTTTACAGTGTAGCTGCATATAGTGCAACTGTATGTTTTATAGGTATAGTGAAACAACAATCTGAGGCTGAATTTGTCCAGTGGTTCCAGGCAGTATGAACTGCCATGTCACACACTTTTCAAGAGAGATAGTTTGCACTAATGGCTCTGAGCACTATGGGACTTAACAGCTGAGGTCATCAGTCCCCTGGAACTTAGAACTACTTAAACCTAACTAACCTAAGGACATCATACACACCCATGCCCGAGGCAGGATTCAAACCTGCGACCGTAGCAGTCGCGCGGTTCCAGACTGAAGCGCCTAGAACCGCTCAGCCACTCCGACTGGCTTGCACTAATGGAGTATGGCTTTATATGCAGACCAGGAATCAAGCAAAAGAAGTTATTTTAACCAGACATTGGCCAAAAGCAGTGCTCATACTACAATTCCAGTTCTCTTACACTCATTTTCCCACTCTTGCTTGCTGCGATGTAAATGTTCTCTGCTGTCCATGCAAGATCACACACATGAGAAAGAATCATAGGGGGCAGAGCACCTCCAACTTCTTGCAGCACAATACATCACTTTCGAGATAATTTACCATCCAGATTAACAGTCAGCATAATCGTATAATAATGTGTTAAGACATTGATCATAGTTGATTTTGATACAACTCTCCTAGTATCTCTTAATTTCCGCAGTTCCTTTCGTATGCATTTCCTCTTCAAATCTGGAATGGCTGGAGTTGAAAACAAATTCCTTACTGAATGATGGGCTAAGTTTGTTTATCTCATCCACAAATTTTCGGGCCAATTCTGCAGTTTGCTGACCATCATGAAGTTGACACTTTGTTTGAAACTTCATTAACTTATGTCTTCCAATTCTGTAGCACTGTTTGAAGGTATGCAACCACCCACTGCTTCCCTTGAAATAACTGTAATCTATGTTGCGAACAATTTGATGCGCATAATGTGGTAGGTCAATATCATGCACATCCTGTAAATTGTATCAAGGATCCTTGAAAGCACCAACACCAGTCAAAATCTGTTCATATTTTTTTTAACTATGCTGCAGATGATCTACCACATATGTAATTATGTTTAGCACCTGCTCCTTAGGCAACCATTGTCCTTTACCATGTTTCACTGGAGAAGGAATTTGTGGCTTCCTGCCCGACAAGGATCACGATTACATGGCTCAACACCTGGTTCAATATCACTTTCACATGTTAAGCACACATTGTCATCATTGCACTCCTCATGCATACCCAAACAATCGAGCATATACGACACCACACATTCCACTTGCACATCTTGCAGAGACGCTACTTATTTCTCACTCTGCAAAATTCCTTGGGTTCCTTTCTGATGAAATGTCAACTTCGGCAACTGTAGTTGTTGACATAATGCAGTGTTTGCTACGTTTATCACTGCCGTTCCTCTGCTTCGTATCGACACCACTAGCACTGCTGCGAGTTACTTGTCTACTAAGCAGTTCAACTATGCTCTGTAGCCTCATGCTGTGCTCACCATAGGATACCCCAGTCCCACCTCCTGTCGCCATTAGCAGCCAATGTTGTGGCTGCATGGTAGACAATTATGGCATGTCGAATGTCATAAATGTCATTGACCTCGAGCGACTCACACTCGAGAGGTTCCTCTCGAGTGGCAACTGATCGTCCCTGGGGTAATTTTATGAAACCTACACATTTCTTTACGTAAACTTATGTCCATGCACGAAATGATGAGCTGCGCATTGCAACTGCCGTAGTAATATGTGCTCACCTGAATCACAAGCCGAGCAACTATCTCAAGTTGGAACCAGTGAGCAGACTTTCTCCTTCTAACTTACTATGGAAATGTATTAGGACCAATAATGTCCTAAAATATACACTAACTATTTATCAGGTAGAACATCAGCACTATTGGTTTGTTCCAAGACAATGCTGTTGTCTACAGCAAAGCACTGTTGTTGTTGATCGCAAACTAACTTGAAAAAATTGAACTTCGCATAATGTACAGCAGTTCTCTTTAAATGGAAAGAAATGCCCACAACAAAGATAACGAACAGAATAGTATCCAACGTGACATCCTGAGAGCCATGTCTTGACTTCAGAAAAGCACCCGAGACTCAATGCTACACCAATGCTTATTAATGAAAGTACAACCACATACAGCATGAAGCGAAATTTATGACTGGATTGAGGATTTCTTAGTAGGGAGGACATAACACATTATCTTGAATGGAGAGTCATTCACAGGTACAGAAGTAACTTCAGGTTCTTAGCAGGGGCTGCCAATGTGTTGTGCATTATTGTCCTGGCAGGCAAAGTGAAATCAGATGCCAGGATTGCAGATTATAGAAACAAAGTGCGTCCCTTCAGACTGGGTCAAACATCTGAATGCCTCACAAAAGTTAAAACAGTGTCAACAATAGAACTAGAAATTATTATGTTAAAATTGAAAAACAAAAATTCTTCAGGTTGGAATGGAATACCCACAATAGTTCTTAAATTTGTATGTAAAATAACAGAACACCCACTGCCTATGATGGATGTTACACAAAGGTGATAAAAGTATGCATAAATAAAACCGCTGTTCAAAAAAAGGGTCACATGAGAGGATATGCTAACTTATTATCCCACCTATCCCCTTCCAGTCCTGTCAAAAATATTCAAGGAGCTGCTGCCATCCGGATTCGAAGTTTTATTGAGAAACGTGAGTTTATTTTGAAAAAGAAATTTGGCTTCCAGAGTGGAAAACGCTCTATAGATGTAATTAACAAGTTTGTTGACAAGATTAGCACATCATTAGGCAATAACAGTAGTCTTACAGTGGTCTTTCGTGAGTTCACAAAAGCTTCTGATCAGTGACAGCTGTTGTGTAAGAGCACAAGAGCATGTACAGGTACACACCCTAACTTTTGATACCTTGAGGATTTATTGGTTATTTTTCCTTTGAATGCTGTTAAACACAATGCAGATGTGGTAATCTGAAACACATGGCACTAAAGCTACCGCGCTATGCTACAATGCTCCTCTAGACTCTGTGAAACCTGACATCAGGGTTGCGAGCACACCTTCAGTTGTGCATGTTTTAAGGAGCTTTCGGACATGTGCGACTGGTGTGGTGTATTTGCTTTATATGCCAAATACATATGGGTTTGATAAACAACATGCACTGCTAGACCTTACTACTCAACTACAAGCTTACATCAATGCCTCCAGGTGGCAGCACACTGCAGCAGACATTTATCCCCTTTTGCTTGGTATAAATACCACTAGACGGTAGCACATTTCTCAGATATGCCAGTTCACTCACTATACAGTAAAATTAGATTAGACATCAGTATATGTTACAGTTATACTGATAAAAAAAATCTATTTTGTGGGATTCTGAATGAGATACAGTATATTACGCTTTGGATTTTATTGTAAAGTGATCCGTTTGAGGTGCTGAAAACCATTAAGCACATCATCGTCAACTGTGAGACTGTAGCATTTATTCATGCTTCTGAAATCTGTTGACCTTATGGTGAATCAGGTTTATCTGTACTATAGGCCAACATTCTACACATATATGAAAATTCACAAAAAGCTGTCTCACTGATTTCTCTGATATTCACTTAAATGTTGGGTCGAAGATGGTGTGCTTTTGGCACTTGTGGTTCTCGGCACCTCATTTGTATTCTAGTCCAATGACCTTGTTGGTAGATAGTACTACTTGAATTTAATCATTTCCACAAATAGTAGTTTGTGTTTGGAGCTGGTTGTTTAGTGGGCAGGAATCAGCTTTCCTGTGCAGTGTCAACATGAATTCCACTGAATTTGTTTCTGGTGCTAACAGAAAACTGCCAGGAAAAGTTAGTCACAAAGGAACTAGGGTCTCCCAGAGCAGATCCGTTGTCTGCAAGTGACAAAATCAAGTAAGTATGACTATACATGCACATTTAACAAAAAATTGTACAATAAGCATAAGCTGCCGTGTGGGTGCAATGTAAGAATGTCAGATTTTCAGCATAGAAGTTAATTTGTTATCTAATACACATATTAGGGATCTTGTACATTTCTCAAAAACAAATAAATAAATAAAATAATTAAAAACTTCCAGTTACACAAAAATTCAAAACAGTGAGGAGTGAGAGCTTAAACGGTATTTTGTTCTTGCCATAAACTGTACTTAATTTTTAACAAAATTCTACAAAAACAATTATTTCTTTTTTCAGACAAGTTATGCTTATTATTATTCACAGCAGCTGAAGTTGTATAAACATGTTGATAAGCATAACTGTTTTACAGCAGAAACTGTTGTACAGCAGACACTATTAATTTCACACTTCCATATTTATTTGAATTTAAAAATTTGTGAACACCCAGAATGTATACATATGAGTTGCCACTGTCTCTGACACAATTTTATGCACTTCTTATCTATGAACTTGACAGCTATGGAATTTGGATAGTGTTTTACAAAGGCTTACCTCATATCTGTGCAACTGAAAACAAAGAGTGACTGTCTCTGCAAATGCAGCAAACTATTCTTCCAAATGGAAGACAGAAACACCTGGGGCCAACTGCACCAACGCTGATTAAAAAGCAAGATAACTGACGATCCCATAAACACAGTTAAAGCTTAATCGTGATTAAGTTAGCTAACTGGGAGTTTGACCGCAGTTACCTCGATGAGTTACAATATTGTAACTTCCTTGCTATGTTTTACTTATGCAAGATTTTCATATTGTTTACAAAAAGTGGGTATCGTGACCGTGCCATGGAGACCAAAAAGAGAACAACAAATTCTTCAAAAACTGAACTTGACATCATTCTGGAGTTGGTTGGCCCCCACGCAGCAACATTAGAGTGTGATTGAAACAAATCTTCAGTTTAGGAAAGAAATTAAACAGCACAATTCTACCACATTGGATCACCAATCACAGCTGTCAATTATAAATTTTCACCAATCACCAGAAATTTTATCTCCACCAAGTTGTATCTCAGTCCTAGGTAATTGCATTGATGAATTAAAGTCACCCAACCTAGTTGACATAATCTGCCTCTCTGAACACCATGTGACCACTGGTATAGCAACTAGGCCTAAGCACAATGAGAAACTCAGACAGAAGAGTACTGCAAATGTTAGAATAAGGAAAGGTTCTCATAAAAGTATAATTAAAAATAATGTAAGTATATTTCATCAAAATATTGGGAGTTTAAAGAAAAAAATAGATGAGCTTCTGGTTTGTTTAGAAGATTTAGAAGCTGAGAATGAAATAGATATACTATGCCTGTCTGAGCATCACATTGTTACTGATGTGGATAAGGTAAATGTAAGTGGATATAAGCTCTCTGCACATGTAATGAGAGAAAATATGGAGAAAGGAGGAGTTGCCATATATGTCAAAAGTCATCATTGTGCAAAAAGTATAGAAACAAAAAAGTTTTGTGTAGAGAAACATATAGAAGCATGTGCCTGTGAGCTTAAATTAAATAAAGGCACATTTATAATTGTAACTGTATATAGGTCCCCATCAGGAAATTTTCATCTATTTCTGAAAAATTTGGACTCCTTGTTGTGCTATCTGTCAGACAGGGGGAAGCAAATTATTATTTGTGGGGACTTCAATGCAGATTCTCTGAAAGAGGGTAATAGGAAAAATGACCTTGAAGTATTACTCGGTTCTTTCAATTTGATACCCATTATTGATTTTCCTACTCGGGTGGTACAGGATAGCAGCTCACTGATAGATAACTTCTTTATAGACCAAGATAAGTTTAACCAGATAAATGCTCAGCCTGTTGAGAATGGTCTTTCTGATCATGGTGCACAGCTAGTTACAATATGTGACATAGCTCCATTCAGCAATACTAAACAGTCCTACAAGGTAGTACGTTCAGTCAACGATTTAACAATTGCAAATTTCAGGGAAAGCCTACAGCAGTTAGACTGGGATGAGGTGTACCATGAACCTGATGCCAATTTAAAATATAATTTATTTCATGACATTTTTGTAAATGCATTTGAAAACTGCTTCCCCAAGAAAATAGTTAAATATACTTGTAAGAAACCTTGTAACAAACCATGGCTTACTAAGGGTATAAAAATATCTTGTAACCGGAAAAGGGAAATGTATTTGACAGCAAGAAAGAGTAGTGACCCAGAAACTATCAAACATTATAAAAACTACTGTGTTATATTAAGAAAAGTTATTAAAAAATCCAGAAGTATGTGTATCATGTCTGAAATCAGCAACTCTGATAATAAAATTAAAACAATTTGGAATATTATTAAAAGAGAAACAGGTCAACCAAGAGCACAGGAAGACAGTATTACCATCAAATTGAATGAAAACTTTATGAACAAAAAGTCAGAACTTGAAAATATTTTTAATAATCATTTTCTAAATGTTGTGGATATAGTAGGATCCAGGTGTTCATTAGAAGATGCTAGGCTGTTAATGGAAGAGGCCATACCTATGCAATTTGATACAATTGAAATCTCACCCACTTCTCCCTCTGAAATTAAGAAAATAATAAACTTGCTTAAAAGCAAAAACTCACATGGAATTGACGGCATTTCCAGCAAAATACTAAAAGCTTGTTCTCAACAGATTCTCAGCCACCTGTGTAATAGCTCTCTGGAACAGGGCATTTGCCCTGATAGACTGAAATATGCTATTGTTATACCTTTGCATAAAAAGGGGGATAGATCTGATGTCAACAATTACCGTCCAATCTCCCTTCTAACAGCTTTATCCAAAATTTTTGAGAAAGTAATGTATTCAAGAGTAGCTTCACATATCTGTAACAAACAAGTACTAACAAAATGTCAGTTTGGTTTCCAGAAAGGTTTTTCAACAGAAAATGCCATATATGCTTTCACCAATAAAATTTTGAATGATCTGAATAACCGAACACCACCCATTGGGATTTTTTGTGATCTCTCAGAGGCTTTCGATTGTGTAAATCATGAAATTCTGCTAGACAAGCTCAAGTATTGTGGCATGAATGGGACAGTGCACAGATGGTTTAATTCGTACCTAACTGGAAGAGTGCAGAAAGTTGAAATAAGTAGTTCTCATAATATGCAAAGATCAGCACATTCCTCAAACTGGGGAACTATCAAGAATGGGGTTCCACAAGGGTCAGTCTTGGGTCATTTGTTGTTCTTAATATATATTAATGACTTGCCATTCTATATTCATGAAGAGGCAAAGTTAGTTCTCTTTGCTGATGACAAGTATAGTAATCACACCTGACAAACAAGACTTAACTGATGAAATTGTCAATACTGTCTTTCAGAAAATTACTAAGTGGTTCCTTGTAAACGGACTCTCACTGAATTTTGATAAAACACAGTACATACAGTTCCGTACAGTGAATTGTATGACGCCATTAATAAATATAGACCTTAATCAGAAGCAGTTAGCTAAGGTAGAATATTCAAAAATTTTAGGTGTGTCCATTGATGAGAGATTAAATTGGAAGAAACACATTGATGATCTGCTGAAACGTTTGAGTTCAGCTACTTATGCAATAAGGGTCATGGCAAATTTTGGTGATAAACATCTTAGTAAATTAGCTTACTACGCCTATTTTCACTCGTTGCTTTCATATGGCATCATATTTTGGGGTAATTCATCACTGAGGAATAAAGTATTTATTGCACAAAAGCGTGTAATCAGAATAATAGCTGGAGTCCACCCAAGATCATCCTGCAGACATTTATTTAAGGATCTAGGGATATTCACAGTAGCTTCTCAGTATATATACTCTCTTATGAAATTTGTTATTAACAACCAAACCCAATTCAAAACTAATAGCAGTGTGCATAACTACAATACTAGGAGAAAGGATGATCTTCACTATTCAGGATTAAATCTAACTTTGGCACAGAAAGGGGTGAATTATACTGGCACTAAAGTCTTTGGTCACTTACCAAATAGTATCAAAAGTCTGACAGATAACCAACAAGTATTTAAGAAGAAATTAAAAGAATTTCTGAATGACAACTCCTTCTACTCCATAGAGGAATTTTTAGATATAAATTAAAAAAAAAATTAATAAAAAATAAAAAAATAAAAATAAAAAACACAAAAAATGAAAAAGTTGTTATATTAACTTAAATATGTTGCTAAATTAACTTAATTATGTCTTGTATTGGAAAATTTGACTCGTTCCACATCATTACGAAATATCGTATTCATGATCCATGGAACTAGTATTAATCTAATCTAATCTGTAAAAAAAAACTGACAGTTCCAACTGTCAGAGAAAAAGGATGTCTGGGTAAATATAACGATACAGTTCAATTGCACTATAGGTACTATTAAATATTATTTGACTTATGAATTGATAAATTTCTATTAGTAATGTAAATGAAAACACTATTTCTCATGGTGCTTAGAGTAACATTGCAGTAACAAGTCAAGATATACAGAATGCAAAGACAGGTTAAAGTGTACTTACAGTGTCAGCGGCACTTTCGTATGTGCTCATGTTGGCAACCAACAACATTAATTATTCATTTTATGAGCAACAAAAAACTATTTGCCTAACTTTGGTCGGGTTTTCGGGTTTTACAAAGAATATCGACAGCAATGAATTTAATAGAGGGAAACATTCCACATGGGAAAATATATATAAAAACAAAGATACTGTAACTTACCAAACAAAAGTGTTGGTATGTTGATAGAGACAATAAAACACACACACACACACACAAATTTCAAGCTTTTGCAACCCAAGGTTGCTTCATCAGGAAAGAGGGAAGGAGAGGAAAGATGAATGGATGTGGGTTTTAAGGGAGAGGGTAAGGACTCATCCCAATCCCGGGAGCGGAACGACTTACCTTAGGGGGAAAAAAGGACAGGTATACACTCTCTGCACATATACAGACACAGGCAGACATATGTAAATGCAGAGAGGTTGGGCAGAAATGTCAGTTGAGGTGGAAGTACAGAGGCAAAGATGTTGTTGAATGACAGGTGAGGTACGAGTGGCAGCAACTTGAAGTAGTGAACTCACGAAAGACCACTGTAAGACTACTGTTATTGCCTAATGATGTGCTAATCTTGTCAGTGATACAGGGATTAAATTGCACTAATTGTCCTGGATTTTTCTTTGTAAAGGAACATTTGAAAATGGTATTAAGCGTTTCAGCTTTTGGTTTGCTACTGTCAATTTCAGTTCCTATCTCATATGCTAGGGACTGGACACAACTCTAGTGTCAATAACAGCCTTTACATAGGACCAAAATTTTTTGGGTGTTGTGAAAGATCACCTGACAATATTCTGCTATGCCAGTCACTGAAGGCAACACACATTGCTCTTTTGACAGCCAAACATGTTTCATTCAGCAAGCCAAAGGTGTTTCATTGAGTATCTCTCCATATACACCTATTGTGCAGTAATATTGGTTTCTTTTGAATTTTCTTTACAGTGAATGTGTAACATGGAGATCCCTCCCAATATGAACTTTTCTACTGGGCATATAAGAGGGCTGTTCAATAAAGAATGATCATAAATTTTTTATGGTCATAATTTCTCACACCAAAATTTAATCTTTCGAAATTCTGTTAGTTTAATGTGCAACAAACACACTGTAGTAGTTTCATTGTTGGGACTCCTGGTTCTCACTTGTAAGAGGCAGGCAAGGTTAGTCAAGTTCAGTATCACCTATTGCTACAATAGAGGTAACACATGAGGAACAATATGCAGCTTTGAAATTCTGATTTCGTCTCAACAAATCTTCAGCTGAGGCCTATACAACGTTACAGGAGGCCTATGGAGAGACTGTTCTTCCTTACAGCACAGCTCGAAGGTGGTTTAAATCGTTTGAAGAGGGGAGACAATCAATTTCAAAGGAAAGTGGACCCAGTGCTCCAGTTACCGCTCTTGCAGAAGAAAACATCAACACTGCTGCTGTTATTGTGAGAAAGGATCGACGAATTACCTTAAGATCACTTTCTGAAATATTGAACATTTCATTTGGTGCCATCCACATGTTAGTTACAGAAAAATTACACATGTGTGTATACGCGATGGGTTCCAAGACTGTCGAATTCTTGAACAAAAGGACATTCGTGTGCAGGTCTGCATGCTGTTAAGAGGAAGATCTGGAGTTTGTTTCAAATGTAATCACTGCTGATGAAACTTTGCTACATCATTTCGATCATGAGAGCAAACAGCAAAGCTCAGTGTGGAAATCTCCTTGATCACCAACCCCCCAAAAAGCAAAGGTGGTTACTTCTGTTGGGAAAGTTATGGTCATATCATTCTTTGATATTCATGGAATGGTTTATCAGCAGGTTGTACCTGCACACACATAAGTAACTGGACAATACTACAGGAACGTCTTGAAAACATATCAAGTCCATATCAGGTGCAAAAGACCACATTTCTGTGAAGTAGGCAGGATGCTGCACCACGATAATGCGCGGATGCATATTGCCAACATTGTTGCTGAATATCTTGCAAAATCAATGTGAAGCGCATCCCTCACCCTCCCTATAGTCCGGATTTAGACCCATGTGTCTTTTTTTCTATTCCCAACATGATGCCGTGTGGCATCGCCCGCTCTGCCTGTGAGTGGACATGTGGCTGCTCCTTCATCAAGGTCCGAGCAGGCACACGGGGGGGAGGGGGGTTATTAGTTATTGGGAGCTCCAACGTTAGGCGGGTGATGGAGCCCCTTAGGGAAATAGCAGGAAGGTCGGGGAAGAAGGCCAGTGTTCACTCTGTCTGCTTGCCGGGGGGTCTCATCCGAGATGTGGAGGAGGCCCTACCGGCGGCGATAGAGAGCACTGGGTGCACCCGACTACAAATTGTTGCTCATGTCGGCACCAATGACTCCTGCCGTCTGGGTTCAGAGGTCATCCTCAGTTCGTACACGCGGTTGGCGGAATTGGTGAAGGCAGAAAGCCTCGCTCGCTGGGTGGAATCAGAGCTAACTATTTGTAGTATCATTCCCAGAACCGATCGCAGTCCTCTGGTTTGGAGCCGAGTGGAAGGCTTAAACCAGAGGCTCAGACGATTCTGAGGAGATCTGGGGTGCAAATTTCTCGACCTCCGCTATCGGGTGGAGAAATGTAGGGTCCCCCTGAATAGGTCAGGCGTGCACTACACGCCGGAAGCGGCTACAAGGGTAGTGGAGTACGTGTGGAGTGCACATGGGGGTTTTTTAGGTTAGAGAATCCCCTCCCTAGGCCCGACAAGACGCCTCCTGAGACACGGCAAGGTAGGAGTAGGCAAAATGCAACAGGGAATAACAATATTAATGTGCTAATAGTAAACTGCAGGAACGTCTATAGAAAGGTCCCAGAACTGCTCTCATTAATAAACGGTCACAACGCCCATATAGTACTAGGGACAGAAAGTTGGCTGAAACCAGACGTAAACAGTAATGAAATCCTAAACTCAGATTGGAATGTATAACGCAGAGACAGGCTGGACAGTGAAGGGGGAGGCGTGTTTATAGTGATAAGAAGTGCAATAGTATAGAAGGAAATTGACGGAGATCCGAAATGTGAAATGATTTGGGTGAAGGTCACGGTTAAAGCAGGCTCAGACTTGGTAATTGGATGTCTCTATAGGCCCCCTGGCTCAGCAGCTGTTGTGGCTGAGCACCTGAAGGATAATTTGGAAAATATTTCGAGTAGATTTCCCCAACATGTTATAGTTCTGGGTGGAGATTTTAATTTGCCGGATATAGACTGGGAGACTCAAACGTTCATAACGGGTGGCAGGGACAAAGAATCCAGTGAAATTTTTTAAAGTGCTTTATCTGAAAACTACCTTGAGCAGTTAAACAGAGAACCGACTCGTGGCGATAACATATTAGACCTTCTGGTGACAAACAAACCCGAACTATTTGAAAAAGTTAACGCAGAACAGGGAATCAGCGATCATAAAGCGGTAACGGCATTGATGATTTCAGCCGTAAATAGGAATATTAAAAAGGGTAGGAAGATTTTTCTGTTTAGAAAAAGTGACAAAAAGCAGATTTCAGAGTACCTGTTGGCTCAACACAAGAGTTTTGTCTCAAGTAGAGATAGTGTTGAGGATCAGTGGACAAAGTTCAAAACCATCGTACATTATGCGTTAGATGAGTATGTGCCAAGCAAGATCACAAGAGATGGAAAAGAGCCACCGTGGTACAACAACCGAGTTAGAAAACTGCTGCCGAAGCAAAGGGAACTTCACAGCAAACATAAACATAGCCAAAGCTTTGCAGACAAATAAAAATTACGCGAAGCGAAATGTAGTGTGAGGAGGGCTATGCGAGAGGCGTTCAATGAATTCGAAAGTAAAGTTCTATGTACTGACTTGGCAGAAAATCCTAAGAAATTTTGGTCTTATGTCAAAGCGGTAGGTGGATCAAAACAATATGTCCAGACACACTGTGACCAAAATGGTACTGAAACAGAGGATGACAGACTAAAGACCGAAATACTAAATGTCTTTTTCCAAAGTTGTTTCCCAGAGGAAGATCGCACTGTAGTTCCTTCTCTAGATTGTCGCACAGATGACAAAATGGTAGATATCGAAATAGACGACAGAGGGATAGAGAAACAATTAAAATCGCTCAAAACAGCAAAGGCCTCTGGACCTGATGGGATACCAGTTCAATTTTACACAGAGTACGCGAAGGAACTTGCCCCCCTTCTTGCAGCGGTGTACCGTAGGTCTCTAGAAGAGCGTAGCGTTCCAAAGGATTGAAAAAGGGCACAGGTCATCCCCGTTTTCAAGAACGGACGTCAAACAGATGTGCAGAACTATAGACCTATATCTCTAACGTCGATCAGTTGTAGAATTTTGGAACACGTATTGTGTTTGAGTATAATGACTTTTCTGGAGACTAGAAATCTACTCTGTAGGAATCAGCATGGGTTTCGAAAAAGACTGTCATGTGAAACCCAGCTCGCGCTATTCGTCCACGAGACTCAGAGGGCCATAGACACGGGTTCACAGGTAGATGCCGTGTTTCTTGACTTCTGCAAGGCGTTCGATACAGTTCCCCACAGTTGTTTAATGAACAAAGTAAGAGCATATGGACTATCAGACCAATTGTGTGATTGGATTGAGGAGTTCCTGGATAACAGGACGCAGCATGTCATTCTCAATGGAGAGAAGTCTTCCGAAGTAAGAGTGATTTCAGGTGTGCCGCAGGGGAGTGTCATAGGACCGTTGCTATTCACAATATACATAAATGACCTGGTGGATGACATCGGAAGTTCACTGAGGCTGTTTGCAGATGATGCTGTGGTGTATCAAGAGGTTGTAACAATGGAAAATTGTACTGAAATGCATGAGGATCTGCAGCGAATTGACGCATGGTGCAGGGAATGGCAATTGAATCTCAATGTAGACAAGTGTATTGTGCTGCGAATACACAGAAAGATAGATCCTTTATCATTTAGCTACAAAATAGCAGGTCAGCAACTGGAAGCAGTTAATACCATAAATTATCTGGGAGTACGCATTAGGAGTGATTTAAAATGGAATGATCATATAATGTTGATCGTCGGTAAAGCAGATGCCAGACTGAGATTCATTGGAAGAATCCTAAGGCAATGCAATCCGAAAACAAAGGAAGTAGGTTACAGTATGCTTGTTCGCCCACTGCTTGAATACTGCTCAGCAGTGTGGGATCCGTACCAGATAGGGTTGATAGAAGATATAGAGAAGATCCAACGGAGAGCAGCGCGCTTCGTTACAGGATCATTGAGTAATCGCGAAAGCGTTACGGAGATGATAGATAAACTCCAGTGGAAGACTCTGCAGGAGAGACGCTCAGTAGCTTGGTACGGGCTTTTGTCAAAGTTTCGAGAACATACCTTCACCGAAGAGTCAAGCAGTATATTGCTCCCTCCTACGTATATCTCGCGAAGAGACCATGAGGATAAAATCAGAGAGATTAGAGCCCACACAGAGGCATACCGACAATCCTTCTTTCCACGAACAATACGAGACTGGAATAGAAGGGAGAACCGATAGAGGTACTCAAGGTACCCTCCGCCACACACCGTCAGGTGGCTTGCGGAGTATGGATGTAGATGTATATGTAAAAAATGCTTTCGTGGGAGGCATTATCAATCATGAGTAGCAATGGTGTAGGCTGCGGAGATGATTTTTAAGAACCTCTCACAAATGGTTTCCAGAATGTATTTGAAGACTGGCAGAAATGCTAGGACAAGTGGATCACATTCATGGGAGACTACTTTGAGAAGGACCATCAAAATTATGAGGATGAGTATGTTATAAAAAAAATTATGATCACTCTTTATTGAATAGCCCTTAGATTTATCCAGTGTGTGGTGAACTATCCTTTTAAACTTGAGCCAGAGTTCTTCTGCATGCTTCCGACCTGTGTCAAGTTCCTCACTGAGATATGACATTACTGATTTTTCTATCCAGTTTACTAAACATATACCTACGAGGGATGCCCAGAAAGTAATGCGCCACATTTTTTTCCTTCAACAATTCTTTATTGAATATAACGAGACTTACACACACAAAAGAATGTTGTTTTATCTACGCACCCTAGTTTTCCACGTAATCTCCATCCCATTCTATGCTTTCCTCCAGCACAAAACAAGGGTGTCTATGCCCTGTCTGTAACAATCCTTGTCCTGGTGGCAGAGCCAGTGCTTCACTGTGTGAATCACCTCCTCATCATCCTCAAAATGTCTTCCACGAATGGCACCATTTAATGGCCAAAACAAGTGGAAGTCTGTGGGGGCTAGGTCAGGTGTGTCAGATGCGACAACCGTGGATGGTCTCCCCAACCACTGCAAATTATGGAGCTCTGGCGAATCACCTCCAGATGACCTCGCCCTTCGTGTCCAGTGCCTAACTGTATTCCTGTCGACGACAGATGCTCAGAGACTTTCCACAAGTGTTTGTGAATATTCCTCACCGTGTTTTTATCTGCAGTAGGAAATTCAATGACAACACATTGTATGTAACATACATCACCTACAGACACCATTCTGAAACTGACCTACAGCTACGCTATCTGACAGAAGTGACAGAAACTTGGTGCGCTAACTTTAAATAATACATATGTAATGTAGCATTGTTTTTGCCTGAGAAAAAAATGCAGTGCATTACTTTCTGAGCAACCCTCATACTTTGGTAAGCATTGTTGCCACAACCGCATCAGGGTCACCAGCTGAGAAGCGGGGACTGGTGTCTCCGATGGTTGGGGGACAGTGCTCCCCCGAGGTAGGTGGTGCAGGAGCAACAGGGAGGGAAGTGCCCCCCACTATCAAGGGAGCAGGTGTAGTCTTCCGGCTCTGAGAGACGACTGGAACTCGTGGAACTGATGGGGCTACAACTGTTCTTGTAGCGGTGACTTAAGAGGTGGTCATAGCCACAGGATGTAGGCACTCAAATTTCCTCTTGGCTTCAGTGTAGATCAGTTGGTCCAAAGTTTTTTATTCCATGATTTTCCTTTCTCGCTGTAAAATCCTGCAGTCTGGTGAGTAAGGGGAATGATGCTCTCTGCAGTTGACACAGATGGGAAGTCGGGCACATCGAGTATTGGGATGGGATGGACGTCCACAATCTCAACATGTGATGCTGGAAAAACAGCAGGAAGACATATGCCCAAACTTCCAGCACTTAAAGCACCGCACTGGGGGAGGGATATATGGCTTGACATCACAGCTGTAGACCATCACCTTGACCTTTTCGGGTAATGTATCACCCTCGAAGGCCAAGATGAAGGCACTGGTGGCAACCTGATTATCTCTCAGACCCCGATGGACGCACCGGACGAAATGAACTTCTCGTCGCTCTAAGTTGGCGCGCAGCTCATCGTCAAACTGCAAAAGAAGGTCCCTGTGGAATATAACACCCTGGACCATATTTAAGCTCTTATGAGGCGTGATGGTAATGGAACCATCCCCCAGCTTGTCACAAGCAAGTAATGCCCTTGACTGGGCAGAGGATGTTATTTTTATCAAGACTGACCCTGACCATATTTTGGACAAGCCTTCCACCTCCCCTAACTTGTCCTCTAAATGATCTACAAAAAACTGAGGCTTCGTCGAGACAAACGAGCCCCCATCAGCTCTCGTACATAAGAGGTACCGGGGCGAATAAGGTTCGACGCAATCCTTAGCCTGGCGTTCCTCCCAAGGTGTGGTCAGGGAGGGGAACAATTTAGGATCATAATTCCTTGCACTGTACTGAGACTTGTAATGCTTGGAGACTGCTGGCATTTGATCACCAGCAAATGATGACGTGGTACCTTCATCGCACATTATCAGCCACACTCTCCAACCAGGGACTATACCCACAGGTGCCACCCAGCCGCAGCAAAGGCCACCTGGCAGGATGGCCATTGCCGGGCGTGCCGATACCCCAGGGTGACAGGTAGCGGTGGCAAAATATAACGTAACTGATAGAAATAACCGGTTACTGGCAAGTAACGGTTACTATGATAACCGCTCATCTGATACTGGCAGTTATTTCAGTAACTGCCAACAGTGCCTCGCGCCATCTGTTGACCGAATATCGTACTACACTCTTGCGTCAACTCATCGGAGATCTGGCTATGAAGGAGATGGATTGACCATTTGGAAGGCATTCTGTAGGTCATGAGAATAACTGTGAGACTGTGTGCCATCTGTTGATAAGAACTGTGTACTATTTCGTGTGCCTTCATTACTTTTAGCACACACAATTAAATACAGTTAATGTCAGAGCGGTGCCTGATAGGAGCTGCAGTACAGGCATTAACAAGTACAGTTGTTCCCTTGAGCCGCCGCCTTATATGTCAGTTTATCTTGGACGAGTAGTATAAAGAGAGTTACTGTAAGGAATTCGAGCGACTATGGAAATAACTGTCAAAGATCTGTATTCTTCTCTGGCAGTTACCATTATTGGCTCACAGATCTCGTTCTCTGACAGTTATCGAGCTACCACTACAGGTAACCTGGAAGTTGGTAACGGAATAACTGTGTGTCTGTGTTCCTGACTTGGGGACTCCAGTCGTAAACACTGGTGATATTTCCAGAGAGGATAGTTATTGGAGCGAACAAATATTTTCGAACTGCTTTGGAAATTGCGAATGACAAATAACATGTCAGAAAGTATAACATAATACATTTGAATATAATAATTACTATCCTCATCATTTGTCAGGAGACCGTCAAAATATGTGAATATATTACAGTAACTGCTAATATTTACAGAATTGATACACTGTCAGAATAAAACACAGTTATGCACTTTTAATAAATTTATCATACACAGAATAACTGATCTTGACTGCTGTCACCAAGTGCTGTCAAAACTGAAATATAGTAGAATTTTTACTTAAGCTGGCCTAACAGTCTCTGTTAAGATATTCATCTACAGAGTAGGAGGAGGGGTCAATGGAAGCGTCCGATTCTACCCGTCTGCTTTGACATAAAGGTGTTGTAGTGTGTGAATGTCATAACGGCACGGTGTTTATGCATTGGTTTTGCGTGTATGTGTGTGTGTGTGTGTGTGTGTGTGTGTGTGTGTGTGTGTGTGTGTGTGTGTGTGAGTGTGGTATTGGGTTTATTTGAGCCTTGGTGTTGGATGTGTGGAGTCGTTGGTGGCAGTGATTGTAATTCCAACGTAAGATTTGGAAGTTTTTTCAGTGAATTATCAAGTTTTTCTGTTTATGTATTTGGCGTTTTTTTTTTTCTTTTTGTTCGTCATTTTGTGTTTTAGGATCATGGTGTGTTTTTTTCACTAGCTTGCCCTCACCCTAAAACCACCAACTTCCCGCAGTTGTCCCGTCAGTTTGATTGAATTTTTGGAGGGAGATGTTATTGTCTTATTTACATGCATCTGCGTGTTTGTTGCCATGTGTATGTAGTGACGTCATAGAGACACTTAATATAGCCATTTCCGCCCTTTTGATGATGTCACGGGTCAAAGCAGACACGTGGAATCAGACACTTCTGTATCAAAAAGTCTTTCAAACACACTGTAAACTGTGCTTTATCTGAAAACAAGTTTTTAATGGTTGCTGACTTGCTGGCAGTTTATTGAAAATGAGTGTTCCTGAATATTGGACCAAGGTAAGCGATTTTAGGTCTTTATATAGACTGCTGTTCCTATTTCTAGTATTGATATCGTGTATTGAGCTATTGGTTGGAAATACTTGCAACAAATTTCATTAAGAAATAAATATACTAGGAAGCAGTGGTTAGTATACAAAGTTCCTCGAACAGGTTCCTACATGATGTTCTTGAATTTATACCACAAACGACTTTTATTACAAGCTTTTACATGCTAAAAACTTTTGCTCCGTTTGATGAGTTACCCCAGATCGCTTATGAAATAACAGAATGGAAGCATGTAAGCTTTTTTTATATTAATGTCTCCTACATCTGACATTCTCACTGCAAATACAGACTCGTTTAGGTGCTTCATCAATTCTGTGGTATTCCCTTCCCAACTGAATTTATTATCGAGTTGTAGTCTCAGAAATGTAACACTTTCAACCTTTTCGATCTGCATGTCTTCATATGTTGTACACATGCTGTAGCTGGAGAAATCTATCAGTTTTCCAAATCTCACATAAAACTTGGATTAGTGTACTCACACTTTCCCCAATAGGACTATCTTGTACAGGGCAGGAGTAAATGAATCTGTCACATTATCTAAATTTTTTTGTTGTATTACAAGGCTGTACACTTATTCTATTAACTGAGCAGCACAAGAAATTAAGCTTCGAATTTAACCTACAGTATTCAGTTTACATACTACTTCATACTCAAAAACGCACGATGTAAACATTTT
This sequence comes from Schistocerca cancellata, assembly GCF_023864275.1. Taxonomy (NCBI): domain Eukaryota; kingdom Metazoa; phylum Arthropoda; class Insecta; order Orthoptera; family Acrididae; genus Schistocerca; species Schistocerca cancellata. Next base: position 52,827,350 of record NC_064635.1, on the reverse strand, counting down.
ACTTAAACAGTGCTGTGGCAAAGTTCTGTTAAAAATAATGGTTATCAAATAATAACTGGAACTGCGATAACGGTTACTCCAGGATAACCGTTTGGCACACCTCTAGTGCCGGGCATCTACTCCTTGGTATACGTGGGGAGTCAACAGCGCAGGCATCAGCAGAGGAGTCCCTGTGTAGTCAGGGGGCTACAACCAACAGGGTACACAGTGGCCCCTCCACAACAGACTGACTACCGTGCTGGATATGAGGTGTAAAGAATTCCATAGTCATTGGCGGCACAGAAAACAACACTGTGTAGTGGGTGGAGGAAAACGAACCCAGAAAGGTGTCCTCGCTAAAGACATGGGGGTGAGCAGGACTGCAATGCCATGACGAGAAAGTGGGCTACAGATCTCAAGGCATGATGGACACGATGCACCATATAAGGCACCCTTCCCCAATTGGTTTGCTCTTCGGGAAAATTTTGAAAAATGGAGGTCAAATCCTACAGGGGACCACCACATAAAGGCCGAAAGGTGAGACACTCCTTTTAGTTGCCTCTTACGACAGGCAGGAATACATCAGGCCTATTCTAACCCCTCGACCCGCAGGGAGAAAACTTGGGTGGTCACTGACCTATAAATATGAAAAAAATTGAAGATGGCCTCCAAGCCTTTGTTAGTTCAGAAAGTGAAATCTGTAAGGTTAAGTTAAGAAAATTTTTTGTGAAGTAAGTAATGAGTGACAATAATAATTTCTCCCATATGAATTTTTGATGAGTTTTAATTAATGTGAAAAAGTTTAAAGGCATTTCATAAAAAACTGACACCAAAATAAAATACGAAAATTTGGACAACTTTCAGTGAACAGTGTCCCAGAAAGAATAGTAAGTATTCAGGGATACTACAGGGATGCTCATTTGAAGCAAGAAAGTCTAGTACGTAAGGGCTCTTGCTCAACAAAAGAAACTTGTTTCACAGTATCAAAGATGAAGTTCTCACAGCTCTTTAAGGTGTGCATTTTAGAGCCCATGTTTACTAGACATTTTTGCTTCGAATATTGACAATTCTTCCTGGGACATCCTGTAAAAAGTTAAACAGCACCCAATAATTATTGAAAATTTCTTGCAAAACTCCTCTCTAGAATTGAATAGGAGTAAATACAAAGTTTGTATTAAATTATAGGCAAGTCAGTTAATTACAGGAGAGCAATAATTTAACTACTGAATGCCCACATATCCTTAAAGTGCAACAACAGCTGCACGCATGTTGTTGAACAGAAATAGTACACAACAGGTCAATCAGCAAAGTAGTGTTTATCAGCAACAAAGAAGTAAAGTCGTGCCTGGAGGCTCAGAAGTTACATGCTGGTTTCAGAATATAAAAGGTCTGGGGTTCAATCCTTACTCTTCTTTTTCCTTTTCCACTTTTCATGGCTTTCTTCTCTGGGAATGCCGAACTGCACCTCGGTTGAATCTGTGTCAAATTGTAGGGCCCTGTATCTGGATGGGTATATTCAAATGTCTGAGTACACTATAAGGCTGCGGACACTAAAACAATAGCCAGATCTTCCTGGCAACAATAAAAATGCAAACTTTCTATGCAGCCAGTATGACGACATGCAGAAATTTGGGAACTGCCAATATGTGATATCATGGTTTATTACCTTCTTTCTTTGCTGGGCCAATCACAGGAGTCCAACGAGGTTTGTCAATTCCCATATCTTCCAGAAAACCTACAATTGGGATGTCCTCAGGTTCTGACCCCTCATTGTCATCCATGACTTAAGATCAAAAGGAGCTACCGTATTGCGTGCTGATAATCTGAAACCCGGAGAAGACTGCAATGTAATTCAACACTCCTCTTTCACATTAGTGATTATGAAATGACAAAATCTCACTTTAATGAGGAAGAATTTTGTTGTTTAATGTGTCAACAAACACCCTGAATGACAATAGTGTATGGAATCAGTAAATTGTCATACTGACTTCCTAAAACAGTCAAAAAAACATGCTTCACATCAGATAAGCATTTCAACACAAACATACTGAATTAATCCAACTGTTTGCTTCCATAAAGATGAAATTCTGGAACACTGCTTTTATCAGGCTGCAATGTGTACTTTCAACATTTCCTTCCTTTGTTAGCTCAATATTTAGAAGTGCAATATATATTGCACTCCAGTGATGGAGTATTTCATGCTGCTGCTGCTGCTGCTGCTGCTGTCGCCGCCACCATCGTCATTCAGTCTTCAGTTTGAAGACTGGTTCGATGCAGCTCTCCACACTACACTATCCTGTGCAAACCTCTTTAGCTCTGAATAACTGCTGCAACTTATATCCATTTGAACCTGCTTACTGCATTACAATTTCTTGATGTCTTACGATGTGCCCTTTCAACTGACCTATCTAATCTTCAGCATTCTTCTGTAGCACCACATTTCATTTCAAAGGCTTCTGTTCTTTTCTTGTCTGAACTTCTTATCGACCATGTTTCACTTCTGTACATAGCTTCACACCATAAAAATACTTTCAGAAAGGACTTCCTAACACGTAAGTTTATAATCGATGTCAACAAAGTTCTCTTCTTCAGAAATTTTCTTACCATGCCAGTCTATATTTTATATCCTCTATACCGAGGCCGTCATCAGTTATTTGGCTGCCCAAATAGCAAAACTCATTTCCTACGTCTAGCACTTCATTTCCTAATCTAACTCCCTCTGTATCACCTAATTTAATTCAACTACATTCCATTACCCTTGTTTTCCTTTTGTTGATGTTTCCTTATATCCTCCTTTTAAGGCACCATCCATTCTGTCGAACTGGTCTTCCAAGTCCTTTGCTGTCTCCAACAGAATTGCAATCATCGGCAAACCTCAAAGTTTTTATTTCTTGTCCCTGAGCTGTTAAGTCCTGTTCCAATTTTTGTTTAATTTCCTTTACCACTTGCCCAACATACAGACTGAATAACCTTTGGGGATAGGCTACAACCCAGCCTCATTTCCTTCACAGTTATTGCTTCCCCTCATTTCCTTCACAGTTATTGCTTCCCTTTCATGCACCTGGGCTCTTATAATTGCTGTCTGGTTCAAGTACAAACTGCATTTAATCTTTCCCTCCCTGTACTTTAACATAGGAGTGTCTTTGAGTCAACAGCATCAATAGCTTTCTCCAAGCGTACAAACGTAATAAACAAATGTTTGCTTTTCTCTAACCTATCTTCTGACAAAGTCGTAGGGTCAGTCTTGCCTCATGTTTCCTACATTTCTCCAGAACCCAAACTCATCTTCCCCGAGATCTGCTTCTACCAGTCTTTCCATTCCTCTGTACATAATCCATGTCAGTATTTCACAACTAAGACTTATTAAACCAAGCATTTAGTAAAACTACATATTAGAAGCATAATTCAATGCAAATATATAACAAGGACCACTACTGCTAGCTTACTACATTACACACCAACCATTGGACTGTCACAACTCTCAAAAATATAACTGTACATGTCCAACATAATTTAAGTTAATATAAGGGGCATACCAGTCTTGTGAGGGAGAGAGACAGCAAGTTTTGAGAGAAACAAACAGCATACTGAGATTCATTGCAAGAATCCTAAGGACATATAATCCATTCTCAAAAACAGCTGATTGGAAATCCCGTGTTGGTCAAATCTTCCAAGACTGTTTCTTATCCTGGCTGCCTTTATTCGGTTAACACATTTATCACACTGAGAGATAGAACAGTCAACGCCTTCATGAAAAAATGTTTGCGGTTCCCAGGCACGCATCTCTAAGTCCGAAGTAAATCGATGGTCACGAATGCCTTTCTTCAAGGTTCAAAAAATATGGAAATCACATGTGGAGAGATTGGGACTGTATGGAGGACGTGTAGGGGCTTCCCAGAAAAACTTCTGCCACATACTCGAAGCAAACTTGGCAACATCCTCCATACACTTCCAATCTCTCCCCATTTGTTTTCCACATTTTTGGAGCCCTGAAGAAAGACATTTGTGGCTGTCAATTAGCTTCGGACTTAGAGGTGTACGCCTGTGTACAATCATGGCTCCATAGGTAACCTAAAACTTTTTCGCCTGCAGGCATTAACCATCTTGTCTCACAGTGGGATAAATGTATTAACAGTAGTGACAAGTACTTTTTAAATAATAGAAATTTTCTTATTTTTTTCCATCTGTCTTGTTTTCATTTGACTGCCCCTAGTATCAGGTCAATCTTCTGATAAAATCGTTGTCCTGTATGACTTTTTTCAAGCTTCCCCTTGCCTCTTTCCCTAGTCACACAAATCAAATAATTTAACAAATTCCAGCTTAAGCGTGTTTACACTGTACTTGGCCCTTCTGCTGTGTTCCCCTGTGGGCAATTTTGTTCCAGTGGTTGTAGTCAGTTGAGAGAGAATATGTGGCAGTCAATGTGACTTGCTGAATCTAATGATTTCTTTTGGTGGAATATAGGAATTGATTTGTTTTCAATATGGAGAGCAGTCAGAAAACTAGATGTGTTGACAAAGTGATCTGTATCGTAGCCCAGGACCCACGCTAGACTGGAATGTGAATCTAAGAAAACTAGATGTGTTGACAGACTGACCTGTGAAAATTCAGCAGTGAGTTGGTGAAGTCAATGAATGTGAATGGAAGAAAACTAGATGGGCTGACAGACTGACCTGTAGCAAGGCAGAGGCATAGATTAGGCTGGACGGCATCAATCTGGTTGAGAGTTGGCAAAGCCAACAAATCTCACAATGAAAGTGTATGATTGCTGTAATAGATCTGTGTGTAGCATAACCACAGATACAAGTTTGACACTACAAATTTCTTTCAAACACACACTATAATATTAAAAATAATCAATTTTAACAATGTAATATAACTGGAGAGACAAAAAAATCTACTCACCAAGTAGAGGCAGGAGAACACACACACACACACACACACACACACACACACACACACACACAAAAAGCTTTGGGATTTGGGGGGCTCATTCTTCTTGCAGACGGGTTGAAGGGGAGGGACAGGGGTGAGGCAAAGGACTGGAGAGGTGTAGGGAGAGGGGTAGTTCAGAAAAACATCTAGAACTCCGGATCAGGGAAGGCTTACCAGAAGGAAAGACAGATTGTTGGGGACTGCACTGGACGACATTTGAAAACCTGAGAGCTTTGAGGTGGAAAACAGGATAATATGAAAGTCAGAGTTTACTGCTAAAACATCATTCACAAGTTAATAAGAGGGAAAAGCTAAGTGTGTTGTATGTATCAGAGGTGAGAGGGGGGTGGCGAAAAATGGACAGGTCAGAAAATGAAAGATGTAGAAAACTAAAACAGAGTGAAGAAAGTAGTAGTTTCTATGAAAAAATGCTTAAACGGAAGAAATTAACGTATATTAAGGACAGGTGGGTGGCAGGAACCAAAGACATGTTATAGTGCTAGTTTCCACCTACAGAGTTCTGAGAAACTGGTGCCTGGGGAAAGAATCCACATGACACATGTCATGAAACAAGCACCAAGGTCATGACTGTCATGGTGGAGAGGATGCTCTGCAACAGGATAGTGTGTGCTGTTGGTATACATCCTTTGCGTATGCCCATTCATCCTAACTCTGTGTAATCATGCTGACATACATGGATGAACAGTGTTTACAAAACAGCTGGTGTATTAAGTGTCATTTCACAGGTGGCTGTCCCTTTGATAGTACACATTTTGCCAGTTATACGGCTGGTATAGGTAGTGGTAGGAGGGTGCATAGGGCAAGTCTTGGAATGGGATGGTCACAGGCGTAGGAGCCATAGGGCAGGGAGATGGGTGCAGAAGGAGCATAGGACCTGGCAAGGAGATCGGGAGGGCGACAAAGAACTATTCTAAGTGTGGTGGGCAAAGTCTCAGAATGGACCTCCTTTTTCTTTCTCTTTTCTTTTGTGGTACCTACACTTTGTACAAAAATGAATCTCCCATGCCTTATCTTTCCATTCTCCCACCACCTCCCAAAGTCCCCCTCTCCAGCCACAGAGGAGCATTCCTCTAATAACTCAATACCACCCATGACTGGAGCAACTGAATTACATTCTCTGCCAGGGTTCTGATTACCTCAAATTGTGCCCTGAAATGGGAAATGTCCTGCCCACTATCCTTCTCACCCCTCCCACAGAGGTATTCCGCCATCCACCGAACCTGCACAATATACTCGTCTATCCTTATACAACCCCTGCTCCCCATCCCTTTCCTCATGGCTGATACAAGACCTGTCCCATACATCCTCCCACCACCACCTACTCCAGTCCAGTCACTAATACCTATCCCATCAAAAGCAGAGCCACCTGCAAAACCAGTCATGTGGTGTATAAGCTAAGCTGCAACCACTGTGCTGCATTTTATGTAGGCACGACAACCTACAAGCCGTCTGTCCGCATGAATGGCCACAAACAAACTGTGGCCAAGAAACAAATGGATCACCCTGTTGTGGAACACATTGTCAAATATGATATCATTCACTTCAATGACTGCTTCAGAGACTGTGCCATATGGAGCCTTCCCACCAACACCAGCTTTTCTGAATTGCGCAGGTGGGAACTTTCGCTGCAATACGTCCTATCCTTCCCTGTTCCCATTCCAGCACTACATGGCCACCAAGCACCATCACATCCAGTCTTTTTATTTCTCTCCTTTTCCACTACTTCCACCCCCAGCCCCTCTCTCCAACTCACCCTGCCATCTGTCTAACCTGCAGCATTTCACTGTCCACCACCCCCACCATACTACCCCTCCCCCTCCCTGTGCTCCTCCTTCCCCCCCCCCCCCCCAACCCAGTCGCCACTCCCATCATGCACTGGTGCTGCTGCTCACAGTGTGGTTTCAGTTGCCTGAGACTGCAGTCATGTATATGAGTTCCATTTGTGTGTGTGTGTGCGTGTGTGTGTGTGTGTGTGTGTGTGTCCGTTTCTATTGTTGATGAAGGCCAATGGCCAAAAGCATTGTGTGTGAAAGTCTTTTTGTTGTGCCTATCTGCGACTCAGCATCTCTGCTATATGGTGAGTAGCAACTTTCATTCTCATAATACTGTTACATTCCATCCTGGATTTTCCATTGTTTGGATATATTAATCAGTTACTTCAACAAGGCAATGACTTCCTAAAATCACTTTCTGAAATGAGATCCATTCTGTCTGAGATTTTACTCACCACATCTAGAATAGGTCTTTGACACCCTCCCGATCTCCACAATATCCTTGTCAGGTTCTATGCTCCTTCTGCACCCATCTCCCTTCCCTGTGCACCCTCCTATACCAGCCATATAACTGGCAAAATATGTACTATCAAAGGGACAGCCACCTGTGAAATGACACTTCATACACCCGCTGTTTTGTAAACACTGTTCATCCATGTATGTCAGTATGATTACACAGAGTTAGGATGGATGGGCATATGCAAAGGATGTATACTGACAGCACACACTATCCTGTTGCAGAGCATCCTCTCCACCATGACAGTCATGACCTTGGTGCCTGTTTCATGACATGTGTCATCTGGATTCTTTCCCCAGGCACCAGTTTCTCAGAACTCTGTAGGTGGAAACTAGCACTATAACATGTCTTTGGTTCCTGCCACCCACCTGTCCTTAATATACATTAATTTCTCCCATCTAAGCATTTTTCATAGAAACTACTCCTTTCTTCACTCTGTTTTAGTTTTCTACATCTTTCATTTTCTGACCTGTCCATTTTTCGCCACCCCCCTCTCACCTCTAATACATACAACACACTTAGCTTTCCCACCTTATTAACTTGTGAGTGATGTTTTAGCAGTAATCTCTGTCTTTCATATTATTCTGTTTTCCGTGTCTAAGCTCTCAGGTTTTCAAATGTCATCCAGTGCAGTCCCCAACAATCAGTCTTTCCTTCTCACCCCATCTGGTAAGCCTCCCCTGATCCGGGGTTCTGGATGACTTTTCCAAACTCTACCCGTTTTGCCTAACCTCTTCAGTTCTTTTCCTTCACCCCTGTCCCTCCCCTTCAACCTTTCTGCTGAAAGAAGAAGCCACTGACTTCGACAGCTTGCATACACAAAACCCTTTTTTATATGTCTCTTCTCCTGCCGCCACTTGGTGAGTAGATTTTTTTGTCAAACACACACTATGTTTAACAAGCACATCAAACAACAGAAGGTACACACAAATAATTGGTAAACATAGTCAAGTTTGACAAATTATTTGATTGTTTATGGAGACCTTTTTGCCCTGGCCCCCAAGCGGATTAATGAGTAACCTATAAACAGAACTGTGAACTGTAGCATGGCCAGAGATCTACGTTAGGTTTGAAGGCAGTTGTTTTCCTGTGAAGTAGCAAAACCAACAAGTGTGCAACAACAAAAAGCTATTTTTGTTAAAGGAATTTTGTGGGAACAGACTGATCTCTAATGCGGCACAGGGATAGGTTAGGTTGAAGAGCAACAATTTGGTTGTAAGATGGCGAAGCTAGCAAATTTGTTGTGACAATCTTTCTTTCTTCTACTTTTATTTTACTTTTCTTTCACATATCGTGAATCCCATAATTACATTTACATTCCTGATCATAACCTATATTTTCTAACTGTGAAAGGATTATTTGTTTTTAGAATGCAAAGAAATTATTTGGAAACACTAAACATTTATAACTTAAAACTCTGTTGTTAATTTACTCAGTGAACTTTGGCAGGAAAAAGAGTACCTTACAAACATGATCAATTAGTGAAAATACACTAGTTGTGGTCACTAATATATATTTTTTTTAATTTTAGCATCTCATTATGCATTTCGGGATAATCCCTTCATCAGATCTGGGGTATTAAACATACAAAATATTAAAAGGCACACATTACAACAACCCAGCTTTAATGTTTTGGATGATTTTCATGTACTGAGCTATTTTGTTGAGTCACTTTCTATGTTCAAAATCCAGTAGCTTTGGAGTGTGACAGCTAAAGCCTTGTTAATGCAATGTGATGCCTTTATTAACAATTTCTTATATGTGTAAGGTAAATAATGCCTGTACTGACATCATAGGCATTATTTCCAGTAACACCACATACTGACAAAACTGTTTACCTTATTCCGTGCCATACTGCCTGTGTCAGTTTGGACACTGATGGTTTTACAAGAGGGAGTAAGAAAGGACAGAATACTTTGTATTGATTGTGGCAGGTATGTATCTAAACTTCATTAGGTTGTTGCAATGTATGCCTTTTAATACCTTGTCTTACATTGCATGCTTCATACCATAGATCTGATATGAGTTTATACCAAAATGCATCACCATGATTAATTAAAATATATTATATTGATAAGCAAGACAAGCAATTTACCATTACCATTTGGTGACAAAGATGGTCACTGATTTACAGAGAGACTTTTTGTCTAATGTGACAAAAAAAGAGACATAATCAACTCTATGTACATTTGCTGCACTCTTACAGTATTTTATTTTGTGCTAGATTCAGGTTTTTGAGTCCATCTCCAGTTACGCACATTTGTTGGTAACTTACTAAGGATTTTACTGGATGAGCATGAGTCCCGTACACATTCTGTGCATGAGCGATATTGTGTGAACTGCATGGTGTGTGCTACCAACTAAAAATTTCCTTAAGCCATTAGAGGGAAGAAAAATATTTCGTCCTGTGTTTCATCCGAATTTGTCTTCAAAATATTAGTGGTGGTACAGAAAGAAGTTGGACACAAAATTAATGTGGTCGTAGCCCAATAATCCAAACAGTTAATATGCAATAAGATGTTTCTTGGTGACTAGAACGATTTCATGAAAGACTCGCTAAGGACTAGTACATTGTCAAATTCCCTGGATATACAGCTCTGATAAAACTATGAAATTTATAGTGTCTCTTAAATGTTGACTAGCTGCCATTTGAGAATAGTGTCTTAACATTTTCGTAGAATTTTCTTTACATCGCTATCGGACTCCCTAGCACTGCAGCACAACAGGACGTCTCTTGGACAGATTTATAATGCGCTATATTTTTCCCGTTTTAAGTGTCACATTCTTCTGTAGTTTACACACACACACACACACACACACACTACCGAGTAAAATTTGATGATCAATATTACCACAGGGGCATCGATAGTAAAATGCTGATGTTCTTTCGCTATAATCTACGACTAACTATGGCTAAATGAAGGACGTATTCTGCACTTTGATTTCTGGGAGGCTTACATGGAGTAGAGAACGTATGTAAAATAAATGAGCTTTGCCATTGCTAAAGTCACAACTACAAATTTTCGGAAATGAATTGGCGGTATTAACATTAAAAAAATTGAAACAAAAACTTTTACTTTTTCCGGCATACAGCAAGCCAAGCTGAGATTGCATTTTCTTTGTTTTGTAGTACCTTCATTAAACACCCTACGGTCTTTTACAACGATTATCAAACACAAGGGCAGATGAAACGATGATTATATACAGCAGCTTCGTAAACACGGGTCCTCCATACAACACCGGAATGATTGTAAACAATTCGAAACTTACCTTCTGTAAATATATAACACACGAGACGGATTTGTTATTTTTGCGCATAAATGTTTATGCCCTAGCTAGCTTGTATAAAAGTAAACGATATATCTTCAATTGTCGTCCGCGGTATTCCTTTCTGTCAGTTCTCGATTTTCTGCACTACTTCCAATGAATTGAATTCCCCAATCTCTTTCACAGAACGGCCATTACACACTACCATAGATGTTATACAACAGCTTTTGAGATTCATCCGTAGTAGCATATCTGTACTTTCAGACTCTATGCCTTCAGACTTGCGGATTTTGTCTTCAAACACGAAAGTCTGTGAACCAATTGCTAGAGTATTTGTGTATATGGCGGTTTCTTTAAATCAATCCAACTCGAAAGATAGGTATATTATTTACGACAGTCGTCTTTTGCAAAGAGAAGAATTTCTTAACGTTCCTCACTTCAACTCTGAAACCTGAAGACTCGTATAGAATAAAGTTTAAATATCATAATTGCGACATTCCTGTGACGTCATTATAACATCGCAGAAACGTATTCAGCAATGTTGATTGTTTTCGCCACAGTATCTGTACAGCAACGTGTGAAGTGTTATTGTGATACACTAGTATGATGTGTAATCTGTATGCCATATGACAAGCCGGTTTCTAGATGTTGCCTCATTGTTTCCTTGTGAACTATATGGCACTCGACGTATTTCAGTTCGTGGAACGTGGTTCTCAATGGATTATTGTACTTTTTAATTTGTCTTCCAATGGCTAGCGAGAGGTGGTATTTTTCCAGAGAGCAGCTAGAAAATACGCCTAGTATTAAATGTGGCTTTGATAAGGACAGAGAACTGTCGTACCGGCAGCAAGCAGCCAATTTCATTCAGGACATGGGCCAGAAATTAAAGGTTAACCAGTTGTGCATAAACACAGCTATCGTTTACATGCATCGGTTTTATATGTTTCATTCATTTACGCAATTTCATCGGCATTCTGTGGCTGCAGCATCCTTATTCCTTGCAGCGAAGGTTGAAGAACAGCCCCGAAGATTGGAACACATCATTCAAGTGGCACACATGTGTTTATGTCGTGATCGTCAGCAACCGCTTGACACCAAATCAGAACGTTACTCGCAAGAAGTATGTGACTTAGTATTCAATGAAAATGTCCTGTTACAAACTCTTGGATTTGATGTAGCTGTTGATCATCCTCACACACATATAGTGCGTTGTTGTGATATGGTCAGAGCTAATAAAGACCTTGCCCGGACATCGTACTTTATGGCTTCAAATAGTTTACACTTAACAACCATGTGCGTGCAATACAAGCCAACACTTGTAGCGTGTTTCTGTATTCACTTAGCTTGCAAATGGTCGAACTGGCAAATACCTAAGTCTAGTGAAGGTAAAGACTGGTTTTGGTACGTTGATAAAACAGTTACGCTAGAACAGCTGGAGCAGTTGACGTCCGAATTTTTAGTAGTAGTAGACAAATGCCCCACAAAACTGAAACGAAGGTTAGCCGCTGCTGCTCCAGCATCATCAGGAAATAATGTACCACTTCCCAGACCAGAACTTCCAACTACAAGTGAAAATGTGAGTTCACCAAAGAACTTAGAGGAAAAACGCAGTGGGCATTTAGTTACAAAAACTCTCAATATTGTATCAAGAGAAGACAGTAGATGTTTTCAGCTGAAACCAAGTGCTCCTTCGAAACGTGAAGAGCAAAATACACAAGTGAAGCATCCAGAGAAGTGGGACCATGGTAGTGGGAGACAAGGGGAACAAATAGCCTTCATGGGAGGAACCAGGACTATTATTCAGAAAAACAGTATTGATCACATTTCAAGTAGCTTGAATGGACCCAGCAGCAGCAGCAGCAGTAGTAGTAGTACTACCACTACTTTAATTAGACAAACATCTTTGAAACCACACCAACAAAAAAGGAGTTCCTCGTGGCTTAGTGACAGTTCTGCAATGTCAGACAGCAGTACTCTTGCGTATCAAAGTGATCAGTACTGTCATGAGAAATATGTAACTGAACCTGTGACCAAAAGGCAAAAACAGTGACATAAGATGTTAAAATGATTGTTGTAATTGGAATGTGCCTTTGAAAACACTTTCTCAGGAAATGCCAGCCATGTCAGAAAAGGTTAAGACTTTTTGTGAATTTTTGTATGTAACGTATCTGTGATAATGATCGAGTCATGAACTTTAGTTCCTTGCAATAAAAAATGCTTTTATTTTGATGTTATGTGCATGTGAGAGAGATATAGGCGATGTTACTTACAAATGATAATGTTATCTCTGTCCTGAAGCTCATTCTTTTAAAGCCCATGCTGCTAAATTACTTTCAGATAGGCCTATACAGTAAGGATTTCCATTTGTAAATCTTTGTTAATAAAGAATGTAGTGAGGGAACCAAAGGTGTGCCATTTAAGGTAAGATGATGTACCTGATATAAGAAATATACAGTATTGAATGTGTTGTGCACATTTGCAAGCAGATATGTGGTGTTTAATTTCATTTTTAGGCAATGGTTTTGTTCAGATATCCAGTGCTTGATATTTGTTTTTATGTAGCAAGTTCAAGATTGTATTAATTATTTGAGAATGGTGTGACATGGTTTCTTCAGCTCTTTGGTGTAAAGCATTTATTCATTATCACTTACTAACGCTTTACTTTAGATATACATGGAAACTTCCACAAATTCACTAGAATAGTCGTCTCCAGCAAATGTAATATCACATAAAACGCAAGTACCCTAAAAACTGTTTTTATTTAGGTACATCTGTAATTTGTCTCTTATCTTTGAAACATTGTTTAAAAAAATATGTAGAATTTAGTTAGTTGTGCAATATTAAATAATTTAATTTTCAAGGTTAATTATAACCAAAGGGCTGTATTATCCCCTCCTTTATTAGTGTGAACCTTGAATATATGCTGTTCATGTGAGGTTGCAGCTTAAAATAAAGAACTGTTGCATTTATGGTGTATTTACAATGCTTTAGTAACAAAATTTTACAGTGATAAGAGTATTGTTACCATTTTCATAAATTCACCACCATTTTCAGTTGCTAACCTGATGCGGAACACTTTATTATATATAGTTTAACATAAAATACTAAGCATGGAACTGTACTTACCCTCATTTAAGTTTGTCTTGTTTTTGTTTTTTATAAATTGATTCATTTCATTAAGAAGCATGCAGCTTCACATGTTACAAAGTGTTTTTGTTGAGCAAATACTGTTGATATTTTTGTATGTGATAAGGTGGTTTGTTTTTCAGATTTTATTTTTACTCATACCCTATTACTGTTACGTACTTAAGTACCAAAATCACTCGAGGTATTTGAAAGGTCTTGAAATTTGCCACAATATTTGTCATATTTCGCAGTGAATAAAATTTAAAAACTGCTTAAGAGGAGAGATATTTTAGAACCACTGAAATTTACTTCAATCGCTTCTGGAAGATGATAAAACTTTCATTTCTATCATGAAGTAAGGACCTTTATCTGTTAAGAGGATTTCATACAAATCAGGAGGATCTGCATGCTATTTATCTAGACACAGTACTGTTTGTGGACAGGTCTATTTAAAACTTTGTAGATTTGTTTTCAACCTTTAATATGTTGCAAAATCCTGATGTGGAAGAGAAATAACAACAGTAATAGAAACAACTCAACATATAGTTGAGGTGCTAAGCAATGATGAAATTGCTGACAGTGTCCTTTGCATGGTAGTAATTTTTATGTTGGCTCTGAAATACATTTTCTGAAAACTCAGCAACAACTCCAGTCTTCTATTGCCTCGACTGCTCGATCTCAACTGCACTGTCGGCGGTTAACCACACTCCATCTTCTCAGTGTTTCATACCTTCTATCAGAGCATTAAATGGATGAAAATAAATACAACTCTCTAAGCATCAGGCCATAACTACTCATTCACTTGCCAGACATTGTAAGGCTGTCACCATTTTGTATGAGGGAAATGGCTTGGAACTGGGAATGGAAGGTAATGATTTAAGATCTTGAAATAACCACATTTGTTTCATCTGTTTAATACTCAAGATAGTTACCGTCCATGGAAATAGTCACTGTATAAATCAATGTAATAGGATTATAAATAAATATTACATCACAGTTATAAATAAATACTTCATATGCTTATATGCAATAAAATATAAATTATGACATTGTATACATACTTTATATTGTCATTATTTAATACAGTGGACTATGACAAATATGTGCTACATCTATAACAATAAATTACATTTGTTTCATACAGTTTCCTCTAATTATTAGAAAGGCAATACTGTCAGTAATCAGCATATAAACATTCTGATTTACATTATACTCTGATCACAAATAAAATGCAGTGATATTAACAAAGAAAGGGGTAAATGTAAAGCTTTGATTTTTAAGGATTGTTCTCCAACATGCACTTACTTTTCACTATGCCATGACAGCCAATATCACATACCATAATATAAGAGGCATTTAATTCCCATTAGATTGTATGTTCCTGTAATAACAAATAGTTATGTACTCCAGGTGTGCATGGAAGGACAGATCAAACCTGTCACAATTCTGTATTCAAAAGAAATTTATCTTTGTTAGTGTATACAGCAGAGTTTTAATGGAATGTTGAACATCACATCTTACTCCTTGATATTTCCTCTCAACCTCTCTAGTGTAGCAAATATTTAGAGTAAAATAGTGATGGCATTTAAAATTCTGTTTGGGAAAACAGTTGATGTAGTTAAGACTAATCAATGTGTGCCCTTACTGTGAATTCGTCTACTAAAGACGATTCTTGTGACCGACCCCCCCCCCCCCCCCCCCCCAAATTCACTTCTAATTTGCAGTACAATGATCTACAATGAAATTGCATAATGTAAAACAACTTTTCCTTTATTTTGTAAAAAAAATTAACAGATTAATGTATATATGACATCTCAAAAATGTTTGTGTACACATATATTTTCATAAAATGTTCCTCTGTGAAAACTGCTATTACAAAGCCTTAAATTAAACCATATTGTAGTACACTGCATTGTACAGTGCAAAAGGCAATTAATGTCTGCATTAAGGCAAAAAATGGCTCTGCTTAAAATGGCTATCTTAAACCACATTATTGCTGGTGATGAAAGTTATGATTATATACATTAAAGCCTTTGTGCTCCTAGTTAAAGATGTTGCCGTAGTTTCTCTACAAAGCATTTGCTTTAAAAAAGCCAAAAGTTATTGGCACATCCACTTATTACAATTGGGCAGTTCTGAGGTCACACCTCACAGGTTCACACTAATAACAAAGATATTATCCTCCTGTGAAAATATATTTTCCACAAATAAACAATTTTTAATAGTTACACAATTTCCTAACTCCAGTTAACTTGCATAGTACTGACCAGTCAACAACACAACCAGAAATACACATTTTCACGAAACTGTACATTATACACCATCACCTCTTTTACACCGATGAACAGCTTAAGTCCTCAAAAAGTATTTTAAAACGTCATGAAATTAAAATGCATATCAGCGCATATACATAACATGGTTATCAAACATTTTTAACCCAAATTGTAGACAGAAACATCTCGCTGATTAGGTGTTCTTATACTAGATACATCTTTGACAGAAAGACTCTGCTTACAAGCATCGGCAATCTAAATTAAGATTTGCATGTGCATGATGACAATCTGCAGTTCTTTCCATGGGCGAGAAGAAAGGAACATCATATTACATTCACACAAACTTATCACTATCAACAGCTGCTTGATCAGTCTTCCTACAAGATGTGTTCTATCACTGAAGTGGCATATAAGAAACAGTTGATTTATCAATGAAAATCTGTAAAGGACAATAATACTTTTGGGAGAGAGATCGACAATTGTGCTGCATGAAATACACTTGTCTGAGTTTCTCTATATTATCAACCTTCACAAAGTGCTGCTTACATACATACTAAGTGGCACTGGTTAGTACACACAATAACCGTCATGCTAATATTCCACTAGAAAAAGAACTGGATGGGGGAGATCACACTCAAACTGAATCCAGAAAATAACTGCCCTTGTTATGAAAAACAAGGACAGTAGAAAGTGTAAAATGAATATCCTGTTGTGAATGACCGAGCCTGGAAAAGTTGTCAGCCCTGATCAATATAGTGGGTTCTGTATCACATACTGCCTGTGGCAAAAGAGATGATGTAGCACTTTTCCCATATCTATGTTAATATTCTATATTAAACTACTGTACATGTCAATAAGCCACTTTCAACTTCAATAACACAAAAAATTTTAAGTGTTGCAGTAGTGGGTAGTTCTGCAGTAGAAAGGTGGTTCTTGCACTGTTTATTTTCCCCTGTGGCAGTCTACAGACTAGGTAGTTTATAGATAGTAGCAATCTCACTACAACTGTAAGAGATAAAACTTTCTCACCTGTTATTTGACTATTGCAGTGAAATGTGAGGTACACTATTGTGTGTACAGTTTAAAATCTCACTGCCACCATTAAATCTGTATTTTATGATGTGCTGTGTGTGATTACTTAAACCTTGGAGTTAAAATGAAGACTATACAATAATAGAAATAAATGAATCTGGGTTTTTAATTACTTATTGAAAAATAAACAAACTTGTGAATTTTGTTCATATTAGTTACACATTCGTGTGTGTGTGTGTGTGTGTGTGTGTGTGTGTGTTGTGTAACACAATCTGAAACTCCACTGACTGTGCTGCAACACAACAAACACTATACTGGTGTGTTTTGAAAACAGTCACCATACAATAACCATAGAAATGTTTTAACATTTTACAGCACAGTTTGATCACACACATCAGAGGACCTTCACTGAAACTGGCAGAAGTCACAGGAATCACATACACTTGTTTACTTTTGATTCCCCCTCCCCCTTTGCCACAGAGAAACTGCATCACACTGCATATCAGAACAAACATGCACTTCAGAATGTGGCAATGAAAAGTGAGATTGCTACTACTGTAAATATATTACAATAAAATATGGAAGAAGATGAATCAAGATTAGAGGACACCACAGCTAATTCTAAAATTTTATTTTACTTTAAGCTGTCGTCTGGGGAATATATTGTGGTTCACAATAAAATTTAGAATTCAGTCATAGTCACCTGCAACAAATTTTGATATTACAGCTGCTGTATCCAAATGGACAAATTATTTCTACATTATGAAAGTATACAAGGGCAAAGTTTAGTTTCATAATTATAGCCAATATGATTAAAAGCATCATCATACTTTTCACATTATTAGGTAATTTGGTTGCCACTTGTTCTTTATCATTTACATACCCAGCCTCTTTCAGGTTGTCTGAAATGCATCCTTTCTATCTTTGTTATTTTCCCATTTCCCTGTCTTTAGTTCACTTTCTTATATTCAAATTTTTGGATTCTTGTTTCATTTGCTTTTTGCTTTACATTTAATTTGATGTTTGAGTTCTATCAGTTAATTTTTTTCGCCTAATAAGAGTTCTAGCTCCAATATATCACCATGGTATCTTTAGTGTGATGTTGCAAAGTGTGCTCCAAAAACTTTCCTTGATTTTTACTCAAAAACTTTCCTTGATTTTTACTGAGTGACACCTTAAGCTTAAATTACCACTTTCAACACCTACTTTGATAATAATAGAAAAAAGATTTTGTTTTTCTCTCTATATGCATACCACCACCTTAGGTCTATTCATCATATTGTACATTGCTGAACTTATATAACTCCATATTTGCAATAATTTAATCCTCCATGAATCAAACACAAAAAGGACTGTGTTCTGTAATGAAACTTTTTCACAAATTACAACTATGTGCACTGATGTGAACTCTAACACAGACTTTTGCTGTTCACAGGTAATGGTTTTACTAGCTGAGCTGACCAGGAACCCTGCTGACAGTTTTATCTTATGCTTTTAAACACTGTCTGTGAAGTGCAAGGGCCTGAATCGCTACCTGACACACTATTCTAGTCTACCACTAAGTTTAAAAAGTGTTCCAATTAAAAATAACTGATTTGGTAAAAATATAATTAATCATGTCATACATGAGTTGTAAGCAATGAAAGTGCACACTCAACAAGGTTGAAGGTGGTAGCGCCCAAATTACCCGAATCTTATTTGAGGCAAAATGGTACACAAAATACAAAAGTGTATTCATTGTTTCACAGAAAAAACCTGTGGCCATCAGTAGTTAGCTTCCTCTCTTTTTCAGGCTTTCTGGCCTTTCTCATGACAATAAAATTTCACTCCACAAATGGGTCTTCAAATTTGCAGTTTACTCCATAACTTTCACCAGCATCATCAACTGAAGCAGAATATTAACAATCCATTACAAAATAAGGTAAATCTGTTTTCTGAAAGCTTGTCCATCGAGATATTCCTCCTCCAACAAAAAGTTGCAAAGTTACAAAAATTCGAGATGTTGTAGATGTAAACAGGATTAGTTTTCCTCTGTTCTTTCTTCATTTTGCCAAAAGAAATCATGATCTTGGTACTTCATACTCTGCAAGTCAAAGTTTAGACATACTAGGACACCTTATGAGCCAGTCATTTTTAATTTTCTGGATTTCAAGGTCAATGCCTGGATATCAATTTCCTAAATCATGAAAAGGATAGCTTGCTACTCACCATAAAGTGGAGGTATGAGTCACCTATAGGCATAACAAAAATATTGTAAGCTTACTTGTAGACAGTCTTTTTGTTGTACCTACCTGCAACTCAACATCTCCACTGTATAGTGAATAGCAATCTATCCTTTTCATACATAATATTGACATTATTCCAAACTTGATTTTCCATTGTTTCATTTCCTAAATCACTATGTCACACTTTTTCATTTCTAGAGGTTATGAATGAACACAAACACATTAAAAACAGTATTACTGACATGAAATTTTTTCATTTGCCAATACACTTCACTTCACATTTTTGTACTAAATTATAATTAATCACAAATACCCCCATTTCCATGTGATTAGGGATTAAAAATAAAATAAATGTTATTTTTATAAAAAATTATGGTTCAATACTTGTTAATGAACATTTCAATTTGATAAAAATATACAGTAGAATTCAAACAAAAGGATAAAGTTGCCCCCTAACAAAAATAGAACTGGCAACCTCACGATTAAAAGACTAGAAATATACACAGCTCTGTTGAAAAAGCTCCAAATTTTTTGTACTTGACAGTAGGCAATAACCTTCAAGCTCAATTTTTTTCTATTTGTTTTGCCAAGTGCACTATACTGATTTAGGAAATTGATACTCAAGGCACTTACCTTTAAATCATATTTATATGAAGAAAATCAAAGAGGGTCAATCTGTTACGGCCCCTTGTAAGAATCCAGTATAATACTCAAAAACAAACTAAACTAAAATCCACTCATATAGGCCTCGGAAGGCCCAATAGTACTGACCAACCGCCGCGTCATCCTCAGATGTTAGGGATCATTGGATGCGGATATGCAGGGTCATGTGGTCAGCACACTGCTCTACCGGCCATTGTCTGTTTTCATGACAGGAGCCACTACTTCTCAATCAAGTAGCTCCTCAAGTGATCTCAGAAGGGCTGAGTGTACCCCACTTGCCAACTGAGCTCGGCAGACCCAGACGGTCACCAATCCGAGTGAAATTGAATTTAAAAAAAAAAAAAAAAAGAGTGTAATGTTATTCAACATCCTGCTTATTCCATCTTTTCTACAAATATTTATTCTGACCCATTAGAAAACAAAACCTTGACAGAAATTTAAGGAGTTGAGAGTTGCAGCCTTGCTTGCAATATCTGGCATGGAGAGTACTGAATCATTTTAGCCGAATCAAGTGTAGGGGTCAGGTATCAGCCAACTACTGCTAACATTTGTCAATCACAGAATTAATTTATTCAAACTATAATGCTAGAGTCCACTAATGCAAGATATGCAGGCTTTTTTTTCTTTGGTACAAGTTTTCAACTGAACTAATCATCATGTTACATTGTCAAAATCCTCATGTGTGTGAATTTGGAATTTGTGAGAAGGTAACAAGTTCAAAGCACAAAGGCAATAGAAACTGAGGAAGCAAACAAGAGTTGCTGTCGTATAGTTGAATAAATTTTCCACGTATTTCTCATTAAATCTGAGTGGATTCCGAAACAGAGGTAGTACGCTACTTAAAGGTAAGGAAACATTCTACAAATCTTTAGAGTATATTCTTTTAAGCAAGCAATATTTCACTGTTCTGCAGAGTCTCTTGTAATCATGTAATTGCTAAAATTAGCCACAAATAGTGTAGTCTCCACAAGAATCAAAACTAAAATGTGGACACACAAGAAATTCTTTGCGTAGAAAATTAAAAAAACAGCCACCGTTACCCGAGACATGTTGCTTATAAATGGCTTATCTAGTCTGTATCTGTATAGGAACACTATTTCTGAATATTACTAGCGAATGCATACATTCTTATACACACATGCACAAAGATATCACAGCTCACCCATGGAAACTAATAGCTCAGTTTGACCAATGGTACACCATCTGACATTATACTAGTTGCAGATACTTAGAGGTATGCACACACCCAGTAAAACTGCGTGCACAGTCACATTCCACACGACAAAATAATATTTTACATTCTCATGCGTCCGGCAGTCGACCCACCAAACTAAACGGAACCATTGTCTCCGTACTCTGGAGGCTGGACCCTCCGGTTGGTGATACACAAAGACTCTCACGAGGACACCCGCAGAGATGGTGTGGCTACATCACTGGGGACGCGAAGCGGGCACTGGCAGTATCGGCTGGTGTTGACGTGACACTGGCGGCACCGGCTCGTGCTGACGCAAGTGTATCCCAACACTCTGCTTGCTACTCAGAGCCTTGCCGCACAATGGACAATTAAACGGCTTGATACCACTGTGCGAACGCAGGTGAGCCTGTAGGTGGTGTTTCCGCACAAAACGTTTTTGGCAGAGCTGGCACTCGAACGGTCGCTCGACGTCCTTCGCCCGTACCTGTGCGGGGAATGAAATGACATGTTGAGCTCACAAATTATGAGAATATTGTGACTTCTGGTTGATGAGACTCATAACATACATAATCTAAATTATCTGATTCAGGTAGAGTACACATATCGAAACTGATCTTAATAACAGCATACTAATAATAAAACAATTCTGTTACAGAGGGTAATTCTTATTAACTTTTGAAAATCTCCGAAGTGATGTATATGATACTGAGACAAATAATTTAACATAAGAGACGTGGTGTCGCAAATGTTGAGAAATACCCGTACAGCGGATGAGAAATGTTAAACACGTGACATCAACAAATGATGTACCTCACTACACATGCAGCAGCTGAGCCTACAGATCTACCACACCCGGTCATCCTAACCTAAGTTGTGTATTCATGTCGGTGTGTGTCTGGGCCCACGTGCATGACTTTAGTGCATGGAACTCAGGTTCTGGCAGGCAGCAATTTTTTCACTGTGTTAGGCAACTGTGTGTTTACACCGAGGTAAGATTTATTAGTTTATTTACTGGTCTTATTTACTGCAAAATACAATACAACAAAAACCTACTGTATTGTGTAACAAGTAAATGAGTAAAAGCTTCCGAACTGCATCATTACCAGAAAATGACCTACATTTTCTCTATTAAATTGTGTCTGTAAACAAAAAATGAAGAGACAGAAGGAAAGAAACACAAAATAAGACCAGTGTTTACTTGGTCATAGTGAGGACAATTTAATTTCCTAACTTACATATTTACAAGAAATCACACTTGCAATAGGTGTTCGGTATGAGCAATGTTTGCTCGAGTGTAAGTATTGCATTGCCCAATTGTCCCTTCGTGTTCAAGTCAACGACTGCACTTGTGGTGAGGTATATCATCTGGTAACATCAGATTTCAACATTTCTCATCCATTTTTGGGTTTTCCCAAGATTTTAATAAGAATCACCCTGAATATACAAACAAGTAAAACATCTAACACGAGATTCTCCATTGCTCAAATTATCATTTCATCTTTTATGAATTATTCTACTGAATATTATCATTTCTCCCATAGGATCTGCTGTAGCCTTATTTTTATAATCTCTGGGTTCACATCAAACATGTTTTTGCCTATTGATTTCTTACATACTGTTGTCCCATGTACTGTGGAATCTGAGCATATAATTTCAATTGATGTGTACATAGTATAAAATTATTTTCATTTCTTGTGCTCTAGGTGTGGTTAAAATAATTCTCCTCAAATAATTTTTTGATAGCTGCATAAGAAGATTGTAATTTCATAAACGTATATGGAGGGAACAGTTTCTGGAATAATGGGTGACAAGATTCTTTTTGCTGTGCAGTACCCATGTATCTCCTAAATTTCTTCTGCAGTTTCATAATACACTATTTGAATTTCCTCAGAAAATTACACCATAGCTAATGACAGATTCAAAATAACTATAATATGCTATTTTTCGTGTAGTCGTATCAGTAGAATTTGCTAGTACTTGCACTGCAAATGCAAAACTGCTTCATTTATTTGCTAGGAAGTCAGTATGTGCATTCCATGAGAGAACAATTCCATTTCCATCGACCACCACTCACTACGTAAGGAGTAACAACACTAATTAAATCGTACTAGAACTTATAATTAAGAAAATTCTTCTCACTTGGACATCTGAAAATAAATAAAAAAATTACTGCCCTATATTACTCACTTTTATCTATACCACGTCATGTAACTGGAACTTCACACAGTTGACTACACTACTGGCCATTAAAACTGCTACACCATGAAGATGATGTGCTACAGACGTGAAATTTAACCGACAGGAAGAAGATGCTGTGATATGCAAATGATTAGCTTTTCAGCGCATTCACACAAGGTTGGGGCCGGTGGCGACACGAACAATGTGCTGCTATGAGGAAAGTTTCCAACCGATTTCTCATACACAAACAGCAGTTGACCGGTGTTGCCTGGTGAAACATTGTTGTGATGCCTCGTGTAACAAGGAGAAATGCGTACCATCACGTTTCCAACTTTGATAAAGGTCGGATTGTAACCTATTGCGACTGCGGTTTATCGTATCGCGACATTGCTGCTCGCGGTGGTCGAGATCAAATGACTGTTAGCAGAATATGGAATCGGTGGGTTCAGGAGGGTAGTACGGAACGCTGTGCTGGATCCCAACGGCCTCGTATCACTAGCAGTCGAGATGACAGGCATCTTATCCGCAAGGCTGTAACGGGTCGTGCAGCCACGTCTCGATCCCTGAGTCAACAGATTGGGACATTTGCCAGCCAACAACCATCTGCACGAACAGTTCGACAATGTTTGCAGCAGCATGGACTATCAGCTCGGAGACCGTGGCTGCGGTTACTCTTGACGCTGCATCACAGACAGGAGCGCCTGCAATGGTGTACTATCAACGAACCTGGGTGCACAAATGGCAAAACATTAATTTTTCGGATGAATCCAGGTTCTGTTTACAGCATCATGATAGTCGCATTTGTGTTTGGCGACATCGCGGTGAACACACATTGGAAGCGTGTATTTGTCATCACCATACTGGCATATCACCCGGCATGATGGTATGGGGTGCCATTGGTTACATATCTCGGTCAGCTCTTGTTCGCATTGACAGCACTTTGAACAGTGGACGTTACATTTCAGATGTGTTACGACCTGTGGCTCTACCCTTCATTCGATCCCTGCTAAACCCTACATTTCAGAAGGATAATACACAACCGAATGTTGCAGGACCTGTACGGGCAGAGGAGTGCAGATACTTCCTATCAGGTAGTGTACATTGTCTTGCAGTACTGTGCCACAATCTACTCCAGAAATAAATACACTTGCAGAAGACTCCATTTCGATGACTGTTCCTAAGTGCCTGAAGATGGTACCTTAAGAGGCTTTAAAGTTAATGGCAAATAAAGGACAAAAATGCGGCTACTGTGTCCAGTGCCATGGAAGCAAAAATTTATATTTTGTCTTTGTCCTTGTTGTTGGGCAGAAAAGTTTCTCAGAGCCTTATTTTGGAGAATATGATATTTGCAATTAACATACTTAAAGAAAATAACTGAAAAATTATTTACAACAGTAAACGTTACAAAGCAGCAGTATTTTTTGGCTATGAAATCTTAGTCTTGATCTCAACAAAATCAAACAACACAAAATCCAGAAGACTGACACGATCAGTTCTTTGTTAGGTGTAGGCAAAACAAACACACACACACACACACACACACACACACACACTCTCTCTCTCTCTCTCTCTCTCTCTCTCTCTCTCTCTCTCACACACACACACACACACACACACACACACACAGTTCAAAAGAAACTGAAAAAGTTTCTCCTCAATAACACCACCTATTCTGTACAAGAATTTCTGTTATTGTAACGTGTATGTATGTTCACTACACAACAACTTATAAATGTTCAGCATGTAACTGTGAGGCACAGCACCTTATATTGCACCTATGTAAGTAACAGACAGTAGCAGGCAGGCAGCTTCATACAAGAGTCATGCTTGCACGACCAATGCACTCAAATCCAATAGCTCGTAGCAAGTAGTTTTAGCAGTGGCCAAAAGGCACTGGCACCTTATACACTATGAGATTACAGTATTTTAGGGAAACAAAACTGTATTTATTGTGACTTTCATGAATTATTGCTATCTGTTTAATTGTTAGTGTGAATGCAAAGTATTAAATAAATAAATATTGTTATGTCTATTAACTGAGTATACCTTGGTGTGAGAACTGCATACTGAGAATCATACTCATGGGAAATTTTAAAAGTGCAACTAGCCAGTTTATGAGACTGAGAAAACAAGATACATTTTATGATAATTTTGTTATTTAAAGAGATAGTTGTTTTGGAATTTTTGGATTTTATAAATTTGTTGTTCTGATAAACAGTTCATAAAAGCTATGAAGTTGTGACTGGTCAAAAGTAAAAAGACACGGTTTTGTACAGTTTAATACTAATATTCATCTGGTTATGAGATACATCAGTTAATCAGAGGACAGTACTGAGGAATTGCTGGGGCCATACAAGAAAAGGGTAAAGGGAATGCTGAAGGCAATTAATGAAGATTTACGTGCAGCAATGTGAGAAGTGCAGGCAGGTGATGACCACAGCGAGGTCGGTCAGTCAGTGAGAATTTAGGGGAGGATGAAGATGACAGTGAATAAGGAGAGTATGTGAAAAAATTAATTATGGTAAACATAAAAGAGATGGATAGTGACAGCAATCTTTCAAATGTGTATGTTATCTCCAAGACACACAGAATGTTTTGACAGAGTGGAAGTTGTACACGATTTACTAGAGGAAGATTAACTCAATAACACTGGGGAAAAGACAGCACAGCCTATAATTAGTTCAAAGTACAAGACGGGAAGAAAGGAAGATTGGGTTTAACGTCCCACTGACATCGAGGTCATTAGAGACAGGGCACAAGCTCGGACTGTATCATCAAGGATGGGAAAGGAAATCAGCCATGTCCTTTCAAAGGAAACATCCTGGATTTGCCTGGAGCAATTTAGGGAAATCGCAGAAAACTTTAATCTGGATGGCAGGACACGGGTTTGAACCATCGTTCTCCATCATGCGAGTCCAGCGTCCTAACCACTGTGGCACCTCACTCAGTATAAGGCACAGAAGTGCAGTGTTTAGGTGACAATGGTAGTGATCTTTGTGCTGATAGTCAGAAATTGTTTGATGCTTTACGTAATAAGGAGAAACTGGTATTGATCGGCATCCAAATAATTGTAGCCACTGTAAAAATAAAGAAGCCTGTAAAATATGAAATAATATTTTCTATTAACAACAATGATATACAGTTGTATCACAACTTTCTGATAATTTCCAAGCTGAGCACTGACACATTGATTGGGGCCGATTTCTTTAATACACAAAAAGGGAAGTTGGATTTCAATAATGATCTTATGGTTTGGGAGGTAAAGGGGGGAACATTTAGTATACAATTGTACAGAAAAAAGAAATTGACAACTGAGGAAAGGGACAGTATTCCTCTAAAACATTGTAGGAAAGAAGAAGAAGAATATAATGAATATGGCAATGAATTGGGGATGAATTCAGAGGCATTCAAAATGATCCGTAACAAAATAGAGATAAAGGTGGAGGATTTGCTTGCATTAGATAGGAGCTGAGGGTCAAATCCTGAGAGGGCATTGCATTCTTTGCAATGTCAGGTGGGTGACTGACGATCATCAGGTACTTGAGTCATTGGCAATATTACTTCATTGCCATTTCATATTGTAAAGCTTCCTCTCCTATAATTTTAAACTTTATCTGTCATCTATCATCTTCTTTGCCATCAAGGGAAAAGTAAAGGTATTAGGGGGTGTTGTACTTAAGTTAATTATTGGAAATATAAAGAAATTGAGAGCAAAGGAAAGTATTAAGGAATTCTGAAGAGTGTAACTGAGGTCTACAGTTTATTAGGAAAGTGATGCTGAAATAAGGCAACTTTATGCAGAGAGGATGAGTAGTTGTATTGAAAAATGGAAAATGTTTACTGAATTAGTGGTGTAAAGATTTCTGAAGGTGACGTGCATGCAATGGTTAGTACAAGGGAACTAAGGATGGAATAGTGGTGGTGGTTGTTGGGATGTTTAAGGGGGACTAAACAGCTAAGGTAAGGATGGAATAATGTGACTTTTAGTAGAAGAGGTTTTGGAACAGTAATGTAAAACTAATCCAATGTAACTAATAAAACCAAGCAGACAATGTTGGGAAAGTAACAAGGACAAAGATAACTAATCATAAAAGGATGCATTGTGGTGATGAAAAACGGATAAAGGATTTTGTAGTGAGATCGGTAGTATAGCGATGTAGAAGCTTTAGTAGGAATATGAAAAGAATCTAGTAATACTGACATAATGACTACTACTAATACTGACACGACTAAACAAAAGTGTGAAAGGATAATAAGAGTGGGCAAGAATGATATGAAAGTTCTGTAAATAATTTCATGATATTTTTATGTGATCTGCTCTGCATGGAGTGAAAATACTTTACAATAAAGATTTTGAGGGGCAGTGTGGCCTATCTATAATGTATGGGAGAGAAACATAAAAATATTGGTAACTATGTTACATTGTATAATTTGTAAAAGAATGATTTATGATAGTTTTAAGATTCAAAAAATTTTGCAAAATCAGTATAAAGTAGATATGTTAAGTAAATTTAGCCAATGCTTTCACTAGCTATCTATTTAGTTAAAGTCACAGATTGATTCTCACTTTGAAAGGTACTATTTTTTTCAATCAATTTCATATTTGTGCCAAGTGAATGCATCAATTGAAAAAAAGTCTATGTTAATTCACTTCTGATAACAAGAATAATGAAAATATTTAAAGATGTCATGAGTTACATAAAGAAAAATTTTAAAGAAAATACCTGTACTAAAAACTATTTTTCAGGAATATGTGTAAAATTGTAATCTTGGTTGAAACTGTGTTTTCAGATAAATCACCATGTAATGGCAGTCTGAACTGTATTGGAAGTGAAGGTGAAATGTTATGGATGCCACAAAAATAAGGTGCTGTAACGATGTAAGATATACAGTTCACAATGTAGCAGGACACTAGTGAAGTGTCGATTATAAAGTAGGATGAATCTACATACATACGTGGATGCACTATAAAGCAAAGAGTGCAGGTAAAATTTAAACAATGAAATTCATTATTTAACTAAAATGCTGTAAACAGTATGAACTGTTTGAGAAACAGGAGTTAATTTGTTGTTTTGAAAAAAAATTTATATAATTTTTAATTTCGTGAAGAATGTCAAAAACAAAAGTTTTTGTAAAATGTAGGCTAGGTTAGTTTTGATCTGCCAGGTCCACAGTAAGAATTATGTATTTAGTTTGCTGTTGGAAAACTATTAATAATTCTTAAACTTTTTTTGCAAAAATTTCTTGTAATTGGAGGGGGTGTGAGGCCTTCCATCACAAATATGTAAGTAAGAGAGAATAGCAGGCGGTCAGCTTCATACATGAGTCATGTCTCGTATGACCAATGTGCTCAGATCCCATAGCTCGCTGCAAGTACTAGGGTTGCTCAGAAAGTAATGCATCACATTTTTTTCCCCAGCTGAAAACAAGACTACGAATGTGAAATGTTACATATGTATCATTTGAAATCTCCTGAGTGAGTGCGCCAAGTTTCTGCTACTTCTGACAGATAGTGTAGCAGCAGCACAGTTTCAAAATGGCGTCTGTAGGTGATGTACATTACAAGCAACGAGCCACGATTGAATTTCTCACTGCAGAGAAAGAAACTGTGGGGAGTATTCACAAACACTTGTGAAAATTCTATGGAGCCCTGTTGCAGAGCTTATGTTGTCATCCGCGAGGACAGACGCATTACGACTCGGCAGTTGGTGTTGCATCTGTCAATCAGTAAAAGAAGTGTGGATGGAATTATACGCATTCTTGGATATTCGAAAGTGTGTGCAAGATGGGACTCACGATGTCTAACAGTGGATCACAAATCGCACAGAAAAAACATTTGTTCTGATTTGATGCAACATTTTGAAGCTGAGGGGAGAGGCCTTGTCCTAGATTGTGACAGGTGATGAAACCTGGGTTCACCATTTTGAGCTCGAAACTCCTGACAGAAGAAAAAAATTCAAAGTAACTGCTTCCGCAAGTAAGATCGTGAGCACCATGTTGTTAAAGTGTGATTCTCATTGATGTGATGCCAAGAGGCAGTACCATTACTTCAGAAGCATATGTCAAAACATGAACAAAACTCAAGACATGCTTCTAGTGACTTCGTTGCCACAGCAACCCAGGAGATATTCTGCTGCAACATGATAACGCTCAACCCCATGCAAGTCTGAGGACTGCTGAATACATCACAAAATAGGACTGGACAGTGTTACCCCAACCACCCTACAGTCCTGACCTAGCCCTCTTAGATTTCCTCTTATTTGGGCCATTACATGATGCCATTTGTGGAAGACATTTTGAGGACGATGAGGAGGTGATCCACAAACTGAAGCACTGGCTCCGCCAACAGGACAAGGATTGGTACCGACAGGACATACATGCCCTTTTTTCACACTGGAGGATGGGCATAGAATGGGACGGAGATTACATAGAAAAAAATGGTGTGTAGACAAAATACCATTCTTTCATGCTTTTAATTTTCATTATGTTCAATAAAGAATTGTTGAAGAAAAAAAGTGGTGCATTACTATCTGGGCAACCCTCTTAGTTTCAGCAGTGGCTGAAAGGTGTCAGCACTATGACTGCAGATACTTTTAAAAATACTGGGAAACCAATATATCGATATTTAAAACAATATCATTATCGACTCTCGATATATAAAAAAAAGCATTGACGTGTTGACAGAAAAAATACTGATGTACCTGCTCATAAAAATATTGGCTGCACATTGTAAATATACAGTCAGCTTTAGAGCTGTATATTTAATTATTGATTCATTATTAGATATTCTGTACGTCAAAAAGCTAACAGCCTGCCTATCCTTCTTAGAGCAAGAATTGAAAGGAAAACAATGTACATTCACACTTGGTGGTAACCACTTTGGTAACAGTGGTACCTGCAGTTACGTGGCACAATAAAGTTGGCTGATGGGTCTGTTGTTTGGTTTTGTCACAGATCAGATTTGCCCCTGTTCTGCCAATGCCAGGGACCTAACAGCTGTAGCGTCAAAATTGCGTGGTGAAGCCAAATGTTGAGTTTCTGTTGGTAGTGCACCGAGCGCCTATTACATCAACATTTCTCCTCACACGTGTTTGCCCGCCACGAAGACCAATCTTGTCATTTAGATTTCTATTCATCATTATTGGCAACTGTTTTTGAAGATGCAAATGTGAAGAAATAGCACAGCAGTTGCTTTAAAAATTCCATTCACACACAACTTCCCCCCACCACACCCCCCTGCCCCAATGCATTTGGACTCCTTTTGTGCCACATATACTTGTTTCACACAGTCAAAGGAAAGACTGGACATGATGAAAGCTCATAAAGTAGAAAGATTCCTTCACACCGTCAACATAAAATTGTGTTCTACTACAATTTCAAAAGAACAACTTCAAATATTTACCAAATATTGTAAAAAAAATATCAAATAAAATAAGAATATCAGCATTCAATATTTCCATTTTGATATCATTGATATATATATAGATATTTTTTTAGAAAATATTGTTATGTCTGTTAACTGACTGTGGATTAGCTTGAAAACTATGTACTGAGAGAATGAGCCATACTCAGAAGAAATTGTAATGTGCAACTAGCCAGTTTATGGGACTGAGAAGAAAAGATACATTTTATGATAATTTTCTTACTTAAAGAGAGTTATTTTGATATTTTTGGATTTTATAAATTTGTTCTTTTGATAAACTGTTCATAAAAGCTATTAAGTTGTGATCAGTCAAAAGTAAAACATGTAGAATTACACGGCTTAATACTAATACTGGGTTGGTTACAAAGTATATCAGCCAATCAGTGGACAGTATGTTTGTGCGTATTTTATGGGCTAAGAGAACTGCTTTGTGAAGCCTAGGTGCAGTTTGGATCTAAACCATAATCATGTTCAGATGTGGATATAAGGAACTCTGAACAGTGTGAAAATTTTATGAAATAATGGTTAAAACTCGACCGTGAACTGTCACAAACTGGACATGAATGTATGAAAACTGGATATGAATGTATGAAAAAGACAAACACGAATTCCAATTTTAAGCTGTAAACTGTGATTTTTGGATAACCGAAATCCGCATGGCGTGTTACACAAGATGTGGCCACAAACTACACATTTGACAGGGTCAAACTGTGTAATATTTGAGACCGTATTCTGTCACAAACAATCCATTTGTTAATCCTTTTGATAACAGGTTTCGTTAATTACCTAAGCTGGCTGTTATGAGCGAGTGTGATTTTTTCATTAAACAGGTCACAATATATGGAAGTTTCAATCAATTGCTCATCTAACCCGATACTGAAAAACATTTTGGTGTGACCTGTAGAGATGTGTAGTATGGCTAGTTTCCGCTACAGTTTTTTCCTAGCTGGATAACTTTATGCATTTTCCTGACAGGAAAGGTGTGTGGAGAGGACTGCGGAAGAAGAAATTCACCCCAAGATAAGTGTACACTTTCTGTAGGGCAAAGTGACCGCACCGCTGCAACCACATTTACACATTAATTTGCAATGTTAATGTAAATTGACTAATTCCACATCATTACTATTTATTGCAGAAATGATATCTCTCTCTCTCTCTCTCTCTCTCTCTCTCTCTCTCTCTCACACACACACACACAACACACACACACACACACACACACACACAATCTTAAAAGCGATATCTTGGGCAATATTCCTAACATAGACTATAAAGTAGATACAAGGGGTTGTCATTGAGATTCAATTACTACTTCAAAAAATAATGTTATAAAATTAATTTTTTATTTGTTTGCAGGTACAAGTCTCAAGTACCATAGCACACCACAACACCACAGTACTACAGCAAGCCACTAAAAGCCTCACAACAAAATGGCACAGCCCATTGATAAAATGGAGTATTGTGCAGTAAATCGTTTTCTGCCATGTGAAGCAGAACAATACTGCAACAATTTGTGCCGAGTTGGTCGGAGTACAAGAGTAATGCATCCGCATATGACACAGTGATTTGGTTGTACATACAATTCCAATACAATCAAATAAATCTGTATGACAAAGAAAGAAGTGGCAGCCCTTCTCTGTGTGAGGAACCAGGATTTTCAAGAGAAGAGGTGGCCCCCAGTGCTCGCTGACTGTCACACTAAAATGAAGACACTAGTGGGAAAATTTAAAATCACTCACCAAACAGTTTTTGACAACTCGCACAACAATTTGAATGTGACAAAGATTGCTGTCTGCCAAGTTTTATGACAAGTCACAACTGTTTAAAAAGCCTGCCAAAGTGAGACTATGGCGCATAAGTTGCAGCTATGTTGGGCCAACTGAAACAACTTCTTGCACCTTCCTAACCCTGTGGATAAGTGCTAGGTGTGTCACTACAATTCTGACATGAAGGAGCAAAGTGGGCAGTAGAAAAGTGTGGATTCACTGCCACTGAAAATTCTGAACACTTGACTGTCATTGGCCAAGTCGATGCTGAGTGATTTTTGACACTGCCACAGTTCGATGCTAACAGATCATGCTTGTACGGGGCAAGATAAGTGGAAGTCATAATATTAGAATATAGTACCTGACGGGGTTACAGGAAGCTAGCGAAACGGAGAATCGTGAGAACTTTTCTGAGAGGGTATGTTTGCTTCATGGCAACTCCCCAGCTCATCCTGGGCAGCACACATCACACACACTGCTTCTGTGGTCTATCAAATTTTGACTCAACCCCCTAATCTGCTGATATGTTACCCAGTGACTTATTCATTTTCCTTGGGTGACTGAACCAGGGTGTTGCAGGCATTTGCAGAATGACTACGAGGCGATTTTCAAGGTGGCTTGTTTGCTGAAGAGCTGAACTGCAGACTTCCACAAGCCACGAAGTAGGTAAAAATGTTTCACATTGAAGAGCAAACGTGCAGAGATGCTCTGACATTACCACCAAGTTCAATGGCTCCAGCTTGATATTTTAGAGGTGGTAGTTAAAACTTGGTGTACAACTCACATTATCTTATTATTTTCCAGACACGTCTTGTAAACAATTTTACAATGTGATAATAGGTTTTGTGGGAGGCATTTGAGATGTTAAGTTACTTGTACGTTAAAACTGAGCATTGTTATGGGACTGACAGTTTTGATACAATACTTGTTTTTTATTTCACAATATACACTACTGTTCATTAATTCCAATGAACCTAATAACTGACATCTAATGCCCTGCAGATACCATAAAATACCATGGCTACAGGTGAGTAAAAGAAGGAATAGTACAATATTGGTAAACATATCTAAATGCAATATTGTCAAAAGGAGTGCTGTGTACATACAAAACAGTTACCTGAACTAGTAAGTTTATTTACCTGTGTGACGAATGAATGTCCAGTTCATACTGCCCTGTTGTTCCCTTTAATGTTGTGATGTTTGCAGTGTACTCCAAGCAGTAGTGTATGCTTGACATTCCTCATCAACTACAGTGGCGATCTAGATTAATATGAAATTAGCAGTAAAAACTGCAAACAGCCAAGATCGCTATAGTACAGCATTTATTTTGATTACCGGTATTGGCAAACTATGTCGCCAGATCTTATGCAGTACATTTTGTGTCAAGATCCATCAAAATGTATTGCATATGATCCGAAGGTGACAACACGACTTGTTGAAACTGATAATCAAAATAAATATTGCAATATAGGAATCATGGCTGTTTGAAGCTTTTACTTCTAATTTCATGTACTATACTGCCTTTCAGTTCCTTAGTGACACTCGACAGTGTGCACATCGTTATTATGGGTCCACGAGTGGAGCTATTAGCAGACAAATGTGCTGCAATTGTAGCATTCAGAAAGCAGGTTTATCGACACTGAGGTGACAAAAGTCAGGAGATACCACCTAATATCGTGTCTGACGACCTTTTGCACAACGTACTACAGCAACTCGACATGGCAGGGACTCGACAAGTCTTTGGAAGTCCCCTGCTGCCCTTATAGCCATGAAAAAGACACCTCAATTATGTCCCAAAAATATATCTTCTATAAGCTGTCTTGTTCTGATCTACAATATCGCTCCCCAGCGCCCTGGCAAGAAAAGTGACAGACAAGTCACAAAACAGCATTTTTTAGTTTATGCCACTGAAAAATTTGTGTGAAGTGCCCAACATGCACGCAAAACATCACCTCTCTATCTCGCAATTTGTCTACTTCAGGGCAGTTGTGACAGTTTTGCTGTAAGCTGCTTTACGATTTGCCATACAAGAACAACTTCACTTCAGCGTTGCTTCTGGCAGGTGGGCACTGGTCATTCAAGAAGAGTGGTATATTCTAGGTTGTCTGTGCTTATCAGAGCCTATATCTTACATTACAGTGTTTGTCAGATATACATGCGTGCATATCGGAAAGGACAGACATTGTTTTGATGATTACAGCTGTTGTAAGTATTATGAAATTTTGTGCATTGCAGCATCCGAGAAATAAATGGAAATTTCTGCAACAAAGAAAGTTCATATGCAATCCCTTTTCTTGGTGAAACATTCCTACATTATACAAGCTAATTTTTATTTCCATGTTTTCATAAATGGTGTTCTTTAAATTGTACACAATTTATTTTCCTTATTATGGCTCTGAGCAATATGCGACTTATCTTCTGAGGTCATCAGTCCCCTAGAACTTAGAACTAATTAAACCTAACTAACCTAAGGACATCACACACATCCATGCCCGAGGCAGGATTCGAACCTGCGACCGTAGTGGTCGCTCGGCTCCAAACTGTAGCGCCTAGAACTGCACGGTCACTCCAGCCGGCTTTCCTTATTAAATTGTATTAATTTCATAAATTATAATTTTGTACTTTTCTAATATAACAATTTCAACTTGTATTTATTTTTTACTGTAACTTAATAACTTTGACTGATGGAGGGTCAAATGTTTTATTACATTACAGTAAAAAGCATTGGGCATGGAAAAGTGGCAAAATTAACACACGAGGAGTAATAACAAAAAGAAAAATGATTTTAAAAAAATCAAGAAAAGTGACAGCTCGGAGAACTAATTAATAATTACTCAATAAGACCTCACATTCGACAAGAAGAGAATGGCATGTTCATTTTACTTTTGTATGAGCTATAACAGAAGTTACTGTCAAAATTATATACTTTAAATTTAAAGGAAGCTTTTGCTATTTCAATATAACTTCCATACAATTATTTAAGTCAATTTTTCTCAAGTACTGCATTTTTCAGTTCTGCCACTGTTCTTGCCAGGTGCAATAAGAGTCTTTGCAGCAGCTAATAAGCCCACTCACAATTGATGTGGTACTCTGAGACAAGGACACCAGTATCTTCAACAGTAAGCAAGATAAGTAACAGTAATTTTTTACTGGACAGTTCAGTGAAACATATTTCAATTCAAACTAATTCCTGTCTTCCTGAAGGAAATGTTAATTGCAGTTAACTTACATTAGGAACAATCTTATGCAATCAGGTACACAGTATTACAGAAACAACTTTACATCAGTTTGTTATGACTTAATGAATGAGATGGGAAGTTATAATCAGAATTGCAGAATATATTCTGAATACAAATATCTTGACTTATTTGATACATCTTGATCTGATACTGAGCAAACTGCACAGATTCCAAAACGGATTCATATGCAATATGCTAAAAGGCAGGGATGGGACACGAAAAGGTGAATTTGGTAGTTTAATATTTTTTAAAAAGGTTTTGGTTCAGCAGTGCATCAGTACCCTTTAAAGAAAAAAATTTTTATCTGGCACTTGCAGCCAGGTACACAACTAGATTGTAATCATGTGATAGCTTATCAAGCCTTCAGTTGGTTCACAGCAAAGAGTTAGTTTTAATCTCTCAAAGATTTGTAGCCAATTTCTAACAAGTAAAAATGATGTGCACGTAGTGAATGTAACATTAATGATCAGGTAATAAAAGAAACACGTATGTGAAATTTCTCAAGGGCCAACTGGATTGCCAATTAAAATGGAGTCAATACATGAAGTTCAGCACAGTTTTTTCTCTCAGAACTCTCTCCCTTTGGTGGACTGATAGATAAAGAATGTTTACTTATTCTCCATATTTTCACTCTGTATTGTCGTGGAGTTAGCTACTGAGAGTGATAAAAAGTACCAGCTGCCAAGAATTTTGTACCAATTCATAAAAGAATGGTGGGGAAATAACAGAAAATAATGACAGTAATTTTTTTTTTTTTTTTTTTTTTTTTTTTTTTTTTTTTTTTTTTTTGCTCGATGAGAGGTTAGTGAAATGACTCACTGTATTTAAATGAGTCAAAACAATGTGGTAATGTGTCTTCCATCTGGATGCCTCGAAATTTCACACACAAAGGGGCGTAAATGCACGTTAGTGTCATATGAGAATTTTTTCCCTATTGGGGAAAATCCCTTTTCATCAGCCAGCAGTACCAGAGTAATGCATCTTCACTGTGTTTATTTATTGTTAGTCTGCTTTCTCTTAGACAGTAGTGATGCATTTAATTTTGCAGTGTTTCTTCTGTCACATATGAGTGCTACACAGGAAACATAATTAACTCTCTGCAAAACAAAAATGCACTCCATAATGAGACCTCTATGCAGGGTACAGCACATCCAAATATTACACTTGCTATTTACAAATTTCAATTATTTAAATGTGGTGGTAATAGAGTCCTCAGTTCCTCTGACCCACATGTGACCTCCATGTTGGATAGAGCACCTCCAAATATCACACTTACTGTATACGAACTGCAACACTTTAAATTTGATGGTAATTGCGTTCTCAGCTCCTCTGATCCACACAAATCACTTCCGAGCTTATATTTCATGTGCTCCATACAGAAATGGAATGGAAAGAAACCCTAATAAGCAGCACAATGGCAAGTACCCTCTGCCATGCACTTCACTGTGCTCTGCAGTATATGGATATACTGCGTTTACCGAACTGTAACATGGGGCTTTTTCCCAAATTTGTCATTTAGAAAATATAGGGTTTTCTTACATTTGCAAATTGAACTATTACTGGAGAGGCGAATTTTTTAGTTTTATAACCAAATCCACCGGTTAGTCCCTCAGCCGTTAGGGGTAAAACCCAATGGGACTCGGGGCAAGTAAGGCTAGCAACCTGCTTCCCTGGTACTTTAAATATGATGCTGGCAACAATCAGGGCAAAATGCCTCGGACCTTTGGAGGTGACGGAGTCCCACCTCTAACTGACAAACCAGGGACTCCTAAGATACGACTTGGCAAACAAATGGTAATGAGATGGGGAGCTATTAATATCAATGGGGGCTACTCTGGGAAGAAGGTAGAGCTGGCAGAGGCTGCAAGTAAGATGGGGCTGGACGTTTTAGCTGTTAGTGACATTCGCATAAGGGGTGAGAAAGAAGAGGAAGTGGGAGAATACAAGGTCTACCTGTCAGGAGTCAAAGCAGGAATAGCACAATGGGGTGTAGGGCTTTACATCAGGAAAGAAATGGAACCCAGCGTAGTGGCAATAAGGTATGTAAACGAACGACCGATGTGGATAGATTTGACAGTGTCTAGCAAGAAAATTAGGATTGTGTCAGTATATTCGCATTGTGAAGGGACAGATCAAGATAAGATGGATAGTTTTTATGAGGCACTCAGTGATGTACCTGTTAGAGTAAAGGACAAGGACAGTGTTCTGCTCATGGGTGATTTTAACGCCAGGATTGGAAATTGAACAGAAGGGTATGAAAAGGTTATGGGTAAATTTGGAGAGGATATGGAGGCCAACAGGAACGGGAAACAACTCTTGGATTTCTGTGCCAGTATGGGCTTAGTAATCACAAACTCCTTTTTTAAACATAAGAACATTCACCGGTATACTTGGGAAGGCAGGGGAACCAGATCTGTCATTGACTATATAATAACAGATCAGGAATTCTGGAAGGCTGTGAGGGGCACACGTGTATTCAGGGGATTCTTTGATGATACTGATCATTATTTAATCTGCAGCAAAATTGGGATAGTGAGGCCGAAAGTGCAGGAGGTCAGGTCCATATGTAGGAGGATAATGGCGGAGAAACTTCAGGATAAGGAAATCAGGCACAAGTACATAACAGCGATCTCAGAAAGGTACCAGTTAGTTGAATGTAGTCAATTACAGTCATTGGAAAAGGAATGGACAAGGTACAGGGACACAGTACTAGAAGTGGCTAAAGAATGTCTTGGAACAGTAGTGTGTAAAAGTAGGATGAAGCAAACAGCTTGGTGGAATGATACAGTCAAGGCAGCCTGTAAAAGGAAAAAGAAGGAGTATCAAAAATGGCTACATACCAGAACCCAGGTAGACAGAGAAAGTTATGTTGAAGAAAGAAACAAAGCCAAACAGATAATTGCAGCATCGAAGAAGAAATCGTGGGAAGACTTTGGAAACAGGTTGGAGACTATGGGTCAAGCTGCTGGAAAACCATTCTAGAGTGTAATTAGCAGTCTTCGAAAGGGAGGTAAGAAGGAAATGACAAGTATTTTGGACAGGTCAGGAAAACTGCTGGTGAATCCTGTGGATGCCTTGGGCAGATGGAGGGAATATTTTGAAGAGTTGCTCAATGTAGGTGAAAATGCGATCAGTAATGTTTCAGATTTCGAGGTAGAATGGGATAGGAATGATGATGGAAATAGGATCACATTTGAGGAAGTGGAAAAAATGGTCAATAGATTGCAGTGCAATAAAGCGGCTGGGGTGGATGAAATTAAGTCGGAACTCATCAAATACAGTGGAATGTCAGGTCTTAAATGGCTACACAGGATAATTGAAATGGCCTAGGAGTCGGGACAGGTCCATCAGACTGGACAAAAGCAGTAATCACACCAATCTTTAAACATGGAAACAGAAAAGATTGTAACAACTACAGAGGTATCTCTGTAATCAGCGTTGTGGGTAAAATCTTCTCAGGTATTGTTGAAAGGAAAGTGCAAGTATTAGTTGAGGACCAATTGGAACCAGTGTGGGTTTAGGCCTCTTAGAGGTTGTCAGGACCAGATCTTTAGCTTACGGCAAATAATGGAGAAGTGTTATGAGTGGAACAGGGAATTGTATCTATGATTTATAGATCTAGAAAAGGCATATGACCGGGTTCCTAGGAGGAAGTTATTGTCTGTTCTACAAGATTATGGAATAGGAGGCAAACTTTTGCAAGCAATTAAAGGTCTTTACATGGATAGTCAGGCAGCAGTTAGAGTTGACGGTAAATTGAGTTCATGGTTCAGAGTAGTTTCAGGGGTAAGACAAGGCTGCAACCTGTCTCCACTATTGTTCATATTATTTATGGATCATATGTTGAATACAATAGACTGGCTGGGTGAGATCAAGATATGTGAACACAAAATAAGCAGTCTTGCATATGCGGATGACTTAGTTGTGATGGCAGATTCGATTGAAAGTTTGCAAAGTAATATTTCAGAGCTAGATCAGAAATGTAAGGACTATGGTATGAAGATTAGCATCTCCAAAACGAAAGTAATGTCAGTGGGAAAGAAATATAAATGGATTGAGTGTCAAATAGGAGGAACAAAGTTAGAACAGGTGGACGGTTTCAAGTACTTAGGATGCATATTCTCACAGGATGGCAACATAGTGAAAGAACTGGAAGCGAGGTGTAGCAAAGCTAATGCAGTGAGCGCTCAGCTACGATCTACTCTCTTCTGCAAGAAGGAAGTCAGTACCAAGACTAAGTTATCTGTGCACCGCTCAATCTTTCGACCAACTTTGTTGTATGGGAGCGAAAGCTGGGTGGATTCAGGTTACCTTATCAACAAGGTTGAGGTTACGGATATGAAAGTAGCTAGGATGATTGCAGGTACTAGTAGATGGGAACAATGGCAGGAGGGTGTCCACAATGAGGAAATCAAAGAAAAACTGGGAATGAACTCTATAGATGTAGCAGTCAGAGCGAACAGGCTTAGATGGTGGGGTCATGTTACACGCATGGGAGAAGCAAGGTTACCCAAGAGACTCATGGATTCAGCAGTAGAGGGTAGGAGGAGTCGGGGCAGGCCGAGGAGAAGGTACCTGGATTTGGTTAAGAATGATTTTGAAGTAATAGGTTTAACTTCAGAAGAGGCACCAATGTTAGCACTGAATAGGGGATCATGGAGGAACTGTATAATGGGGGCTATGCTCCAGACTGAACGCTGAAAGGCATAATCAGTCTTAAATGATGATGATGATGATGATGATGATGATGATGATGATGATGATGATATAACACATTAATATATGCATCATCTCACATTTACAGATGAAGGATTGGCGACTGTCATGTGCAGATTTGATTTGAAGAATTTGTAAGGTTTGGAGGGAAAAAGTAAAATCAGCTTGGCCCAACTCTAAGACGACTGTAAAGAGGGGACTAGCAATGGGGCAGGAACTTTAATTGTGCTGCCAACCACAAAAGAATGTATATAGTATACCTTGGCTTTTTATGAACATCTACCGTATTTACTCAAATCTAAGCCGCACTTTTTTTTCCGGTTTTCGTAATCCAAAAAACCACCTGCGGCTTAGAATCGAGTGCAAAGCAAGTGGAAGTTATGAAAAATGTTGGTACGTGCCGCCACAACTAACTTCTGCCGTCGAATATATGTAGCGCTACGCAGGCATGCTTTGTAGGCACAAAGATGAACACTGGCGCCAAAACACCTGCGTCAGTAAATAATTTTTTTTAAAAAAAGTAGGAGACGAGGTTTTTTTTTTCTCCGCCGCGAGTTTCGACTACTGCATTTTCATACATTATCCAGCGAAGTAAATACAAATTCCGTGTTGTTCATCTTCGAATGTAGCACAGTTTCAGTGTACTACGAAAATCTGACTGCAAGACTGTTTGGGATGTTTGTCAATATGGCCAACTCTACGTTCTGAATTTTTTCCTATCTGTGAGAAGAGATGGTTGCTAATAGGAACCTGATGAAATTTGAATCACATACAATATTCTCTTCACCATAAGAATAATACGAATATAAACATTTTGCCATGTATTCTTTCGTGTTTGCTGCTATCTCATTTAAATCCTGTCTGCCTAATAAACCACGAAACTAGAGTGAGACAACAGCAAACGCGAAAGAATATACGTATCGTCTCATGTTTATATTTGTATTATTCTTATGCCTAATACTGATACAGCCAGAAATAAAGCACGGCAAGTGACTAGATTTTTAAATATAAGATGACTCTAATTTCTGTGCAGAATTTGATGTAATAAAGAAGCGGCCGCAAAGATTTTCAAACGGGTAAAAATTTTCGCCTAACTCTCGTTCAGAAGATGTTGAGCCGCGACAGGCCGTAACCACGCACTATCAGAATGCGACAAACAATGCATGACACAGTGCAGTAATGCATTTTCAGCTCAAGAGTGACGCAAACACCTATAACAAAGAAAACGGCATTTATCAGATCAAAGCAAAATAAGCAATCGATTCAAACCAGACGAAGCACGTGAAAAAGGAAGGGTACCCGTATAAATACGGACGGAGCGCCTGACGCATAGCAATAGCTATGTGGTAAAGCTTAACTGCTAAGCTTACGACTCGAACCTAACTACTGTAGCTGTATCGTCATTCATTCGACCTAAATTGTGTCTCATATTACAATGGACCAACTTTGTTTCGATTTGGAGGTGCGGCCTAAAACTTTTGTCTCCCCTTGAATTTCGAGTCTCAAATTTCAGGTGCGGCTTAGAGTCGGGAAATTTTTTTTTCCTTTATTTCGAGTCA
Organism: Schistocerca cancellata; assembly: GCF_023864275.1. Lineage (NCBI taxonomy): Eukaryota > Metazoa > Arthropoda > Insecta > Orthoptera > Acrididae > Schistocerca > Schistocerca cancellata. The sequence goes on along the minus strand of NC_064635.1, from coordinate 52,785,464 downwards.
AATTTTTCAGGTGCGGCTTAGATTCGAGTAAATACGGTACTTTGTTTATTAGTTGGAACTGAACTGACTTTAAAACAGGCCAAATAGTCTCATCAATAGTATACATTTCAACAGGAGATAAACTAATGCTAACAAAAGTACATTCATATAGAACACTTCAAACTTGGCACAACAAATGAAACACGACCAATAACAGCACTATAGCTGCTACTGCTCTACAGCACTGTTGATTTTCATGGCTGGCTACAGCATTAATGTGAAGTGGTACAATTTTTGTCAACTCAGCTGTTGGTAATCAAGATGACAATGCACTTTCATCATTCTGTTTGGTTATACTGTCAGCACTGTAAGAAATTTAAATTGTGACAATCGATAATGGATGCCAATTACAGCTGCGACTCTGTTAAGAAACACGAATCCACGAGTTTTCCGTTCAAAATGCAGAAAAAACAATACCAATTTTAAGTTAATGGTGATTCGCGAAGCAGAGGCCACAAACAATTGTTTAGCAGGAAGAAATTTTGATGTCACAGAAGTGAATATTTGTAGGTGATGTCAGGTACTAAATTAAATGAGTACCACAAACAAAATTTTCAGGGGGCAGAAACAAGGAATGTTACGCAACCTGCAGCAGCAGTTTGTTGAGCATGTGCGAGTGAAATGCAATGAAGGCTTCCCGATTACTTGTGAAATGATCTGACTGAAGACACTGGAGATAAAGAGGAATTTTCCAACTTTGTGTGTCAGCATCACTTAATCAGTCTAAAGAAATGGCTTGACTAATTGCTGGGCAATATGGGCAACACTGGTCAGATGCCTGCTTGCTTTGATATGCCATAATACCAGTGACTAAGATGATGATGATGATTAAAGTGATACCACAGATTGTACTGAGGTTATCTATGTGGAAAGGTTCCCAATGTGATTGTGGCCACATAATGGGAGTTAAGAGTCTCTGAACATGGAATGGTAGTTGAGTAGGATGCTTGGGACATTCCATTTTCGAAAACATTAGGAAATTAAATGCTCTAAGATCCGCAGAGTCAAAAGTTCACCAAGAATAAGAAATTTCAGGCATTATCTCCCACCACGTGCAACGTAGTGAGCAAAGGCCTTCACTTAACGACCGGGAGCAGTGGTGTTTGTGTAAGAGTTGTCAACGCTAACAGACAAGCAACACCGCATGAAATAACCATCACAGAAATCAACGTGGAATATACAACGAACATATCTGCTTGGACAGTGTAGCAAAATTTGGCATTAACGGGCTACAGCAGCAGACGAATGAAGCGAGTATCTTTGCTAACAGCACAACATTGCCTGCAACACCTCTCCTGGGGTTGTGTACATATCGGACGGACCTTAGAAAGGAAAACAGTGGCCTGGTCAGATGAATTACCATTTCAGTTGGCAATAGCTGATGGTAGGGTTCAAGTGTCGTGCAGAACCCATGAAGCCGTGGGCCCAAGTTGCCGACATGCACTGTGCAAACTGTTGATGGCTCCCTAATGGTGTGGGCAGTGTTTTATGGAACGAACTGGTTCAGCTGAACTGATCACTAATTGGAAATGATTATGTATGGCAACTTGGAGACCATTTGCAGTTATTCACTGACTTTCATGTTGCCAAACAGTGATGGAATTTTTATGGACGACAATGTGCCCCGTCACTTGGTCACAACTGTTTGTGTTGAGTGAATGATTTGGTCACTAATCAAACATTTATGGGACATAATCGAGAAGTCAGTTCACGCACAAAATACTGCACCTGCAATACTTTCACATTTACAGACTGCTGTACAGGCTGCGTGGCTCAATATTCTGCGGAGGACTTCTGATGACTTGTCGAGTCCGTACCACATCGAGTTGCTGCACTACGTCAAGCAAAAGGAGGTCCAAATCAATATTAAGAGCTACCACAAAACTTTTGTCACAGCAGTGTATGTGGGTGTAGAGGTACCTAGACCTTATACTTTCCAGCTCTCATCTGGGTTTCTCTGGGAGTCAGAGGTGTACTAATGCTGTCCACTGTCTTTGGCTATAGAGGGAGGAGTTGTATATCCTAAGAATTTGTGGATAGGACACACAACGTGCAGAGGTGTTCCACTGTGAATGGAAGTTTATTATGAAACAAGTATCAACTCTGCAGCTTTTCTTATTTGAATTATAGAGTTTTTGTTTATTATCAGCCAATGTATCAGAAGAGGAGATCTACAACATGCTATTCAGAGTTATTAGGGCAAAAGACTCTAAAGGACAAATTATGAAATTTTTCTGTATCAAGGAGCAAATATTAGTTGTATTAGCTTTTAGCCTGTACAGTGTGATATAGCTACTATGATTTTCACATAAAAAATTGACTTCTTTAAGATATTTGTAGCCTCATTTAGAGGAGACTCATGAAACAAATAACAACATGTTTTCAATTCCGCCAATCACTGATATAGCGGCATTACTCCATTTTTTCTTTTAATGGAAGTATGGCATTTTCCACACCAGAACATATCTGTAGGAGGCACATTCAGCGACAAAATACTTTTGTCGGCCTCATGGGTAATCATGTATTAAAAATAAATCAAATAAGGGCATTTTATGCTGTCACTGCAGCTGTTTGTGTGTTGTACTACTCTGAAGTTTACTTTTACTTTACTCTCCATCAATAGTGTCATAATTATCCTATAACATATATTTTGGCTGTACTTGTTCCCACAGAGAAATGCATAAATTTTCTGGCAATGTGCATTTCAAATGGCCACTATGACAAAACAAGAACACCCATATTAATTGTATTTTTACTCTGTAATTTATTTTCACATCTACAAAAAAGTTATCGCAGAACTCCTATCAAAACAGTCTGCTATTCTGGCGCAAGAAACACCATAGTTCCATTAAAAATATATACCTAAAAATGTCAGTGCCAGTACTTTCGGTGATCGATTACATTGTGAAGATACACAGGGTTTTGTTTCATAAGCCCCAGATCATTAACTGCCTAAGTGAAAAGAGCTAACAAATATATCTAATGGATGAAAGTTATCTGAGGGGGAAAACATAGGCACCTCGCATTGTATATTTAAAAACAATGGCAAGTAATACAGCATGTAAGCATTAACAAAACTTAACAATACTACTGAAATGCAGCGAATGACATAAACCCTTAACTGTCTGGTTGTTAATCACTTTCGATGGTGACGGATGGGTCATCTTTTTTTTACCTGGTTCAGCATTCTCATTCTGTACTTTGCTTTTATAATTTCACGTAAGATAAAATTAAGTTCATACCTGTTGCATGAAAGTGCTTGGTGCCACTTTCAGTCCCCACCCTTTGGAAGGTTGGACACCGTGCCCGAGTCGACAATGCATGGCCAGGTGACCCTGCCGTGCAAACACCTTTCCACACAGCACACAAGCAAATCTGTAAATGATATAAAGTGCTTTAAAAACTGTTCTCATACTTCATGTATTAAGCATTAAATCATGATGTCAAAACCCTTATATTACTTGATTTAAGATGAACTTTGATTACACACAAGAGTAAAACATTAAAGTCTGTAGTGTACAAGGATTAGTCAAAGTTATAATTAATCTTCCATTTGTTAGCTGGTAAACCCTGAAATCCCCATGCCACATTACTATAACATGCTGCTGGAAGACCCAGGACAAAATGTGCAGAACACTAATAAAGTAAGATATTGTATGGAAATTTTTACTCTGAATTTGAGTGGAAGCAAAACTGCAAACATCCATACTGAGTTGGTGTACTACAACACTGCACCATCATATGACATACAGGTTAGTTGGTACAGGTGCATCCAATGCACTCAAATGAATCAGAATGACAAAGAAGGAATTGGCAAACCATCTCTCTTTGAGGAACTGAAAATTGCACCAGAAGAGGAGTCCCCTGCGCTTGAAGCCCAGTGTTTCATAGTTGAAACAACGGTGGAAAACATGCAAATCAGCCATGGATCAGTTTTGAACCACTCTGGTTGTCATGATTTCAGTAACAACAAAAGTTTTATGTATATGTAGCTGGAAACAAGGTTCTCAGGAGTCACAAGAAGTAGCTACGAACATGAAACAGTACATAAGAAACAATGCAAATGACCACAAGCATATTCTGTCTTGCTCAGATTCATGCAAGGGGCAGAATCCAAACAGAAACTGTGTAATCAAAGTGGAAAATATTTATTTAAAAGTTTTAATATCTAGACACAGCTATTTGCCAAATGACTCTGACTTGGTATATCTGAATCTAGAGTGAGACTTTGTGGAATTATCATTTAATGCAAATAGCTGAAAAGAAAACGTCACTCCCACAAAGGAAGAGGCTTATATGGTTCTAGTGTGACCAGTTCTTAAGTACTGTTCATCAACCTGGACACTTATCAGGTAGGACTGAAAGAAAGAAAGAGAGCAACACGTTTCTTTCTTCATGGGATTGTTTAGTTGGCACGAAAGCGTTACAATCATGCTCAATAAACTTCAGTGACAGACTTTACAAAAGAGGCCTTGTGCTTCAAGGAGAGGTTTACTATTGAAATTTCGAGCGAGCACTTTCCGGGAAGAGTCGGAAAACATGTTTCATCCTTTCAAATCACCTCGCACAATGAACGCAATAAGAAAATTTGGGAAATTAAAGCTAATATAGAGGTGTATTGAAAATGATTCTTCCCACACACCATTAGCAAGTGGGACAGTAGGAGGGCTTGGGGGGGTGGGGGGGGGGGGGGGGTGGGGGGGGGGGGGTAACACAGTGATACCAGAAGCACTCTCCACCACACCCTGTTAGGTGGTCTGCGAAGTATGACATAATTACAGATCTCTCGCAAGGCATTTTGAACGCGACAAAAGTCACTGCCTGCTGGGTTCTTCGACTGCTCATATCCATTAAAAAAGGTCCACCGAACTGATGCAGCAATGGAAATGGACCTGTCAGGCCAGTTCCCACCCACAGACGAGTGCCGAGTGTATCAGTACAAGCCCCAAGCAAAGTGCAAAGCAGGCAGCGGAAATACGGAGTCACACACCGAAAGAGGTGATCACCTAACTGTCATCAGGCAAGTTGATGCTGAGTGTTGTTTTGGGAGTGTTGTGATGAGATGCTAATAGACTATGTTCATATAGGGCAAATCATCACAGTAGCACTCTCCCAAAACCTCCTAATGAGGTTATGGGAAGCTGTAAAAATGAAGTGTTGCAGGCAGCTGTTGCAAGGATTATTTTTGCTCCACCACACTACCAAAGCTCATTCTACATGACAAAAATTTTACATCATCCTCATATTCTGTTGACATAAAGGGGGGCTGGACAAAATTTGGAAACCCTAAAAACACATCACATTACCGTGCCTCATACGGAGTGGGAAAACTGTCAGCATTCAAATTACCTTCCAGTCATCTTGTAATGGATAAATACAGGTCTCGTATGGTTTTCAAGAGGAACATTTTAGCATTCAAGAGGAGCATTTTAGCAAAATATTTCAGGTACCGACGACGGAGACCGATAGCGCACACCCTTCTCTTCCGACCAGATCATGAAGGCTCACTAGTAGTGAGATCTGATGGCAGGGGTGGCCAGGGGCGAGGTGACAATTCATCCTGGTGCTCACAAAAGCAGCCCTACACAATGGGAGAGGTCCTGTCATCTTAGAACACAGCATCACCTTTGGGAAACAAACATACCCTGGATGCACCTGATCAGCCAAAATGGTCAATAATACAATATTGCAGTACTGTAATCATGGTGGCCATGGAATACCACAATATTGCTGCCCAAATCATCACCGAACCACCACTGTGTTTCACTCTTGGGACATATACTTGCCAGAAGCTGGGAACAGTGTGAAATAAGACTCATCCAAACAAATGACGTTACTCCACACTGCCAAAGCCCAGGTTTTATGGCACCACATTTTCCTGATAAGGCCTTTGCATCATTGATTAGTGGTTTCAAGGTTCCTGTTTGCCCTTCAATTCCAGCTTATGGAGCTCCCTCTGTACTGTTTTGATGGTGACACGTTTCAGGAGCGTGACATTCAGAACTGCAATGACTTCAGCAGCTGTCGTCCTCTTATTTTTCATCACAATCCCCTTCAATGACTGTAACTATCACTCAACACACACTTTCATCTACATTGGAACTTATCAAATGATGTTTTCCCACTTTTTCCTTCTTGCAGTATAAATCTTTGATGTAATGCTCTCGAAGCACTAAACATTTCTGCTACCTCAATTACGGAAGTGCCCACCGTATGAGCACCAACAATTTCCCCGTCTTCAAATTCACTTAGCTCTGACCTAATACACTCACAGCTACACACAACTGTTCTGGCTGTGACTGTCACTTAAAACATGCTGAGAACATTGCAACATGTAACAATATTATGAGAAGAAAAGTTGCTACTCACCATATAGCAGCGACTCAGCATCTTCGATATATGGTAAGTAGCAACTTTCCTTCTCGTAATATTGTTATATTCCATCTCGGATTTTCCATTGCAACGTGTAAGCTCGATTAGCATGCGTATTTATGCTCAAGCTTGCATACCAATGGTTAACTGACTGATTGCGGGGTTAAGGGAGTAAACAGCAAAGAGACAGCTCTTTATCCAGGGGCAGTACATCTGGAATTAGTGATATCTGTGAAGAGTGTGTTTCAATGATGAAAGTATGTACAAGTGGTATGACTGAAACATTGAAGGCAACACTGATGCTAAAGCTGAGAAAGAATTTACAGAGAAGTGTACAGATCAGGCCATTATGTAGGTCAGACCCAGCATGCTATTTCTCTACCATTCCACTATAACAGTGGATGGGATAAACAAATACTTAAATCTCTCCATGCGAACTCTGATTTCTCTTTTTATGTTATGATGCTACATAAACTGGAGTCAACAAAATATTTTTACACACTGAGGAGAAAGTCAGTGATTGAAATTTCACGAGAAGATCCTGTCACAACAAAATATACCTCTATTTAAAAAAAAAAAAAAAAAAAATTACCACCCCAAATTGCATTGCATATCCATGGCATTCTCTCTCCTATTCTGTGATGTTATAAAATGTGCTGCACCTCTTCGAACTTTTTCGATGTCCTCCGTCAATCCTATCTGATGTGGATCCCACAACTCACAGCAGTACTTCAGAAGAGAGTGGACAATTGTATTGTAAGCAATCTTTTTAGCAGACCTGTTGCAGTATCAAAATGTTCTGCTGATAAATTGAAGTCTTTGGTTTGCTTTCCACACAACATTATCTATGTGATCATTCCAATTTAAGTTATTCGTAATTGTAATCCCTGTGTATGTAGTTCAATTAATATCCTTTACATTTGTGTGATTTATTATGCAATCAAAATGTAACAGATTTGTTTTATTACTTGGGTAAATAACTACACATTTTTCATTATTTACATGGAGAGTTCCCCCAGCGGCTTTTTGAAACTATCTGTACAGTGCTGTAGGTTAAGATTCCAGGTATCGCACACTGCAGCCATTCACCATGGTGGGCCCTCGTCTGTGATTAATTGACAATAAAGAGTTTGGAATTTTGTGTGATATTTAATTAGTCTGGTTGTGTAGTGTAATTGATAGGGTAACAGCTTCAGATGCCAGAGATTGTCGGTTTGAATCTCATCAGCTGCACAAAATATTTATTATTTTAAAATATTTACTGAATTTCCTTCGATCATTATTTTATTCAATTATTTGGTTTAAACGTATTTTTTTTTTATTTCTATTCCTTTGTCACATTATTTTAATCACCGTATGAACTATTCCATTTGTTCTTTTTCCAATAGCACTTTGGACAAAATAATGCAGGTAAAATTTTAAATGAAAGACAGTTTTACAAGTTAAATGAAATTCGAGCAAATGAGAAGTAGATATAATGAACACAATAACGTGGACGAAAAAACATGGTGATAAAGCAAAAGAAATTAGACAAATTAATACATAAAATTAATTAAAAATACCTGAACAAAGATTTCAGGCGTAGAAATAATGATAGTAGGAAAAATGAGGGCAAACAAAGTTGACATTATGATTAAAATTATGTGACAAGGAAATGGAATTAAAAAATTACATTTAAATCAATTAAATAAAAATGATGATCAAGAGTCATTCCGATAAAGATTTTTAAAAAAAATTAAAAAAAAAAAAAAAATTACGACGCCTGACGAGATTCAAACTCACAACCTCCAGCACGCAAAGCTGTTATCCTAGCCATTACACAATGCAAACACACTATACGATGCAACTTTTTGTGCTACTGAGTATCACACAAATTTCCAACTTTTTTCCATCAATTACTTGCAAACAAGGGCCAACCAGGGCAGATGATGGCGATGTGTGATTCATGGGATCTTAACCTGCATCAATGTATAGATGGTTTCAAAAAATCAATTGCACTGCTGGGGACCTCCCCTTGTTACAGTCAATTGCCACTTTTCACACCAGGTAGATATCTTGTGTAAATCATTTCACAATTCATTTTGATCACCTGATGACTCAATAAGATGGTAAATGACGCATCATCTGCAAACAAGCTAAGAGGCCTGCTCCAATTGTCTCCTACATCGTTTATGTAAATCAGAATCAGCATAAGGCCAATAACAGTTCCTTAGGGAACACCCTGCTCCAGAGTAGTCAAGACAAAGGGCACCCCACCACTCAAGAGAACGCTACCTCTAAAGTGGAAAATGGGGCATGGCAGGAAAGGGGACAAACTACATCTAAAAGTAATTAAAATAGAGCACGAGAAGGATGAAAGAGTGAGCTGGTCAAGCAGGTAGGCTCAGGGGACCCCAGATGCAGCACACTGCCCCAAAAGTAGCTTAAAAACTTGTATATGAAAATAAAAGTCACTTTCACAGAGAACATGATCAATCATCCATGAATCATCTGCCAAAATTTGAGGCAAAGAATTTGGAACACCATACTTAGCACAGGGAGATAGAAGAAGGATAAGGGCTGCTGTCTGTAAGGCTCCACAACCACAATGTGCCGTCACATAAAATATAACTATAGTTTAACCTCGTACAGCCAATGTAGAGGCAACACAGCATGATGACTCCCTGTGGGTTGGGCGTGCATTTCTTGTGGTGCTTCCATATTTTTTGTCCTGTCCCTGTTGCGCGCTGCTGGAAGACCCAAAGCAAAATGGTGCAAAATATTGATAAAGTGGAGTATTGTGTGGAAATTTACAGTCTAAATCTGAAGGGGAACAACACTACAATAATCCATGATGAATTGGTCAAAGTGTATTGCAATAATGAACCATCATATGACACAGAGGTTAGTTGTCACACACACTTCCAGTCTAGTCAAACAAATACGAATGACAAATAAGGAATTGACAAACTATCTCTCTGCCAGGAACTGAAAACAGCACGAAAAGAGGAGGCCTCGGTGCTCAAAGCTCAGCATATCACAATTGAAGCCACAGTGAAAGAAGTGCAAATCAATCACAGGCCAGTTTCGAACATCTCACATGAAGTTTTGAGCTTGACAAATATTGCTGCCCACTGGGTTTCGTGACTGCTCACATCCGTCAGATAAGGCCCACTGAACTGAGGCAGCAACAGACATGCTGTAGCTGGCAGGCCAGTTTGGGTGATTTCTACAGTCACCTAACAATGACAGGTGAGTCCTGAGAGTATCAGTATGACCCCACAACAAAGGAGCAAAGTAAGCAGTGGAAATGTGGATTGACCAATGCCGAAAAATGCGAGGCAAGATTACGCTGAGCATTGTTTTGAGACTGTCGTGTTGGGATGCTAACAGATTATACTCTTAACAGACAAACCGTCACAGCAGCAGTTACGAGAAGCTGTCACAATTACAGAAAGGTGTCTGAGGGGTTGTTTTTGACCCATAACAATGCTCTAGCTCATTCTATATAGGACACATGTTGTTTCTTTGGATTATCAGTTTTTGCATCATCCCCTTATTCTGCCAACATGTGACTCTTGCTCTTTCTTCGGATGAAGGAATTATTGAGTTTCAAGCATTTCCAGAATGATAAAGTGATTTTTGATTGATGTTGAATGCTTCCTGATCTGCAAGAAACAAGTTGTCCATGGCTGGGAAAAATGTGTTGCATTGAAGGTTGTATATGTGCAGAAAGATAAAACTAGCGTTTGTATTTCCAAGGTGGGAGGGGCGTGAGGAAACACATGAATTACACACACACACACACACACACACACACGGCAAATATACCACCCCAAGAGAAGTAATTTTGTGTGTTGATGTTTGCGCAAAGTCAATCTTCTGTTCAAGTGAACCATGCATTACACCATTAACTAAAGATACCATCGGGTCATTCCACGTCGAAACAGGCAATAATTCAAGGATTTGTAACCCACTATCTCAGATGTTTACAAAACTTTGCACATTTGCTTCTACTTATAAAATAGGAACTTTTGCAAAATCTCTTTTGATCTCAACTTTATTTTATATCAAATTTTAAATCAAAGTATTCAGTGATATTCTGATAAATGGGCTCTGCAAGAATGTCAATTCAAAATGGTACTTATCTTACATAAATGCCCATAACTCAGGTGTTTATGAAACTTTTGAGTCGGAATTTTTTTTTTTTTTTTTTCTTCAGAAGTTAAGCAAGGCATATAGTTAACAGATATTCAGTTATTGAAGCACGAAAATAACAAAGAAAATTTTCAAAAAATATATTAATATATGTCAATTTTCGATTTCAGAAAAATTATGTGCATGAAGAAAAATGCTTATATCACATTCTCCAACCTGCTGGGAACCTGACTTTGGCCTTAAATAATCCCCTAGATTGTAAGCTTGCTAATAAACTAAAAATTTTAATGGGTCTTCTGCTAACTGATATACACATCTGAAATCAAAATTCTTTTTGCTGTGATGGAAAAAGGTCATTTTAAGTAAGTTCATCCACTCACTGTCTCACTGCCTCGGGTGCAAAGGTATCAAATAAACATATTTAAGTATAATTTGTTCTAGGCAGGTACGTTGATTTTAAGTGTGGAAATTTATTTCCTTTCATTTGACTAATTCAGTAATTTTTTAAAGACTATAATATATATGATTTTTGGGTTCAGCCAATCAGCTGACCACAGTGATAAAAAAGTTCTGAGACAGCAGTAGCTTGTTACAAACCTTTATAGGCATGACAACAATGCAACAATTGCTGAAATTCATAGTTGAGAATAACTGGCACGAAACTATTAGTCTATTTGGCCTCAGTTGCTCTTTGTCTTTCTGTGAGACAGGTCATATCTGCTTGTGGTGCGGCACTATCATTCCACTTGTGTAAACTATGTTTTAAGTGAATTAGTGCTCAATTATCTGCAATGGAAAGTGTGAATTCATGCACTGTTGGAATATTACTAAAAACACCACGTCATTTGACAACCTACACCTTAGTAAAAAGAAAATAGAAGAGCTGAGTGAAGACGAACGAGATTTGATACTGCTGCAATCCAGTACAAGCCTTCCACAAGATCCAGAAAGTACTGCTGTATGTGGACATCACAGATACTATTACTATAAGTTTTTGAAAGTCAACAAAGAACTTGTTGTGATTCCTTTAAAAACACAAACAGTTAAAAAAATCTTTGAGGTCAGTTTGCTTGTCTTTCTCTAAAACGTTAAGTGATAAAAGAATCTACATAAAACAAGGCCAAAAATTGTGCACAACTTGTAAGATTTGTGAAGAGAAAACTGACATCAATGACAGAAATGAAACTGACACAGATGACCCGCAGGTGACATGTAAATGAATCAGTACTAAAAAATCAAAGTATTCAGGGTGCAAATAAAACTTTGTTGTGCTTTATCTTAAAAATTCATTCCAAATCACAGCAAGGCTTCATATGGCAAAAAGAAGCTAGAACAAGTAAAGCACGTTTTGGAAAGAAAAGTGTGTCGGGCATTAGATTGCAGTATTGAAGATTCTGACCATAGACAAGAAAATTTTGATGCTGAAATTGTTCAGAAAGCCAAAGATTTTGATGCCTTGATATTGCTATGAAAGAAAAAGTGACTAGTGTAAGAGCACCTGAAAAAATTCAAATTTTAACTTTAGCTCCATGCTCTTGGTCACAAGAAAACATAATGTCAGATTTCAATGTTAGTGAGTATATGCTTTGGTTTTGTTTACTTTAGGGCGCAAAGGACAACTGGGGTCATACATGCCCAAGTCAAAACTCTAGAACACAAAGACAGAGAGGAGTTAAAAAACAACTATACACCAGTCCCAATTGACATAATAGATGACAGCTAAAAACCGGCACATGGAGAAAGGGCTAAAACAGACACCATACAGAAACGTAGGTCCAAAACTAAAAATTAAATGGCCTTTACTATATTGCTTTGGCAGATAAAAAGTAAAACGCAGTCGGCAGTGTGCGCGTCATTTGCTAAAACGGCCGGTAACTCAGACGGCGGACCCAAGTGCGAACGTAAACGGTTAAAAAATGGGGATTCCGTCAGGAAGTGGCAGACAGTTAAAATTTGGGTGCAATGTGGACAAAGTGGTGGGGGAGTGCCACTAATCAAATTGTGACAGCTTAAAAGACAGTGCCCAATACACAGCTTAGTTAAAATGACCTCCTGACGGGAGGACCAGGAGGAAGTCGTCCAAGCTGCTGGGAGAGCCTCAATAAACCGGAGCTTATTCCCGTGAAGGGAGGACCATTGGTGATGCCAAAGGGACATCACTTCCTGACAGACAGCAACACGGATATTACTGGAAGGAGTATAGGAATTAGAGGCTGGGGACTGCAGCCTTGGCAGCAGCGTCAGCAGCCTCATTTCCTGGCAGACTGACATTACCAGGAACCCACAGACACATCACACTGGCTCCACCAAGAATGTTCAAGTGACATTTCTCCTGGATCCGCTGCACTAAGGGATGGGTGGTGTACAGCACACATACACTTTGACGGATGCTGAGTGAGTCTGAGCAGAGGACACAATTGAAAAGTCTATGTCCGCAGATGTACTCCGTGGCCTGATACAGAGTGAAGAGCTCGGCTGTAAATACTGAGCAGTAACGCCGGAAACCGATATCAAAAGACACGGGTGCCAATGATGAAGGCACACCCTACACTACAGTCAGTCCGAGAGCCATCAGTGTATACAAAGGTACGATCGAGAAGTTCCATACGAAGGTCACGAAACTGAAGGCGATAGAGTGAGGCTGGAGTAGCATCCTTAGGAAATGAAAGAAAGCAAATGTTAACATGGACCACTCCACAAAGCCAACGTGGGGAAGGGTTCACAACCACCAGGAAAGTTGCAGGTAGTGTGAAGTTAAGCCGCCATAGCGAGTGGCAAAAGTGGACTCCAGGAGGTAACAGAGAAGAGGTACGCACCCCATACTGGCAATCATAGGAATCATCGAAGAAGGAGGCATAGGATGAGTGGCCATGCATGGCAGGAAACGGCATGCGTACCTACTGAGGAGAAAGTCACAGCAGTAGGACAGTGGTAGTACAGCAGCTTTAGCATACAGACTCTCAACGGGGCTAGGGTAAGACGCCAGTGGCCCAACGGATGCCACAATGGTGCTGAGAGGGCGTAAGAGGGATAGACAAGCAGACGCATAAACAAAGCACCCATAGTCAAGTTTCACATGGACAAGGGACCGGTGCCAACAGAGGAGGGTGGTTTGATCAGCACCCCAGGAAGTACCATTGAGGGCACACAGGACATTGAGAAACAGCGTATAACAGGCTGTCAGCTAAGACACATGGGAGGACCGAGAGTGTTTCCTATTGAGCATGAGCCCCACAAATTTCGTAGTTTCAACGAACGGAAGGGCAACAGGCCCAAGATGTAAAGATGGTGGTAGAAACCAATTGTGTCACCAGAATTTCAGACAGATGGTTTTGTCGGTGGAAAAGCGAAAGCCACTGTCAATGCCCCACGAGTAAAGACAATCGAGACATCGCTGAAGACGCCGCTCAGTGAGACAGGTCTGTGGAGAACTGCAATAGATGGCGAAATCCTCAACAAAAAGGGAGCCGGAGATGCCAGGCGGGAGACAGGCCATTATAGGGTTAATGGCAATAGCAAAGAGGACGATGCTCAGGACGGAACCCTGAGGCGCACCATTTTCCTGGATAAAGGTGTCCGACAAGGCAGAACTCAGATGCACCTTGGAAACTCCGTCTTTTAAAAATTCCTGAAGGAAACAGGGCAGGCGGCCATGGAAGCCCCACGTATAAAGAGTAGGGAGGATACCAGTTCTCCAGCAGGTGTCGTAGGCCTTCTCCAAATCAAAAAACATGGCCAGAGAGCCGTCGGAGGTTGGCCACATGACAAAGGAAGGGGTGGAACTGTTAAAAGAACTAGTGAATTAAATCCAGCTAGCTCTTTTGGCATCCCAACGAACACGACGACACTTTGCACACGTCTATTTATAATGAATGTATTTTGCCATTTTAGAATGACCATTCAAAACGTGGAGAGCACATCTCCATGAGTGAATTGCACTGTGGCATGCCTCAGTCCACCAAGGGACTGGGCCACAACGTGGTAAAGAGGAAGTATGAGGAATGGAACGTTCTGCAGCAATAAGGATAATGTTTGTGAGATATTCCACCTGGTCATCGCAACTGGGGAAATCTTGTTCTTCGAAGGTCGCCTATGAGGAGTAAAGCTGCCAGTCAGCCTTAGTAAGCTGCCATTTGGGTGGGTGCACAGGTGGAGTAGAAGTCAGCAAACAGATAGCACATGGGAAATGGTCGCTCGAGTAGGTGTCAGAAAGAATGGACCACTCTACACAATGAGCAAGCTGGGCAGTGCAGAAGGATAGGCCCAAATGAAAATAGGTGGAGGAAAGGAAAGTGGGTGCTCCAGTGTTAAGGTGGAAAAGATTAAGTTGGTTAAGAAGGTCAGCCAAGAGGGCACCTCTCTGATAGGTCCTGGGAGAACCCCAAAAGGGATGGTGCACATTAAAGTCACCGAGTAGCAAAAATGGCGGAGGTAGCTGCCCAATAAGCTGAAGGAAGTCCGTCCTGGTGACATCGAATGATGGAGGGACATAAATGGTGAGGTCAGGTGGGAAAGAAAAAGGCGAACTGCAACAGCTTGAAGATGGGTAGACGGAGAGATGCATTGATTATGAATGTCATCCCGTATAAGCAGCATGACGTCCCAATGAGATGGAATACCGACCTCAGGGGGATGGTCAAAAAGAACCAGAAAGAAAGCTCAAAGTGGCTGTGAAGGCACAATTTTGTTTCCTGGAGGCAGAGTACAATGGGACACTGCAATGCTAAAGGCAGCCGTAAATCCTCCTTGTGGGACTGAAGGCCGCGAACGTTCCATTGAAGGAGAGTCCTGACGAGGAAGAGATGTAGGGGTGTCAGCTCGGTGGCTGCCAAGTGACAGCCTGTGAAGAGTTGCTACTACAAGGCACAGAAGCAAGAGGATCGTGCTCCGTGGGGGCCTCAGAAGCATCGGCTTGCTCGTGCAGATGGTCTGTGGAGTCCAACACTGAAAACGGCTGGTGGCGCACACCGGCAACACGGTGGCTGGCCGGGCTAAGGTATCGTGTGGCGACACCGTCAACAAGGATATTCGATTCGGTGAAGGAGAAGACCGTTTGCCTTTGGTGGACTTCTTTGAGCCTTTCTGGTCAGGGGAAGACTCAGGTGTTGTTTGGCTGGAGGGACAGAGGAAGTCCTTTCTGGCCTACCAGTTGTGTAGCTGGTGGTTTCGCCCCTCAAGGTGAGAGTTTGACGGCTCGTTGCACAGCTGGACGGGGGGATGGCGATGCTTCCTCGGCACTGGGCGATTTCACAAGCTCGGCGCTGAATTGGAGGCTGCACGTTTGCGTGGCCACGTCCTCCATGGAGCGAGAGGTAACATGAACAATCGCCCATGTGTGCATCCCTACCACAGGTTACACATTTGGCTGGGTGTCGACTAGACGTTCTAGTGTGGTTGAAACGATGACGCCGGTAGCAGCGCATCACGTTCGGAATGTACGGCCAGACTGCAATAATTTCATAGCTTGCTTTGACCTTGGACGGAAGCACCACTCTATCAAAGGTGAGAATAAGAGGCGGGTGGGCATGAACAGAGTAGCCGTGGAGAAGAGAGGTTGCAAACAGTTGTTGTGCTTGATAATCAGAAGCAGTCTCCAAAAGCAAAGTGCCAGTCTGTATACGAGAGTAGGAATTCACAGGGACGACAATTGCATCACAACCTTTCTGAATAATAAACGGGTTTACCGTGGCAAAGGACTGACTGTCTTAAGTACGTGAGACCACGAGGAGTCATGGTGCAGTGGGAGGGGTCTTTGAATCATTAGCCTCATTATGTCTACGTTTTGTAGATGTTGATTGGGAAGATGATTGACTTATTGTGAGAAAAATCCCCGACGATTCCCAGCGTCTCTGATGGGGCGCTCCTTCCAACTGGGGGCCCCTTTCACAAGGGATGCACCTGCCTTAGGTGACTGTTCACATCTCAGCTCACAACTCCCTAACACCTGACAGAGGGACCAACCGGCAATTTGGGAAGGTTGCAGCTCAGGCAGTCACCCCTCCCTGGGCCTGGCCTGTACCAGGGGGTTTGTGTGAACTCTACCTGTTGATCCGGAGCTGGGAATTACGTGTTACCCAGTCACCTGCTACGCATTAGACGCATGAGCCGGCCTTCAGCAGCGCAGAGGGAGGAAGAAGAAAAAGAGGAACGCCAAATGCCAAAGCGGAGGAACGGGAGGAAAAGGAAACAAAGAAAGGAAAAGGGAGTGAAAAACAATGGGCTTCAGGAGAGCTTTCCTTACTGCCACGCATCATTTCAAGCTGGCATCAATCAGTCTCCTTTTTACCTTTGTAACATATATGTTTTTATTGTTCATTTGTACCAATTCTGCTTGAATTTGTGCTGCTGTTTTGAACCTATTTCTTTTAGTAGCAGCTCTGTTGAATTTTTCATCATTTTCAGTTGTTTTGAATGGTTGTCCTGGTCATGGTTGGTCCTTACTGCTACCTTTCATACTCTGGCTGTGAAGGTTGTATCACACTTCCCCTATAGACGTGCCACATCCTGTTGCAATGAGGGGCATAAATAAACGTGCTTGTTTGTATGCTACAATCGCAGCAAGTTTGTGTATGGATATCTCCACCATTGGAGCCACAATCGCAACACGCAGATTGTCAACTGTCACTGAAGTGCAGTAACTATATAGTACGTATTGTACCACTGCTTGAACTACACTGCAGACATCACAGCACTGCAGAGAACAACAGGGCAGTGTGGAATGGACATTCATTCATCACATGGTTCAACAGACATACCAGTTCCGGTAACTATTTTCTCTGTACACAATGCTCTTAGGGATAATGGTATACGTGGATGAAAACAAACACAAAAACCTGGCATGTTTACGAATGTTGTACTACTACTTTGTTGATTCAAATGTAGCTGTGGTATTACATGGTTCATTTACATTCATGTGACCGTTGGCTATGATCAACGTAAACATACAACAACTGCTCATGGATGGTAGGTGGCAGCACGAGCAGTGGGTGGTATATAAAGCGGGCCAGGGGGACACGGAAAATAGTGCAGTAGTTGTAATGTAGAAACAGTGATATTTATCAGACGTCCAGGTTTATGAGACAAGTATGGAAGCATCTACAATATGGCTACGTTTGTAAACTGCTCATATGCTGCCAAGGTTAAAGTATACCATGCACGGCAAAATTGTGCTATCCAAAACTGGTGCTGAGGCAGTTGTGGTGCACCACAGGCCATTGACAGAGGTGAACATTGACAGAGGTGAACAAACATTGCAGAGATGCATAAAAGTGAACAGTCATGCATCTGTTGAGGGACTGATTGCCAGATGAACCAAGAGGCTACCACCAGTGTCTCCTCAATGACCATTGAGCAAATGTTACTGTGTATGGGACTCTGCACAGGCGCCTGGTTCATGCACCCAAGCTGACTGCAGTTCATTGGCGATGAAAGCTGGAATTTGCAAACCAATACTGGATGCCCACTGACTGCTGACAGGTGGACTTTTCAGATGAATCACATTTTATGCTCCTTTAGACAGGTGGATGTTGGTGTATATGGCCCAGCAACAATCGGTGTAAGGGTCCAGCCTGGAGGAGGGAGTGTTATGGTTTGGAGAATGTTTTCGTGGCATTCCCTGGGTGATTTCTTCATTCTGAGAGGTACAATGGGTCATTATAAGTATGCATCTATTCATGTGGACATGTCCATCCCTATATGCAGTGTTATTTAATAGGATTAAATAATTTTGTCAATAATTGATCGTTTTCATTCCTATATGTAGTGTGTTTTTCCTCAGTACGACAGCATCAACCAGCACGACAATGCAACGTGTCACACAGCTCGCCGTGTACGTGCATGGTTTACAGAGCACCAGGACGAGTTTAGCGTACTCTCCCAGCCACCAAACTCCCCGAATTTAATCCCATCACAAATCTGTGGGACCACCTCAACTGAGCTGTCCAGACCACAGATCCTCAACTGAGAAACCTAGCACAAATGGCCATGGAACTGCAGTTGACATGGCTCCACATCCCTGCCTGTGCTTTCCAGAACTTCAATGACTGTGTTCCTGCATGTCTCGCAGCAGTCCACACCGCAAAAGATGGTTACTCATGCTTTTGGCAGGGGGTCACATTAATGTGAATGAATGGTGTGTGTGGTGTCTACAAGGAACTAAATGTCAACTATTAGGGTTACTGCAATTATTGAGTGTTACTATAAATACTGGCCATTTAGCCAGACTGGGACATCAATCGGTGAGTCGGGGATTCGGCCTCAACTGCAGTGTGGGCTTCTCCTGTGAGGTCGGCACTGTACAAATGCCATCCTGAGAGGACTGTCTGGTTGGAGATCCAGATGCAGCACCAACAGACCATGGGTCGAACTCAGGCCTGCCCAGCCACAGATTCACTGTGCTGCCAGCCTGCCTGGCCTACAACCTAGCCAGGCCCAGTTGCCTCACCAACAGCTGACCCAAGTGAAGCACGACAGCCCACAAATGTTTGCCTCACAAGGTCGTCCCACCATCACTCCATGTTGGGAGCTGTGACTGCTGGTTATATCTCATCAACATGTCACGGAGCACAATTTGTTGCCCACAACTCGTCGCCTGTCTCACGAAGGCACGAGTCTTCTGTAATACATTATTGAGAAATAAATGAATGATTGTCCATGACTTGGAGGCCCAACTACCTACACCAGAGAACCCCAGTGCCCCAACACTTGACAGAAATAAGCAATAAAAAGGTCTTCAAAAAGACTCTTGCTTCTTTCGATACAAAACTGTTTACATAGCATATATGGGCAAGGGCAAAATCTTCCGGAGATGAAATCTGGATGAATATGGATAGAATGCTGCAGAGCATATGGGGTACAACTGGGAGGACAAGAGGAATGACAGGAACCACGTGGGGTGTTTAACTCTGGAAGGATTATTCGAGACTGGAGATTGAGGTGGAAGGGAAGGAAAATTGGAGAAGGAAATTCACTTTGAGCATTAGGCCAGTGATTGATGACAGGGGAGGATAAAGTAGAGGACAGAGAGTCAGCTATGGAGCAGGCAAGAGATGACAATACTGAAGATCTTGGAAGAAGTGCAGGAGACAAGAAGAGAAAGGCGGAAGAGGTTCTGGGAGGAGGAGAGGAAAATGCAATCCATGAAGGGGCCTACAGAACCCATAACAGAAGAAGCAGAGGAAGGAGGAGAACAAATGATGGACTACAGCATAAGACAAACTACAGTTTAATATGGTGTACAAAATGATATGCAGCATACATAAACCACAAAATATGTCTTAAAACAGAGAAAATGAAACTCTCACAACCAGACAGACATATATGAGGCTTTTTTTTCTACCTCCAATTGGGTGCGAGTTCAAACCACTGTGAAAATCTGACAAAGCTTTGCACAAATGTGCTGCACAGAGTCTCTAATATGCCCACCAATTGTGCTTAGCCAAACACTGCAGATGCAACAATGGCATACCTGCAACGTTTTTGATGGAAAGTGTTAGGTCACCCACCGTACAGCCCAGACTCAGCTCCCTCAGATTTTCACCTCTGCTCACACAAACTGCTGGCTAAAAGGACAGCATTTTGGCACAGAGAGCTAGCTGCAGACCAGCGTACAGGATTGGCGGAAAGCACAAGCCACTGCCTTCTACGACAAGGGTATTGGAAGGTACCAAACTACAACAAATGTTTAAGTTGGAGCGATTACTAGATAGAGGAGTAGCTGGGAGCTAAATGTTGATATATGCCTATAATATTGATGTATAAAATTACAATCTGTTAAGTGCTTCTTATTAAACATATGTGATATTTTCTGTGCTTGTGATACAAATTTAACTTCATCCATTCAATGTATGTCGTCTGCAGATCCAATAAATGTTACTGAGCCGTGTCACGACTCAGCTCATTTGATTTACCCGCGAGATTATTTCACTGGTTTTCACCGCAGCGATAGGGGGCGTGATCGCTGAGCACTGTTGGCGCTGGTGTGCGAAGCAAGAGTTTTGGAGGACAGCTCGGTCAGGGGATGGGACAGGACGGAAGCGGCAGGGAGTCAACTGGCGCCTGCCGATTAAGGACTGCGATGAGTATGGCTGTTTGTGAGCATGTGGGGAGGACAGAATTTTCGCTTGCTTAGCGTGGTTCTCCACGACCAGCTGTTGTTTGTTGGGCCTAGCACTCGAGTGTAACAGGAAACTGCATTGATGTGGTTCTCGTCACCTGGCTAAGGCTGAAATTTTTATATACCTTTATTATATTTAATGATCATTACTTTATTATGTGGTTGGTACTTGTAGCCAACATTTTGTGATTTAAAATACTTCAGAATATCATCATGTGCCACGTGTCTACTGTGAACAATTCTTAATTTGTTTAATAGTGTATGGCACAGTATCCACTATCATCGATCATTTTATGAAAGTTCTGTCCAAATTATTATTACACTAGATTTTGTTAAAATTAGTGCATTTAAATTGCAAATTTCTTAATTCTACTAATATTGCTTGGGATAAACCCATCTATTTCTTGATATTACCATATTTGTGTATTAAGTTGTGTTTCTTCTTGAGACTGACTGAATTGATTTTGGAACACACGGGGCGAGTATTTAAATGAAAATTTGCAAGATAACACAACCGTTGTGAAATTAAAAACTTGACAGTGTTTATTCATGTGACCAGTCGTTAATGTTATTTCTGTCTTGTAGCTTACTTAACTGATATAAAATAATTTAGAAATTTTGTGTATTTGTCACGAAAGGTGAACTGATGTCACGAGAGAAAAATAAGTGAAATTTGTGTAGGCAGTAGGGAATTTGTTGCACTCTTGCCAAATTGAATTTTTTTAAGGTTTGATTTACATGTAGTACAAATCACAAGTTCCATATTTTTCTGGTGTAATTGTTAATATTTGTACATGTTGCACTATTGTACGATATAATGTACCCTTTACTAACAGTACCTTTATGCAATGTTCCAGAGTGGTGCTGCATGTTCTTCTAGAGAATGTTTAAAAAAATTTTATTGCTAAAATTTCCTTTTAAACTGTTAATTGTGTTAACTTGTATGTATAACCAATTATTGTTAAATAATAATTTTGTGTCAACAAGGCTCGGACCAAATAAATGTGCCTACACCTTCCCCATCTTAGGTCTGCTCCCGTCTGTACATCACAGTTACGTTACATTAGAGGCAGAGTGAGCACTTACCCGAACTCCTGGGGTGGGACGACGGTGGCGGCGGGCCGCGGTATCACCGGCCTGGCGACAGGCAGTGCAGACAGCGGGGGCGGCTGCACCGGCTGCGTGACGGTGTAGCGCGGCTGCTCGGAGGTGGTGGCCTGCGAGAGCGGGTGCGACACCGAGACGGCGACCGCCCCCGCCTGGCTGTGCGGCGGCGCGTGCTGCGCCATGTGCTCCATCAGCTGGCGCAGGTGCGCAAACTGCTGCCCGCAGCAGCCGCAACCGTAGGACATGCCGCTGCCGGAGGACGACGTAGGGGATTGGTGGGGCGGCTGAAATTTGACACGTATCGTTCAGAGACATCTTGTCGAGGGCTGTAGGTTCTACATTACAGGTATTTTTAATACTAATTGAATAATTTAAGGACGAAAGCTTAAATAAAAACAAAGACCCCGGTGCAGATGACATTCCCTCAGGACTATCAAGATACGTCATAGAGACAGCCGTGACAAGACTATTTCATCTGGTGTGCGAAATCTACAAAACAGACCAAATACCCTCAGACTCTGAGAAGAATATATAACAAGGATGTGCTGAAAAGTAATGGCTCCAAATTTCTTAAGTGAAAACTCTTCTGTTTAAAATAAAATAGAAGTTATTAACATTCTACATCTTTATTCTTCAAGTCTACTTATTTGACGCCCACTGTTGCAAGAGTGATCTGTATTGTAGTCTGTAACATGGCACTGTGTAACGATACTATGCCAGTACGTAGAGAATAGCATGCTATGATCAAATTTCGAATTCAAAGAGTTCGTCCATGCATGGAGCACCCTCTCCTGAAGCACAATAACACCAAGACCACACACGAGCACTGCAACATCTGCAACAATCTGACACCTCGGGTTCACTTTCGTCAGTCATCCTCCAAACAGTCCCAACTTGGTCCCATCCAATTTTCATTTGTTTCCAAAACCTAAAGAACACCTTTGAGGACTTCACTTTGATAGTGATGAGGTACTGCAAGCAGTGTTCTGCAATGTTGGTTTCAATAAGTAAAAGTCTGGTAAACTGGAAGTCAGTGGTTCAAATATTGTTATTAGATATTTCTTAATGTTTATTCAAATCCTATATTTATTAACAAATGAAAATGTTAATTAATACACTTGAATCATAACTTTTGAACAAAAACAACATTTTTTTGTCTTATTAATAACTGCACGAAAATTTAATACAAAAATGTGAAATATCAAATAGAAATTAAAATACTTGCTTATTTAGAGAGAACAGTATTATTAATCTGTACAGCCATTTCATTTCACAATAATACATTTCGCATGTCTATCAAATTTTAATTTATTTTCATGCGATTGATAAATGAAAATAGAAAGATGTTATTTTTATTTTAAAAAATTATGATTCAATACTTATTAATAAACATTTCTATCTGTTAATAAATATGGACATACAATAATGGCAAAAAGTTCCTCTTTATGACATTCAAACCAATGACATTACGGTTATTGCATCCCTTTGTGCTTGATGCCCCAAACTATATTTCATCTATGGCAACAGTTGTGTTTAAAAACTGATCTTCTCTGTCTTGTAGTGTTGAAGCAATTGTTGGGCAATTCTCTTGCGATTTGGTTTTTGCTCTTCGTTCAGTTGATGAGAAACCCATTTTGTAGCAACTTTTCTTTTCTGTAGTGTCTGGGTTATGAGTTTAATGCCAGACAGACAGTCACTGGGCTGTAATTTTGATAGTACCCAGTTATGACCTTCTGAAAGCACAGCTTTTAAATTTTTGTGTGCACTGGTTGTTTGTCACTCCCTCTGCCCCACTACAGCCGCCTAATGCCCAAGTGCAAAGTACTGTATAGCGGAGTGACAACCAGAGTCATCCTATTCGTGGGATGTTGAAGGGGAGGGAAGAGGAGGTAGGAGGTGAATACATCTGTTCCACATGTTTTGAACTCTTGTTTGAGAATTCATTATTCTACATAAAAAATAGTATGTTATGTTAGGCAAATGGGTGGTGGGGGTAAGTGGGAGGCCAACCTATTCAAGGGCCATCTAGCGGAATCCTTCCTAAACATCCAGAATTCCAAATCCCTCCCTTGGTTCAGATTCACTCAAGACATTTTCATGATGCAGATCGAGGGAAGAACACGCTACCCACATTCCTCCAGAACCTCAACACCTTCTCTCCCCCATTTGCTTCACCTAGTCCTGCTCAACCCAATGTTGACCTCCACCTCAAAGATGGCTACATCAGTACCTCCGTCCATGTCAAACCTACCGACCACCAGCAATACCTCCACTTTCACAGGTGTCACTTCTTCCTTACCACGAAGTCCCTTCCATACAGCCTAGCCACGGTGGCCATCGCATCTGCAGTGACGAGTGTTCCCTCTTGAAATACATCGACAGTCTCACTAAGGCCTTCACAGACCATAATTACCCATCCAACCCTGTACAAAAACATACCTCCCGTGTATTACCTTTCCAATCACCAACTGGAGAAATATCTCACCTTTTGCGGCACCTTCTTCAACACCTTGAAGTAGTATGCAGCACTGATTGTGTGTTGCTCGTGCAAAAAAATCAATGAGCAAAATGCTTTGCCAATCAAAGAAAACAGCTGAAAGAACCTTGTACGCTGAGAGTCAGGTCTTGGCTTTCACTTGGGTTGCCTCCCTTTTCCTCTGCCACTCCTTACTGGCTTGTTTGGATTTGGAAGTGTGATGGTGGACCCACATTTCATTGCAGGTGCCGAAAAGACTGAAAAATGGTCCACCTTCTTTCACAAACCCTTCTGTAAACACATGACAGACCTCCAAATGTCTCAACTTCTGGTTTTTGGTCAAAAGGTGAGGGAACAACCTGGAATACACTTTACAAAACTGTAGGTCATTTGTGATGATTGTCTGGCAGCTCCCATAACTTATTCTGACCTGTTCTGCGATTTCTGATACTATCGTCCGTTGATCACTTTCAAGAATGTCTCAAATTGCACGAATGTTTTTGTCTGTAATGCTGGTCT
Organism: Schistocerca cancellata; assembly: GCF_023864275.1. NCBI lineage: Eukaryota > Metazoa > Arthropoda > Insecta > Orthoptera > Acrididae > Schistocerca > Schistocerca cancellata. The sequence goes on along the minus strand of NC_064635.1, from coordinate 52,760,700 downwards.
GAGGATGGCAATTGTGACGCTGATTACCCACACATTGTCGCCCTTCCTTGAACTTTTTATGCCAGGTAAACACACGTGTCATTGAAAATGTTTGATCGTCGAACTATGCAGTCAATCTGTGGGAAATTTCCGTTGCTTGAACTCCTTCATGAGAAAGAAATTTTGTAACTGTGCATTGTACAGGGGAGGTGTGCACCTGTTGCTCCGACATTGTGAGCATTCCTGGTTCTACCAACTGTCGGTGCCCAGGAATAAAAATCCCCATCTTAATATGACAACCTCAATGACATATATGTTCAATATTATTTTAACAGTATTCTCTTATTGATATTCTGCAGCTATGTACATTCCTCAAGATCAAAATGAGTAAACCTAAGCAACTGAGGAATTATTGTGAAATGAAATTAATGGTTTTTGACTTACAATTTAATTATGCCAATCACACTGAAGAAGAACGCATGTCCTGCAAATGTACTTTACTTTTAATAGTGCCACCTTTCAAATACAAAGAAAATAATGCAACATAAAAATGTTCAAGGCAAAGCTACAGGTTAGAAATAATGCACTTTGACACAATGAACAATGTAGTTACCAATATCGAAAGAGTAATCCACAAACCACTTAGTACACTGTATAGTACTTTGTGCTCAGACATGAGATGGCTGCAGTGGAGCAGAATGTGTAACGAACTACTGGTGTGCATTAAACATTAAAAGCTGATCTTTCAAAAGATCATAACTGTGTACTATCAGAATCATGGCCCAAAATTCTGTGAGGTATCAAATGCTGGGGCAGATAGCTTGCAAGTGGGCTTTTTTCTCTTTAAAATGTGATGTCATGTTGGTGATGTTTCCTTATGAGTAACAATACTTAAAAGCAACTATTTTTCTTATTATATTAATCGATTAGTAATTCCCATTATTATCAATAGGAGTACATTACTATAATTGGTTGTTGGTATATTATGTCCTAACCCTGTTAATTTATACCTTGAATTTTTGCACATCTGTAAGGCTCTCCTTCATGATGCAAGTTTTAGAACATTGTGCAAGTGAATTAATGAATCAATGATTTAAACAGTCAAAACACTAATTACTGATGTATGCTGTTCAAAACTATGTTTCAGTGATAGTTTGATTAGCCAGCAGATTCCAGAAATCTTTCTGTACTAGCAAATATGGGCAGATTAAAATTATGAAGAGGATTGTGATGATGGTGGTATGAGAAACAACAACAGCTCCAAAGCTCATTATAACAGCAATGAATTGTGCACTATACTGCCACAGATTTACTTTAGCACAGACATCTAAAGCAATCTTTATTGGAAAGTAATTACCAATATCCTCTGGCTAAATATGAGCTTCAGTGCTCCTTCAATCTATCCCTACAACTCTGCAGTCTCTGAACTTTGGCATACTACGCTGGCTTATTTATGTTTGTTCTTTCCTTCATCCTAAAAGAAAGGGCTGAAAACTAAATACTACTTTATTTTGAAAACTTAAAGAGCCAAGAATACGTACCGATACATCTTCTTCAGGATCCCAGATGAATTCTTCTCCATCTGCACTCATTATTTCCTGTAACAAAACCAAATCACTTATAGTCACAGTTTTCAAATTGTTGTACCAAATAATGGAAGCAACATAATTCAACAGAAAAAACAGCACATGGAATACTTACTACTGCTACTCAACATATTTTTTCCTCCAACATGCATTTTTTAAATATATATATATAAAGTATCACTTTCTCAAAAACAACTCAGCAGTTGACATGCATGGCACTAGCCATAATAATGACATACACTACCAATCATAAAAGCTGTACCTGGTGGATGGAGGTGCTAAGTACACTGGTGCAAAAATGGTCAACCTTATCCCCCCAGAGTTTAAAAACCTACAAAATACGGAATTCCTTTTCAAAAGGAAGCCATACTAGTTTCTGCAGACTCACTCTTTCGAGGAATTTTTGAAAGAAGAGTTTACCTAAGATAAGATACAGTTAAACAGCTCTGTGACTGTCAAATGTTAATACAAATATTTCATGTAGATTGGAACATTTTCAGTCATTGTGTAGTGAAGATATGTATTTTTAATTTACACATATTGCAGAATTCATTGCCCAATAGTTTGACAAGAACTATAGCTACAAAAACTGTTTTGAACGTATCACTACTGAAGTGTGAAGATGATAGTTTGTCAATGTTAAGCGAGTATTTAATTTGGATCATGTTACTTTCATTTACAGAAACTGCGTAGTGTGTATAAGTATTTTTACTGTATACCTGAACTGAGTGCCCCGTAGTATGACAACAACTATCTCTTTCAAACTGATCTAAATTTGTCACTTTTGAAGAGTGAAGACAATAATTTACTGTTTTATTTGCACCATCATAGCGTTGATTGAGTAATCTACATGATGATAAACTTGACATGTGTCACATCCATGGTGAAATCTTCACTGAATGGATCAAAGGCACATGGGGAAAAAAATGAAAAAAAAAAACCTCTATGACAACAGGTACACAAAACATCAGTGCATTATGCATTGCCATTGTATTTATACTAACTGTATATTACTTCTTTGCTGCATCACTGATGAGCTAATGTCCCCCAAGTTCTCCCATACTACCAACCTGACTTGCTTGTTCCATTTCATATTGCTCTGGTACATTACACTTAGATATTTAATCAATGTGACTGTGTCAAGCAGCACACAACTGATGGTGTATTTGAACATCACATGATTCTTATCCCTACTCATTCACATTAACTTACATTTCTTTTTTACATTCAGAGCAAGCTACTGTTCATCATACCAATTAAAAATTCTGTTTAACTCATCCCCTAGCCCACCACAGTCGCTCAATAATAACACATTCATGTACAACACATCACCATCAGCAGACAGACAAATTGCAGCTTACCCTGTCTGCCAGATCATTTGTGAATATAGATAATAAGACTGACCCTATCAAACATCCCTGGGGCAATCCTGATGAAACTTTTCTTTCTGATGAACACCTGAAGTTGACGACAACATACTGGGTTCTATTACTGAAGAAGTATTGGGGCCACTCACATATATGGAAATGTAAACCATATGTTTGGAACTTCATCAGCAGCTTGCATTGGGGCACTGTGTCAAATGCTTCTCGCAAATCTATCAACACTGTGTATCACCCATGTTGTACTTCCACTTAAGGCTACAAGCCAGACCAATACGTTCAGAGAAGACTTCGTAATACTTAATTTACATAGAAGTTTAACACACCTCACATTTTCAGAAAAGTTTTTCTTGTTATCGCTGGTCTGCATTTTATATCCTCTTTTATTGCTATCACTGTTATCCCGCATTAAAAATCAGTTAAATCATGACATGCTGCTACATACACTACAATACACTACACACCCAACCATAAAAGAATTCTCAAATATTGCGCTTACACTCTAGCCGCAACATTAGGGCGCCATATGTGTCACATCTCCAAATTGAACATTTCCCTTGATGTTCTGACCACTCAATTTATTACCTGAAACCATTTATGCTATTTGTTTTAATTTTATTAGTTTTAATTTTGATCAGATTTCTGCGAATTATGTAGTGACTTAAATTTTTTCTGTTGCACCTGAGAAAAACAAAAAAATATGCACACTGATTACCATCAGCTGGTAACTTCATCATACTTCCCGACAATGAAAACATTCTCGGTTTCCACTGGATGACACGTAAAAAAAAGGCCAACTCCTGAATTTCAAATTTCCCTCTCTGATAAAGTTATAAGTAATATGTAAGTATCTGTGGTCGGTGTTGCAGAAAATATAGCGTTCTTAAATAGTTTGTTAATTGGCACATGTTCATGAAGAGGAAAAAATTTGCATTTGTGATAAATGTGAATACAAATGTAAATTTAGGCTCAAAACATGAAAATGTGAAGTTAAGTAATAAATACTATTTCATAGCTAATTGTATCCAGATCAAGTAATGTGTCAGAGATAATTTTATGTAGCTTTATTTTGTGCATATTAATATCGATGAATTACCAATTTTAGGTTACGTACTGCACATCTGGCACAGCATGCAACATGTCAACAAATAATTCAATTACACTCTATGTTTCAGTGATTGCCAATTCCGTGTATCACTTCTGCTTTTGTAGACACAGTCACCCTAAACATAAAGTTGTCTGCTAGCTACCTTTCACAGCAATCAGAAAGAAATATACTGTATACTGGTCGATGTCATTTGATTTCTATTGATTTAGCTACTCCCACCATCAACCACCACGCAGAGAATCTTTCTGAAATGTGTGGCTAAAGTTAATTTTAGTTCTATTACTTCTGCTGTAAATACCACACCGGTTCCTCGTGTTGTCAAATATAGGTTACACAGCTATGAATGCACATAAAAGGCCTCTGCAAAATACTTATCAGGGCTTATATGCTACAGCTTCAAAAGTACTGTTCCGCAGATTTTCTAACTGTTAAACTAGCTGGGTCAATAAAAAAAATGTTGAGGAACACCACAAACCAGAGAAGCAATCTTTCACTGGCAAGAAAATGCTGCCATACCTCAACAGAAACTAATCATTTGCTGGAAATTTGAAGATATTGTAGAAGTTGAAGATACTGCTTCATTTGCAAGGTTTTTTATTTTTATTTTTCAGTACTTAAAGCACGATCATTTTCGGGCTCTTACATGCCCGTCATCAGGTGTGATATTGGAAAGAAACAAGAGACCAAAGTTAATTATAATTTTTACATGCTGTAGTAGATAAGAAAAAAAAAAAAAAAAAAAAACATACAAAAGAAAAAGCATATAATATTTTAGAAAACAATGAAACAGTTAAATGGAACTTCTTTTTTGCCTTTTCATATAAACTCTGGCATGTAAACATTATTATTAGCTTTGGTCTCTCTGTTTACTTTCAGTATCACACTTCATGATCGCCATGTAAGAGCTCGAAACCAGTTGTGTTAAAACTAAAAAGAACTTCACAACTGAAGCGGTATCTTTAACCCCTAATGCTCAGTTGTGAATGTTCCTCCATCATCATCGTCATCATCATCATCATCATCATCATCATCATCATCATCTCCAAGCAATGGTATTTTTGATATATACTCACTACTCACAATTAACTTCATCTTCAAGCACATAAACAGTTTTCAAAATTTTATACATCTGGAGGTATATTAGGTCACCATAAGCCATGTGGTACGAATACAATACGATTCTGAGAAGTAAAAGGACACATTCTTTGTTTAATAATTTCTAAGAATAGATGCTACATTATCAGGTCCCTACTTATGAAGAAGACAACACACAAACCAAGACTATCTTTACAATAGCACAGTTTGCTGCTCTGTTAAAAATTACAGTTTCTATACTCACAGGCTCAACCCTAATGGTGACCGGACTCCCACTAACCAGGGGGCAGCTTCCCTCCTCATCCCAGTCAGCATCACCATCAGCATCGGCATCACCGTCAGCGTCAGCATCACCATCAGCATCGCTGTACGATCCTTCTCCGTTGGCATCTTTGGTCGATTGTGACCCATCGTCATCCTAACATGTAACAACAAGACACAATGCTATTAACACAATATGACAAATATATGGGATCTTTAGGTAATTGCATACGTATTTTGCCATTTCTCTCTTATTGTGTCAGCATTAACATATAAATTGAGGAGATAAATATAAACATTCATAGTAACATAAAAAATACATGTGGTAAAGCAATAAATGAGACAGATGTAAAATGATGGAAAAGCAACCACTTACCTATAGAGGACTGGAGTACAGAGCGTAGATACACGTAATAGGAAACAGTTAATGCTAGCTTTCAAGATCTTGCTCTTTTTCTAGTAAGCATTCACACAGACACAAAATGTATACAACCACTGTAGCAACGAGACTGATTTTTGAACATCAGTTACTGAAAGCAGTTGCTAGGGTAGAAGGATACAGGGAGTGGTTAGGGATGGATGCACGAGGCAAGGAGGAAACGGCAGGGTAGTGTGAGACGGTCTTTCACCAGATCACTCAGCAGCTGTAAAACAATATGAAAGCAGTTCACAGGGTAGGGCATACATGGGGCAGGGACAGGGAGAAGGGGGGGGGGGGGGGGGGGTTTGAGGATGGAAGGGATGAAAGGAGAGGAAGTTTGTGATGAAGAGGAAGACAGGAAGATGAAACGAAAGAGTACGGTTGAGAAGTGGGAAAATGGGGGAGGGGACAGAAATGGAAACTGACATGGAGAGAGAGAGCGAGCGAGCGAGCGAGCGAGAGAGAGAGAGAGAGAGAGAGAGAGAGATCACATGAGTGTGGGGAGAGAAAGAGTGATGGGGGAAGGCAGTATACAATCTGGATGGGGAAGACGTAGTGTGGACAGAAGAGGTGGGAAAAGGTAACATGAGACTGTGGTAAACAAGTTAGTGGATTGCACAAGTGCAGGACATGCTGTAGAGACAATTCTCACCAATGAGATTTTGAGAAACTTTTGTTCTCAACACAGTCCAGTCGCAGGTACTTCTTACCCAATGACAGGCAGAGCTACATGTAAAACCAGCCACATTGTATATCAGCTCTGCTGCAATTACTGTTCAGCATTCCATATGGGCATGACAAGTAACCAACTGTCCATTTGCAAAAATAGCCATTGACAAACTTGACCATCCAGGTGCCAATCGTGCTGTGCACCACAACCGTAATTACTTTAACAGCTGTTTCACTATACAGGCCATTTGGATACGTACTCCCTTCCAGCACAAATTTCTCTGAACTACACAGGTGGGAATTCTTTCTCCGCATCCTGCACTCTCACAATGCCCCTGGCCTAAACCTCTGCTAACCTGTTCCATCTGCCTCACCTTGCCTTTTCCACCATCACCTTCCCCTGCACCCCTCCCCTCCCCCCTCTCTATCCTTCATATACTCTATCCTCTAAACTCCTTTCATCTTATTGTACAGCTGCCCAGTCATCTGGTGAAAGAACTGTTTCAACACCCTACCCACCTCCATATACCTAGGCAACTGCTTTCAATAACCAATATTTAATGATCAGTATCACAGTTTGCACCCGTGGTCTAGGGGACAGCGTCTTTGATAATCAGGACTGGCGGTCGAAGACTTCCGGCGTAAGAAGTCACCCTCGTTCTGCCAATGGCCTTGTCAAAAAGGGCAGATGAGCGGACAGAGATTCAGGGCACTATCTTGTCCTAGGTGTGGGAAACTGACCCTAAAGGCAGAACAATCAGCAGTGATCAATGACACCAGGATGCAGAAGGCAATGGAAACGACTGCATTAAAGACATGAAACGTGTATCTACAGCACATGTGGCCTGTAATTGAAAAGTGTCATGATGATCTCTCTGTTGGCAAAAGATTCCGGAATAGTCACCCATTCGGATCTCTGGGAGGGGGCTGCCAAGGGGGAGGTGACCATGAGGAAAAAGATTGAATAATCAATGAAAGGATAACCCTGATCAGGGTGTGGAGTGTCAGAAGCTTGAATGAAGTAGGGAAACTAGTAAATCTGGCAAGGGAACTGCAAAGACTCAATCTAGATATAGTAGGGGTCAGTGAAGTGAAATGGAAAGAAGACAAGGATTTCTGGTCAGATCAGCACAGGGTAATATCAACAACAGCAGAAAATCGTATAACAGGAGTAGGATTTGTTATGAATATGAAGGTAGGGGAGAGAGAGTGTTACTGGGAACAGTTCAGTGATAGAGTTGTTCAGGTATATATGCAGATGTCGCAAGCTGAAGATGAAGAGAGAGAAAGTATGTGAGGATATTGAAAGGGTAATACAGTACATAAAGGGAAGCAAAAAGCTAATAGTCAAGGGAGACTAGAATGCATTTGTAGGGGAAGGAGTAGAAGAAAATGTTACAGGAGAATATGGGCTTGGGACAAGGAATGAGAGAGGAGAAAGACCAATTGAGTTCTGTAACAAATTTCAGCTAGTAATAGTGAATACTCAGTTCCAGAATCACGAGAGGAGGAGATACACTTGGAAAAGGTAGAGTGATACAAGATTTCAGTTAGAATACAGTCATGGTCAGACAGAGATTCCGAAATCAGATACTGGATTGTAAGGTATACCTAGGAGCAGATTTAGACTCAGATCACAATATAGTGGTGATGAAGAGTAGGCTGAAGTTTAAGAAGAACCAATACGCAAAGAAGTGCGATACAGAAGTACTAAGAAATGATGAGATAACTTGAAGTTCTCTTACGCTATAGATACAGCAATAACGAATAGCTCAGTAGGCAGTACAGTTGAAGAGGCATGGACATCTCTAAAAGAGGTCATCACAGAAGTTGGAAAGAAAGACATTCTGTAGGTACAAAGAAGGTAACTGCAAAGAAGCCATGGGTAACAACAGAAATACTTCATTTGATTGATGAAAGGAGGTACAAAAATGTTCCAGGAAACTCAGGAATACCGTTGTCCCCCGAATGCGAGTCCAGTGTGAATTGCAGTTGATAGTGGAAGCAAGACCACAGTAAAATCAAGACACATTCATAGGATTTGTCGACCTGGAAAAAGCCTTCAACAATGTAAAATGGAGCAAGATGTTCAAAATTCTGAGGTAGATAGGCGTAAGCTATAGGGAGAGACGGGTAAAATACAATATGTACAAGAGCCAAGAGGGAATAATAAGAGTGGACCATCAAGAACGAAGTGCTCGGATTAAAAATGGTGTAACACAGGAATGTAGTCTTGCCCCCTTAATGTCCAATCTGTACATCAAAGAAGCAATGATGGAAATAAAATAAAGGTTTAGGACTGGGATTAAAATTCAAGGTGAAAGGATATCAATGATACAATTCACAGACGACATTGCTATCCTGAGCAAAGGTGAAGAAGAATTATGTGATCTACTGAATGTAATGAACAATCTAACGAGTACAGAATATGGACTGAGAGTAAGTTGGTTGGTTTGGGGGGGATTAAAGGGACCAGACTGCGACGGTCATCGGTCCCTTTTTCCAAAAAAAAGTAAAACCACAAAAAAAAAAAAAAAAAACAGGAAAGACGTCAGACGACACAGGACAAGAAATACTCCTACAGAGATCAGACGAATCAAATTAAAATCACACAGAGTGTGACAGTGGTTGGCCGACCATAGAGAGAAAAAGGAAAAGCCAACCACCGAGAACACATTAAAAACTCAGCGTAAAATCGTAGGCCAATGGCCAGAATCAACACAAAAGAACAGAACAAACACTCAGAGTAAATAATAAAAACCCCCTGCCCGAATAAAACGGAAAACTAAGTCAGCCATACCAGGGTCATCACATAAGAGGGCAGGGAGCGTATCAGGCAGCGCAAATGTCTGCCTGACCACAGCTAAAAGGGGGCAGGCCAACAAAATGTGGGCCACTGTCAAAGCCGCCCCGCAGCGACATACAGGAGGGTCCTCCCGGCGCAGTAAATAACTGTGTGTCAGGTGGGAGTGGCCAATGCGGAGCCGACAAAGGACGACAGAGTCCCTGCGGTTGGCTCGCAGGGATGACTGCCACACAGTCGTCGTCTCCTTGATGGCACGGAGTTTATTGGGCATGATCCGATTGCGCCATTCAGCGTCCCAAAGCGCAAAAACTTTTCGGGGGAGGACTGCCCGCAAATCAGTCTCTGGGAGGCCAACGTCCAGAGACTGTTTACTCGTGGCCTCTTTCGCCAGGCGGTCAACATGTTCATTGCCCAGGATACCGACATGACCGGGGGTCCACACAAAGACCACAGAGCGGCCGCAACGCGCAAGAGTATGCAGGGACTCATGGATAGCCATCACCAGACGAGAACGAGGAAAACACTGGTCGAGAGCTCGTAAACCGCTCAGGGAATCGCTACAGATAACGAAGGACTCACCTGAGCAGGAGCGGATATACTCTAGGGCACGAAAGATGGCGACTAGCTCAGCAGTGTAAACGCTGCAGCCAGCCGCCAAGGACCGTTGTTCGGAATGGTCCCCTAGAGTTAGCGCATACCCGACACGACCAGCAACCATCGAACCGTCGGTGTAAACAATTCCAGAGCCCTGATACGTGGCCAGGATGGAATAAAAACGGCGGCGGAAGGCCTCTGGAGGGACCGAGTCCTTCGAGCCCTGTGCCAAGTCGAGCCGAAGGCAAGGGCGAGGAACACACCACGGGGGTGTACGCAGAGGCGCCCGGAAAGGAGGTGGAACTGGGAAAAACCCAAGCCCGCAGAGAAGCTCCTTGATGCGTACAGCGATCGGACAACCCGACCGGGGCCGACGGTCTGGCAGATGGACGACTGACTGCGGGAACAGGACACGATAATTTGGATGCCCGGGCAAGCTAAAAACATGGGCAGCATAAGCGGCCAGCAAACGTTGGCGTCGGAAGCGCAGTGGAGGTACACCTGCCTCCACTAGGACGCTGTCCACAGGGCTGGTGCGGAAAGCACCAGTGGCAAGGCGTATCCCGCTGTGGAGAATTGGGTCCAGCACCCACAACGCAGATGGGGATGCTGAGCCATAAGCTAGGCACCCATAATCCAGGCGAGACTGGATTAACGCCTGGTAGAGCCGCAACAGGGTAGATCGGTTGGCGCCCCAGCGGGTGTGGCTCAAACAACGCAGGGCGTTGAGATGCCGCCAACACGCTTGTTTAAGCTGCCGGATATGAGGCAGCCAAGTCAACCGGGCATCAAAAAGGACACCCAAAAACCTGTGGGTCTCCACCACAGCAAGAAGTTCGTCGGCAAGATAAAGCCGCGGCTCAGGATGGACCTTTCGGCGCCGGCAGAAATGCATAACGCATGTCTTGGAAGCCGAAAACTGAAAACCACGCGCTACAGCCCAAGACTGCGCCTTGCGGATTGCGCCCTGTAGCTGACGTTCAGCTGCTGCAATGCTAATAGAACTATAGTAAAGACAGAAGTCGTCAGCATACAGGGAAGCGGAGACAGAATTTCCTACTGCCGCAGCGAGACCGTTTATTGCAATTAAAAACAGGCAGACACTGAGGACAGAGCCCTGGGGTACCCCGTTCTCCTGGACGAGGGAGGAACTATACGAGGCCGCGACTTGCACGCGGAAGGTACGAGACGACAGAAAATTTCTGATAAAGATCTGCAGAGGGCCCCGAAGACCCCATCCATGAAGCGTAGAAAGGATGTGATGACGCCATGTCGTATCGTACGCCTTCCGCATGTCGAAAAAGACAGCGACCAGGTGCTGACGGCGGGCAAAGGCTGTACGGATGGCCGACTCAAGGCTCACCAGATTGTCGGTGGCGGAGCGGCCTTTACGGAACCCACCCTGAGACGGAGCCAGAAGGCCCCGAGACTCCAGCACCCAATTTAAGCGCCGGCTCACCATCCGTTCAAGCAACTTGCAAAGAACGTTGGTGAGACTAATGGGACGGTAGCTGTCCACCTCCAGAGGGTTCTTTCCAGGTTTCAAAATGGGGATGACAATACTTTCCCACCATTGCGACGGAAACTCACCCTCGACCCAGAGACGGTTGTAAAGGTCGAGGAGGCGTCGCTTGCAGTCCACTGAAAGGTGTTTCAGCATCTGACAGTGGATGCGATCTGGCCCGGGAGCGGTATCAGGGCAAGCGGCAAGGGCACACTGAAATTCCCACTCACTGAATGGAGCGTTGTAGGGTTCAGAAGCGGTGGTGCGAAAAGAAAGGCTCCGACGTTCCATCCGCTCTTTAATGGAGCGGAAGGCCTGGGGGTAATTCGCAGAAGTGGAACTCATAGCAAAATGCTCTGCTAAGCGGTTTGCAATGAGGTCGGAGTCAGTACAAACTGCTCCATTCAGTGAGAGCGCAGGGACGCTGGCAGGGGTCCGATAGCCGAAGACCCGTCGAATCTTGGCCCAGACCTGCGATGGAGTGACATGGAGTCCAATGGTGGACACATACCGCTCCCAGCACTCCTTCTTGCCTTGGCGGATAAGGAGGCGGGCCCGCGCACGCAGCCGTTTGAAGGCGATAAGGTGGTCCATGGAGGGATGTCGCTTGTGACGCTGGAGCGCCCGCCGGCGATCTTTAATCGCTTCAGCGATCTCAGGCGACCACCAAGGCACAGCCCTCCGCCGAGGGGACCCAGAAGAACGGGGAATGGCAGACTCGGCGGCAGTGACGATGCCGGCGGTGACCGATGTAACCACCGCATCAATGGCATCAGTTGAGAGAGGCTCAATAGCGGCAGTGGAGGAGAACAAGTCCCAGTCAGCCTTATTCATAGCCCATCTGCTAGGGCGCCCAGAAGAGTGACGCTGTGGTAGTGACAGAAAAATCGGAAAGTGGTCACTACCACACAGGTCGTCATGCACACTCCAGTGGACAGATGGTAAGAGGCTAGGGCTACAGATTGAAAGGTCAATGGCGGAGTAGGTGCCATGCGCCACACTGAAGTGTGTGGAGGCACCATCATTCAAAATCGAGAGATCGAGCTGCGACAATAAATGCTCAACGGTGGCGCCTCGACCTGTTGCCACTGACCCACCCCACAGAGGGTTATGGGCGTTAAAGTCGCCCAGTAATAAGAAAGGTGGCGGCAATTGGGCTATCAGCGCAGCCAGGACATGCTGCGCGACATCACCCTCCGGTGGAAGGTAAAGACTGCAGACGGTAAGAGCCTGCGGCGTCCACACCCTAACAGCGACAGCCTCTAAAGCTGTTTGTAGAGGGACAGACTCGCTGTGAAGAGAGTTAAGGACATAGATGCAGACGCCACCAGACACCCTTTCATAAGCTGCTCGGTTCTTATAATAACCCCGATAGCCACGGAGGGCGGGGGTGCGCATTGCTGGAAACCAAGTTTCCTGCAGAGCAATGCAGAGGAAAGGGTGAAGGCTGATAAGTTGGCGGAGCTCAGCTAGATGGTGGAAGAAACCGCTGCAGTTCCACTGGAGGATGGTTTTGTCCATGGCTGAGAAAGGCGTGCCGGGACTGGGACGGCAGATTACGCCGCTGGGTCACCTGCTGCCTCCGATTGAGCACCCGTGCTAGTGCTATTGCTATTCACGGCGTCTGAGGGACCGGCGAGATCGAGGTCCTCAGCGGACGCTAGAATCTCCACCTCGTCCCCAGACGCAGAGCTAGAAGGTTGCGATGGGGTGGCTACCACCGCGCGTTCCTTGGGCTTAGAGCTGCTCTTCTTTGATTTCTCACGCTGCTCCTTGGGTTTAACCGGCTGGGAGGGCTTCACCGATTCAGTCTCCGGGACTGAGGAGGATCGGGAAGCCCTTCGACCTGCAGATTGTGGGCACTTAGGCCACTGTCGATCGTCAGCCTTCCCGCCGGTGGAAACCTGGGAAGGGAGGGACCCAAGGGACCCCTTGCGAGCGTGAGAAGCCGAAGAAGTTGGACAGTTCTCCAGCTTAGAAGCGGGGACCGACGTCCCCGATGGGGGGGATGGTGTTGCTCCTGAGGGAGGTGGCACAGGAGCAACCCGGTGGGTAGAGCCCCCCACTGGCAAGGGGGCAGGAGGAGTTGTACCACTCGTCGATCCGGCCGGAAGGCGCGAAACTGATGGGGCTAGCACAGGTGTTGTAGCAGCGGCGTAGGAAGTTGTCATTCGCACTGGATGTAATCGGTCGTATTTCCGTTTGGCCTCAGTATAAGTCAGTCGGTCCAGGGTCTTATATTCCATGATTTTGCGCTCTTTCTGGAATATTCTGCAGTCTGGCGAGCAAGGTGAATGGTGCTCCCCGCAGTTGACGCAGATGGGAGGCGGGGCACATGGAGTATCGGGATGAGATGGGCGTCCGCAATCTCGACATGTGAGGCTGGAAGTGCAGCGGGAAGACATATGGCCGAACTTCCAGCACTTGAAGCACCGCATCGGGGGAGGGATATAGGGCTTGACGTCACATCGGTAGACCATCACCTTGACCTTTTCCGGTAACGTATCACCCTCGAAGGCCAAGATGAAGGCACCGGTAGCAACCTGATTGTCCCTCGGACCCCGATGAACGCGCCGGACGAAATGAACACCTCTACGTTCTAAGTTGGCGCGCAGCTCGTCATCAGACTGCAAAAGGAGGTCCCTATGGAAAATAACACCCTGGACCATATTTAAACTCTTATGTGGAGTAATAGTAACGTTAACATCCCCCAACTTGTCACAAGCAAGTAACCTGCGTGACTGGGCGGAGGATGCCGTTTGTATCAGTACTGAGCCAGAGCGCATTTTAGACAAGCCCTCCACCTCCCCAAACTTGTCCTCTAAATGCTCGACGAAGAACTGAGGCTTTGTGGAGAGAAAAGACTCCCCATCAGCTCTCGTGCAAACTAAGAATCGGGGCGAATAACTGTTACCTCCATCCTGGGACTTACGCTCTTCCCACGGCGTGGCCAGGGAGGGGAACGTTTTCGGATCGTACTTCTGAGCATTAAATTGAGCCCGAGAACGCTTAGAGACTGCTGGCGGCTGGCCGCCAGCGAGAGATGATGTACCACGCTTCATTGCGGGTCATCCGCCCTGATGCCACCTACTCCGACCAAGGGCCCTCCCCACGGGCGCCACCCAGCCACAGCAAAGGCCACCTGGCAGGATGGCCATTGCCGGGAGTCCTGATACCCCAGGAGGATAGGCATCTACTCCTTGGCATACGTGGGGAGTTAACGGCGCAGGCATCAGTAGAGCGATCCCTGTGTTGTCAGGGGGCTACAACCAAGAGGGTACATGGCGGCCCCACCACAACGGACTGGCTACCGTGCTGGATCTTAGGTGCAAAAATGGCCAAGGTCGTCGTCGCAGTTAGAAGAAACACTGCAGAGTGCAGTGTGGTAATCGCCCAAGAGATCGAAAACGAGCGGGACACCATTGCAACGACAAGAAAGACGGCTAAATGTCTAATTGCACGACGGATACAGTGCACCATGTAAGGCGCCCTTCCCCAATTGGCTCGCTCTTCGGAATAATTTAGAAAGATGGAGGTCAAACCCGAGAGGGGACCATCACATAAGGCCAAAACATGTGAGACTCCTTTTAGTCGCCTCTTACGACAGGCAGGAATACCGCGGGCCTATTCTAACCCCCGAACCCGCAGGGGGGGGACTGAGAGTAAATCGAAGAGAGATGAAAGTAATGAGATGCAGCAGAAATGAGAATAGCGAGATACTTTAACATCAGGATTGATGGTCATGAAGTAAATGAAGTTAAGGAATTCTGCAACCTAGGCAGTAAAATAACCAATGACGGACGGAGCAAGGAGTACATCAAAAGCAGACTATCAATGGCAAAAATGGCATTCTTGGCCAAGAGAAGTCTACTAGTATCAAACATAGGCCCTAATTTGAGGAAGAAATTTCTAAAAATTTACGACTGGAGTACAGCATTGTATGGTAGTGAAACATGGACTGTGAGAAAACCGGTACAGAAAAGAATCAAAGCACTTGAGATGTGGTGCTACAGACGAATGCTGAAAATTAGGTGGACTGGTAAGGTAAGGAATGAGGTTCTGCACAGAATCAGAGAGGAAATGAATATGTGGAAAACACTGATAAGGAGAAGGGACAGGATGATAGAATATCTTTTAAGACATGAGGAAATGACTTCCATGGTACTAGAGGGAACTGTAGAGGGCAAAAACTGTAGAGGAAGACAGAGGTTGGAATACATCCACCAAATAATTGAGGACATGGAATGAAAGTGCATCAATCCAGTCAGAAGACTAAAGAACCAAAAAAAAAAATCACAGTGTGGATGTGTGTATTTGGGTGTCTGACAAGGAGAATATGGCAAGCGTCAGAACTTGATTTCCCAGAAACTTCACTCAGTGGAAGAGAGATCAAAACAAGCAAACATGTCTCAGCTTCCCTGCAGATACTCAACCATTTTTGAAAAAAACAATGACCAAAATTTTCAAGGTATTTTCCAGGTACTTCGTGTGGCTTTTACCACACAATATAGTCAGACGATATGGTGGTACATTGGTTAGCATGACACCACCTTAATTTTGCGTTCCTTGCTTGAAACCTGATTATTACTTTTATTTTTCTTTTTCATTTGTACAACAATGTCTGTAAAATGTTACTACATGAATGTTTTCCAGTGTATATTGATATAACATTGTCCTTATTCAAATATCAGAATATTTGTGTACCAAATATTTCTGTGATTGGTATCATCCAAGGAAACACACCAAAACTTCCTGAAGAATAAACATGTGAATAAAATATAAGAATTGATATGAGAATGAACTATCAGAATATGAGAATTTAAAAGGATCGTAACCCATCAGTATACCATACACACATACAGGGTGAACATTAATAAAACTGAAAAACTCCAGCGATGGATTCCTGACTGGAAACGAAAGGAAAAATGTTCTTATGAACATGTGACCAGAAATTGACACTGTGTGCACACAACAACAACAAAAAATCATCCCAGAACACAGTACAGAGCTGCATCACATCCACATCACAATAGAGATGTTCAATATGAACTTCATGCGATGCGATGCAATGCATGCATTCAGACACCGTATCATGGATTCATGCACTCTTTGGCACATTCTAGCTTCTCTCCAAAATTAATCACATGCATTGTGAGCATGCTGTTGAAGGGTCTGAATGTCAGGAACTGGTTCAGCATACACAACACTTTTCAGATGTGTCCAGAGGTAAAAATCCACGGGGTGTTGTGTGATGCGGTACTTGCTTTGGTATAGCCGTACTATGTCTCTAACATTTCCATCTGCCTGGTTGTACACAAAAACAATCTCGGCCTGATTCTGACATGTATACTGGACCATTCTGACGCTTACAGTATACTGTGTCACTCACACAGCCTGCAACATACAACAAACACATGGCACGCGGACACTAGAACCATCAATTGGCAGCACCACCTACCGTGGCCACGATGCATTTCTGAGCACATGTTCATAGGATCATTTTTCCTGCATTTCCAATCAGGAATCAATCCTTGCAGTTTGTCAATTTCGTTAATGTTCATCCCATATACTATACAGTAAATGTGTGATAATTACTGTAAAATCCAATTGTAATTTTACAATTAATATAGCACCCTTGTATCCCCTAACTTGATAAGAAACATTTTATGGTAACCTTCTATGGACACTGGTAGATAACTGAAAACAATAAAAATAAAAGAAACAAAAACAGTGATTTTAAACACAGGATGCAAAATTAAGAAGATGCTACACTAACTACTGAGACGCCATTCTGTCTGAAGATATCGCACAGTAAAAGGCACATATAGTATCTCAAAAATATCTTGTAAACAAACGAGTATCTGAAGATCAAGCCGAGGCACACGTTCGCATATTTTGACCCCTCTTTCACCGAGCGAGGTAAGTATCAAAAAATTGCTTATGTTTCCTAGTTTTGCTCACTACTTTCTTATAGCATCATATTTTGGGATAATTTTTCGTTGCGAAAAGTGTGTTTGTTGCAAGGAAGCATGTAATAAGGATAATGTGTTGTATCCAGTCCAGAATCTCTTGTAGACAGCTCTTTAGATGTTTTGAGTATATTGCCTTGTTATCATATAAAATACTTAAATTACTAAAAGTACCAACATTTCGGCTGAGTTGCAACCACCTTCCTCAGTGAAAATACTGATAAACTGGGGTGTGGTCACACGAGTATATTACGTTGTTGGCACTGTCACTAGACCACTGCCATCACATTTATTAGATTTTATTGGTCTTAAAATAAAATTGGTGGGTATAAGTAGAGAGGGGGCCATAAGGGGTTGAATACCTGTGGTTTGCACAGCTCGCTGGCAACTGGTAATCTGCTACAAATCAGTGACAAGCTACTGTGGGCCGTGTTTCCCTGCTGCTAGTAGCAGAGAGACGTCGCCACTCGTGCATACGGTATTTGTCGGGTCGGTCGTGACAGTGTCCAATGAATCTGCTGCCCTGCAATCACATTTGGCCTCTCACAGTGGGATTCCTGGGAGCCTGTATCCATCATCCCTGTTGATGTTGTCAGGCTGTTTCAGGGATTCAATTGACTCTGTTATTTTTACTGTGTGCATCCACAGCTCTCTCGTCAGTGCCCGTGCCTCTCGAAACTCGACAACCTGCCCACAATGGCAACAGTGCTCCGTTAGAGCCAATGTGTTGTATCGCCTCAACTGAACGTGGCACTTGTGCACTGCTACACTGGTGTTAATAGACTCTGGTTTCCCCACTGGAGGTTGCACTCCACTCACATTGCATCTCACATACATCGGCAGCTTTGAGGAGTTTATTGGATCCTTAGTGGAACCTGCCAAATCCCGGATCCTGCAGACACTTTGGAAGACTGATCTGACACCTATTCAGTGAAGCATATTGCCAACACCATCACCGACACCCTTGACGTACAGTAAAGGTAAGAACACCACTGGGAATTGTTATTTCATTTCACTTTCTGTATCTGACTTCCTGCTCAACTTGTACTCTCTCCAAGTATATCTTCTTGTTTTCTTATCATATCTGGCCAAAATGTCCATACATCTTAGCATTTTAAATAATTTGTAAGTTGACCAATTAATACACCTAGAATGCTTTTAGTGAGCTCTTTAAACAGTTGTGCATTCTGACAGTAGCCTCAGAGGTACATCTTTAATGTTTCTGGTCCGTCAATCCTCAGATGCTATTAATACAGGTGGTTATAAATTAATTATACAGAAGTAACCTTTAATTGTGAAAGTGGTTAGTAACTTACAGAAATGTTTGATACAGCACTAAATGCAGAATACTCCAAGTTTTATTTCCACCCAACACTGTTAGATCCTGATGTTCCCATTACGTGGCATGACTGAACGAGTTAATAGAACAGTCATCACGGAGTCACAAAACAGTGCAGGGTGCGTACAGTGTTATTTATGGTTTCAAGAATCCAAATCTACTACTAAAGTTCAGAAAAAATTCAGGACTAAATATCACACACCAACATCTCAAAGACAAACTGTTTTTAATTAGTGCAGATGTTTCACCAAAACTGGCTTTGTATCACATAAGACAAACAAGTCTGGCAGGCTTACATTTGTAGTCCAGGTAAATCAACGAGACACACCAGCTCAAAATTGAATATGGGAGTGTTACAGTGTGGAAGATATTATGGAAATGCCTGTCATTCAAACCCTACAAACCGGAATGTTGCAAGATTTAAGAGAAAGTGACAAAGAAAAATGAGCCGAGTTTTGTGTAGAAATGTCTAACAAAATGAAGACTGAAGATTACTTTCTCAATAAACTTGTGTTCAGTGAAGAAGTCACCTTCCGTACTTGTGGCAAAGTCAAAGTTCAGATAGGGGCGTGGAGGCACCACGTCATGAAATTGAATACGTACAGGACTCACCATAGGTAAATGTTTTTTTGCACTCTTAAGCTGTAACAAGATTTACAGTCCTTTCTTTTTCGCTGCGTCAACTGTAACTGGCCTATCGTGCCTGAACATGCCCGAACATTATCTAATGCCTCAATTACGACAGCATATGGGCACAGAATCTATTTTCCAGCAAGATGGTGCACCATCATGTTGTCATTGTGCAGTTGTCCCATATCTCTGTAGGAGCGTGCTGATTTGAATTGGATGTTGTGAAACAATATCCTGGCCATCATCATCATCATCATCATCATCATCTGGTTCAAACCCAATGGACTTCTGTGTGTAGCATTACATAAAGACAGAGTGTTTGTTACTTCGTGTCCAGGAAACGTCGACAAGCTGCGACAATGGATAACACGAGCATTTTCCACCATACAACAAGTCTTCCTTCATAGGATTTGGCAGGAAACTGATTACACATGGAACATTTGTCATGTCACAAAAGGTAGCTGTACTGAAAATTTGTAAGTAAATCTTTAACATTACTGCATTCAGTGCTGCGTGATACATTTATGAAGGTTATTTACCTTTTTCACAATTAGAGTTTACTTTTGTGCAACTAATTCATAAACATGCTGTATAATAAAACCTCACTACCTCATGAAGTTTGTCATCAAAACTTAATGATATTTTGAAAACAGTAACACTGCATGATGTCAAAGATTTTTTGTAGTGGCATCCTTGTACAAAACCTTCTTGGTGCAAAGACTATGTCAAATCAGAGTCAAAACTCTAGCTTTCAAAGATAATCACAGTCTTCTTAGTCAAGAGATAACTGTCTGCCAGGAGCAAAATTTACCTCCCTTAAAGTGGTGTTCAAGTCTGTGACTGGGGCAGGTGATGCCAGTGCTGTTCCACTCCTACAGAGCAGCCCAGAGTGGGACACGATGAGAGGGGGTTAGCGCCTCGTTGCCAATTTGCCACATATGCATATGTTAATCTCGCCCTCCAGGTGATGCCATACCACTAACAAAAGTTAGAATTCCAAGTAACATGACCAGACTGAAAATGAACTTGAGCGCCACTGCAAAAGAGGCAGACTTTGCTCCTGGCAGTCAGCCACCACCTGATGATCATCTTCAAAAGTTCGAGCTTTAACTCCGATTGAGGAGGTCCGTAAACCGAGAAGATTTTGTACCTCAGCTACATTCATAAATTTCTACATTATTAAGCGACTATCCCGGAACCCAATACCAGTTGCAGATTGGACATCTGGCGGCTCTCAGGGAGCTCAAGAATTTGACTTTTAATATCTCGTGTAATTATTGACAGAATTTAAAAATTTAAAATGCTGTCATAGTCAAAATATTAAGAGGTATAATCTTACATTCAAAGTTTAACAGAATAAGACAAGTATCACAGTTAGAAACCATTAGCAGCAGAACTGATAGTATGCAAATACAGAGACTTGACTCGTGCAGAGTTTGGGAATGAAAGCAACTGGTGATTTCCAACGAACTTTACGCATCACTTCAAATCTTTATGAACCTTTTTCTCACTGACACCCCCTCGTGATGCCAATTGAGGAGCTACTCGACCGAATAGTAGCGGCTTCAGTCAAGAATACCATCATAATGACCGAGAGAGCGGTGGGCTGACCCCACGCCCCTCCTATCCGCATCCTCCACTGAGAATGACATGGCGGTCAGATGGTCCCGGTAGGCCGCTCGTGGCCTGACAATGGAGTGCTTTATACTACCAAGTCTATTCATAACGAAATGAAGGGGGTGGGGAAGGGGGAGAGGGGAAGGTGGCATTCACATTGTTAAGGAATTATCTGCCACTATAAAATTATTGCAAAGCTGTTTTTAAACTTAAACTGTGTCCTTAACCTGTGCCAAATTTTATAAATATGTATACTGCAAATGAGGTCTTGCTCATCACTAGATAGTCGTGTATTAATAATCAATCATTTTGTGTGGCTCAATGGCTGGTGCAAGTCTTACACTTTCACGTCACATTGCTTACTTCTGTGTCCCTAACCTACCCCACCTATGCCAACAGGGAAAAAGGGGCTCTACAGTTTAATATGGGGTGCAAACCATGTGTCATTCTTGTTGGCAGGTGAAGGCTAGGTTAAATGTGGACTGAAACAATCCATGATCTGACCAGGATTTGATCCTCTGACTGACGAGGACTTTACCACTACATCACCGGGTACAGCTGAAGGTTGATAAACAGTATTCTAATAATATGCCACAGTAATCTCAAATCAGATAAAGACAGTTTGCATGATTATACCATTCAAAAAAGAAACAACTCACCACGAAGGAATTTTCAAAGGAGACAGAAATCTGTAGATGCAACGTACATTCACAGGCGGATAAATGATTACAATTTCAGAAAAAAATGGTGGATGTATTCAGGAGAAAGAGCTTCACAAATTGAGCAAGTCAATTAACCGTTGGTCCACCTCTGCCTCTTATGCAAGCAGTTATTCTGCTTGGCATTGACTGATACACTTGTTGGACGTCCTCCTGAAAGATCATCATCATCATCATCATCATCATCTTCAATAGTTTCCAGCCTCTGGCTGGGTCTGTTTGGAACATAACCTCTCCATCGTCTTCTGTCTTCCCACCACCTCTCCGTCTTCATTTTGGTCCAGTCTTCTCCTTTCTTCTGTACGCATTCCTCCGCTGCTTTCAGCCATCTCTCTCTTGTTCTCTTTCCTCCCAGTTTCATCTCGTGGGTATTCTCTTCTCCTCCATCCGCTTAACATGCCCATTCCATCTCTGCCTTGATTTCTCTATCTCCTCCTGTAATGGTTCCACCTTCATTAACTCTCTGATCCTCTCATTTCTTAACCAGTCTATCTTTGTCACTCCAACACTGTTCCTCAAGAATTTCACCTCACTAGTTTGTACTTTGCTTTTCTCTCTTCCTTTCATAACCCAGGTTTTGGATGCATATGTCAGGATCAGGACATAGTATGACTGGTATATAACCTTTTTACTGATCTGGGGTACATCCTTGCTCCATATCAGGCTTCTCACACTCTTCCGAAATGCTTCTGCTCAGGCTTCCTAGGTACTTTAAACTCATCACTCTCCTCAATCGTTCCCCATCAATTGTTATTCCAGCTGTTCCTCTCTCCTTCGTTCTCGTTTGATAATCATCTCACTCTTACTTATACTAAATTTCATCCCATATTCTTGTACTGTTCATTCCCATACACCCAACTGCTCTTGTACTTCCTCCTCCTTATTCCCCCAGATCATCTGCAAACACCATAGCTTTCATCTTTCCTTCACCAATTACTTGTGCTACTGTACTCATTATGCCATCCCTCACTACAATGAAGAGTAATGGTGACAGTGCACTTCCCTGCCTCAAGCCATTCTTCTGTTCAGTCCAAGTTGATCTCTCTCCTTCCACTTTCACACAGCTCACACTTCCATGGTACATTTCCTTTATCCTCCACATAATCTGTTTTGCTTCTCCTCTGTTCTCCAGGGCTTTCCACACTTTGCTTCTACATACACTATCGTACACTTTTTCAATGTCCAGGAAGGCCATTATTAGATCTATTGCATATTCATAATGCTGTTCCTGGAGTTGTCCTGAAAGATACTGTGCCAAACTCTGTCCAACTGGCATTACAGATCATCAAAATCCTCCGATGGTTAAAGGGCCCTGCCTGTATTGCTCCAAATGTTCTCAATTGGGGGAAATCTGGCAATCTTGCTGCCATGAAGATAAGCAGCAGAAATTCTCACCATGTGCAGGTGGACATTATTTTGCTGGAATGTATGCCCTGGATGACTTGTAATAGTCGGCAACAAAATGGGCATAGAATATTGTTCACACACTGCTCTGCTGTAACGGTGCTGTGGATGACCATCAGAGGGGTCTTTCTATGGAAAGAAATGGCATCCCATACCATCACTCCTGATCGGAACCTGGCTATCGGGCCTCATGGCAGGCGATAGTCAGGTTGGCAGCCCACCATTGTCCGTGGCATCTCCAGACACACCTTTGACCAGGAATCTCGTTTACTGGAGTAGAATTGTCTGCAGTTATGAGTCCTGCTTTGAATTGAGCCCTAATAACCAGCAAAGACACGTCTGGAGACCACCTGGACAGCAGTGGGCCATCCGAAGATGCCCCGGACAATGGTGGGATATCAACCTGACTGTCACCTGCCATATTGCCCAACAACCAGGGCCGATGATGGGGTGCCATTTCTTTTCATAGCAGGATCCCTTGGGTTGTCATCTGCAGCACACTTATGGCCAGTGGTACACCAACGATATCCTACACTCCATTTTTTTGTCCTTCATGGAAAGCCATCCTGGGCTTAAACTTCAGCAAGACAAAGCTCAGCTGCCCACGGAGAGTGTTTTTATGCTTGCCGAACCCTAACTTATCCAGCAAAGTCGTTGGGTCTCTCCACAACTGAGAATGTCCTTCTATCTTGGGATTCTGACAATCTAAAGCACCAGTTGGACAGAATGTGGCACAATATCCCTCAGGTGGGCATCCAACAACTTTCTCAGTCAATGCCAAGCAGACTAACTGCTTGCATAAGAGCCCTGAGTTGGACCAATGTGTTAATCACTTGCTCAATTAGTGAAGTTCTCTCTCTTGAATAAATCGTCCTATTTTTCTGGAATTTTTATCACGTGTGTGTGTCCTTTTCTTCCCTTTTTCTTAAAGTGTACATAAATTCACTGTCTTCACAAGTTAACACCTGCATATAGGTACATATCTTTCAAAGCACTCATTAACACTTATTTATCACTAAAAAAAAGGACATTGACACTGATGGTATATTTTCGTTTTTATAGCTGATTTCATGACTGTTCCCAATGCTCTAACGGAAGACCTGTTCATCATGAGGCATTTCAAACAGTGGTGTTTTGTGTGTTCAGTGTCCAGTTCCAACCATATGACTAGCTCACCTGGCAAAATACTGTCCACAAAACAGAATCAGTATGGCTATGGAGTTGAAAAGATGCCTTTGGCACATTAAGAAAACCTCAAAAATTTTCACAGAATGGTGCTACAAACTGATGACCTCCAATAACAACTAAGGATGATTTTTCAAAATAGGTACTCACTGAAACTCAGTTATTGTTTACTTGAAACATGATACTGCCAGAGTGTCCATGAAATACTAGTTTATTGTGAAATTATTATATCACAATCACACAAAGGACAAGCTGACATGAGAAATAGGAGGAATAAAAAAGACCCCCAAAGTCGTTGGGCACTCACGTGTCCACAAGCATGCAGCAATCACTGCAACAACTGAAGTTGGCAAATTGAATATGCATGTAAGAAAACTGTATGTTAAACAATGGAAGATCTGAGCTGGACTAACAACAAATACAATGGCTAGATTCTTACTCACCACACTGAGGAGGCATAGAGTGGCAGACAGGCACACTGAAAGAAGACTGCAACTTGTCACTTCCCGTACCAGCAATGGATTTACAACTTACTGAGGGCAATTCCAGAGCAAATGTTTTTTTTTGGCACAATTAATTAAAGAGGCTGTAGTAAAGACTGATGCACTAGCTTTTGGGGAAGTTAAGTGCAGAAAGAGAAGCAGGGAAAATCACATAATGCTAGAGACAGAAAGCTGGATGAAACCTGAAATTGATATCAGTGGGAGTTTTTGGGAAAATATGAGTGTATATTGAAAGGATAGAGAAATGGTAAGTGGAGGTTGTGTATTTGTCACAGTAGACAATAAAATCAAATCCACCGAGATAGAAATTGAAGCTGCATGAGAGACTGTTTGGGCAAGACTCAGTATCAGGGGTGGGCATAAGATGACAATTAGATCCTTCTGTCACCCACCAGACTCATCTCATGATGTAACAAAAACTGTACAGAAAATCTCAGTTCACTTGTATGTAAGTTCCCAAATCATACTGCAATCATCAGTAAAGACTTTAAAAATTCAACAATTAATTGGGTCAGTTACAGTTTTGGCAGTGGTGAGTGTGGTACAACATCCTGTGAAACTTTAGTAATGCCTTTTCTGAAAACTACCCACAACAGATAGTTACAAACCCCACTCATGATGAAAATACATTACATGTAATGGCAACAAACAGACCTGACCTCTTTCAGGATGCCCACATCAAATCTGTTATCAGTGAGCAAGAAGCGGTTGAGGCAACAATGGTTACCAAAGTACAAAGGACAGCTAAAACAAGCAGAAAGATGTATATGTCCAGTAGACTAGATAAAAAAAAATCAGTGGTGTCATATCTCAATGAGAAACTTGAAACTTTCAGCACAGGCCAAGGGCACACAGAGGAACTACGGCTCAAGTTTAAAAGATTAGTTGAACATGCACTGGACAGATACATACCC
This sequence comes from Schistocerca cancellata, assembly GCF_023864275.1. NCBI lineage: Eukaryota > Metazoa > Arthropoda > Insecta > Orthoptera > Acrididae > Schistocerca > Schistocerca cancellata. Next base: position 52,735,015 of record NC_064635.1, on the reverse strand, counting down.
AGTAGAATAGTCCATAATAGGAGGGACCCTCCACGTATACCGTCACTGTAAAGAAACTTCTAAAGAAAGAGAGATTATTGCATAATAGATGTAAAACAAAGGATATGCCTATAGACAGATATGCTGAAGGAAACGTGTTTGGCTGTCAAGACAGCAATGCACGATGCCTTCAGTGACTACCACGCAGAATACTGTCACACGATGTTTTACAAAACCCAAAGAAATTCTGGTTGTATGTAAAGCCTGTTAGCGGCATCAAAGTTAGTACCCAGTCCCCAGCGACGGAGACAGGAACTGAAATTGAGAGTAGCAAAGCAAAAGCTAAAATGCTTAACTCCACTCTCACATGCTCCTTTACAAAGAACAACCCAGGAGTATTGTATCAGTTTAATCCTTGTACCACTGACAAGCTGAATGAAATAAGTATTAGTGTCAGTGGTGTTGAGAAACAGCTGAAATCATTAAAATTGAACGAAGCTCCAGACGCCAATTGAATCCCTGTCAGGTTCTATACTGAATTTGCAGTTGAGTTGGACCCTCATCCCACTATAATCTATAGTAGATCCCTTGAACAAAAAACCTTGCCCAGTTCTTGGAAAAAAGCACATGTCACGCCCTTTTACAAGAAGGGTAGTGGAAGTGACCTCCAAAACTACCATCCAATATTCCTGACATCTATTTGTCGTAGAATATTAGAATATATTCTGAGCCTAAACATAATGAGGTATCTCGAACAGAGTGACCTCAATGCCAACCAGCACAGATTCCGAAACATCGATCACGAGAAACCCAGCTCGCACTGTTCTCACTTGACATACTAAAAGCTTTGGATTAAGGCAGTTGGGTAGATGCAGTAATTCTTGATTTTCAAAAAGCATTTGACTCAATAGCACACCTATGCTTATTGTCAAAAGTATGATCATACGGGTATCACGTGAAATTTGTGACTGGATTGAGGACTTTTTGGTAGAGTGGATGTAGCATGTTATCTTGGATGGAGAGTCATCATTAGTTGCAGAAGTAAGTCGGGTGTGCCCCAAAGAACTGTGTTGGGACTCCTGCTGTACATGTTGAACATTAATGACCTATCAGACAATATTAATAGCAATGTCAAACTTTTTGAAGATGATGCAGTAACCTACGATGAAGTACTTTCTGGAAGAAGCTGCATGTTAAACCCAATTCACACTTTTCTCGCGTGGGGTACTGAAAGCTTTGGATCAAGGCAACCCGGTAGACATGGTGTTTCTTGATTTCCAAAAAGCATTTGAGTCAGTACCACACCTACGTTTATTGTCACAAAAACCATCATATGGGGGTATCAAGTGAAATCTGAGGACTTTTTGGTAGGGTGGAAACAGCATGTTATCTCGGATGGTGAGTCGTCGTCAGATGTAGAAGTAACTTCGGGTGTGCCCCAGGGAAGTGTGGTTTTGGGACCCTTACTGTTCATGTTGTATATTAATGACCTTGCAGATAATATTAATAGTAACAACAGGCTTTTTGCAAATGAAGTATTACCTGAGAGAAGCTGCATAAATATTGAGTTAGATCTTGATAAGATTTCAACATGGTGCAGAGATTGGCAATTTGCCCTGAATCTTCAGAAATGTAAATCCATGCACTTCACAAAACGAAAGAATGTAGTATCCTATAACCATAATATCTGTGGTGTCACCGCCAGACACCACACTTGCTAGGTGGTAGCCTTTAAATCGGCCGCGGTCCGCTAGTATACGTCGGACCCGCGTGTCGCCACTGTCAGTGATTGCAGACCGAGCGCCGCCACACGGCAGGTCTAGAGACACTTCCTAGACTCGCCCCAGTTGCACAGCCGACTTTGCTAGAGATGATTCTCTGACAAATTACGCTCTCATTTGCCGAGACGATAGTTAGCATAGCCTTCAGCTACGTCATTTGCTACGACCTAGCAAAGCGCCATTATAAATTGCTATTTATCTGGTGATGCATGTACCGTCAGACCGATGTTCACCAATTATGAATTAAAGTTAAGTATTCCATCAGCTATGTACTTTATTTGCTACTATAAATTCCCTTAATGTTCCAGACCTCACGCCAGCCTGCGTGAGCTTAACGCGTGCCTTTCGGCTACCAATCATAGTGGCTTGGCTGTCTTGCCAAGTCACAACAATATCAACGAGTCACTGTTGGAATCGGTCAACTTGTACAAATACCTGGACGTAACACTTTGTAGGGATATGAAATGGAATATCACATAGGCTCAGTCATGGGTAAAGTAGGTGGAACAATACTGGGAAGTGCAATCAGTCTGCAAATGAGATTGCTTGCAAATCACTCGTGCGACACATCCTAGAATACTGCTCAAGTGCGTGGGACCCATACCAGATAGGACTAACAAGGGACACAACACATACAGAGAAGGGCAGCACGAATGGTCACAGGTTTGTTTAATCCACGAGACAGTGTCACAGAGATACTGAAGGAACTGAAATAGCAGACTCTTGAAGACAAACGTAAACTATACCAAGAAAGTCTATCAACAAAGTTTCAAGAACCGGCTTTAAATGATCACTTTAGAGATACACTACAACCCCCACATACTGCTCACACAAGGATTGTGAGGATAAAATTAGAATAATTACTACACACACAGAGGCATTCAATCAATCATTCTCCCTGCACTCCATAAGTAAATGGAACAGAAAGAAACCCTCTGCCATGAACCTCATGGTAGTTGTAGAGTATGGCTGTAGATTTCAAATATTTTCATAATTAGGAAATCAAAGTTATTGTGTTTTTTGTGGCTGCATGTATGGTATCACAGATGACATATTGGATTCAGATAAATTATGTCCACCATTTTGATGATATGGATATGGAAATGGAAATGAGCGTTTGGTGTCATTGGCCGAGAGGCCCCTTACGAGGCAGGTCTGACACTACACTGGGCAACCTACGTGCCGGATGGGGATGAAATGATGATGAAGACAACACAACACCCAGTCCCTGAGTGGAGAAAATCCCTGACCCAGCCGGGAATCGAACCTAGGCCCCTTAGAACGGCAGTCCGTCACGCTGATCATTCAGCTAATGAGGCGAACATTTTGATGATGTCATAAGTCACAGCTGGTACTCTGTGTCATATGGTTCAGTATTTCTGATGAATTACTATATTTTACAATAACACAAACCTCCCCGCTATGCAGCAGTAAAAATAAAGAGTGAAAATAAAGATACTCTGGCCAAATGAAGTGTTTCGCGCAAATCATAAAACTTGTGAGTGCAGTACAGTAATGTATCCCAAAAAACATACACTTCATGAAGTTAAAACAATTAGTGTGCTGCTTATTCATCCACTGTCAAACTCATGTTACATCGAAGACACCTCTGATTAAGCAGTGTACTGAAGGAAAGGATACAATACAATTCATAAACTTTGACCAGTGACACTATTAACAAGTATTACGACCATGACCCCACGTAATCATGCATATTTTAACCATACAAGTACTGGGACTCCTGAGTGAAGATGGAGTTCTTGGTCACGTATACTCTTGTTACACGAAAATATCAGAACACAGCAGAGGAAATGGGTAATTTTATTAGGAACATAAATATAACTATGCAATGAGCAATTTAAAAGATTATTGCAACACATTTGTTGGCTCTGTCATCAAACAATCAAACTGTGACCTTCCAACTTAAATCTTGGGCTACATTAGAGATTAGTCTTTCGCTATGACCTTAACTTTTAAAAATATTATTTTGTGATACATTGCTTTCCACCACCAATTCAAACCTTTCAAACTTAAACCTCGTGCTACTCTACAGATCAGTACATCACCAAAAACTTCATTTTCAAGATATATCTTGTTGTGTGACATTTATTGGCTTTGCAATATGCAAGCAAATTTTCACTAACTGAAGTCAGTGCAGCTCAGCGGGACATAATCACTTCACATACACGGAGGGATTAGTTTGAGAAAACATTTCATATGCACTTACACAAGTGAGCACTGACAAGCAAGTTTCAGTGTCTATTTAAAGAGACTTTTTCCTACAGTACGTTCTCTGCAGTGACTCTAGCACATAAAGATTTGTTTGGAATGATAAAAATTATACACAAAAGGGGCAGGGTGCATTTATGTCAATTATTCAACACCCAGTGACACTATTACAGTGAGTTTACTGCAGAAAATTGTCAACAAGTGTCAATATTGAACCACAACAAGGCAGAACCAAATTATACAAGTTTATAGTAACAGATTTGTTTGTATTAAAGAATAAAACACTTGCCAGTACAATATAGGAAATATAATCAAAGCAAAAATACTTATACATATATACTATGGATATACTGTGCTTAATATTAAATAAATTCGCAATACGTAATCTAAGTAGGCGTTGGCAAGGGTATCCAGATACTGTCCCTGACCAAAGCACAATGATGTACCTACAGAATCCCAACTGAAGCCTCTGTCTTCTCCTTGTCCAAGCGGATGTTTTTCTGTCTGACATGTGCCAAGCCCGTTCTTCATGCTGTCTTCCTGCAGGCAGACAGAACGTGAAACGAGAAATTAGCGAAAACTCAGCCTAAATGAATCAAACTGGCACGGACATAAAAAACATTTAACGCTAGTTAGCACTCCGTTTATGAAATTGAATACCATTTTATCTCTGCTGATGACGGTCCAAGCGCTCAAATTTCAAGATATACACAATGAACACATATTTCCAACATATGTTTAATATCCTGTGATTTAACAGGCAATTAACGACAGTAAAAAAACTATAAGTTTCAAAATAAACAGGGCAAGCGGCCCTTCGTAAATAAACCGTATCGACAACAGGATTTTCTTTATTTCAACTGGTATGTATGATGTAAATGATACGTCAGTTACTTCCCATGATTCCACGATAAAAATTTATTGTCTCTCGGTAATGTAAGGTTACTGACCTTAATCAAGTCAACAAGTTGATATATATCAATCTTCTTTACGAAATTACATCGAAAATTTGTTAATGTAAACAACAGTAAAAATAGAGCTATGGGTGAAAGGCTCCTACCACAGTATCTTGCTGTAACACGCAAGAGACAATATTTACCATTTTCACTTTGCATCACTCCTTTCTAAACATTTTCCTAGAATTGACATTACTACAGACCTTAAAATTCTTTGGCAAAGATATCACTCATAAATTACATGTGCAATGATGACGCGTATGACTTGCTACGCAGTAGTCAGTTTTGAAACATTACTGCTAGCTTCGATTAAACAATATGCTGTTCAGCGTTGAAATATATATAGCTATATATATTACTAAAAAGTACTTTCAGTTCATACCCCCTATAATGTGATCTTACGCGAAAACACCTAGAGCGGCAAAGACAGTTACGGAAACTGCTCCATCACTCCGCGGAAAATCACTGACTAGGTGGGACATTTAAAACGGCATCATGATTCACAGTTGTAGACGTGATGTCACATGTGATTCTGTACTTGGAAATAAAAGAGAATCCATGCAGCGATCCCTCAAGTGCCCAAGTGAAAACACCCTGCGATGTTGACTATATTTAAAACATTGTGGCCAACCAAAAATTGAATGAAGCACAAAGCTTAGAGAAGCTTAAAATGTTTCTATACCTTTCTAATTCTCAGTTTTCGTCGTGTCGCTCAAAAAATTAAATTGAGAACTGTAGATGCTAGTCTATTTTCTATTAGTCACTTTGGTAAATGAGATGTTAAGTCTCAGGGAGAGCATGAGACATTATTAGTATTATGAAAACCAGATCAAAGTATATTATAATGTGACACGATGTTTAAGTGGACACTGAATTAGAAAAACGCCCATAATAGATGATTTTAAACCAATTCTAGCTTGGCGCTGTCTAGCCTGTTTTGCGACAGTACAAAACGAGCTGCCCTTCTTTGAACATTTTCGATGCCCTCCACCAATACTAGTGGATGCAGATCCCACATCACATGATCGTACCCCAGAAGAGGATGTACAAGCATAGTGTAGGAAGTTCCTTTAGTACCGATTTCTGGGGAAACTCTAAAACAGCAAATAGCACTTTTAAACTACAAAAAAGGGCCATTAGAATCTTGTTTGTGTGCAAGCCTAGAGGCTCTTGTAAACCCCTGTTCAAGAAATCTGGTAGTCCTCCATTACCATGTGTATACATTATGGAAACCCTTTTGTTCTTTAAATTAAATGTAATAGGCAAGGACTGAAAAAAAAAAAACTGTGATATACATGATCACTTTACCAGACAAAATAGAAACTTATATATGACTCCAATCACCACAGCACTGTGCCAAAAAGGTAATTTTCACATGGAAGTTAAGCTATATAACAAACTTCCTGAAAACATAGAAAGTGTATTATTGTAACCTTAAATATGTATGCCTTGAAATGACTTTCAGCCTGTATATTTATAGCTTGACTTGTTCAATGTCTTATGTATAAGCTGCTATGTAGACAACAGGACCAATAAACAATACAATACAATAAAATACCGATACACCTGTTGCGTTTTCTCAGTGTTCTGCCAATAAGGCGTAGTCTTCGGTTTGCTTTACCCACAACATTATCCATGCGATTATTCCACCTTAAGTTATTTGTGATTTGAATCCCAAAGTATTTAGTTGAATTTACAGTCTTTAGAGTTGTGTGATTTATCATGTAACTAAAATTTACCAGATTCCTTTTGGTAATCATGTGGATAACTTTACACTTTTTATTATTTAGAGTAAACTGCCACTTTTTGCACTATGCGCATGAATGTCTAAATGATTTTGCAATTTGTTTTCATCATCTGAGGACTTTAAAACAATGACAGCATCATCTGCAAACAATCTAAGATTGCTACTCAACTTGTCTCCTAAATCGCCTGTGTAAATCAGGAACAGCAGAGGGCCTATAGCCCTTCCTTGGGGAACACCAAATACCGTTTCTGTTTTACTCAATGACTTTCTGTCAGTCACTATGAACTGTGATCTTTCAGACAGGAAATTATGAATTCAGTCACACAACTGAGACGATACTCGATAGGCACACTATTTGATTAGAATCTACTTTAGGGATGGTCTCAAAAACCTCCTGGAAACCTAAAAATATGGAATGAATTGGACATCCCCTGTCAATAGCACTCATTACTTTGTGAGAATAAAGAGTTAGTTGTGTTTCACAAGAACTATATTTTCCGAATTCATGTTGGTTGTTTGTCAATAAGCTGTTTTCTTCAAGGTAACTCATAATGTTCAAGCACAGTATATGTTCTAAAATCCGACTGCAAATTGATGTTAGCAATATGGGTCTGTATTTCGGTGATTACTCGTGATTCCTTTCTTGGCTGTTTGTGTGACTTGTGCAACTTACCAGTCTTTAGGTACGGATCTTTCAACGAGTGATTGGTTGCATATGATTGCTAAATATGAAGCTATTGTATCAGCATACTCTGAGAGGAACCTGACTGGTATTACAATCAGGACTGGAGGCCTTGCTTTTACTAAATGATACAAGCTGCTTCTTCACTGAGGATATCTACTTCAGAGCTACTGGTGCAGGCAGTTGTTCTTGGTTCAAATTCTGGAATATTTACTTTGTTTTCTTTAGTGAAGGAATTTCAGAAAACCTTATTTAGTAACTCATCTTTAGTGGTACTGCCATCAGTAACTTCATCATTGTTATTGCACAGTGAAGGTACTGATTGTATCTTTCCATTGATGTACTGATTATATCTTTTCATTGATGTACTTTACATGCGAGCAGAATCTGTTTGGATTTTCTGTCGGTTGCACTGATAGTTAAGTTCTGAGTTATTTTATTAAAATAAAAAATACTGATATAGTCCTTTGTACATTTTTATAAATAAGGTCCTTTCTATTTTAAAACTATATTCATGAGCACCTTAGCATTTTTTCTGACATGGTAGGAGCCATTGAAGCTGAACGGAATTGTGATTTCTTTTGATATTACCTTCCTTACCAGAATTATGAAGCATGAATATATGATAAAACTGAAAGATTCTGCAAATATCAATGAAAAATGTACATATATTGCAATTATGTACATACATAAGGATAGATCACAATTCGTGAAACACAAGTGGCTAATCAGGTACTCTTTTACTTTAGTTTGAAAATTATGTGGATTCCCAAGTTCCTTCGTGATATCCTTCAGCAACCTGGTGAAATCAAACTATAAAACTCCTTTCTGCATAGTCGACAGGGATACATAATCTATATTGAAATTATTTTTACTTCTAGTACTGTTTTAATTGTACTGCAGTGTTCATAGAACGGACCGTATATCTTGAAAACAATGCATAAAAGGATAATAGGTACATAACAGTGTTTTTACTTGATAATACTTTCTATGCATTCTTAAAATGTTTAGTATTCCCCATATAATGATGTGTCACTTCATACGAAGATTGATAAACTTTCATACTTTGCAAAAAATTGTAACATAATGTCAAGCTAAAACAATGGAAAATCTGGGATGGAATAACAATATGAAGAATTATGGTAGATTGCTGCTCACCACAGAGGTGAGGTATTGAACAACAAGCAAATACCCCTTTTTAAAGTAGACCACTGTGTATTTTTTAGCTGTCGGCTGAAGGACAAAGGCCTTCATCAGATGAAGAAAAAAACACACACACACACACACACACACACACACACACACACACACACACACACACATAGCCTCTATTGACTCCAAGCACTGTGACTCAGTGGGTGTATCATCAATTCATTAATTATTCTGCTGCAGATGGCTCCAGCACTTGCCCACATGAATACAGTGATTTCATATTGTTTTACACTCATAACCAATCTTAGTTTTATAAAAAGGTCAAATTTCATGCAAAATTTGCAGCTATATATTTAAGCAATACTTGCATATTTTTATCTGTTTTAATTAACTTTACCAATTACACAGTCTGATTACAAAATTAAGGTAAATCCTCCAATTGCAAACAAAAATGTTAACTAACTATCTGTTCCAAACCATAGGGCACACACACACACACACACACACACACACACACACATCCATTGTGTGATACACTTGATCATGCTAAAATCCTAAAAAGGTAAGCTATAAATAAAAAATACACGTATCTGCTGCTAATGATATCCTTCGTAGTGCATACTACGCTATAACCTGGCTCTTGCAGTTACATTTCATGGCGCATCTATGCATTCTGGAGAAGCTTGTATGCATCAGAAAGGGTGCAACATCATCTTTTGTAAGAATGGCACTCTTCATCATCTGGCATTTGCTCACGAGATCCTGAATGACAGATTTTCCAACTGCTGAATCAGCCACAGCAGACAGATGAATTCTGTCCCCAACATGTTCCTTTATTCATCATATTCCATAGATCCTATCAAAAAAGAGAAGCCTGAGGAATGCAGAATGATTCAAGGTATATACACTCCTGGAAATGGAAAAAAAAGAACACATTGACACCGGTGTGTCAGACCCACCATACTTGCTCCGGACACTGCAAGAGGGCTGTACAAGCAATGATCACACGCACGGCACAGCGGACACACCAGGAACCGCGGTGTTGGCCGTCGAATGGCGCTAGCTGCGCAGCATTTGTGCACCGCCGCCGTCAGTGTCAGCCAGTTTGCCGTGGCATACGGAGCTCCATCGCAGTCTTTAACACTGGTAGCATGCCGCGACAGCGTGGACGTGAACCGTATGTGCAGTTGACGGACTTTGAGCGAGGGCGTATAGTGGGCATGCGGGAGGCCGGGTGGACGTACCGCCGAATTGCTCAACACGTGGGGCGTGAGGTCTCCACAGTACATCGATGTTGTCGCCAGTGGTCGGCGGAAGGTGCGCGTGCCCGTCGACCTGGGACCGGACCGCAGCGATGCACGGATGCACGCCAAGACCGTAGGATCCTACGCAGTGCCGTAGGGGACCGCACCGCCACTTCCCAGCAAATTAGGGACACTGTTGCTCCTGGGGTATCGGCGAGGACCATTCGCAACCGTCTCCATGAAGCTGGGCTACGGTCCCGCACACCGTTAGGCCGTCTTCCGCTCACGCCCCAACATCGTGCAGCCCGCCTCCAGTGGTGTCGCGACAGGCGTGAATGGAGGGACGAATGGAGACGTGTCGTCTTCAGCGATGAGAGTCGCTTCTGCCTTGGTGCCAATGATGGTCGTATGCGTGTTTGGCGCCGTGCAGGTGAGCGCCACAATCAGGACTGCATACGACCGAGGCACACAGGGCCAACACCCGGCATCATGGTGTGGGGAGCGATCTCCTACACTGGCCGTACACCACTGGTGATCGTCGGGGGGACACTGAATAGTGCACGGTACATCCAAACCGTCATCGAACCCATCGTTCTACCATTCCTAGACCGGCAAGGGAACTTGCTGTTCCAACAGGACAATGCACGTCCGCATGTATCCCGTGCCACCCAACATGCTCTAGAAGGTGTAAGTCAACTACCCTGGCCAGCAAGATCTCCGGATCTGTCCCCCATTGAGCATGTTTGGGACTGGATGAAGCGTCGTCTCACGCGGTCTGCACGTCCAGCACGAACGCTGGTCCAACTGAGGCACCAGGTGGAAATGGCATGGCAAGCCGTTCCACAGGACTACATCCAGCATCTCTACGATCGTCTCCACAGGAGAATAGCAGCCTGCATTGCTGCGAAAGGTGGATATACACTGTACTAGTGCCGACATTGTGCATGCTCTGTTGCCTGTGTCTATGTGCCTGTGGTTCTGTCAGTGTGATCATGTGATGTATCTGACCCCAGGAATGTGTCAATAAAGTTTCCCCTTCCTGGGACAATGAATTCACGGTGTTCTTATTTCAATTTCCAGGAGTGTATTAACAAGATCTTGTGAAACTCAGCCCACTCTGTTTGTCATTGAGATACAGAGCACTGCGAATAAAGGCACCCATGTTGATGCTGTATTGTGTGACTTCCAGAAGGCATTCAGTACAGTTTCACACTGCCATTTAGAGAACAAGATAAGAGTTTACTGAGTGTTGGATCGTTCTGTTATTGGAGGTAGGACTTCCTTGCAGTTGGAACTCAACACATCATTCTTAACGAAACAAAACTGGCAGATTTAAAGTAAAGTAAGTACCTTGAGGGAGTGTTATAGGGCTGTTACAGATTGGAATTTGTATTAATGATATTGTGGATAATACTGGAGGCTCAATAAGACTGTTCATGGATGAGGCTGTTGTCTATAGAAAGGTTGAAATGCCAGGAAACTATAGCAAAATTGAGGAAGACCAGCATAGGATTGACAGATCATGGAGGAACTGCTAGTAGACCCTGAGCTTGATATAACATATTGCATGCACATAGGGTATGAAGTCAACTACTGTTCAATTACTCTACTGATGACAAATCACTGAAAACAATAAATGCCATAGAATACTGAGGAGTAACCATCCAGACTGACCCAAACTGTAAAAAACCGCATTCATCAGGAGAATCTTAAGGAAATTACGTCATCCACAGAAGTTGCCTACAAAACACTCACTCGACTGGTTCTTGAGTATCATCGGTCTGGCACCCTTACCAATTAAGATTAATAGAAGGATGGTGTATTTCATCTTGGGACAGTTTGCTTGCTGTGAGAGCGTTACATAGATACTGAACAAGCTCCAGTGGCAGATGCTTTGAGAGAGGTGTGATGGATAACAGAGACATTTACTGTTGAAATTTTGAGAGTGTAGATTCTGAGAAGATTTGGGTAAGATTTTACTTCCTGCCACATACATCTCAGATAATGATACAGCAAAAAAATCAGAAATATGTTAGAGATTAAACAGAAGTGAAGCTTACTGACAATTGTTCTTTCCATGTAACATTCATGGATGAAAGAGAGAAAGGGCGGGGGTTGGGGTGGGGGGTGGGGGGGATGGCGGCACATGGAGGTAGTGGTACCAGAAGAATTGTCGCTAATGGTACCAGAAGGATTCTCAGCCACACAGTGTAAGATTGCTTGCGGAGCATAGATTTTGGTGTAGATGTAGACAAAGAACAAAAGATAAGGAAATTATAGAAACTTAATGTGTGTATATAATGGAAGTGGTAGACCACAGCCATATTTTCAAAGTATTTATTATTCAGACAACTTGTTTCAGCACTACATTTGCACCATCTTCAGATGATTGGATCTTGTATCATAGGATGCATACAATAACTACGTACCATGGGCAGCTATTCATCAGGAACATACATTCTGAACATGTGGTTACCACTGGCCAGTGGTAACTATGTGTTCAGAATAAACACTTCTGATGAATAGTGGTACATGGCACCTAGTTATTGTGTGTATCATAGGACACATACTATAACTAGGTACTATGGACCACTGTTCATCAGGAGAATATATTCTAAATGTGTAGTCGCCACTGGACAATAATAACTATGCATTCAGAATATGCACTCCTGTTAAATAGTGGTCCATGTCACCTAGTTATTGTATGGGTCCTGTGATGTGTGAGCCAATGACTGGAAGTACTTGTTTGATTTATAGTAGGACCTGAAGGTGATACAAATGTAGCATTGAAACTTGTCTTCTGAATAATAAGTACTTTGAAAATATGGCTGAGGTGTTCCACTTCCATTACTTATATTCTTAGTTGCTGTCCCATGTCCAAAAGAATGATGAAGATTCATAAGTTAATGTGTAAATTGTCCATCCATCCATTTCAGTGCCCTTTAAGCAGCCAATGCCATGCTGGGTCTGGTACATTATGTCTTCAAGTGCACAAAGAACCTTTATATAAGCCATTGTTACTATGGGGTTGGTACTCCCAAATGAATTTTAAAGTTAACTGCCAACACCCCATCCCCAGGGAGGAGTCTTTCTATCTTTTCTGTCTGCATGTAGTGTACATCACACCCTCAAATCTGAGAATGATTTTCAAAGTGTCCATAAATCATGTAACTGATGTGGGACTTTGAACCAGTATAGTATTTACCTCAATGGATATGGACAACCATCTATAAACTAATCCAGGCTGGGTGGCATACTGGGCCCAATTGTTAAACCACCAAGTGGTTCAATCTGGGGCCAGCATGTCTCCCTGTGTCCTAGAAGTATTTGCTTTAATGGGCTCAGTTGACTGGGTGCATTCAACATGTATACTGTATTAACGAGAATAGAAGCTTTCGAAATGTGGTGCTACAGAAGAATGCTGAAGATTAGATGGGTAGATCGCATAACTAATGAGGAGGTATTGACTAGAATCGGGAAGGAGAGAAATTTGTGGCACAACTTGACTAGAAGAAGGGATTGGTTGGTAGGACATACTCTGAGGCATCAAGGGATCACCAATTTAGTATTGGAGGGCAGTGCGGAGGGTAAAAATCATAGAGGGAGACCAAGAGATGAATACACTAAACAGATTCAGAAGGATGTAGGTTGCAGTACGTACTGGGAAATGAAGGAGCTTGCACAGGATGGAGTAGCATGGAGAGTTGCATCAAAACAGTCTCTGGTTATGCTAATGGCACTGTGGCAGTGGCAGTAAAGCCAGCTCACTGCACATCTATTTATTTATTTATTTCATGTTCCGTAGATCCAGTTAGTGAGTCAATCACAAGGATATGGAATGTGTCAAACTGTACAGGTTTCAATTTAAACTTACAATAAACACAAGGGCAATTCAATGCCAAATTGTACATACTGTAGTTTACATAAGACATACTATAAACACACTAATAGATACAATGTCAGCTAGATAACATAACAACCATTTAACAGAAAGTGGAATTTCAAATAAAGGTTAAAGATAAGAGCACAAAGTTAAATCAGATATTAGGCCTGCAAGAGTAAATACAGGTACAGCCAATTTGTTGTTACAATAAGTGTGCTAATGCTTAAATGCACAATAAAATCAATTGAACTACTTCTAGACACAATAAGTTTAGTGATGGTATACATTTTCTTTCAGATATTCATCTACAGTATAAAAAGATTTCTCTGTCAGGTAATCTTTGAGAACTTTTTTAAATTTTGGCAGTTCTGTATGAACACATTTGATATGTAGTGGTAGAGCATTGAACAGCTTAATGCTGGAGTAGTAAACTCCTTTTTGTACCAGAGTGAGACGTTTCATTTCAAAATGTAGATTGTTTTTGTTTCTGGTGTTATAGCCATGGAATTTACTGTTGTCTTGGTAGATAGAATAATTTTTGCACACAAAGGTCAGCAAGGAAATGACACACTGTGAGGCAGTTGTTAGGATACCTATCTTCCGAAACAAGTGCCTGCAAGAATGTCTTTGATGGACCCCACACATTATTCTGATTGCTTTTTTTGGATGGTGAAAACTTTTTTTGCAAGTGGTTGGTTCCCCCAGAATATGATAGCATATGACATCAATGAGTGGAAGTAGCCAAAGTAGGCAACCTTAATGGTGTCAACTTCAGCCACTGAAGAAATTACCCATAATGCAAATGTTGCAGAGCTAAGTTTTTTACATAGATGAAGAATGTGAACTGATCAATTACATTTGCTGTCTATGTAAGCAACCAGGAATTTTGTATCTTCAACTTTCTGTATTGGTTGATCTCTACATTTTATGTTAATTTCATCAAGATTACTTTGTGATGTATGGAACCTCATATAATGAGTTTTATCTGCATTGAGTGAGAGACCATTTGAGGAGAACCAATTTAAGATGTCATTAAAAACAGTATTTGTAGTTTGTTCAAGATCGTGATTTATCAAATTGTCAATTACAATTGTGGTATCATCAGCAGCTGACTTGTATGTGGCGATCTCCATTCTTTCTCGCTTCAAGCCTATCTGAGCTAAATTTAATTATGTAAATAAGGAAGAAAGTTGATAGCTTCCTCGATTTTGCTGTCAGGTCGTAAAATCAGTGTGACTTAACATTTCACTGGTCCACCAAGAAAATAAGACAAACTCAAACTCTTTCTGAAGAGACTTCTGCAGGGTCAATAGTACTGACTGTCTGCCTTATCATTCTCAGCTTTGAACAGGCTTTGGAAGGGTCAATGGAACTGACTGCCGTATCATTCTCAGCTGATAGGCATAACAGGATGGAGGAATGGAGGGGCAGGTGGTCAGCACACTACTCTCCTGGTCATTGTCAGCTTTCATAACTGGAGATGCTAGCTTTTCAATTGGCATCATGAGGGCTGAATGCACCCTTCTTGCCAACAGCACTCAGTGGGCAGTCACCCATGCAAGTGCTAACCAAGCCCAACAGCGCTTAACTTTGGTGATCTGATGGGAGCCAACTGGTGCTACCATAACGTCAATGCTATTGGCAAGAAAGTAACTACTTGGATGAAATCTGCTGCCTCCTAGTTGTAGTAGACAGTTGCTGTTTATGGGCTGTTAGTAGCTTAGCACTTATTTAAAAGAAAGATGATGAGACTTACCAAACAAAAGCGCTGGCAGGTCGATAGACACACAAACAAACACAAACATACACACAAAATTCTAGCTTTCGCAACCAACGGTTGCCTCGTCAGGAAAGAGGGAAGGAGAGGGAAAGACAAAAGGATTTGGGTTTTAAGGGAGAGGGTAAGGAGTCATTCCAATCCCGGGAGTGGAAAGACTTACCTTAGGGGGAAAAAAGGACGGGTATACACTCGCACACACACACATATCCATCCACACATATACAGACACAAGCAGACATATATCAGGGTGCATTATTGTGATGCAAGAGCCATGAATTGTCTCGCCACATTTCAGGTCGTTTCTTTGTCATATGGTCCAACTGAAATATTACATTCTTCTGCAATCTCTCGGACAGTCAGTCTTCGATTGGCACACACAGTTTCATGGACATTCCCGACACGAGCATCATCGGTAGTCGTCCTGAAATAGGATCATCTTTAATTTCTGTCCAGCCATTTTTAAACTGTTTGAACCATTCATAACACCAACTACAGCTTAAGCACTTGAGCACTTGTCACTGTAGGACTCCTGCATCATTTGGTATGTCTGTAAAGGTTTCCTTGAGTTTCAAGAAAAATTTGATGCAGACACATTGTTCCTCTAGCTCTGCCATGTTGAAATTCAAAACCGTGCAACACAGTGGTCTGTTCAATACAACATTGAACAATAACTGACAGACATACAACAATGATACTTACGGCAGTTACACATTAAACACAGGGTTGTGCAGGGATGCCAGCAACATTTCACTCCAACACACCATTGGCCCAAAATTATGAAAAAAATGGTGCACCAAAGAGGGAAGGAGGAAACAAAATGAAACCTCATGGCTTGAGAGGATTTGTGATGTTACTTCAGTGAGTACAAAACTGAGTCATATACAAAGAACTTGGCAGTATGAGCCCACTTATTAGTATGATATTGTACCCTCTCTGGCCTGGACACACTCACTGATTCCATTGGAAATGGTACCACAGAGCCATTGCATTCTCTCCTGAAGCAAGTGGGCTCACAGCTGTTGTAACTGGTCCTTGACATCCTGGGACAGAGTTGATGTCTGAACTGGACCCACGCATGTTCTATTTGGGAAATATCCGGGGATCTTGCTGGCCAGAGATGTACCTCAACATCATGCAGACAATTCATAGACACGTGTGCTATGTGTGGACAAGCATTGTATGTGGTAAAATGGCACCTAAATATGTCACATGAGAAGTAACACGTGAAGGTGAACAATGTCTGTGACATACAATTGTGCTGTCATTCCCTCACCACTACCAGTCGTGATCTGAAGTCGTACCTCATGGATCTCCACACTGTAACACCAGCAACAACACCACTGTGCCTCTTCAAAACATTTGGAGAATGGCACCTCTTCTCAGGTTCCCTCCATACTCACCAACAATGGTCATCTGGGGCAGTACAGAAATGCGATTCACAACTGAACACAATGCGATGCTGTTCATCAGCAGACCGTACTTCCCAGACATGGCACCACTCCAGATGCAGTGGTGTTAATGGCAGCCTAAGCATGGAATGGTAATTCCCAAGTGCAGCTGCTACTAATCTCTGACTAATGGTACAGGACAGCTCACTATATTTTCAGACTGCAGACACAGATGTGAAGATGGTACCATGTGCCTGGTGCACAACCTAGTGATCATCCCTTGAGGTTCTCATACTGGGTTGACTGGAACCTTAACAAGGAGTATGCCTGCCCTGATGTTCCCATACAGTCCAACACTGGGCCACTGTCACATTCGAATACTGAAAAAAATCTGAATATTGCATCATTCTACCATTAATCCAAATGGACCTCCACAATGAGGCCCTTTTCAAACTATGTCAGGTGCTGTTAACACTTCTCACATGAGTGTGTGGCATTTCCACATCCTTCACAGTGATCCCACAATATAGGAAGTTTTTCATGTCCCTTACATACCCTACCAGACCTGGTAACACCACTAAATTTGAATAATACTAATGCACTCAGGTGGCCATTTTATCTGTCGTATGCAGTTGAAACTCTGATCATTACGTACCCACAGATGTCATGTATATGTACAAATTTCCATGATCAGGCAGTGCACTTCATATTGGAAACAAAGTTAACACATTTCTCTTTTATCGAGAATCACTTATTTGCTATTACTAGTCTACATTTTTATATCCTCTCTTACTCTACAGTTGTTAGCTATTTTGCCACCCCAAAAGCAAAACTTATCAACTACCTTTTACTTCCAAACTTGCCAGCATCACTGGATTTAGTTCGATTATATTCCATTTCCCTTGTTATACTTTTATTCAGTCATCAATTTATTCATTCCCAGTATTAACTGGGCACTGAATTTCGGACATATCGAATTAAAGTTTGGCATTTATCCACTGAGCCAGTAATGTTCTTTTTTTACTTCTTTGAAAGACAGTATTCATCCTGTTCAACCAATTTCCCAACTCATTTGCTATCTGCGACTGAATCACTATGTCATCTGTACATATTAAGTCTTTTGTTTCTTCACCCTGAACTCTAATTTCTATTTTCCAAATTTTTTCTTGGTGCCCTGTACTAATTGCTGAAATAACAAGTGGGTAAACTACAACTCTATCCCCTACCTTTCTCAACCATTGCCTCCCTCTGATGTCCATCAATTCCGACAACTGTAGTCTGCTTACAAGTTGTAGATAACCTTTTGTTCCCTGTATTTTATCCCTGATACTGTCAGAATCTCAAACAGAGTCTTCAAGTCTACATTGTCAAAAGCTTTCTGTAAATGTACAAATGCTGTAACTGTAGGTTTGTCTTTAAGTAGTCTAACTTCTAAGATAAATCAAGGGGTCAATATGAACTTGCTTGTTCCTAAATTTCTCTAGAACCCAAATTGATCTTTTGTGAGGTTGGATTATACCAGTTTTTCTGTTATTCCATAAATATCTTTTTAACTATGACTTGTTAAACAAATGGTTTATAAGTAATTTGGTAGATGAAAAAAATCTACTCACCATACATATGAAAGAGGTACTACAATTTGTATGTCTCGTCACTTGGTGAGTAGATTTTTTGTTTATCCAACTACTCACATTTCCAAAAATTGATTTCTTCATTGACATAAACTAATGATTTGTTAATTCTCACATGCGTGAAGAACTGCCCTTTTAGAATTGGAATTATAACATTCTCCTTGAAGGCTGGGGTATTATACCTGTGTTAAATACCCAGCATGTGAAGTAGCACAGTTTTGTTGTGGTAGATTCTCCCAATGATCACAGTCGTTCTGAGAGAATGATGACTACTCCAAGGGTGTTTTCTTAAGTTATGTCATTCAGTGCTCTGCCAAATTCTCCTCGCAGTTCTTATGATGGGGATGGGTGTGAGTGAGTGGTTCTCTGGTGGAGCTGGAGAAGAGGTACAGAGTGCTTTGGCAGGCAGTTGGTGGCAAAGCAATTTATTAATTGTCTGGTAAGGAGGTGTAGGAACTGTTTGCACATTTGTGGTTGGAGTCAGATAGTGGGTGATGAACCCCAGGCCAGGATGGTCTGACATAGGTGTGCCAGAGTCAGTACTTCTCATTGACATGGTTCTGGTATGACTGTGCTAGCAGCCAGTGGTTGGCAAAACAATTTATTAATTCTCTAATAAGAAGCGTAGGAACAGCGTGCACATGGGTGATGGGAGTCAGGTGGTGGGTGATTAACCCCAGGCCAGGACAGTGTGACACAGATATGCCAGGTCAGTACTTTTTGTTCACACGGTTCTGGTACGACTGTGCTCCCAACGATGAGGCTGGCCGGCAGCACCTCAGCTCCCATGGTTGTGGTCAAAGGAGCCTAATTCAGCTCAGCTGGCAGATGGTTTTGTTGCCCGGGGTCAAACCCAAACTGGTGTCTGAAGAGTAGAGGCTAGTGTTGGTGGACTCCAATGACTCAGGTCTGGGAGGCCCTCAGTTCATAAACTGGACCATGAGATGGCCACTGGACTTCGGCAGTCAGTCATGTAGAGATGGTAACAGAATGTTGGTAGCCCAGGCCGTCCAGCAGTGGTCTTCGGTTTGTACCCTGCTGCATTGATGATAGCAATGTCAGTGGAGCATTGGTGACCTCACAGTGGAGACCAGCACACTTCATGCACCAATCTGTAGCCCAACTATGCTGATGACTGCCTCCCCTCACCTGAGGCCATATGTATGGCCAAAAGATGTCTCTTAATGCAGAAGACTAGAACTACCATATATTTCAGTGCTGCTGAAACTTCCTTAAGTTTGGTCATTGGCCAGAGACTGTGTCACTATTGAAGGAAGTTCCAGTATGGCAAAATACTGCACCAGCTGGCTGCAGTTCATACCCTGAATACAGCACCACCTTCCTGTCTTAGCCCTTACTATTACACAATAGTATGTCACCCAAATCATTTTCATGCACTTCCTCTTCCCTTTCCATAATTTTGCCTCGAAATTTCTTTCTTTATACAGTTGTTTTACATTTTGCTTTGATCTTGCAACTTTCTTCCCTTTTGTTATTACTGGCTCGTCATCTGATCTCTTCACATTCATACAGATACTTCCCTTTCTCCTAAAGCTTTCTTTACTTTTCATGTAAATGCATCAATGTTTGCGGTAGTCGTATATGCTTCTACAGCTCTTCTAGCCATTCCTGTGTTTGCATTTTTTGTCAGTTTCATTTGTATTTCCATCTTCATCTGTTCTATTTTTATAATTTTTTCTTTCATCAGTTATATTTAGTATTTTAAGCATTATCCGTATACTTCATGGGCCTTGTCTTTTTGCCCAGTTTTTCCTACACCGCTTGGACAATTTGATCTCTTGTCTCTAGATTTACATTTACTCCATCTGACAAAAAGTATCTGAACACTCTTACGTAATGCAGAATTGACAAAGACGCATCACAAGAGGCAGACTGACAAGTATGAAAGCAGGGGCAGTATATTGTGTTGTCAGTAGAGAACCAGTATCAGCAGAATGGTTCAGTAAGGAGAGTTCAGAATGTTGACTAGTCACTGGATGCCTCCTGAGTAACAGATTTGTTTCATCCCTTCTAAAAATGTCAAAGTTGATGGTTGGTAATATGATTGTGAAGTGGAAACGTGAAGGAACAACCACACTTAAACCAGGATCAGCCAGATCTGGTGTACTGCTAGACACAGACCAGGAGTGTTGCGGAGGATACCTCTAAAAACAAAAAAGAAAGGTACAAAATCAGCAGAAGAAATCACCCATAAGATCCATACTGTTACCAGTAGTCCAGCCAGTACAATGACTGTATGTAGGGAGGTAAAAAGAATGGAGTAAAATGGTCTAGCATCTCCTCATAAGCCACACATTTCTGTAGGGAAAGCTAAGCAATCCTTGAGGTGGCGTAAAAAGTGACACCTATGGATAGTCAATGACTGGGAAAGAGTGATCTGAAGTGGCAAATCACACTATACCTTATGGCAATCTGATGGAATGGTTTGGGTTTGATGATTGCCTGGAGAATGGTACCTGCCACTGTGTTGTAGTGCCAACAGTGACGAACAGAGGATGGTGTTTTTTGTGTGCAGAATGTGGTCCCCTTATTGCATCACTGCTGATGGTTTTGTGTATCAGTATGACAGTGGACCCTGTCACAAGGCAGCAACTGTGAAGGAATTGTTTGTGGAAATAACATCCTTGAAATGGACAGGTCTGTTCAGAGTCTCAAACTAGAATTAAAGCCATCATGAAGGTAAAGGGTGGATCACCACATATTAATGTCTAATAATATGTGTCTGAATGCATTTGATAAGATAGTGTATACTCTGCAAGCCACCTGACAGTGTGCAATGGAGGGTATGTCTGGTACCACTGTCTGATTCCCCTACCCCTATTCCATTAGAGAATGGTGCATGAAAAGAATGTCACTAAACCACTGTATGAGCTTTATTTTCTATGATTTTTCTGCTTTACCTGTAATGCCCATGCACTGACTAAACTATCAAGTGATGCAATACACCGTTCCTCATTGGACCTTCTCTCCCTCTTCTCTTAATCCTACCTGAGAAGAGTTTGACTTTTAGGCAATGTTTGAAGACCATTTGAATGAGTGTTTTGTAAACTTTTCTTTTGTAGTGAGTTACATGTGTGTAAGATTCTTCAACTGTATCCCAACCTAGCATCTGATTTTTCTACAGTTAATTTTATTTGGTTATTCACTTTAGGTCACTCCAAATGATTCATTTCAGATTAGTCCCACACTCAGGAAATGTGTGCAAGGGAAACAGATGTGGGAATGCTGCACCACTGCTTTTGACAAGATCCTAGTCGACGCGGTTTGATGTGGCCTTCATCTGACCTGTTATGAAATGTCAGATGTGTATCTTAGACATGTATAGTACAGTGACAAGAGCGTGTACATTGTAGTATTGGGTTTGTGGTGTTATACAAGACAGAAAGGGAAGGATGAAATCTGGAGCTGGCAAACGGCCCATTCTTCACAAACAGCACGAAATGGGCCGCTGAGCTTAATGTCCCCATCCGATGGATGTATCACCGTCGAGTGTTGTATGTCCTCACTTCCAGAGACACTGTGAGAAGGTTTGGAATTTTATCCAGGACATTGACAGTGTGTGACTTTGCACCACCACCTCTTCTGCCCTTGTCAGCCAAATACTGAAAATTTTATCCAGGACCAGCACCACCACAAAAGCATGTGTTAGTGACTTTTTTTTTTTTTAATTTGTGGTGGATTGGGAATCAGACCCAGATTTCCCAACTATCACGAGTGGCCGCCTTATCCAACTTTATTTTTATTTTTACAAAAACGAATGTACAGGGTGGAGGGTACATTTGGTACCACTAACTGAGACCCCCTTCCCTGTTCCAGTCGCAAATGTACCTGTGAGAAGAATGGTTGTCAGTAAGCCTCTGTATTATGTGGGGCAGTTGGAAAATAAGTTTCCCCTGTCGACTGTGTTCAAAGTTGTGTGTGAAAGGAAAAAAAAAAAGAGAATGGGACATTAAATATAAGACATATCTTTATTTTTCTACATAATTTCCAAGTACATTGAGACGTTTGTCATACCGCTTAAGCTTTAAAAAACCTTCCAGGAAAAAAATCAGGGCGTTGCATACGGAAGAAGCGTTGAACGGCTTGTTTGACATCAGCACTGCTGCCAAAGCGCCTTCCGCCGAGAGTCCTCTTCAAAGTAGGAAACAGATGGAAGTCACTTGGTGCAAGATCCGGACTGTAAGGCGGATGGCGTAGGCGCTCCCAACCAAAAGTTGCAATATGTTTTGCGTTGCCGTTGGCGTGTGTGGTCTCGCATTGTCATCCAACAGCAGAACGCCGGATCTGAGAAGGCCAGGCCGTTTTTTCCGAATCACCTCTTTCAATTTTGACAGAGTGGCACAGTACCGTGCAGCATTGATGGTTTCATCCTCCAGGAAGTCCAGCAGCAAAACTCCTTTGGCGTCCCAGAAAACGGTGATTATCACTTTACCTGCAGACTGAGTACTTTTGAACTTCTGATGATGACGGTTGTTTCCACTCCATGGATGCGGCCTTCAATTCGGGCGTGTAATGGTGGACCCACGTTTCATCCCCCATCACAATCTCAATCAGAAGGTCATTGCCAGATTCTTGGTAACGCACGAGCTGCTCCAGGCTGAATGCCATGCGTTGTTCCATGTGCGGAGGTAACTTCCCTCGTCCGCAACAACCGACCAACTGGCCTCAGAATGCCGACAACATCTAAAATCTTCGTCAGTGGACATAACGCCAAGTACACACACAACCTGACAAACACTTGCACAAAGACCTGCACAGTACACAACAGTAACTAAACACGCACGAAGACAAATCAGGAGTCGATGCACACCACATAGCCGACTCAAGAACGATCGGCGAGCCAAAACACGTCGTCCGGTAGGACGACCGACTGACGATCCACCAAGACCTTAACCCGGCTCAAGTGATGCGCAGCGGCAACGGTCGGGCGAGCCATGTCGACGCAGACCTCACTGCTGCTCCAACCCGACTGCACTAGTGCCGCATTGCAACTCCCAACTGGCAGTTCTGGACTGCTCCCCAGACACATTCCAACTGACTGGCCGACCCGAAGTCGCGACCCGAACTCCCAACACGAACTGGCTTTCGACAGACAACCACCGGGAAGTCATAGCAGCCGAGCAAAGATACTACGAGAGGGGATATATCGGTACTCCCTGCTAGCGCTGGTCACGGTGAGGCAAAAGCAGCAACTCAATGACAGTAGTAATTTACCGGGTGACCAAAAATCAGTATAAATTTGAAAACTTAATAAACCACGCAATAATGTAGATAGAGAGGTAAAAATTGACACACATGCTTGGAATGACATGAGGTTTTATTAGAACAAAAAAAATAAAGTTCACAAAACGTCCAACAGATGGCGCTGGGCAGCAAAACATCAGAACGTCAGTGATTGTGCATGACAATCGTGTATAAAAGGAGCTGTAATGAGAGAGAGAATTCTTGGCCTCACACTCGACCACCACACCTGGACTCCCCATCTCCTTACCATCCAAAACAAAGCTCACAACCGCCTCCGCCTCCTGAAACTCCTGTCCGGCCGGACGTGGGGTCTGCATCCTTCCACCATCCTTCACACCTACAAATCCATGATCCGCCCCATCCTTTGTTATGCCAGCATCGCTTGGATTTCCGCCCCTCCCCGGTTCTATAAAGCCCTCCAAATCCTCGAACGCCATGCACTCCGCCTCGCCTTCCGCATCCGCCTTCCATCCCCCACGCGCATCCTCTACGACCTCATCCCCTTCCCCCACCTTCTCCTTTTCCTTGAACACATCCGCCGCCTTGATCCCCCTCACCCCCTGGTGTCTCCCTTCCTCTCCACTCCCACCCAGTTGCCGCGCCTTTACCGTTGTGTCCCTCCCTCTCTCCATCTCCACACCCTCCATCTCCTTTCCCAACACAACTTCCACCATCTACCCCTCCTGGATGATGAGCTTCGCCCTGACATCTACCCTTCCCACCAACTCTAACCCCCTCTTCCTGCCTCCTCCTCCGGGCTCCCTCTCCTCCCCCTCCCTCCTTCTGAGCGGCTTTCCCCTCCTACTCCCCCTCCATCTCTTGTGCCTCCTTTCAGTGTCTCTGCGCTCCCTCCTGCCCTGTCTTCCCTTTTCCTCTCCCGCCCCACGTGTCTCCTGCCTCTTCGTGAACCCACGGTTGCCCCTCCTCTCTTCATCCCGCCGCTTCCTCAGCTGCCCCATGCTCTCCCCTCCTTTTCCATCCTCTCTGCCCTTTCCCTCGGCAGGTCCCACCTGGTAGTTTTACTCTTCGTCGTGTGTGCTCCAAGTGGGTTTTAAGTGTGTTGTTTCGGAGTGTTTTTAATACTGTGGCCAACTTTTTAACCTGTGCATGCGCATTCAGTGTCTTCTCTGTGTTTCAAGAATCGCCAACTGTGTTTTTTTAACTTTCTGGTGACTTTTTTAACTGTCTCCCATGAACGTCTACATGTCCATGTCTTTTTACCTCCATTTTCTCCCCTTACTCTGTTTTATGTTCCTCTTTTTTATCTCCTTACGTATGTATCATTTTATTCATGTTTTAGTTGTCGTGTCTCTCGGCTGAAGAGCGGCGGATTGTGCTGCTGACAGCCCTCCCCTGCCCATATGGGGCAGGGGAATGAAATCACAATAAAGGAAAAAAAAAGAGAGAGAATCGCGCCAGCAGTCGCAGCATGTTGACGTTACCTGAAAAGGCACTTTTAGTGAAGCTGTATTATCAGAATGGGGAATGTGCTAGTTCAGCATTACGATCCTATCGCCATAGGAAGGGGATTCGAACGCGTAAAGGTTCGTTGACATATGCAGCTGTGGCGAGAATGATTTCGAAGTTCGAAGCCACTGGTTGTTTAGGCGATAGATCCCGCAGTGGCCGACCGAGCACAAGGCGTAATGCTGCTGAGACAGTTCAGGAAGAAATGGAGACTGTAGCGGGTTTGCCTATGCATGGGGGAGTCAGCGCTTGTGCAGTCGCACGTCGCACCGGCATTCCATACCCTACTGTTTGGTTAGCACTGTGGCGTACCCTCCGATGCTACCCGAACAAAATCCATCGGCATCATTAACTGTTACCTGGCGATTTAGTGAAGCGGATGGCATTTGCGGTGTGGGCGTTTCAAAAGATGGCGGAAGATGACGATTGGTTGAGTAAGGTGTTGTGGACCGACGGACCTCATTTCACGCTCCGAGGGTCTGTCAACGCCCACAACTGCAGAATTTGGGCTACCGAAAATCCTAGAACTTTCGTGGAAACTCCATTGCACGACGAGAAAGTCGCGGTATGGGTTGGATTTACCACGTCTACCGTTATCGGGCCTTATTTCTTCCAGGAAATGCGTGATTCTGGTTTTATAACTGCTACCGTGACGGGTGAGACGTACGCCGGTATGTTACAGAATCGCATCATCCCCAGCCTGGCTGATAAACACCTGCTGGAGCGTACGATGTTTATGCAGGATGGCGCTCCACCCCATATTGCTAGACGTGTGAAAGATCTCTTGCGCGCGTCGTTTGGTGATGATCGTGTACTCAGCCGCCACCTTCGTCATGCTTGGCCTCCCAGGTCCCCAGACCTCAGTCCGGGCGATTATTGGCAAGTGTATCGTGATCGACCGACATCTCTAGGGATGCTGAAAGACAACATCCGACGCCAATGCCTCACCATAACTCCGGACATGCTTTACAGTGCTGTTCACAACATTATTTCCTCGACTACAGCTATTGTTGAGGAATGATGGTGGACATATTGAGCATTTCCTGTAAAGAACATCATCTTTGCTTTGTCTTACTTTGTTATGCTGATTATTGCTATTCTGATCAAATGAAGCGCCATCTGTCGGACATTTTTTGAACTTTTGTATTTTTTTGGTTCTAATAATTCCAAGGATGTGTTTCAATTTGTACCTCTCTATTTACATTATTCCGTGATTTATTCAGTTTTCAAATTGATACTGACTTTTTGATCACCCTGTAAATTAACCTAGTGAGGTGGAAGTACATTAAAAACAGGGTGTAATTATTACAAATGATTGAAGCGATTACACAGCTCTACAATAACTTTATTATTTGAAATATTATCACAATGCTTTGCACACACATACAAAAACTCAAAAAGTTTTTTTAGGCATTCACAAATGTTCGATATGTGCCCCTTTAGTGATTCGGCAGACATCAAGCCGATAATCAAGTTCCTCCCACACTCGGCGCAGCATGTCCCCATCAATGAGTTCGAAAGCATCGTTGATGCAAACTCGCAGTTCTGGCACGTTTCTTGGTAGAGGAAGTTTAAACACTGAATCTTTCACATAACCCCACTGAAAGAAATCGCATGGGGTTAAGTCGGGAGAGCGTGGAGGCCATGACACGAATTGCTGATCATGATCTCCACCACGACCGATCCATCGGTTTTCCAATCTCCTGTTTAAGAAATGCCGAACATCATGATGGAAGTGCGGTGGAGCACCATCCTATTGAAAGATGAAGTCGGCGCTGTCGGTCTCCAGTTGTGGCATGAGCCATTTTTCCGCGGGCTACGCGTGAAACTTGCCCGCACGCGTTCAACCGTTTCTTCGCTCACTGCAGGCCGACCCGTTGATTTCCCCTTACAGAGGCATCCAGAAGCTTTAAACTGCGCATACCATCTCCGAATGGAGTTATCAGTTGGTGGATCTTTGTTGAACTTCGTCCTGAAGAGTCGTTGCACTGTTATGACTGACTGATGTGAGTGCATTTCAAGCACGACATACGCTTTCTCGGCTCCTGTCGCCATTTTGTCTCACTGCGCTCTCGAGCGCTCTGACGGCAGAAACCTGAAGTGCGGCTTCAGCCGAACAAAACTTTATGAGTTTTTCTACGTATCTGTAGTGTGTCGTGACCGTATGTCAATGAATGGAGCTGCAGTGAATTTATGAAATCGCTTCAACGATTTGTAGTAGCCGTGTACATGATGGCGGGAACACGAGCCATGCACGGCTCAGTGCAGTCACATTAATGTGACCACCTGTCAATAACCTGAATAACCTTTGGAGCGTGGACTGCTGCGCGACGTGCAGCAAGAGTGTCAGTGAGGTTCTGGAAGGTACCGAGGGGGATGTCGAGCCACGACAACTCCAGTGCTGTGTGCAGCTGCGCTAGCTTTCTCAGTCGATAATCCACTGTGCGTACAGTCCGAACGAGGTGGTCCCACAGATTCTCGACTGGGTTCAAATCCACGGAGTTTGGTGGCCAGAGGAGCACGGTGAACTCATCCTTGTACTCTTAGAACCACACACGTAACCTGTGAGCTGTGTAACAAATTGAATTGTCCTGCTGGTAGGGGCCGTCATGGCGAGGAAAAACAAACTGCGTGTAGGGGTGGGCATGGCCCCTAACGACAGATGCTTGCTTGTGTTGATCCATTGTGAGTTCCAGAATGAAGAGGTCTTCCTGGGAATGCCACAAAAACATTCCCCAGACCGTAACACTCTCTCCTCTGGCCTGAACCCTTCTGACGATTGTTACAGAGTGTCCACTTTCAGGTGTTTCACACCAACAGGCGTCTGTCTGCTGAAGCGTATAACGTGATTCTTCTGGAAAGGCTGTCTGTCACAACTTAGAGGCTGTACAATTGTGGTACTGGAGTGCAAATTCCATCCTTCGTCGCTGGTGAACAGCAGTCAGGATGGCTGCGAGGACAATGTGTTTGCTGAGGAGGACTTTATGTGGCAACTTTCACTGAATGTGTAAGTAGGCTGTTTATGTTTTCTTTATGTAAGTAGGCTGTTTATGTTTTCTTTATGTAAGTAGGCTGTTTATGTTTTCTTATTGGCAACGTTACGTAGCGCTCTGTATGAAAATCACTGGCTGTGCTGTGTGCAGTCTGTGGCTAGTTTGCATTGTTGTCTGCCATTGTAGTGTTGGGCAGCGGCAGCTGGATGTGAACAGCGCGTAGCGTTGCGCAGTTGGAGGTGAGCCGCCAGCAGTGGTGGATGTGGGGAGAGAGATGGCGGAGTTTTGAAATTTGTAATACTGGATATTATGAATTGCTATGTATATTATGATTTTTCAACACTATTAAGGTAAATGCATTGTTTGTTCTCTATCAAAATCTTTCATTTTGCTAACTATGCCTATCAGTAGTTAGTGCCTTCCGTAGTTTGAATCTTTTATTTAGCTGGCAGTAGTGGCACTCGCCGTATTGCAGTAGTTCGAGTAATGAAGATTTTTGTGAGGTAAGTGATTTGTGAAAGGTATAGGTTAATGTTAGTCAGGGCCATTCTTTTGTAGGGATTTTTGAAAGTCAGATTGCATTGCGCTAAAAATATTGTGTGTCAGTTTAAGCACAGTCTTGTATAAATTGTTCTAAGGGGACGTTTCATAAATGGTAGTCGAACAGTGTTGCTAGTCCGTCGGTTCATCTGGGTGGTCAGTACCTCAACAGTTGTGCGTCTATTCACCTGTGCACTTCTCCACAGCAGTCGTTCATTCCTGTCATATGTGGCCTGTGGTGGCCTCGGTGCCAGTTTTGGACAGCACACTTTTGTCGTGTACGCAGTATTCTGTAACCACGGTGCCATACAAACAGTTTACAAACTCTAGTTTCGGAAATGCTTCCACCCTCGATCTGAAACCAATTATCAAGCACCAGATAAATCTCTCCATTTCCGCACTACGACAATGACTGCACTTTTTTCAGCATGCCCGCGACACGCTTTATGTGCGCCCCCCCCCCCCCCCCCTCCCATCAGCTAGCTGCCACCTGCCACATGTGAGTGGTTATTGCACGTTGGCGTCTGACATAGACAGTGATCACGTTAATGTGAGTGGACAGTGTATGTGCGTCTGTACCTTGCACTCACTGCTACCAGTGATTCACTTAGCACCACGAATGTGAACATGGGTCTGTAGACTATGACTGTGCGATTGTGTGAATGGGTTGTTTCCGAAATGCTTCGGAAATGCTTCCACCCTCGATCTGAAACCAATTATCAAGCTCTTTTGGACACCAGATAAATCTCTCCATTTCCGCACTACGACAATGACTGCACTTTTTTCAGCATGCCCGCGACACGCTTTATGTGCGCCCCCCTCCCCCCTCCCATCAGCTAGCTGCCACCTGCCACTTGTGAGTGGTTATTGCACGTTGACGTCTGACATAGACAGTGATCACGTTAATGTGAGTGGACAGTGTATGTGCGTCTGTACCTTGCACTCACTGCTACCAGTGATTCACTTAGCACCACGAATGTGAACATGGGTCTGTAGACTATGACTGTGCGATTGTGTGAATGGGTTGTTTCCGAAATGCTTCGGAAATGCTTCCACCCTCGATCTGAAACCAATTATCAAGCTCTTTTGGACACCAGATAAATCTCTCCATTTCCGCACTACGACAATGACTGCACTTTTTTCAGCATGCCCGCGACACGCTTTATGTGCCTTCCCCCCCCCCCCCCCCCCCTCCCATCAGCTAGCTGCCACCTGCCACTTGTGAGTGGTTATTGCACGTTGACGTCTGACATAGACAGTGATCACGTTAATGTGAGTGGACAGTGTATGTGCGTCTGTACCTTGCACTCACTGCTACCAGTGATTCACTTAGCACCACGAATGTGAACACGGGTCTGTAGACTATGACTGTGCGATTGTGTGAATGGGTTGTTTCCGCCTTTGTTCAGGAAGTCACCCTTTCTGTTATTTTTTGTCAGTGGCGAATCTTTTTCTTTGTGTCTTGCCTTATTCAGTGTCAAAGTTTCGAGAACATACCTTCACCGAAGAGTCAAGCAGTATATTGCTACCTCCTACGTATATCTCGCGAAGAGACCATGAGGATAAAATCAGAGAGATTAGAGCCCACACAGAGGCATACCGACAATCCTTCTTTCCACGAACAATACGAGACTGGAATAGAAGGGAGAACCGATAGAGGTACTCAAGGTACCCTCCGCCACACACCGTCAGGTGGCTTGCGGAGTATGGATGTAGATGTAGATGTAGATGTACCTAGATTTTGTCGCTTCTACCTGTAAACTGACGAAAAAAGTCGGGTTTGTTTTTTTAGCAGCAGATACGGTCATCGTGCAGAATGTTTTCCAGGGGCTACCAGGAGGCAAGTCCATCCACGTGGAAAACACCTACAACTACATGGATACTCCACAAGCCACCGTATAGTGCTTGGCGGAGTGTACCCTGTATGACGACTAGCCATTTCCTTTCCTGTTCCACTCACCATTGGAGCGAGGGGAAAGCTACTGTCTATATGCCTTCTTACAAGCCCTAATTTCCTTAAGCACTACGTACACACATCAATAAATGTTCAGCATCAACCTTGATTCCGAGAGTTACGGAACCTGTATAGAAAACTGGAATAGAGATCAACATAAATATCATTTCCACCCTTTTTATTGCTCATTACAATCACACATTGCATGTTGACCTTCAGAGGTGGTGGTCCAGAGTGCTGTACACACCGATACCTCTAATACGCAGTAGCACGTATTCTTGAATCGGCGCACGCCTGCATTCGTCGTTGCATACTATCCACAAGTTCATCAAGGCACTGTTGGTTCAGATTGTCCCACTCCTCAATGGCAAGTCGGTGTAGGCCACTCAGAGTGGTGGTGGGTCACGTCGCCCATAAACAGCCCTTTCCAATCTGCCCCAGGCATCTTCGATAGGGTTCATGTCTGGAGAACATGCTGGCCACTCTAGTCGAGCGATGTCGTCATCCTGAAGGACGTCATTCACAAGATGTGCACGATGGGGCCGCGAATTGTCGTCCATGAAGACGAATGCCTCGCCAATATGCTGCCGATATGGTTGCACTATTGGTCGGAGGATGGCATTCACGTATCGTACAGCTATTACGGCACCTTCCATGACCACCAAAGGCGTACGTCGGGCCCACATAATGCCACACAAAAACAGCAGGGAACCTCCACCTTGCAGCACTCGCTGGACAGTGTGTCTAAAGCATTCAACCTGACTGGGCTGCCTCCAAACACATCTCTGACAATTGTCTGCTTGAAGACATATGCGACACTTATTGGTGAAGAGAACGTGATGCCAATCCTGAGCGGTTCATTAAGCATGTTGCTGGGCCTATTTCTACTGAGCTGCATGGTGTCGTGGTTGAAAAGATAGACTTCGTCTTGGACGTCGGGAGTAAAGTTGCGCATCATGCAGCCTATTGTGCACAGTTTGAGTCGTAACACGACGGCCTGTGGCTGCACAAAAAGCATTATTCATCATGGTGGCGTTGCTGTCCGAGTTCCTCCGAGCCATAATCCGTAGGCAGCGATCATCCACTGCAGTAGTAGCCCGTGGGCGGCCTGAGCGAGGCACCTCATAGACAATTCTGTCCCTTTGTATCTCCTCCATGACCGAACAACATTCCTTTGGTTCACTCCGAGACGCCTGGACACTTCCCTTGTTGAGAGCCCTTCCTGGCACAAAGTAACAATACGGACGCGATCGAACCGCGATATTGACCGGTCGAACTACAGAGTACACGAGCCGTGTACCTCCTTCCAGATGGAATGTTAGGAACTGATCGGCTGTCGGACCCCCTCCGTCAGGCGCTGCTCATGCATGGTTGTTTACACCTTTGGGCGGGTTTAGTGACATCTCTGAACATTCAAAGGGACTGTGTCTGTGATACAATGTGCACAGTCAACGTCTGTCTTGAGGAGTTCTGGGAACCGGGATGATGCAAAACTTTTTTGCTGTGTGTATGTTGGAGCAACAGAATGGTTCTTCAGTCATCTTCAAGTGCCGGTTCTCTAAATTTTTTGAGTAATGTTCCTCGAAAAGAACGTCGCCTTCCATTTGAATTCCCAAAGCATCTCTGTAACACTTGAGTGTTGATCGAGGCAATAGGTAAACAATTGTAACAGGACGCCTCCGAATGGATGCGATGCCTTCTTTTAATCCGACCTGATGGGATCCGATACACTCGAGCAGTATTCAAGAACGGGTCGCACTACTAATGTTCTGTACGTAGTCTCGTTTTTACATGATCTACATTCTACACTTTTCTGCAGTTCTCGCAATAAACTCTACATTCGCCTTCCCTACAGCCATCATTGCGTGCTCATTACATTTCATATCACTTTGCGACATTACACCTGTATATTTAATCAAGTGTATCACATAGCACACCGCTAATATTGTATGGGAACATTGCAGAATTGTTTTTTCAACTGCACTAATTTTAATTTTTATACGTTCAGAGAAATCCCCATTCATTTCACCGTATAGAAATTTAGTATCATCCTGTATTCTTCTCCAGTGACTCACTATGGATACTTTCCGCTGTACTCCAGTGTTGCGAGCAAATAAGTAGCAGACCGCTGCTCGTCGGGTCATTTATGTATACAGAGAACAACAGCAGTCCTATTGCACTTCCCTCTGGCATTCCTGACGATATCCTTGCTTCTCATTAACACTCGCCGTCCAGGAGAACGTACTGGTTCAATTTATTTAAGAAGTCCTCAAGCCACACACATATTTGGGAAACTATTCCGTATGCTAGGACTTTTGTTAACAGTCTGCAGTGGGGCTCCGTATCACACTATCCCCGAAAATCTAGGAGCATGGAATATGCCTGCTGCTCTTCTTGCTTGCTCGTAAGGGGCAAGCAGAGTTTCATAGGAGCAATGCTTTTACAAGTAAATCCGTGTTGATTTGTTGACAGCTATTCTGCCTCAAGGAAATTTATTATATTCGAACTTAGAATATGCTTAAGAATTCTGTAGCAAACCGATGTTAAGAATATAGAATTGTAATTGAGCAAGCCCCTTCTTATAATTATGTACGATTCACCTGCACTTTTTCCCGGTTGTTTGGGACTGTGTGAGAGATTCGCGATAAAAGCAGGTTAATTAAGGTGCCACTGCCCTAGAGTCCTCTCTGTATAAAACACTCCAAGTAATACGAGGGCAGTTCAATAAGTAATGCAACACTTTTTTTTTCTCGGCCAATTTTGGTTGAAAAAACCGGAAATTTCTTGTACAATATTTTCAAACATTCCCGCTTCGTCTCCTATAGTTTCATTGACTTCCGACAGGTAGCAGCGCTGTACGGAGCTGTTAAAATGGCGTCTCTAACGGATGTGCGTTGCAAACAACGGGCAGTGACCAAGTTTCTTTTGGCGGAAAACCAGGGCATCTCAGATATTCATAGGCGCTTGCAGAATGTCTGCGGTGATCTGGCAGTGGACAAAAGCACGGTGAGTCCTTGGGCAAAGCGTGTGTCATCTTCGCCGCAAGGTCAAGCAAGACTGTCTGATCTCCCGCGTGCGGGCCGGCCGTGCACAGCTGTGACTCCTGCAATAGCGGAGCGTGCGAACACACTCGTTCGAGATGATCGACGGATCACCATCAAACAACTCAGTGCTCAACTTGACATCTCTGTTGGTAGTGCTGTCACAATTGTTCACCAGTTGGGATATTCAAAGGTTTGTTTCCGCTGGGTCCCTCGTTGTCTAACCGAACACCATAAAGAGCAAAGGAGAACCATCTGTGCGGAATTGCTTGCTCGTCATGTGACTGAGGGTGACAATTTCTTGTCAAAGATTGTAACAGGCGATGAAACATGGGTTCATCACTTCGAACCTGAAACAAAACGGCAACCAATGGAGTGGCGCCACACCCACTCCCCTACCAAGAAAAAGTTTAAAGCCATACCCTCAGCCGGTAAAGTCACTGTTACAGTCTTCTGGGACGCTGAAGGGGTTATTCTGTTCGATGTCCTTCCCCACGGTCAAACGATCAACTCTGAAGTGTATTGTGCTACTCTTCATAAATTGAAGAAACGACTTCAGCGTGTTCGTAGGCACAAAAATCTGAACGAACTTCTCCTTCTTCATGACAACGCAAGACCTCACACAAGTCTTCGCACCCGAGAGGAGCTCACAAAACTTCAGTGGACTGTTCTTCCTCATGCACCCTACAGCCCCGATCTCGCACCGTCGGATTTCCATATGTTTGGCCCAATGAAGGACGCAATCCGTGGGAGGCACTACGCGGATGATGAAGAAGTTATTGATGCAGTACGACGTTGGCTCCGACATCGACCAGTGGAATGGTACCGTGCAGGCATACAGGCCCTCATTTCAAGGTGACGTAAGGCCGTAGCATTGAATGGAGATTACGTTGAAAAATAGTGTTGTGTAGCTAAAAGATTGGGGAATAACCTGGTGTATTTCAATGCTGAATAAAACAACCCCTGATTCAGAAAAAAAATGTGTTGCATTACTTATTGAACTGCCCTCGTATGAAAAACGTACGTCTTTGGGGTGTCCAGATACTTTTGATCACATAGTGTATGTGGGAGCAACGTTGCAAAGCGATATGAAATGGAACCAGCATGTGAGGATTTTGGTATGAATGGCGAATGGACGACTTCGGTTTATTGGAAGAATTTTATGAAACTGTAGTTCATATGTAAAGGAGACCGTATATAGGACGCTAGTGGGAGCTATTCTTGATTACTGGTTGAACGTTTGGGATCCGCACCGGGTCGTGTTAAAGCAAGACATCGAATCAATGCAGAAATGGGCTGCTAGATTTCTTGTCGGTATGTTCGACCAATACCGAAGTGTTAACGGAAATACTTCGAGAATTCAAATGGAAATTGCTGGAGGTAAGGCGACGTTCTTTTCGTGGATCACTATTGAGGATATTTAGAGAACGGGAATGTGAAGCTGATTGCAGAGCGATTCTACTGCCGCAAACACGCATTTCGCGTTAGGGAGGTATGTAATGGATTTTGGTCCAAAAATTCGATTTTTCAAAAATATTATTTTCTTAATCTACACAGTTTAAGGAGCTCCGGAAAGGCTCAAAATCATGAAAAGTTCAATTTTTACTTTTTTGCGTTTTCTGAATCTGCAGACTATTACCTTTTAATAGATATATAATTTATTCAATTCCGAAGACTACAACTATTTTTAAATTTTTTTTGAAATGTGTTCTACATGGGCGTGACCCACTGTGGCGCTGTTAAACTGCTGTCAAATGGTGTTATTATTAACGTCCGTGTTCATCAGGTACATTTTAGTGATGTGAGATAAAGTATGTGTTGTGGCTAACCTGTGATGGTTCAATATATATCGCTGGTGTGATTGTCGATTGTTTCATGTTTATTTACTCTGTCGTTATCTCGAAAATATTCGTAATTAATTCTGTTTCTTGAGTCTCTGTTTTGTTGAGTAAAAGTAAAGTTATTAGAAATCCTCTGAAGGCTTTTAAGAAAAGGAGAAATGTTGGAAAGCCAAAGGTATGTGTTATTACTGTAAATAATAACATTCTAACATGGTACGAGCGATGCTTGCTTTAGACAAGGTACACCTTCGGGCTGCAGACAGGGCTGTAAAGAGTCTAGAAATACAAGCAAGAGTAAACAGGAGGAGGAACAAGAGGAAGCTGGAGGAGGAGTTTGCAGAGGATGAAGATAATCCATCCCATGGACCTGGAATGCACTAAAAAGTTAATCCAATCTTTGTTGCTCGATTCCCAAAACTTTTATTTTCTCATACTAATTACATGTTTTCTAAGGATCTTCCAAACATATTTGTTTCAAACTTTCAGTAAATGCTACACAGTACCTTCTGCATAATTTAACACAGCCTTTTTCCAAAAAACTGTATATTTTTGAATATATAAATAAAAAATTGCAAAAAAAATGTTGTAAATTTGCCGGCCGGAGTGGCCGAGCGGTTAAAGGCGCTACAGTCTGGAACCGCACGACCTCTACGGTCGCAGGTTCGAATCCTGCCTCGGGCATGGATGTGTGTGATGTCCTTAGGTTAGTTAGGTTTAAGTAGTTCTAAGTTCTAGGGGACTTATGACCACAGCAGTTGAGTCCCATAGTGCTCAGAGCCATTTGAACCATTTGTTGTAAATTTTCATTACAATTGAAAAAAAAATCATCTTTAATAACTGAACTAAAATTTTGTAAAATCCCTGTGTTAAGTTGTAGCTCATATTCCAATAAATAATCTGTAAAAAGTTCAACTTCCTACCTCAAATACTTTGTGATGAAAGATGTAATTTATAAGCGTTATTTTAACATTCCAAGTATAGGGCGTTCTGGAGCCCCTTAATCTATGTTGTGTGTGAGTTTGATCGTGATAGCAGGTTTAGGAGTTCCTTTAAATTGTTAAACTGATTACACTGGTGGCCACTCCCACCTTTTCCAACATTTGGGAAACTGCTTGTTTCAGAGGAATTTTTGTCAGTGTGAAGGCTATTTTCTTTCGATATCTTTGGTTGACAGCTACATCTCTGGCTGACATCTATATCTTTGCCTGAAAACTTTGCTGCATGTGGTTTATTTGTGTTTTGATAATAAGAACACATATTAATAGGTGGAAGGTTGAACCCACAAGCCTGGATTTATGCATAATGGGTGGTGGGAAAACTGTGTTTACGAAACGGAGGTTTCATGGACATTGGTTTACGAACAAAAAACAGGGGGCAGCTCGAAATGAAGAGGATAAATTCCCAGCTTCAGCATCGAAACTTGGGAGAGGAGAATTGTACAGGTGCGTGAATGATGTTGATATGATTCCACTGGATTCAGGCTTATTGATTTAGAGCTTCTCCGCCAGGCTATAAAATTTTAATGTTCATGTGTTATCTGTAAAAATACGAAATGCATGATTATTGATGAAGAAAGAAGAGTAGAAACAGCTTTTGATTTTAAATTAATTTGTAATTCATGTGGCTATGAATTTTCATTTTCCTCCTCCAAAAAAACTGACAGTGGTACCTATGAAAACAATTTTAGGTTAGCATATGCTCTGAGATGTCTTGGACAGGGCAGGGAAGGATGTAATTTATTGTGTGGTTTTCTGAACACGCCTCCACCTTGTTCAAGGGTTGAAAAAATAAATAAAGAAAAGTCTGATGCTGTATGCGATACTGCCAAAGTTTCTATGTAGAAAGCAATGGAGGAATTGGAGGAAATATACCAAAAACAAATAGATCCTGGAGTAGAAATTCATGACAGTGAATCTCCTAGAAATGTTACTGACCTGTGCGTCTGTAGATGGGACCTGGATGAAAAGGGGTGACACATTTCTGTATGAAGTTGAATCTGTTATTAGTATTGACTGAGGTAAAGTTTTAGAGGCAGAAATTATGTCTAAATACTGCCACCAGTGTGTAACAAGGAAAATGTCCAACAATGAAGACAGTGAGAAACTGTGGCAAGAAAAGCATGCAGTAGCATGCTCTAAAAATTATAGTGGCTCAAGTGGGGGCATGGAGACTGCTGCAGTTGTGAGGATGTTCTCCAGATCGAGGACCAGTATGGTGTTAGATATACTAAATACCTTGGTGATGGAGACTCCTCTTCGTTTAGGGCTGTAAGAGATAAAAATCCGTACAATATAACAATATAAAAGTTGTAATGTGTTGGCCATACCCAAAAGAGGCTTGGTGGTAGGTTTCGTCACTTGCTGAAAGAGAAGAAAGGTGAAGTATTTGAGGATGGAAAACCACTAGGAGAAAAAAGCAGGCTTACTCTAAAGGAAATTGATTCCCTTCAGTTATTTTATGAGAGAGCTATCAGGAAAAACACACATAATTTAGAGACACTGAGGCGTGCTGTGTGGGCAATTTTTTCTCAGAAACTATTCACTGACCAAACACCAATGCACAACCTGTGTCTGAAAGACGATTGGTGTAAGTTCAACAGCAGAAATATGTATTCCCATAAACATTCATTGCCAAAACCTTTTATGAACGCAATTAAGCCCACATTCAGGTTTCTTGCAAACCCAGATTTATTGAGGAAGTGTCTTCATGGAAAGACACAAAATTCAAATGAAAGCCTCAATAATTTAATTTGGATTAGATGCTCAAAAATTACATTCTGTGGACTAGAAGTACGCAAGATAGGTGTCCATGGTGCAGTTTTATGTTACAATCACGGAAATAACGGCAGAATTGAAGTGCTGAAGAGAGTTAGTATAGATACTGGTGTGTTTAATACAAAAGCATTTTACACCATCGACGAGAGCAGGGTCAAGAAAGCTAACAGATCCGTGTCTTACCTGTAAAAACAGGCCAGGCAGATTCGAAGAGGAGAGAAGAGAAACCTGGAGGATGAGGAGTATCAGTATGGAGGATTTTAAAACTGAGGTAAGCTTATTACATGTAGAAGTATGAGAAGAAAATGGTTCAAATATTTTCTTCTCATATTTCTACATGTAATAAGCATACCTCAGTTTTAAAATCCTCTTTTTTTTACATTTTTTACGTTATTAGAAGCCTTTTCTTAAAAAGTATATGCGCTAATGCTATGAAATTTTCAGGCACCGTTCACAACGTGTTGCTGTCTCCCTGGAACTAAAAAATACGAGATCCTGCAATTACATTCTGATTTTTAGATGATTGTATGTAGAAAAAAATGTTAATTTTGGAGGTCCAAAATGAATAACTCTGTTAATGATACAATTTGTACCATACATTAATAACTGTAGTTCAGTGGTCTTTTAACCTTCTCAGGACACTACAATAAAATTTTCTGATTAATTGCATGATTAGAAATTGAGTATTGCTTTTTATAAAAAAAATAAAAAATTAATAATTCAAACTTCTGGCAAAGTGTATGGTGGCTTCCGAGTATGTATGTAGATGCATAATCCTTCGCAGTGCTCTATGATTTTACTCAGGACCAAATTCTTGTGCTAAACATGGGTTGTAGTTCTCCTTGTTGTTTTAGAAACCCTTAATTTTCAAATCGTTTTATCCAACGGAAGTTATTTGAGAAATATGGAAGCATATACTAAAACATTTTTTAGTGGTGAGCGATTATGCCTGGAATGATACACCTTCCTCTCTCCTGGACTGTGCCAGCATTCAAGGTAATCGTAAGGTGGACCGAGATTCAGACGACCGGCGTATGAAGACCAGGAGCGCGATAATAAAAGCACGATACTGAATTTTATGTCCCTCTTGAAAATCGAAGTAGCGGGAAGAATGGCGAACAAACGTTCTAGGTAAAGAACAGCGCTGTAGGCACGTACAACTATGGATCTCCCGACAGCAATGGAGGTCGACAGCAAAAGTTGGTAGAGAAAATTCTACCATTATTTCGCGACTGAAAATCAATAACGGACGATGTAATGTATTCTACTACATAAAGCCAAGACATAGTTTGACGTTGTTACCAAAAATGTCGCAAAGTTATTGAGCGATTTACTTCAGTTTTTCACACGATACTCTAATAAATGTTCGGATGAACATAAGCTACTTATTTTTTAATATACACAATTTAAAATATAGAGGGTCTCAGAAGTCTTCCCTGATTAGATTTTTCATGGATATTTTCATGGATATTAATAAATGGTTTAAAGCCAACTCACTGACATTAAACTTCGAAAAGACTCACTATATGCAATTCAGAACCTGTAAGAGGTTTCCACCCAGCATATGCATAAAGTATGAAGAAGAGCAGATAGAAGAGGTTGACAGTCTTCAATTCCTGGGATTACAACTTGATAATAAATTCAGCTGGGAGGAGCACACCACAGAACTGCAGAAACGCCTTAACAAATCTGTATTTGCAATTCGAGTGTTAGCAGACATAGGCGACATAAAAATGAAAAAGCTTGCATACTTTGCCTACTTTCATTCCATAATGTCATATGGTATAATATTTTGGGGTAACTCTTCAAGTCAAACAAAAGTTTTCAGAGTCCAAAAGCGTGTAATACGTGTTATTTGTGGAGTAAATTCACGGACGTCCTGTAGAAACCTCTTCAAAGAACTGCGTATACTAACTACTGCCTCTCAGTACATTTACTCCTTAATGAAATTTGTCCTAAATAATATATCTCTTTTACCAACAAACAGCTCAGTTCATACATACAATACCAGGAACAAAAATGATCCTGCACAAGGACTTAAAAGCACTTACTTTAGTTCAAAAAGGGGTCCGCTACTCAGGAACACTCATCTTCAATAATTTGCCAGCAAACATAAAAAATTTAGTTACAAATAAAGATCAGTTTAAAAGGAGCCTGAAAGACTTACTAGTGGCCAATTCCTTCTACTCCATTGACGAATTTTTTAATACAAACAAATGATGTATTGTATGTATATTCATACTATTCTACTCCATTGACGAATTTTTAATAGAAACAAATGATGTATTGTATATATATTCATACCATTAGTATTTTGTTTCAGCTTTTTATATAAAAAAATTGACATGTTCCACATCCACGAGGATCTCCTCAGCACGGATCTATGGAACGAAAAACTAATCTAATCTAATCTAATTACAAACATATGTAAGGCAGAAATTAAGACACATAGACAAAGAACTTGTATCTTGAAGGGCAGGTAACATGTTCAAGTCTGTGTGTACGCACACAAAAAATTTGGCGTGTTCCTTTTGGTGCCCGAAGGATATTCTGGCTATACGTTAATTCCATCCAAGTGTTGGTCTACATTTCGTGTGGGGTGGATGTTATGACGTTAGTAATTCTGGTTTACAGTGCTGCGATGTCGTTCAAAAAAATGGCTCTGAGCACTATGGGACTTAACATCTATGGTCATCAGTCCCCTAGAACTTAGAACTACTTAAACCGAACTAACCTAAGCACAGCACACAACACGCAGCCATTACGAGGCAGAGAAAATCCCTGACCCCGCCGGGAATCGAACCCGGGAACCCGGGCGTGGGAAGCGAGAACGCTACCGCACGACCACGAGAAAAAAAGTGTCAGTTTAGTGATGATCAGAATAAGTAAGGAGAGAACTAAAAAAAAAGTGTCAGGTTAGTGATGATCAGAATAAGTAAGGAGAGAACTGTCTGAGTACCTTCAGTTTTACTCAGTTGTCTTCGTATCAAATAACGTAGAAGTTTACCAGCAGGGTAATTTATAATTTTTCTAGGGGAACGTTTCAAAAATAACATAAATAACATGAATGTTTGTAATGAGGGAAAAACTTCTGGGACACCTTGTATATCCAGGGTGTTTCCGTAAGTACCTGTTCCAAACAAAGTAACGGTAAATATGTACGTACACAAAAACTTGAATATGTGGCATTCAATTCTCTATAAAACGTATTTGTTTATGTGTCATATTTTATGCCTCATGAATGTTTGTAATCAGGGAAAAACTTCTGGGACACCTGGTATATCCAGGGTATTCCCGCAACAGCGTGCCAGAATGGAGCAGGAAGTACAGAATGCCCCACTGAACATTTGAGGCAAAGAACCTTGGATGGGAGAAGCCAGCTTAAGGAGATACGGAAGTAAACTTGTCTACCGCTTTGTCTAGTATTACTGTTTTCCAGCTTATTTACAAGTAACTTGCGTACAAGTTTACACGTACTGCGCTCTTTATTTACATGTACATTCGTTATTTCCTGCAAGGAAACAAGGAGGATGAACACGATTACTAGTAAGTTATGATACCGGGTTTTATTTACTTTACTTGTCCATAAGGTGGATCTGTTGTATCGTATTTACGAGGGGGAGTTGGAAAATAAGTTTCCGTTGTCGACTGTGAGCAGAGTTGTGTGATATGGACGAAAGGCCGAATCCATGGAGTGGAAGCATCCGTCATCACCTGTCGGAAAGAAGTTCAAAAGCACTCAGTCTGCAGGTAAAGTGCTACTCACCGTTTTCTGGGGCGCCAAAGGAGTTTGGCTGCTGGACTTTCTGGAGGATGCAACCATCAATGCTGTGCGGTACTGTGCCATTCTGTCGAAATTGAAAGACGTGATTCGGGAAAAGCGGCCTGGCATTCTCAGAGCTGGCGTTCTGCTGTTGGATGACAACGCGAGACCACACACGGCGACGGCAACGCAAAACCATATTGCAACTCTTGGTTGGGAGCGCCTACACCAGGGGCGGGCAAACGTTGCACGCGGCTCATGAGCACACAGCGCTGCACGTGTGCTGCTCGCGTGCAATCGTCGAATGGGACTGTGGTGACAGCTGGCAGGGCGCGGCAATGTAGTACCAGGCTATGCTGTGGACGTTGAAGCGAAGCGACCACTACGTAGTGAACGTTGTATTTCAAGAACCGGAAAATGCAGAGTGAATGAAGGAAACGAAGTAGTGGAGATTTGCTATCTTTTAAAAAGGAATTGCTATCTTTTAAAAAGGAATGGAAGAATCATTTTTTTCTTTCTGCAAAAACGTGAAAATTCGAAATGACAGTATTCTCGCTGGTCAGCGGAAGTTTAATATTGAACGCCATTATAATAAATTTCAGTATGTTCCCGTACTTAGTGCAATAAAAGAGGAAATTCTCACGCGATTTGGGGATATATCATACTTATCCCAAGGTTTTGAATAGTTCTCGAGACAATTTGCTGTTTCTGTACATGATATTCATCCCAGTTTGCAAATGGAATTAACAGATCTACAATGCAGATTCTACAGCGTAATTCTCGTATGAGAGACAAGTTCTTTTTGGCAAGACGTGTAATAGATTTTTATCACAACTTTCCACAGCAAGAGTTTCCTCGTCTCCATCGTGAAGGCGCGAAGATAATATGTTTGGCTCGACATACGTTTGCGAGAGATTTTTTTTCTGTTATGAAAATTAATAAGTCTCGGTTAAGAGTAAACATCAGTAATGAAAATGTCGGTAACTGTTTGCGTTTGTCTGTATGTAGAAATTTTGTTCCAGACATTAAACGTATTGTAAACTCCACCTGTGATAATTAAATACAACGTATCGTAGGTAATAGGTACTCTTTCAAACCACGATTTCTTTCACGCACTCGTACTAACCTTATTTCTTCATTCAATAAAGCAGGCCAGGAAACAAAACGCATTACGGAGGAAGAAGAGGAGAGACGGTATGGTGGGGAGGGGAGAGAAGCGGGTGGCCAGCTTGCCCCTGTGTGCACGCAGAACACCTGTTTACTGCACACGTGCAAGTGCACCGCACGCGTGCTGGATTCCTGCCCGCCCCTGGCCTACACCATCCTCCTTACAGTCCGGATCTCGCACCAAGTGAGTTCCATCTGTTTCCTGCTTTGAAGACGACTGTCAGCGGAAGGCTCTTTGGCAGCAATGCTGACGTCAAACAAGCCGTTGAATGCTTCTTCCGTATCCAACGCCCTGATTTTTTTCCTGGAAGGCTTTTTGAAACTTATAAAGCGGTATGACAAACGTGTCAATGTACTTGGAAATTATGTAGAAAAATATAGATATGTCTTATTTTTAATGTCTCATTCTCATTTTTTCCTTTCACACACGACTCTCACCACAGTCGACAGAGGAAACTTATTGGAAATACGGAAGCGTCCGATCCCGCCCGTCTGCTTTGACCCATGACGTCACAAATATGGCGGAAACAAAAACAAACACACACACTTTCCACAAGAAACCTAATGACACTGACGGGACAAGCGCGGGAAATGGGGTGTTTTGGGTGGGGGGGGGGGGGCAAACTAAATATAAACAAATTTAGACGCCTTGCGTAGCTACAACGTGTAAGTGAAAACTGCCATGCATGAATACCCACCCACCTCCCCAGGGGTCGTAACCCCTGCAACCCATAGAAGATAAAGATGCTTCAGTAGCTGATTAGTGTTTTTTGTCTTTTTTTAAAAAAAAATCTCACGGGATAGAACGAACAGATGAGAAAGATAAATATAATACACTAAAACAGAAATTGGAGGAAACAGATAATTAAAATAAGTAATAAGCGTTTTTAAATTTAAAAAAAATATCTCACGAGATAGAACGAACAGATCAGAAAAGTAAATAAAATAAGATAAAACAGAACTGGAGACAGCCACACTCAAACCAAACTCCGCGCCGTCATGACGTCACACACGACAACACCCTTACGTCACGGGTCAAAGCCGACGCGTAGGATCGGACGCTTCTATCGACCCAACTTATTTTCCAACTCCCCCACGTACATTGTCCCGTGACAGAACGCGCTACTAATCAACGACAGATCCATTCATTACTCAG
Organism: Schistocerca cancellata; assembly: GCF_023864275.1. Classification (NCBI taxonomy): domain Eukaryota; kingdom Metazoa; phylum Arthropoda; class Insecta; order Orthoptera; family Acrididae; genus Schistocerca; species Schistocerca cancellata. The sequence goes on along the minus strand of NC_064635.1, from coordinate 52,690,602 downwards.
TGTTCTTCAGAGACTTACAGTACAGTACGATCGAGCAGTACCAGTACGGTTTCGCAGAACTCACTGACATCCACCATACCCTCGCTGGTGAAAGGCTGCACAGGGAGCGATTTCCTATCAGGCATCGTCCGTCACGATGACTGTTTATTTCTCTCGATCGACGAATGCAGGAGACTGGTTCATTGGAAAGAAGAATCGAGGGGCCTGCCAACATGAGGACCAGTCGCTCATCCAATTTTGAAGAGGAGGTGCTGGAAAGTGTTGCAGCGGACCCCGCTACAAGTGTTCACAGTACTGCATGTGGCATGGGCGCTGTACATACTAGCGTGTGGCGAGTACTCCACGAACAGCAATTACATCCATATCACCCCCAATGAGTCCATGCAATGCTTGTGATTAACTTTGCACCAAGGGTCGCATTGTATCAGTAGTTGCTCCAACAATCGACCAGATTTCCTCCAAATCGTGCTGTTTACTGACGAGGCCCCATTTAATCGTGACGGCATTTCTAGCAGCAGGAATAGCCATGTGTGGGATGAGGAAAAGCCTCACCCTATAGTAGAGTCACACCATCAAGTACGTTTTGCTGTGAATATATGGGCTGACATTGTAGGCAACAGTTTCATTGGGCCATTTCTTCTGCCTGGCCGTCTGGATGGCCGCCTGTACTTGAGACTCGTGCAAAGAGTTCTACCTGAGTTTTTGTAAACAAACCCGTATCTGTTCGTGAAAGGGTGTGGTTACAACTCGACGGTGCATCACCTCGCTTCAGTGTGAATGTCCATAACCAGCTCAATTCTGTATTTCCTGGTCGCTAGATTGCAAGGGGCGGTTCTATTGCATGGCCTGCGAGATCGCCTGGCCTGAATCCCCTTGGTTATTTCCTATGGGTACATCTAAAGTCAGTTGTGTATGAGATCCCAGTGGATACGGAGATGGAATTAGTTGTCAGAATTGTAGCTGCCTGTGATGTTGTTCAAAATGGTTCAAATGGCTCTGAGCACTATGGGACTTAACATCCGAGGTCATCAGTCCCATAGACTTAGAACTACTTAAACCTAACTAACCTAAGGACATCACACACATCCATGCCCGAGGCAGGAGTCGAACGTGCGACCGTAGCAGCAGCGCGGTTCCGGACTGAAGCGCCTAAGACCGCTCGGCCACAGCAGCCGGCTTGATGTGGTTCGAAACACACCAGCTATATTTGTCAGGATGCGACAGAATATTGTTCGCATATGTCATACTTGCAATGTGGTTGATGGCCGGCAATTTCAGCACATTTTGTAAGATACAGTACAAATGGTAAGTTCATTGTGTCACTGATGGTATTTGCAGTGAACTATAACTAACGTAAATAAAAAAAATACACAGTAATTTATTTTTACTTCTATTATCTCCTTAAGCTGGCCTCTCCGATTTCCAGTTCCCTACCTCAAATTGCTCGGTGGAACATCCTCTATGTCCTGTTAAATTTTTTCACGCTCTTACGGTAACACCTTACATGATATATAAGGAGGAAAGATTTTTTCCGAAAATCTCGGAAAACTTCTCAACCAATTTACCTTAAATTTTTACAAGTTAGTCTAATAAGGAGGAGACATAGATTGTAGATTTTTAATACACACATCAAAAAAAGGTTTGCAGCACCTCGGTTCCGAGAGTTCCGGAACGTGTATAGAAAATTGGAATAGAGATCAACATAAACATCATTTCCGCCCTCTTTATTGCTCATCAAAACCACGCATTGCATGTTGTACCACCATACAGCGAGACCTTCAGAGGTGGTGGACCAGATTGCTGTACACACCGCTACCTCTAATACCCAGTAGCACGTACTCTTGCATCGGCGCACGCCTGCATTTGTCGTGGCATACTACCCACAAGTTCATAAACGCACTGTTGGTCCAGATTGTCCCACTCCTAAAAGGCGATTGGGTGTAGATCCCTCAAAGCGGTTGATGGTCACGTGGTCCATAAACAGCCCTTTTCAATCTATCCCAGACATGTTTGATAGGGTTCATGTCTGGAGAACATGCTGGCCACTCTAGTCGAGCGAAGTCGTTGTCCTAAGGAAGTGATTCACAAGATGAGCGCAATGGGGGTGCGAATTGTCGCCCATGAAGACGAATGCCTCGCCAATATGCTGCCGGTATGGTTGCACTACCGGTCGGAGGATGGCATTCACGTACCGTACAGCCGTTACGGCGCCTTCCATGACCACCAGCGGCGCACATCGGCCCCACATAATGCCACCCCAAAACATCAGGGAACCTCCATCTTGCTGCACTCGCTGGACAGTGTATCCAAGGCTTTCAGCCTGACAGGGTTGCCTCCAAACACGTCTCCGACGATTGTCTGGTTGAAGGCATATGCGACACTCATCAATGAAGAGAAAGTGCTGCCAATCCTAAGCGGCCCATTCGGCATATTGTTGGGTTCATTTGTACCACGCTGCACGGTGTCGTGGTTGCAAAGATGGACCTCGCCATGGATGTCGGGAGTGAAGTTGCGCATCATGCAGTCTACTGCGCACAGTTTAAGTCGTATCACTATGTTCTGTGGCTGCAAGGAAAAGCATTATTCAACATTGTGGCGTTGCTGTCATGGTTCCTCCGAGCCATAATCCGTAGGTAGCGGTCATCCACTACAGTAGTAGCCCGTGGGTGGCCTGAACGAGGCATGTCATCGACAGTTCCTGTCTCTCTATATCTCCTCCATGCCCAGACAACATCGCTTTAGTTCATTCCGAGACACCCGGACACTTCCCTTGTTGACAGGCCTTCCTGACACAACGTATCAATGCGTACGCGATCGAACCTCGGTATTGACCGTCTGGGCATGGTTGAACTATAGACAACACGAGTCGTGTACTTCCTTCCTGGTGGAATGACTGAAACTGATCGGATATCGGACCCCCTTAGTCTAATAGGCGCTGCTCATGCATGGTTGTTTACACCTTTGGGCGGTTTAGCGACATCTCTGAACAGTCAAAGGGACTGTGTCTGTGATACAATACCTGCAGTGAACGTTTATCCGCAGGAGTTCTGGAACCGGGGTGATGCAAAATTTTTTTTGATGTGTGTTTATACAATATCTAAATACATGTACGTATACTAATATAGGTACACTAATATGGTCCGCCCCTCGTGGTCTCGCGGGGGTCAGGGATTTTTCCTGCCTCGAGATGACTGAGTGTTGTTGTGTCGTCTTCATCATCATCATTCATTCCCATTACGGTCGGAGGAAGGCAACGGCAAACCACCTCCATTAGGATCTTGCCTAGTAAGGCAGTGCGGGTCTCCCGCATTGTTCCCCTACGCTCTGTAAAGAAGCATGGGACTTCATTTCCATTTTTTTCCATACTAATATATAAATACGAAACATTGTTTCCAAAAATATCGAGAAGTTTTTGATCGATTTACTTCAAACATTTACGCAATACTCTAAGAAACATTCGGACAGACATAAGTTGTATATCATTTTAAACAACAGTGTACAGGTTATCTCTTCTCCTTATAACACAATATAAGCTTAATGTGTGTGCGTATGGCGAATGTCCGGTGAACGTCATCTGCCAGCGTGTGTAGTGCCAACAGTAAAACTCGGTGGTGTTATGGTGTGGTCGTGTTTTTCCTTGAGGGGGCTTGCACCCCTTGTTGTTTTGCATGACACTATCACAGCACGGTCCTATATTGATGTTTTAAGTACCTTATAGCTTCCCACTGTTGAAGAGCAATTCGAGGATGGCGATAGCATCTTTCATCACGATCGAGCACCTATTCGTAATGCACGGCCTGTGGCGGAGTGGTTACACGACAATAACATCCCTGTAATGGACTGGCCTGCACAGTTCTGGCCGGAATCCTGTAGAACACCTTTGGGATGTTTTGGAACGCCGACTTCGTGCCAGGCCTCATCGACCGACGTCGATATGTCTCCTCAGTGCAGCACTCCGTGAAGAATGGGCTGCCATTCCCCAAGAAGCCTTCCAGAACCTGACTTAACGTATGCCTGCGAGAGTGGAAGCTGTCATCAATGCTAAGGGTTGGCCTACACCATATTGAATTCCAGCATTACCGATAGAGGGCGCCACGAACTTGTAAGTCATTCAGCCAGGTGTCCGGATTCTTTCGATCACATAGTGTACCATATCTTTCATTAGATTCTCTTCGTTTTCCTTGGCGTGTTTTGTTCTCCACACTTCAAGTTTCTACAATTTTTTTGTATTATTTGCAAAGACAGCGTGAGTGATTGGCACAATCTGGATGATGATGATGATGATGATGATGTTTGGTTTGTGGGGCGCTCAACAGCGTGGTTATCAGCGCCCGTACAATTACCCAATCTTTGCTCAGTCCAATTGCGCCACTTTCCTGGATGATGATGAAATGATGAGGACAACACAAACACCCAGTCATCTCGAGGCAGGTGAAAATCCCTGACCCCGCCGGGAATCGAACCCGGGACCCCGTGCTCGGGAAGCGAGAACGCTACCGCGAGACCACGAGCGGCGGACCACAATCTGGATACTCTGCAGCATACAACCACACCGCCGCTCTAGCAATTTTCCGACATTCGCTTTACAAGAAATTCACTTTTTCGACTTTGGTATACATTGTAAATAACTCATTAGCTTATCGAGCAAGTTACCTGACTGCTACAACAGCATAACACTGACTGATGTCTTTCAAAAAATGGCTCTGAGCACTATGGGGCTTAACTTCTGAGGTCTTCAGTCCCCTAGAACTTAGAACTACTTAAACCTAACTAACCTAAGGACATCACACACATCCATGCCCGAGGCAGGATTCGAACCTGCTACCGTAGCGGCCGCGCGGTTCCAGACTGTAGCGCCTTTAACCGCTTGGCCACCACGGCCGGCGATGTCTTTCAAAATGATGGAGCACGGCAACCAGTCGCCCTTCTCTTTCTGGCTTTATTTGAGCAAATCTAGATTTTTGGCTAGTGCCTAACCATTATAAATGCACTATCTAGATTCGCTCTAAGAAAGCCTCATAGGAAAGGACGACTGATTTCTGTGCTCTGTCATTTTGAAAGTTATATCACAACCGTTGAGAGCATTCCACATTCCTAACAGAAGGTAACTTGACAGATTGAGTGGTTTCAAGCGCACACGTAGACACAGGAACCATATCTGAATTATGCGTTTGCATACATTTGGTATAATAGGGCAGACGTTTGTGGAACCTTTTTTCCTGATGGTGGGGCAATGTTTTGCGACGCTGTTATCTTGATACCATTTGATGAAGACTCATACTTGTTATATCTATAATCTTCATTACGATAGGTCATGTTGTGGGAAAGGCAAACCAAATACTGCGTTTTATTGGCAGAATACTTAGAAAATGTAACAGATTTACTAAAGATACTGTCTGCGCTAAGGCTGTTCATCTTTTGGAATACTGCTGCGCGGTCTGGGATCCTTACCACATAGGATTAACGGTGTACATCGAGAAAGGTCAAAGAAGAGCAGGACGTTTTGTATGATCCCGAAATAGGGGAGAGAGTGTCACGGGCATGATACAGGATTTGGGGTGGAGATCGTTATAACAAAGGAAGATTGCACTGTAGTTCCTTCTCTAGATTGTCGCACAGATGACAAAATGGTAGATATCGAAATAGACGACAGAGGGATAGAGAAACAATTAAAATCGCTCATAAGAGGAAAGGCCTCTGGACCTGATGGGATACCAGTTCAATTTTACACAGAGTACGCGAAGGAACTTGCCCCCCTTCTTGCAGCGGTGTACCGTAGGTCTCTAGAAGAGCGTAGCGTTCCAAAGGATTGGAAAAGGGCACAGGTCATCCCCGTTTTCAAGAAGGGACTTCGAACAGATGTGCAGAACTATAGACCTATATCTCTAACGTCGATCAGTTGTAGAATTTTGGAACACGTATTGTGTTCGAGTATAATGACTTTTCTGGAGACTAGAAATGTACTCTGTAGGAATCAGCATGGGTTTCGAAAAAGACGGTCATGTGAAACCCAGCTCGCGCTATTCGTCCACGAGACTCAGAGGGCCATAGACACGGGTTCACAGGTAGATGCCGTGTTTCTTGACTTCCGCAAGGCGTTCGATACAGTTCCCCACAGTCGTTTAATGAACAAAGTAAGAGCATATGGTCTATCAGACCAATTGTGTGATTGGATTGAGGAGTTCCTAGATAACAGGACGCAGCATGTTATTCTCAATGGAGAGAAGTCTTCCGAAGTAAGAGTAATTTCAGGTGTGCCGCAGGGGAGTGTCATAGGACCGTTGCTATTCACAATATACATAAATGACCTGGTGGATGACATCGGAAGTTCACTGAGGCTTTTTGCAGATGATGCTGTGGTGTATCGAGAGGTTGTAACAATGGAAAATTGTACTGAAATGCAGGAGGATCTGCAGCGAATTGACGCATGGTGCAGGGAATGGCAACTGAATCTCAATGTAGACGAGTGTAATGTGCTGCGAATACACAGAAAGATAGATCCTTTATCATTTAGCTACAAAATAGTAGGTCAGCAACTGGAAGCAGTTAATACCATAAATTATCTGGGAGTACGCATTAGGAGTGATTTAAAATGGAATGATCATATAATGTTGATTGTCGGTAAAGCAGATGCCAGACTGAGATTCATTGGAAGAATCCTAAGGAAATGCAATCCGAAAACAAAGGAAGTAGGTTACAGTACGCTTGTTCGCCCACTGCTTGAATACTGCTCAGCAGTGTGGGATCCGTACCAGATAGGATTGATAGAAGATATAGAGAAGATCCAACGGAGAACAGCGTGCTTCGTTACAGGATCATTTAGTAATCGCGAAAGCGTTACGGAGATGATAGATAAACTCCAGTGGAAGACTCTGCAGGAGAGACGCTCAGTAGCTCGGTACGGGCTTTTATTGAAGTTTCGAGAACATACCTTCACCGAAGAGTCAAGCAGTATATTGCTTCCTCCTACGTATATCTCGCGAAGAGACCATGAGGATAAAATCAGAGAGATTAGAGCCCACACAGAGGCATACCGACAATCCTTCTTTCCACGAACAATACGAGACTGGAATAGAAGGGAGAACTGATAGAGGTACTGAAGGTACCCTCCGCCACACGCCGTCAGGTGGCTTGCGGAGTATGGGAAAAAAAAGACGTTTTTCGCTGCGGTGGAATCTTCTCACGAGATTTCAATCACCAACTCTCTCCTCTGAATCTGAAAATATTTTGTTGACGCCGACCTGCATAGCGAGAAACTATCGTTATAATAAAATAAGGGAAATCAGAGCTCTCACGGAAAGATATAGGTGTTCGTTTTTTACGAAGATTGGAGTAGCGGAGAATTATTGTGAAGGTGATTCGGTGAACCTTCTGCCAGGCACTTAAGGGGCTCCGGAAAGGCTCAAAATCATGAAAAGTTCAATTTTTACTTTTTTGCGTTTCCTGAATCTGCAGACTATTATCTTTTAATAAATATATAATTTATTCAATTCCGAAGACTATAACTATTTTTAAATTTTTTTTTGAAATGTGTTCTACATGGGCGTGACCCACTGTGGCGCTGTTAAACTGCTGTCAAATGGTGTTATTATTAACGTCCGTGTTCATCAGGTACATTTTAGTGATGTGAGATAAAGTATGTGTTGTGGCTAACCTGTGATGGTTCAATATATATCGCTGGTGTGATTGTCGATTGTTTCATGTTTATTCACTCTGTCGTTATCTCGAAAATATTCGTAATTAATTCTGTTTCTTGAGTCTCTGTTTTGTTGAAGTATAATAATGAGTGAAAGTAAAGTTGCTGTTGCGACTTTCAATTATGGCAACATTGTAAGGTGCAAGGTATTTAGAAATATGGGAATGAAGATAGGTTCTAACATGGTACGAGCGATGCTTGCTTTAGACAAGGAACGCCTTCGGGCTGCAGACAGGGCTGTAAAGAGTTTAGAAATACAAGCAAGAGTAAACAGGAGGAGGAACAAGAGGAAGCTGGAGGAGGAGTTTGCACAGGTTGAAGATAATCCATCCTATGGATCTGGAATGCACTAAAAAGTTAATCCAATCTTTGTCGCTCGATTCCCAAAACTTTTATTTTCTCATACTAATTACATGTTTTCTAAGGATCTTCCAGACATATTTGTTTCAAACTTTCAGTAAATGTTACACAGTACCTTCTGCATAATTTAACACAGCCTTTTTCCAAAAAACTGTATATTTTAGAATATATAAATAAAAAATTGCAAAAAAATGTTGTGAATTTTCATTACAATTGAAAAAAAATCATCTTTAATAACTGAACTAAAATTTTGTAAAATCCCTGTGTTAAGTTGTAGCCCATATTCTAATAAATAATCTGTAAAAAGTTCAACTTCCTACCTCAAATACTTTGTGAGGAAAGATGTATTTTATAAGCGTTATTTTAACATTGCAAGTATAGGGCGTTCCGGAGCCCCTTAAGTGTGATTTGCAGACTATCCTTGTAGATGTAGATGCAGATGCACCATATGGTGGTTTGCAGAGTCTGTTTTTGATGCAGATGTCGCTGAAAACCACCGACTTAGCGTCATCGTTAAATTTTCACGTCCCTGGCTATAATACGTAGTACCTGGCTATAGCCTCTAACTGTAAAACATGAATACCAGTTCATTCTCCTTCGGAGCACGCAGAGGACTTGATGGCTCGTTTTACGCCGCCTGGCCAATTGGAGTTCCCGCACAGCTAACAAGTCGGGCGGGTTGCCTCAGAACCCCTGCCGCTGACGGGTTGGCACCGGAGTGCCGCATCCAACAAACGACTACGTCGACCTCTGCAGCTGTACTCGGCAAGCCAGCGCAAGGTGTGCGGCGGAGGGTGGTTTGGTGAACCAACATCCTTACCCAAGTTCTCACTCCATTCGGGAATGCGACCTTCGAAAAGTTTAAACAGGCATATGGGGAAGAGCACAAGGCATTCGCTGGCACAAATCATTTGTGGAAGGCCGAGAAGACGTTGAAGATGAATCTCACTCAAGACCAATCGAGGTGGTGCAGTAGTTAGCACAGTGGACTCGCGTTCGGGAGGACGACAGCTCAAACCCACGTCCCTCCATCCTGATTTAGGTCTTCCGTGATTTCCCTAAATTGCTTCAAACAAATGTCGGGATGGTTTCTTTGAAAGGGCACGGCCGGCTTCCTTCTCCATCCTTCCCTAATCCGATGGGATCGAGGCTTTTTGCAGATGATGCTGTGGTGTATCGAGAGGTTGTAACAATGGAAAATTGTACTGAAATGCAGGCGGATCTGCAGCGAATTGACGCATGGTGCAGGGAATGGCAATTGAATCTCAATGTAGACAGGTGTAATGTGCTGCGAATACACAGAAAGATAGATCCTTTATCATTTAGCTACAAAATAGCAGGTCAGCAACTGGAAGCAGTTAATACCATAAATTATCTGGGAGTACGCATTAGGAGTGATTTAAAATGGAATGATCGTATAATGTTGATCGTCGGTAAAGCAGATGCCAGACTGAGATTCATTGGAAGAATCCTAAGGAAATGCAATCCGAAAACAAAGGAAGTAGGTTACAGTACGCTTGTTCTCCCACTGCTTGAATACTGCTCAGCAGTGTGGGATCCGTACCAGATAGGGTTGATACAAGACATAGAGAAGATCCAACGGAGAGCAGCGCGCTTCGTTACAGGATCATTTAGTAATCGCGAAAGCGTTACGGAGATGATAGATAAACTCCAGTGGAAGACTCTGCAGGAGAGACGCTCAGTAGCTCGGTACGGGCTTTTGTCAAAGTTTCGAGAACATACCTTCACCGAAGAGTCAAGCAGTATATTGCTCCCTCCTACGTATATCTCGCGAAGAGACCATGAGGATAAAATCAGAGAGATTAGAGCCCATACAGAGGCATACCGACAATCCTTCTTTCCACGAACAATACGAGACTGGATTAGAAGGGAGAACCGATAGAGGTACTGAAGGTACCCTCCGCCACACACCGTCAGGTGGCTTGCGGAGTGTGGATGTAGATGTAGATGTAGATGTTTGGTCCCCTACCCCAAATCAACCAACCAACCAACCGGACCTCACTTAGGGAGACCTTCAACTTCGAAAATCGACGAAAACGTCGAACATGTGCGTCCTATTGTCAGATTATTCCTCCACGACACTGTCAACCAAGTGTTTCACAGTGATGTCCTTGAAAGGTTCAGAAAAAGGGCGAATCAATTGCGAACAGACAAATGGATGCTGAATCACGTCACGCCCCATGTCACACGGCAACGTCCGTCACGGAATTTTTTTATCTCAAAAGTCATTCCTGTTGTTTCACGGCCCCCTGTTCATCTGATCCGAATCCTTGAGACATTTTTTCCCAGGAATTGAAAAATGTCTTGAAAGGACGTTATCCTGGGACACCGGAGAACATTCAAAAGAATGTGACCAACACTTTAAAGGCCCTACCAGCTGAAGCCTTTTATCGCTGCTACCAAGACTGGGAACAACCACTCCACCGGTGTACAGCTACCAAAGGGAACTGCTTTGAAGAGGACAATATTGTTGTTCGAAAAAAAATATAAACTTTCATAAATAAAATAGTCTGTCTCATTACATTTCTCACACATCTCATATACGCTGTTAGCCATTAAAACTGCGACACAATAAATTTCAAACTGATATTTAATTCCATTGGGTACCGTGTGCACCGTGGCCGTATTGTTCAAAATGGTTCAAATGGCTCTGAGCACTATGCGACTTAACTTCTGAGGTCATCAGTCGCCTAGAACTTAGAACTAATTAAACCGAACTAACCTAAGGACATCACACACATCCATGCCCGAGGCAGGATTCGAACCTGCGACCGTAGCGGTTGCGCAGTTCCAGACTGTAGCGCCTAGAACCGCTCGGTCACTCCGGCCGACCGACCGTATTGTAGTCAACATATTTTGTATAAATGCCAGCATCGGTAGTAAATATTGAAATACTTTATTTTACTGACTTCAGTGCCAAAAAAACATAAGAACCATCAGAGATGAGGAGGCTACACAAATGTGTCCCTATTTATAACCACTATCAACACCCCTTTGTAAAGGGTCAATGTTTTTACATTTAATCGATGTTTTGTAAAAGTAAAAAGTATGTTTCTGATAACTTTCCTGTACCTCTTTTTAAGAAATTACTGTGTTTTTACGTTAGGTATATAACTAGAAAAATTTTGTGTTGTGCTTTATGTCAGAGGGCTTAATTTATTGTAATTTTTATTATGCCTGTACTGTGTTTTTTTAAGTTTTGCTACGATTTCTGACAGGAAAAAATCGTCAAGTATTTTTAAAGGTTGCTTATGTAAGCTTTGATTTTCTGTTAATGGCATTTATTTTATTTGATATCTGCGTGTTGTTCGCTTGTTAATGGCATTTATTGTGTTTGATAAGTGCGTATTGTTCGCTTTGGAAGAAGAGGGCACTACGATGCTTGTTTTTGCTGTAGTGAGCTTAGCTAGTTGGCTGCGTAAGCTACAGGCTCACTGTACGTTGGATCGACTACTGCTGAGTTCACAGTACAGGCTCTTCTGTAAGTTCAAAAATCATTGTAAGCAGTAAAATTGTAGATATCTGTTGGAAGTAATCGTCACAGTACATGTTACACTGCATATAAAATGTTGTGGTATTATGGTTCGGGGCTACAAGGTTCGAATAATTTGGTATTTACGAGAATCTGTATATCTGCATATATATTTTTGTGTTTCTGTATTTTTTGGTAGTAGTTATAAACAGGGCCACATTTGCGTTAAGATACTCATGTCTGATGGTTCTTACGTAATTTTAGCACAGGAGATGGTCACACAGTTACCGAGGTCTACCTGTAAAATAAAATAGAGGATTTAATTATTTACGACCGATGCTGCCATTTATCCAGAATATGTTAAATGTCAAATTTACAGTTTTTGATATGGAAATGGTTAACATTTCAACGGAACCGCAAAAATTAGGTAGGCACCTGTACTGCCTGACAAAGAAAGTGGAGCGTCCAGGAATGGGGAAGGGGGGAAGAAACAAAATTGGAATTTCAGGGGTTGAGAGGTGAGTGATGTTATTTCAGTGACTACAACATCGAAACAAACCTACAAAGAAATGGCGTTAAGAGCCAGCTTAGCAGTATGACGTTGCACTACCTCTAGCCGGGGAGCACGCACTGATTCGATGTGGGAGGTTGAATTAAATCAATGTTTTCTCTCATGAGGCAATATAGTTCACAAGTGTTATAAAGGGTCTTCAATATCGTGGACACTGCAATAGGAATCGATGACTGAGCAGGCCCCACACTTGATCTATCAGCGACAGATCTAGAGATCTCGCTGACCGCAAGAGTACCTCAGGATCAACAAGTTTTGTAGAAACATGTGCCATGTATAGACGAGCATTGTGCTGTTGAAAAATGGCACCACTATTTCGTCGTACGAGAGGTAATGTTTGTTTTCAGATGATACAAACACTGCAGTAAGTAGCAAGTCAAGTACAGATTTAGAAATGGCTGTTAGTCAAACTGTCACTGACATTAATAAATGGTTTAAAGCTAATTCACTGTCATTAAACTTTGAAAATACCCACTATATGCAGTTCAGAATCTGTAAGAGATTTCTTCCAGCGTGGGTGTAACATATGAAGACATGCAGATCGAAGAGGTTGACAGTATGAAATTTCTAGAATTACAACTCGATAATAAATTCAGTCGGAAAGCGCATACCACAGAATTTGCTGAAGCGCCTAAATAAGTCTGTATTTGCAGCGAGAATGATGTCGGATGTAGAAGATATAAACATAAAAAACTTGCATACTTTGCTTACTTTCATTCTATTGTGTCATACGGGATCATATTCTGAGGTACATCGTCAAACCGAGCATAAGTTTTTAGCGTGCAAAAGCATGTAATAAGAATCTTTTGTGGTGTCAATTCAAGAACAGCATGTAGAAACCTATTCAAGCAACTTTGGATACTAACCACTGCTTCTCAATACATTTATTCCTTAATGAAATTTGTTGCAAGTAATACGTCTCTGTGTCCCACCAATAGCTCAATACATGGTAGCAATCCTAGCAATAAGAACAATTTACATAAAGATAGAAAATCACTTACCTTGTTTCAAAAAGGGGTCCAATATTCAGGAACACACATTTGCAATAAATTGCCAGCAACCATGAAAAAGTCGGTTTCCGATGAAACACACTTTAAACAGAATTTGTAGGACTTTTTGATAGGCAACTCCTTTTACTCTGTAAATGAAGATCTTAACAGGGACTGTTAGACCATCTTAAGTAAAAACGCCTGTTAGATTTCGGTTTTGGTAGCACTTGATCACAACAGTGTCCGCCCCCGGTAGCTGAGTGGTCAGCGCGACAGAATGTCAATCCTAAGCGCCCCGGTTCGATTCCCGGCTGGGTCGGAGATTTTCACCGCTCAGGGACTGGGCGTTGTGTTGTCCCAGTCATCATCATTTCGTCCCCAGTCGACACGCAACTCGCCGATGTGGCGTCAACTCGAAAGACTTGCACCAGGCGTATGGTCTACCCGACGGGAGGCCATAGTCACACGACATTATTGTATTATCACAACAGTCAAGATTAGGTATTTAGTGTATGATAAATTAATCAAGAGTACATAACTATGCTTCATTATGACAGTGTATTAATTTAGTAAATATCAGCAGTTCCAGTTTACCGTAATGTATTCAGCTATGTTGACAGTCTCCTGACAAATGATCATGGCAGACAGAATATATTCAAATGTTTCTTTGTGTTATCCTTTCTGACATGTTCCACATCCACGAGAATCATCTCATTTTTGGGTCTATGGAACGAAAACTGAATCTAATCTAATCTAAACTAATCTAATGCACGAGGACGCACGATGTCGGTGACGCATAACTGTGCCTTCAAAGTTCCCGACCAGCCATGAACTGAAGTCTCTCCAGACCGTGAAGCCAGAAATAGCACCGCTGTCCTCTCCAAATACTGCGAGAGTGGAACCTTCCTCCCGACCGCCCCCACACTCCCCGACGATGGTCATCGGGGTAGTGGAGAACCGCGATTCACCACTGGACACAATGCGATGCCATTTATCAGCAGTCCACGCTTCCAGTCCGTGGCACGACTCTGTACGCATACATTTGTCTTGTGGCAGCTTAGAGGTGGCACGGCACTTCCCAGCTGTTAGTCTCCGACCAATGGTGCGTAATGGTACAGAACGTTGCAGGTAATTCACTACTTGTTCCAGATGGCAGATGTACAGGATTATTGCAAATGATTGAAGCGATTTCACAGCTCTACAATAACTTTATTATTTGAGATATTTTCACAATGCTTTGCACACACATAGAAAAACTCAAAAAGTTTTTTTAGGCATTCACAAATGTTCGATATGTGCCCCTTTAGTGATTCGGCAGACATCAAGCCGATAATCAAGTTCCTCCCACACTCAGCGCAGGATGTCCCCGCCAATGAGTTCGAAAGCATCGTTGATGCGAGCTCGCAGTTCTGGCACGTTTCTTGGTAGAGGAGGTTTAAACACTGAATCTTTCACATAACCCCACAGAAAGAAATCGCATGGGGTTAAGTCGGGAGAGCGTGGAGGCCATGACATGAATTGCTGATCATGATCTCCACCACGACCGATCCATCGGTTTTCCAATCTCCTGTTTAAGAAATGCCAAACATCATGATGGAAGTGCGGTGGAGCACCATCCTGTTGAAAGATGAAGTCGGCGCTGTCGGTCTCAAGTTGTGGCATGAGCCAATTTTCCAGCATGTCCAGATACACGTGTCCTGTTTTTCGCAGAAGAAAAAGGGGCCGTAAACTTTAAACCGTGAGATTGCACAAAACACGTTAACTTTTGGTGAATTGCGAATTTGCTGCACGAATGCGTGAGGATTCTCTACCGCCCAGATTCGCACATTGTGTCTGTTCACTTCACCATTAAGAAGAAATGTTGCTTCATCTCTGAAAACAAGTTTCGCACTGAACGCACCCTCTTCCATGAGCTGTTGCAACCGCGCCGAAAATTCAAAGCGTTTGACTTTGTAATCGGGTGTCAGGGCTTGTAGCAATTGTAAACGGTAAGGCTTCTGCTTTAGCCTTTTCCGTAAGATTTTCCAAACCGTCGGCTGTGGTACGTTTAGCTTCCTACTTGCTTTATTCGTCGACTTCCGCGGGCTACGCGTGAAACTTGCCCGCACGCGTTCAACCGTTTCTTCGCTCACTGCAGGCCGACCCGTTGATTTCCCCTTACAGAGGCATCCATAAGCTTTAAACTGCGCATACCATCGCCGAATGGAGTTAACAGTTGGTGGATGTTTGTTGAACTTCGTCCTGAAGTATCGTTGCACTGTTATGACTGACTGATGTGAGTGCATTTCGAGCACGACATACGCTTTCTCGGCTCCCGTCGCCATTTTGTCTCACTGCGCTCTCGAGCGCTCTGGCGGCGGAAACCTGAAGTGCGGCTTCAGCCGAACAAAACTTTATGAGTTTTTCTACGTATCTGTAGTGTGTCGAGACCATATGTCAATGAATGGAGCTACAGTGAATTTATGAAATCGCTTCAATCATTTGTAATAGCCCTGTATATGTGGTTACGATGTGCTTGGAGTGCAATACAGCGATCGTCCTTTGTGATTGATAGACGTGGAACCTTGACGCTGAGTACGCTCGCCCTTACATCTACATCTACACAGATACTCCCAGTCCACCGTAAGGTGCGTAGCGGAGATACCCTGAACTCCTACATCTATATCTACATCTACATCTACATGGATACTCTGCAAACCACAATTAAGTGCCTGGCAGAGGGTTCATCGAACCATCTTCACAATTATCTGTTATTGGAATCTCGTATAGCGTGCGGAAAGAACGAACACCATCTTTTCGTACGAGCTCTGATTTCCCTTATTTTATCGTGGAGTCTATTGCAGCATATGGAAGTAGGACGATTCTGCAGCATTGAGTAATGCTTCACCTGACAACTGTCTGAAGGTGATGACCTCTATATTTAATCCCATGCTCCACGAGGTGGCGCAGTGGTTAGATACTGGACTCGCATTCGGGAGGACGACGGTTCAATCCCGCGTCCGGCCATCCTGATTTAGGTTTTCCGCGATTTCCCTAAATCGCTCCAGGCAAATGCCGGGATGGTTCCTTTCAAAGGGCACGGCCGACTTCCTTCCCCGTCCTTCCCTAATCCGATGAGACCGATGACCTCGCTGTCTGGTCTCCTTCCCCAAAAACAACCAATCAACCATGCTCCGCAAGGATAAGTAGCAGATATGAAGTGTCCCACAAAGGCTCCCTCCTCAATCAAGTGGTACTGATCAATCATAATCTGGTAATCGACAACGTACCAGTGGACAGATTGGATGGGGAAGACATTGTCGATGTGGGACGATGAACTGTAATATGAAACGCAGTTGGTAGTGCAATCATTTTTAGTAATTTTACTAGTTGTTTCGTAATTTCAGAATACTTCCCAGTTTCTACACCATCGCTAAATCACATCTCCAGTACTTTGAAAGTACTGTATATTGTATTGCGAATGCAGATCGATAACTGTGCAGTATGCCCATGTGGACATATACACCAAAGTATACCCGTTGTTACAGCTCTGCACCTAAAAATAATATATTGTTAAAGCCATATGGTTTCCGAACTATTAGTCGTGAGCAATACAACACTCTTAATACTGTAATGCAGGATATATTTGTCAAACATCAGACATATAATCACCGTGCAAGTTTTCTACCCCAATTAAATTGATAAAACTATGTCCTCCTACACTACTCTGTTGTCCTAGGAGAGGATCGTCAGTGTATATCAGCACTCGAACCGCATATAAACCAACTAGAGTGAAGTCAGGAGACTTCTTTATCGTATATTAAGAAATGAATGGATTTTTACGTCTTTTTAAGTCGGAAACGTATGAACCCTCAAACACACTTCCCGCGTCAGTCGTACTTACCATTAGTAGTGGTAGTATCGGTTTTGAAGGATGCAGCTATGTCTCACTAGCAAATAGAGCGAGGTAAAACGGACATAAAATTTTTCGAAGCCGACACAATAAGGTACCACCCATGCCCTGCTGCATGAAAACGCACAGGAAGAAGCAGACAAAGGAGATGTAACAGTCTTATTGCTGTTTACAGTAGCATCACCACAGCTCTGGTAGCATTCCTCTCGCACAAAAAAGTCCTCGTTTGATGCTAGGTAGCTTTGCTCATGTGTAGGGTGGTATAGCCATTTCGTCCTATGACCACATCTCTTGAGTACACCCCCTCACACTATTAAAGGTGATATATGTGACATAGGTCCACTTTTCTACTGAATTGGGACTGGCTTAAGTCTGATAAACGCATTGATTCTGTGGTGTCACCGCCAGACACCACACTTGCTAGGTGGTAGCTTTAAATCGGTCGCGGTCCATTAGTACATGTCGGACCCGCGTGTCGCGACTGTCAGTAATTGCAGACCGAGCGCCACCACACGGCAGGTCTAGAGAGACGTACTAGGACTCGTCCCAGTTGTACGACGACTTTGCTAGCGACTACACTGACGAAGCCTTTCTCTTATTTGCCGAGAGATAGTTAGAATAGCCTTCAGCTAAGTCCCTGGCTCCGACCTAGCAAGGCGCCATTAACCATTTCTAGAGAGAGTCTCACTTGTATCATCAAGAATGCTGTATACAAATGATGGATTAAAGTTAAGTATTCCAACAGCTACGTACTTTTCTTTATAGCATTCATTACGTATCCTGTTTCAGACCTAAGCAAGCCTGCGTGAATGAAACGCGTGCCTTTCGGTTACCCGTCACTGTGGACTGGCTGTCTTGCCAGTCCACTACAGATTCTTCTTCTTAATATTTAAGGAACAACACTGCATCCGAGAACCAACTCCTACTTCGAATCCTGTTCCACAAGCAAACAGAGCGAGGAAAAAACGACTATCTGTATGCCTCCATATGAGGCATGGTCCTTAAGTACTAGCAATCCGTCTTCAGGCCACAAGTGGCTCACCGGGGCCATCCGACCGCCGTGTCATCCTCAGTTGAGGATGCAGATAGGAGGGGCGCGTGGTCAGCACACCGCTCTCCCGGCCGTTATGTTGGTTTTCTTTGACCGGAGCCGCTACTATTCGGTCGAGTTGCTCCTCAATTGGCATCACGAGGCTGAGTGCACCCCGAAAAATGGCAAAAGTGCATGGCAGCCTGGATGGTCACCCATCCAAGTGCCGGCCAGGCGTGGTCCTTACGCGCGATGTATGTTGGCGGGAGCAGAATCATTCGACAGTCAGCTTCAAATGGCAGTTCTCTAAATGTTCTCAATAGTGTTTCCCGAAAAGAACGCCACCTTCCCTCCAGGGATTCCCATTTAAGTTCCTGAAGCATGTCAATAACACTTTAGTTTTGTCCTACCGGTAATAAATCTAGCACCCCTTATACTAGATCTGGCGCCCGAACAGGGACTTGATAAAAAAAATGATTATTATTATTATTATTACGTTAAATATATTTCAATTCTATCAATTTATTATTATTATTATTATTATTATTATTATTATTACGTTAAATATATTTCAATTCTATCAATTTAAATCTGTATTTCATACTAGAATGCCGTGTTCCCAGTTTGGCACAGCTTTGCCACAGGACACACGAAAGCGGTCGAAGACGTCCGTCTTCTAGTCGGCTCCTGATGGTTGTCAGAAGGAGGCTAGTTTCTGATTACGCAAAGACTTCTATTATTTGGAAAAGAAAAACCCGGATTTCTTTACGTAATCAGTATGAATTTTATAATTACCTAAGGGACCTTTAACAATGAATAGTAAAAAAAAATTGCATTTGCAAATGAAATCATTAATAAATGGGGCAGCTATGAGTTGTATAGAAGACAAGGAGCGGCCTTCTGTCTACGACCTGGATGCCGCAGTATTCTCTGCTGTAGTAAAGGCTGTTTGACATTTATAAAAATAATATGGCACGGAGGATAAAAAAGCATAAAGGAAAAGAACAGAATAAGAAGTCTGGTAAACACTAAATATATTCAAACAATTCTCACTAGCAAATTAGGGCTTATTTATAAACAATACAACTTACATAATTACTTTTCTAACAGTATGGTGCGATCAGATTTCAGCCTGTCCTGTGCTGTCTCCTTGGTTCACGTTTTTTTTGTCACTAATTATAGTCACTACTTCTCTCCTTTTGTTGAAGACAATTCTTGCACTGTTCAACACCTCCGATAACAATAACTTGCTGATTTACAGTTTCGAACATGAATTACTTTTATTTTATTAATTAATAATGTTGTCTGCACGCTAGCAAGACCGCTCACTTTTTTAACTTAAAGTCGACCTCCTTTACGTTTTCACATAACAAGCAGAAGCACATTAAAATCTGAAGATCTACAAACGTTTTTTACTGTCATCTTTTATTTAGATCGAAGCGGAACGACAGTTCAGCTTCTGTTAAAATGTTTCTTTGACTGCGCAATCGATGTATTAGTGTCCGCGCTAGATGCGCATCTTTACAGTTATGTAAATTATACAAAACAAATGTCTTTCAAAGGGTACTCAAAGCTTTCATAGGACGGAAATACCAATAATATTACACCCTCCTCTGAATTGCATCAGTGTCTTCCTTGAATCCGACCCGGTGCAGGTCCCAAATGCTCGACCAGTACTCAAAAATAGGTCCCACTAGTGTGCTACATACGGTCTCCTTCACATATGAAACACAGTTTCCTAAAATTCTTCCAATAAACGGAAGTCGCCCATTCACCTTCCCTGCCACAGTTTTCACATGCTTGTTATATCTCACATCGCTTTGCAGCGTTACGCTCAGATATTTAAACCGCTTGACTGTGTCAGGCTGGAAACTAGTAATATGCATCCGAACATTACAGCTTTCTTCTTCCTACTTATCCACATTAACTTAAATTTTCCTAAATTTAGAGCTAGCTGCCATTCATCAGACCATCTGGAAATTTTGTGGAAGCCCTCTTGTATCTTCCTACAGTCACCCAACTTCGACACCTTACCATACACCGCGGCATCGTCGGCAGACAACCGCAGATTGCTGCCTACCCTGTCTGCCAAATCATTTATACAGGGTGATTCAAAAAGAATACCACAACTTTAGGAATTTAAAACTCTGCAACGACAAAAGGCAGAGCTAAGCACTATCTGTCGGCGAATTAAGGGAGCTATAAAGTTTCATTTAGTTGTACATTTGTTCGCTTGAGGTGCTGTTGACTAGGCGTCAGCGTCAGTTGATGCTAAGATGGCGACCGCTCAACAGAAAGCTTTTTGTGTTATTGAGTACGGCAGAAGTGAATCGACGACAGTTGTTCAGCGTGCATTTCGAACGAAGTATGGTGTTAAACCTCCTGATAGGTGGTGTATTAAACGTTGGTATAAACAGTTTACAGAGAATGGGTGTTTGTGCAAAGGGAAAAGTTCTGGACGGCCGAGAACGAGTGATGAAAATGTAGCACGCATCCAGCAAGCATTTGTTCGCAGCCCAGGAAAATCGACTCGCAGAGCTAGCAGAGAGCTGCAAATTCCACAATCAACTGTATGGAGAGTCCTGCGAAAAAGGTTAGTTATGAAACCTGAACGTCAACTACCCGAGGCGATGGATCGGCCGCCAGGCAGCCCGTGACAGAGCACTTCATCACTGGCCTCCAAGAAGCCCTGATCTTACCCCCTGCGATTTTTTCTTGTGGGGGTATGTTAAGGATATGGTGTTTCGGCCACCTCTCCCAGCCACCATTGATGATTTGAGACGAGAAATAACAGCAGCTATCCAAACTGTTACGCCTGATATGCTACAGAGAGTGTGGAACGAGTTGGAGTATCGGGTTGATATTGCTCGAGTGTCTGGAGGGGGCCATATTGAA
This sequence comes from Schistocerca cancellata, assembly GCF_023864275.1. Taxonomy (NCBI): domain Eukaryota; kingdom Metazoa; phylum Arthropoda; class Insecta; order Orthoptera; family Acrididae; genus Schistocerca; species Schistocerca cancellata. Next base: position 52,669,676 of record NC_064635.1, on the reverse strand, counting down.
CATCTCTGAACTTGTTTTTGAGTGAAAAAAAACCTTTTTAAATACTCTTTGTAATGATGTATAACAGAAGGTTATATTATGTTTCTTTCATTAAATACACATTTTTAAAGTTGTGGTATTCTTTTTGAATCACCCTGTATATACAGAGAACAACAGGGGTCCTATCACGCTTCTCTGGGACACTCCTAGCGATATCCTTGCCTCTCATTAACACTCGCCGTCCAGCACAACGTTCTGGGCCCTACTATTTAAGAAGTACTAGGGAAACTAACCCGTATGTGAAGGAAACAAAAGAAAAATTCGGAGTAGGTATTAAAATCCAAGGAGAAGAAATAAAAACTTTGAGGTTCGCCGATGACATTGTAATTCTGTCAGAGACAGCAAAGGACTTGGAAGAGCAGTTGAACGGAATGGACAGTGTCTTGAAAGGAGGATATAAGATGAACACCAACAATAGCAAAACGAGGATAATGGAATGTAGTCGAATTAAGTCGGGTGATGCTGAGGGAATTAGATTAGGGAATGACACACTTAAAGTAGTAAAGGAGTTTTGCTATTTAGGGAGCAAAGTAACTGATGGTGGTCGAAGTAGAGAGAATATAAAATGTAGACTGGCAATGGCAAGGAAAGCGTTTCCGAAGAAGAGAAATTTGTTACCATCGAGTATCGATTTAAGTGTCAGGAAGTCGTTTATGAAAGTATTAGTATGGAGTGTAGCCAAGTATGGAAGTGAAACATGGACGATAAATAGTTTGGACAAGAAGACAATAGCCGGCCGCGGTGGTCTCGCGGTTCTAGGCGCTCAGTCCGGAACTGCGCGACTGCTACAGTCGCAGGTTCGAATCCTGCCTCGGGCATGGATGTGTGTGGTGTCCTTAGGTTAGTTAGGTTTAAGTAGTTCTAAGTTCTATGGGACTGATGACCATAGATGTTAAGTCCCATAGTGGTCAGAGCCATTTGAGGAAGAGAATAGAAGCTTTTGAAATGTGGTGCTACAAAAGAATGCTGAAGATTAGATGGGTAGATCATATAACTAATGAGGAGGTATTGAATAGGATTGGGGAGAAGAGAAGTTTGTGGCACAACTTGACTAGAAGAAGGGATCGGTTGGTAGGACATGTTCTGAGGCATCAAGGGATCACCAATTTAGTATTGGAGGGCAGCGTGGAGGGTAAAAATCGCAGAGGGAGACCAAGAGATGAATACACTAAACAGATTCAGAAGGATGTAGGTTGCAGTAGGTACTGGGAGATGAAGAAGCTTGCACAGGATAGAGTAGTATGGAGAGCTGCATCAAACCAGTCTCAGGACTGAAGACCACAACAACAACCCGTTTGCTAGGACTTTCGTTAACAGCCTGCAAAGGGGCTCCGAGTCAAATGCTTCCCGGAAATTTAGAAACACGGAATCTACCCGTTGCCCCTCATCCATAGTTCTCAGTAAATCATGTGAGAAATGGTCAAGCTGAGTTTCGTACGAGTGATGCTTTTTAAAACCATGCTGATTCTTGGACATAAGCTGCTTAGTCTCAAGAATGTTTATTATATTCGAGCTGAGAATGTGTTCAAGGATTCTGTAGCAAACAGGGATATTGGCCTGTAATTTTGCGGGCCCGTTCTTTTACCTTTCTCGTATACTGAGTGCTTATACACGTCGGGCTAAATTAAACAACATATAACTTTGTTAATAATATTCCTACATTAGTTATTTCTCTTTTATGCTGAGCCATTGCATTAATGTGAGTTTCTTTTTTATATAAGTCACGGCTCATATTCATTCTATTACATTACACTGATAGCAAAGAAAAAGAGTCACAAATGCGCTTTTTTCCAGTCGCTTGGGACTCTGTGCTGGGCGACAGGTTCACGACAAATGCAGGCTAGGTAAGGGGCCGATACCGAAGAGTTCTCTTTGTAAAATCGAACTGGGATTCCATCCGGACCTGGTGATTTATTTGCTTTCAAATCTTTAAGTTGCTTCTCTACGCCAGGTGTGTTTATTTCTATGTCATCCATACTGTACTGTTTCTCCTGGGTGGACTTCGGTTTAAAAAAATGTAAACTAAATATTACGATAAATTTTATAAATAATCGACAAGTACGCCAAAAAAGAAGAGATAGAACTACATGGACATGTTATTCCGTGGACTCTTGAGCTTATATGCGTGAACTATCTTTCCTTTGTCTTTCACTTATCTTATCTGCTTGGATTCGGAAAGAAGAGGACGTTCTTGTGTAAAGCTCATCTTAATGTACCAGCTGATAATGTAAGTTGTACGTAAAACCCGAAAAATACAACGGTTATTTTGTCAAAAGAATTTGTGTATGTGGTCAATCAATTGGTAGTCTGATACCTGGATTGTCTTAAGTGGATATGGACCTTAACAAAGAATTTTCATTGTTAGGCGCCACCTTAGAAAAATCTTTAACATTTTACTTTTAGCTCATCTACGAGACGTGCCGCCGGTTAGGACAATTAACTTTAGAATGAGATTTTCACTCTGCAGCGGAGTGTACGCTGATATGAAACTTCCTGGCAGATTAAAACTGTGTGCCCGACCGTGACTCGAACTCGGGACCTTTGCCTTTCGTGGGCAAGTGCTCTACCATCTGAGCTACCGAAGCACGATTGACGCCCCGTCCCACAGCTTTACTTCTGCCAGTATCTCGACTCCTACCTTCCACAGTTTTAATCTGCCAGGAAGTTTCATATCAGCGCACACTCCGCTGCAGAGTGAAAATCTCATTCTGGAAACATCCCCCAGGCTGTGGCTAAGCCATGTCTCCGCAGTATCCTTTCTTTCAGGAGTGCTAGTTCTGCAAGGTTCGCAGGATAGCTTCTGTAAAGTTTGGAAGGTAGGAGACGAGATACTGGCAGAAGTAAAGCTGTGAGTACCGGGCCTGAGTCGTGCTTCGGTAGCTCAGATGGTAGAGCACTTGCCCGCGAAAGGCAAAGGTCCCGAGTTCGAGTCTCGGTCGGGCACACAGTTTTAATCTGCCAGGAAGTTTCACAATTAACTTTATTTTAGATCCCACGAGACCGGAGGCAGCTACTAATAATTTAACAATTTTACTTACAGATTTTCTTTATATATCGAGATAACATCCCAGGCAGAAAAGGTCTGGTCACAGGATTCCAGTTCCATTATAGGATTTCATTTTTAGATGCTACTCTTGTTATCTTATATTGGGGAATCCAGACGAAAACACGATGTTAAGCTACGTATTGCAGTAGTGTACATCGAACAGACTTGGCAAATACTCGCTGGTGCAATAAGGAAACGACTTCTCACGAGCCTGGAATAATATCTGTAGTGTTCGGTAAATAAGAAAAGGACAATTAATTATCGACGATTACGTAACTATCCTGAGAACTGAGCTAGTTTACTGAGTGCTTATACACGTCGGGCTAAATTAAACAACATATAACACTGTTAATAATATTCCTACATTAGTTATTTATCTTTTATGCTGAGCCATTGCATTAATGTGAGTTTCTTTTTTATATAAGTCACGGCTCATATTCATTCTATTTCATTACACTGATAGCAAAGAAAAAGAGTCACATTTTTATTTTATTACATTACAATATGGGAGTCTGCGCGATGATCAAATGACGGTATGTTGGTACGGTTCTCCTGCGTGAACGATTTCTTGAATGTGAAATTTAAAACTTCGGCTTTCGTTTTACTATCTTCAACTGCGACACCACTGTAGCCAACTTCTTAAGCAGTCGAACATTGGGCCACCGTCACATCCACAAATCTGAATGCTGCACGATTCGACCAGCCGGCCAGGTAGAGAGCCGCGATGAGGCTGCTTTGAAACTCTGTCAGGCGCTGATAACGCTGTCTCACACGAGTACACGGCATCTCCGTGTCCATCATAGTGATCACTCCTCACGCTGTTCATGCCTGTTATACACGCTACCAGGCCTGGTAACAACATTAAAGGCGAACAACACTAATGCAGTACAATGGACATTCTATCTGTCATGGAGAATTGCAGCTCTAATCAATTACTTACCCGTTGATGGTGTATTCATATACAAAGCTACATTCACATCTGAGCATGTCTTCTAGGGGGTTCACTTTTTTTTGTCAGAAACTGTACAGTCCTTGGTACGTAGAATAATTTGTCTTCTACATATCTGAAGAACGCTGTGCTCAGCCTAAATCAGTCTTTTTTCTGTTTCTTTTTTCTTTTTTTAGTGCGAATTGCTCATCTGAAGACCACGCTCCAATCTCAGTTCTTCATTCTTTGTTATTTTCTTCCAGTATGCTTTCATCTGTTCACTGCGTTTCTTCTTTGTGTCTTCAGACCCCTGGCTTGGAATTCTTCCACTTTCAATACTTTTCGCGAAAGGCTTCTGTTATTTACATCTTCTGTTTTTATATTGTTTCTTTCTAAATCCTTTCTTATTTCGTTGACCCAGCTTGTTGCGGACTTCTTACCCCACAAATATTTGAAAACCTTGCTAGTTAATCTACTGTCTTGCATTCGAAATAAATGTCCAAGTAATATGACTCTTCTTTTTCTCATTACGTTTGAAACATTTTCTAAATTTTTGTATATTTCAGTATGACTTCGTAGTTTCAAACTTTCTGCTTTGTTTTGTTGTCCTAATATTTTCCTTACAATTCGCCTTCCTAGTATTTCTAATTCATCTAAGTTATACACTCCTGGAAATTGAAATAAGAACACCGTGAATTCATTGTCCCAGGAAGGGGAAACTTTATTGACACATTCCTGGGGTCAGATACATCACATGATCACACTGACAGAACCACAGGCACATAGACACAGGCAACAGAGCATGCACAATGTCGGCACTAGTACAGTGTATATCCACCTTTCGCAGCAATGCAGGCTGCTATTCTCCCATGGAGAAGATCGTAGAGATGCTGGATGTAGTCCTGTGGAACGGCTTGCCATGCCATTTCCACCTGGCGCCTCAGTTGGACCAGCGTTCGTGCTGGACGTGCAGACCGCGTGAGACGACGCTTCATCCAGTCCCAAACATGCTCAATGGGGGACAGATCCGGAGATCTTGCTGGCCAGGGTAGTTGACTTACACCTTCTAGAGCACGTTGGGTGGCACGGGATACATGCGGACGTGCATTGTCCTGTTGGAACAGCAAGTTGCCTTGCCGGTCTAGGAATGGTAGAACGATGGGTTCGATGACGGTTTGGATGTACCGTGCACTATTCAGTGTCCCCTCGACGATCACCAGTGGTGTACGGCCAGTGTAGGAGATCGCTCCCCACACCATGATGCCGGGTGTTGGCCCTGTGTGCCTCGGTCGTATGCAGTCCTGATTGTGGCGCTCACCTGCACGGCGCCAAACACGCATACGACCATCATTGGCACCAAGGCAGAAGCGACTCTCATCGCTGAAGACGACACGTCTCCATTCGTCCCTCCATTCACGCCTGTCGCGACACCACTGGAGGCGGGCTGCACGATGTTGGGGCGTGAGCGGAAGACGGCCTAACGGTGTGCGGGACCAAGTCCAGCTTCATGGAGACGGTTGCGAATGGTCCTCGCCGATACCCCAGGAGCAACAGTGTCCCTAATTTGCTGGGAAGTGGCGGTGCGGTCCCCTACGGCACTGCGTAGGATCCTACGGTCTTGGCGTGCATCCGTGCGTCGCTGCGGTCCGGTCCCAGGTCGACGGGCACGTGCACCTTCCGCCGACCATTGGCGACAACATCGGTGCACTGTGGAGACCTCACGCCCCACGTGTTGAGCAATTCGGCGGTACGTCCACGCGGCCTCCCGCATGCCCACTATACGCCCTCGCTCAAAGTCCGTCAACTGCACATACGGTTCACGTCCACGCTGTCGCGGCATGCTACCAGTGTTAAAGACTGCGATGGAGCTCCGTATGCCACGGCAAACTGGCTGACACTGACGGCGGCGGTGCACAAATGCTGCGCAGCTAGCGCCATTCGACGGCCAACACCGCGGTTCCTGGTGTGTCCGCTGTGCCGTGCGTGTGATCATTGCTTGTACAGCCCTCTCGCAGTGTCCGGAGCAAGTATGGTGGGTCTGACACACCGGTGCCAATGTGTTCTTTTTTCCATTTCCAGGAGTGTAGTTTAATGTCAGGCATTCACTTGCATATTGGCATTCTGGTTTCACTACTGTGTTGTAATGCCTTATTTTTACATTTTTGGAAAGGCACTTTTTATTATAGACACCTTTGGAGATACCATTTGCTATGCCCATTTTATGCAACCTTTCGTCTATTGCAGATTTTCCAAAGCATTTTCTTGGATTATCTCCCGCAGATATTTGAATTTTTTCCAAAAATGTGTTCGTGAATTCCTAAGGGACCAAACTGCTGGGGTCATCGGTCCCTAGACTTACACACTACTTAAACTAACTTATGCTAAGAACAATACACACACCTACGCTCGAGGGAGGACTCGAATCTCCGGCAGGAAGGCCCGTGCAATCCGTGAAAAGGCACCTAAGACCGCGCGGCCACTCCGGGCGGCTGAAATTTTTTTTTTTACCCCCCCTATTTGGCCAATATCTCTTCTCAGGAATTTTGGAGCATTCACAGCGTTTGTTACAAATTTTGTATTTTTCTGCTGAAATTCTTAAGCCAGTTCTGCTGGCTATTTCTTCCAGGAGATTTATTTGTGTTGTAGCAGATGCCACATTCTTTTCGGAAAGTACAGCAAAATAATCTGCAAATGCAAGACAGTTGATTTCGATCTCTTTGTTTCCTCTTTCTACCCTTATAGGCGAGATGTTGAGTTCAATAAGTTTTTCGTCCCAAATTCTCACTGTTTCCTCCAACACACTATTAAAAAAAATTAGGGATAGGTCGTTATCTTGTCGTACATCTGTTTTTATTGTGAAAGGCTGTACAATTTATCCCATAAATTTTACTATGCAGACTGTAAGTCTTTCACGGATTAGGTTTTCCAGTTTAGACTTTACACCTGATTCTCGAATTATTTTGTCTATACTTTCTCTGTCAACACAATCAACAGCCTTTTCGAAATCCACAAACATAACTAAAATATCCTTTGAATTAAGTAATCTGTGGAGAATTACTGACTTGAGACTAAATATTTGTTCTAAGCATACCTTCCTTTCCTAAAACCATCTTGATATTTACCTAAATTACTGTCTAGTGGTGTTTCTCTGCACAATAAAATCTTGGAAAATACTTTATACGCAACTGGCTGTAAAGAGATACCCCTATAGTTTTATTTTGATATCGTTGCCATGAATAAAATTGTAGAGAGTTCCTTTGGACCTTACGCTCTGTCAGAGGAGTCACGTTAACTACTTCTCTACGTTAGGAACTAGTTCACTCTTTGCACTAAGGGCGTCATATCGCCTGCTATCGACAGACACGTAGGCAGATTACAAACGTCGAACAAGTTATCCACTTTACTCTGTGGGCATACAAAGAGATAACTTCGCAAATGACTGCTTTTCTCGCCTCGAAAGCACGTGCTGTGCATGGTTTTTCTTCTGCTTTGTGTCCACGAGGATCTGCAGCTGCACAAATTCACTTGGATCTTAGCCTAATTCGGGGCGTACAGTAATGAGTAATGTAAAGATTACACAAATAATTTAGAGCCCCAATAGTGGCCGTACAAGTGTGCATAATCAACAGTTGAGTGGCAGGCTTCGTGTCCAGACTCATCAAATTGTCCACCAGGTGGAACAAAAACTGTGATCTGATCGGCGATTGGCGATTGGTATTCTGCCTGGTGAATTTTTGTTCACGTTGGACACACCGCTATTTCGACTGTCTCGGAAAAGATCGGATATTATGCTAAGTGTGCACTGACAACATGTACCGAATGATGGCCATTAAAACTGCTACACCAAGAAGAAATGCAGATGATTAATGGGTATTCATTGCACAAATATATTATACTAGAACTGACATGTGATTACATTTTCACGCAATTTGGTTGCATAGATCCTGAGAAATCAGTACCCAGAACAACCACCTCTGGCCGTAATAACGGCCTTGATACGCCTGCGCATTGAGTCAAGCAGAGCTTGGATGGCGTGTACAGGTACAGCTGCTCATGCAGCTTCAACGCGATACCACAGTTCATCAAGAGTAGTGACTGGCGTATTGTGACGAGCCAGTTGCTCGGCAACCATTGACCAGATGTTTTCAATTGGTGAGAGATCTGGAGGATGTGCTGGCCAGGGCAGCAGTTGAAAATTTTCTGTATCCAGGAAGGCCCGTACAGGACCTGCAACATGCGGTCGTTAGTTATCCTGCTGAAATGTAGGGTTTCGCAGGGATCGAATGAAGGGTAGAGCCACGGGTCGTAACACATCTGAAATGTAACTTCCACTGTTCAAAGTGTCGTCAATGCGAACAAGAGGTGACCGAGACGTATAACCAATGGCACCCCATACCATCACGCCGGGTGATACGCCAGTATGGCGATGACGAATACACGCTTCCGATGTGCGTTCACAGCGATGTCGCCAAACACAGATGCGACCATCATGATGCTATAAACAGAACCTGGATTCATCCGAAAAAATGACGTTTTGCCATTCGTGCACACTGGTTCGTCGTTGAGTACACCATCGCAGGCGCCCCTGTCTGTGATGCAGCGTCAAATGGCTCTGAGCACTATGGGACTCAACATCTTAGGTCATAAGTCCCCTAGAACTTAGAACTACGTAAACCTAACTAACCTAAGGACATCACACACACCCATGCCCGAGGCAGGATTCGAACCTGCGACCGTAGCAGTTCCGCGGTTCCGGACTGCAGCGCCAGAACCGCACGGCCACCGCGGCCGGCTGCAGCGTCAAGGGTAACCGCAGCCATGGTCTCCGAGCCGATAGTCCATGCTGCTGCAAACGTCGTCGAACTGTTCGTGGAGATGATTGTTGCTTGCAAACGTCCCCATCTGTTGACTCAGGGATCGAGACGTGGCTGCACGATCCGTTACAGCCATGTGGATAAGATGCCTGTCACCTCGACTGCTAGTGATGCGAGGCCGTTGGGATCCAGCACGGCGTTCCGTATTACCGTCCTGAACCCACCCATTCAATATTCTGCTAACAGTCATCGGATCTCGACCAACGCGAGCAGCAATGTCGTGATGCGATAAACCGCAATCGCGATAGGCTACAATCCGACCTTTATAGAAGTCGGAAACGTGATGGTACGTATTTCTCCTCCTTGCATGAGGCATCACAACAACGTTTCACCAGGCAACGCCGGTCAACTGTTGTTTGTGTATGAGAAATCGGTTGGAAACTTTCCTCATATCAGCACGTTGTAGGTGTCGCCTCCGGCGACAACCTTGTGTGAATGCTCTGAAAAGCTAATCATTTGCATATCACAGCATCTTCTTCCTGTCGGTTAAATTTCGCGTCTGTAGCAAGTCATCTTCGTGGTGTAGCAATTTTAATGGCCAGTAGTGTACATAAATTGTTTGGCGGACATTTTGGGCAGCAATCTATGGTTGTTTGCTGAAAATGCGATGGTGCATGGTAAGGCGTCGGCGTTGAGTGATTGTAAGAAGATACAAGACGATTTAGACAAAATTTCTAGTTGCTGTGATGAATGGCAGCTGGCTCTAAACGTGGAAAAATGTACGTTAATACGGATGAGTAGGAAGAACAAAGCTGCAATGTTCGGATACAGTAGTATTAGTGTCCTGCTTGACACAGTCAAGTCGGTTAAATATCTGGGCGTAACGTTGCAAAGAGGTATGAAATGGAACGCGCGTGTGAGAATTGTGGCAGAGAAGGGGAGTGGTTGACTACGGTTTATCGGAAGAATTTTAGGAAAGAGTGGTTCACCTGTAAAGGAGACTGCATGTAGGACGTTGGTGCTACTATTCTTGAGTACTGCTCGAGTGTTTGGGATCTGTACCAGGTCGGGCTGAAGGAAGACATTGAAGCAATTCAGAGGCGGAATTCTGGATTTTTTACTGGTAGGTTCAGACAACACGTAAATGTAACGGAGATGCTTTGGAAACTCATATGGGAATCCCTGCACACAAGACGACGTCCTTTTCGAGAAACACTACTGAAAAAATTTAGAGAGCCAGCATTTGAATCTGACTGCCGAACGATCCTACTGACGCCCATATACAGGGTGGTCCATTGATAGTGACCAGGCGAAATGTTTCACGAAATAAGCATGAAACGAAAAAACTACAAAGAACGAAACTCGTCTAGCTTGAAGGGGAAACCAGATGGCGCTATGGTTGGCCCGCTAGATGGCGCTGCCATAGGTCAAACGGATATCAACTGCGTTTTTTTTAAAATAGGAAACCCCATTTTTTATTACATATTCTACATCTACATCTACATCTACATTTATACTCCGCAAGCCACCCAACGGTGTGTGGCGGAGGGCACTTTACGTGCCACTGTCATTATCTCCCTTTCCTGTTCCAGTCGCGTATGGTTCGCGGGAAGAACGACTGTCTGAAAGCCTCTGTGCGCGCTCTAATCTCTCTAATTTTACATTCGTGATCTCCTCGGGAGGTATAAGTAGGGGGAAGCAATATATTCGATACCTCATCCAGAAACGCACCCTCTCGAAACCTGGCGAGCAAGCTACACCGCGATGCAGAGCGCCTCTCTTGCAGAGTCTGCCACTTGAGTTTGTTAAACATCTCCGTAACGCTATCACGGTTACCAAATAACCCTGTGACGAAACGCGCCGCTCTTCTTTGGATCTTCTCTATCTCCTCCGTCAACCCGATCTGGTACGGATCCCACACTGATGAGCAATACTCAAGTATAGGTCGAACGAGTGTTTTGTAAGCCACCTCCTTTGTTGATGGACTACATTTTCTAAGGACTCTCCCAATGAATCTCAACCTGGTACCCGCCTTACCAACAATTAATTTTATATGATCATTCCACTTCAAATCGTTCCGCACGCATACTCCCAGATATTTTACAGAAGTAACTGCTACCAGTGTTTGTTCCGCTATCATATAATCATACAATAAAGGATCCTTCTATCTATGTATTCGCAATACATTACATTTGTCTATGTTAAGGGTCAGTTGCCACTCCCTGCACCAAGTGCCTATCCGCTGCAGATCTTCCTGCATTTCGCTACAATTTTCTAATGCTGCAACTTCTCTGTATACTACAGCATCATCCGCGAAAAGCCGCATGGAACTTCCGACACTATCTACTAGGTCATTTATATATATTGTGAAAAGCAATGGTCCCATAACACTCCCCTGTGGCACGCCAGAGGTTACTTTAACGTCTGTAGATGTCTCTCCATTGAGAACAACATGCTGTGTTCTGTTTGCTAAAAACTCTTCAATCCAGCCACACAGCTGGTCTGATATTCCGTAGGCTCTTACTTTGTTTATCAGACGACAGTGCGGAACTGTATCGAACGCCTTCCGGAAGTCAAGGAAAATGGCATCTACCTGGGAGCCTGTATCTAATATTTTCTGGGTTTCATGAACAATTAATGCGAGTTGGGTTTCACACGATCGCTGTTTCCGGAATCCATGTTGATTCCTACATAGTAGATTCTGAGTTTCCAAAAACGACATGATACTCGAGCAAAAGACATGTTCTAAAATTCTACAACAGATCGACGTCAGAGAGATAGGTCTATAGTTTTGCGCATCTGCTCGACGACCCTTCTTGAAGACTGGGACTACCTGTGCTCTTTTCCAATCATTTGGAACCTTCTGTTCCTCTAGAGACTTGCGGTACACGGCTGTTAGAAGGGGGGCAAGTTCTTTTGCGTACTCTGTGTAGAATCGAATTGGTATCCCGTCAGGTCCAGTGGACTTTCCTCTGTTGAGTGATTCCAGTTGCTTTTCTATTCCTTGGACACTTATTTCAATGTCAGCCATTTTTTCGTTGGTGCGAGGATTTAGAGAAGGAACTGCAGTGCGGTCTTCCTCTGTGAAACAGCTTTGGAAAAAGGTGTTTAGTATTTCAGCTTTACGCTTGTCATCCTCTGTTTCAATGCCATCATCATCCCAGAGTGTCTGGACATGATGTTTCGAGCCACTTACTGATTTAACGTAAGACCAGAACTTCCTAGGATTTTCTGTCAAGTCGGTACCTAGTATTTTACTTTCGAATTCACTGAACGCTTCACGCATAGCCCTCCTTACGCTAACTTTGACATCGTTTAGCTTCTGTTTGTCTGAGAGGTTTTGGCTGCGTTTAAACTTGGAGTGAAGCTCTCTTTGCTTTCGCAGTAGTTTCCTAACTTTGTTGTTGTACCACGGTGGGTTTTTCCCGTCCCTCACAGTTTTGCTCGGCACGTACCTGTCTAAAACGCATTTAACGGTTGCCTTGAACTTTTTCCATAAACACTCAACATTGTCAGTGTCGGAACAGAAATTTTCGTTTTGATCTGTTAGGTAGTCTGAAATCTGCCTTCTATTACTCTTGCTAAACAGATAAACCTTCCTCCCTTTTTTTATATTCCTATTAACTTCCATATTCAGGGATGCTGCAACGGCCTTATGATCACTGATTCCCTGTTCTGCACTTACAGAGTCGAAAAGTTCGGGTCTGTTTGTTATCAGTAGGTCCAAGATGTTATCTCCACGAGTCGGTTCTCTGTTTAATTGCTCGAGGTAATTTTCGGATAGTGCACTCAGTGTAATGTCACTCGATGCTCTGTCCCTACCACCCGTCCTAAACATCTGAGTGTCCCAGTCTATATCTGGTAAATTGAAATCTCCACCTAAGACCATAACATGCTGAGAAAATTTATGTGAAATGTATTCCAAATTTTCTCTCAGTTGTTCTGCCACTAATGCTGCTGAGTCGGGGGGTCGGTAAAAGGAGCCAATTATTAACCTTGCTCGGTTGTTGAGTGTAACCTCCACCCATAATAATTCACAGGAACTATCCACTTCTACTTCACTACAGGATAAACTACTACTAACAGCGACGAACACTCCGCCACCGGTTGCATGCAATCTATCCTTTCTAAACACCGTCTGTGCCTTTGTAAAAATTTCGGCAGAATTTATCTCTGGCTTCAGCCAGCTTTCTGTACCTATAACGATTTCAGCTTCGGTGCTTTCTATCAGCGCTTGAAGTTCCGGTACTTTACCAACGCAGCTTCGACAGTTTACAATTACAATACCGATTGCTGCTTGGTCCCCGCATGTCCTGACTTTGCCCCGCACCCGTTGAGGCTGTTGCCCTTTCTGCACTTGCCCGAGGCCATCTAACCTAAAAAACCGCCCAGCCCACGCCACACAACCCCTGCTACCCGTGTAGCCGCTTGTTGCGTGTAGTGGACTCCTGACCTATCCAGCGGAACCCGAAACCCCACCACCCTATGGCGCAAGTCGAGGAATCTGCAGCCCACATGGTCGCAGAACCGTCTCAACCTCTGATTCAGACCCTCCACTCGGCTCTGTACCAAAGGTCCGCAGTCAGTCCTGTCGACGATGCTGCAGATGGTGAGCTCTGCTTTCATCCCGCTAGCGAGACTGGCAGTCTTCACCAAATCAGATAGCCGCCGGAAGCCAGAGAGGATTTCCTCCGATCCATAGCGACACACATCATTGGTGCCGACATGAGCGACCACCTGCAGATGGGTGCACCCTGTACCCTTCATGGCATCCGGAAGGACCCTTTCCACATCTGGAATGACTCCCCCCGGTATGCACACGGAGTGCACTTTGGTTTTCTTCCCCTCCCTTGCTGCCATATCCCTAAGGGGCCCCATTACGCGCCTGACGTTGGAGCTCCCAACTACCAGTAAGCCCACCCTCTGCGACTGCCCGGATCTTGCAGACTGAGGGGCAACCTCTGGAACAGGACAAGCAGCCATGTCAGGCTGAAGATCAGTATCAGCCTGAGACAGAGCCTGAAACCGGTTCGTCAGACAAACTGGAGAGGCCTTCCGTTCAGCCCTCCGGAATGCCTTTCGCCCCCTGCCACACCTTGAGACGACCTCCCACTCTACCACAGGTGAGGGATCAGCCTCAATGCGGGCAGTATCCCGGGCAACCACAGTCGTAGTCCGATCGGGGGATGCGTGGGACGAGCTGGCCGTCCCCGACAAACCCCCATCCGGACCCCCACAGTGATGCCCATTGGCAACAGCCTCAAGCTGTGTGACCGAAGCCAACACTGCCTGAAGCTGGGAGCGAAGGGATGCCAACTCAGCCTGCATCCGAACACAGCAGTTGCAGTCCCTATCCATGCTAAAAACTGTGCAAAGAACGTCTGAACTAATCTACAGAGAGCGCAAACAAAACGACACAAAATTGAAGCGGTTATTAAAATACAAGATTGCCTAGTAAATGCAGTAATGCTGCCACTTGTGCACTGCTGACACACTGCTCGGCGGCGGAAGGAGACTACGCGATTTAACACTATTCGAGTACTAAAACGTGATGCTACAACTCTCAAATACTATAATACGCCCGAAATTTATGAATTAAACAATGCAAGTACCAAAAACACGCAAAGAAATTAAGAATTAAACTATGTAACAAATGAGTGAGCTAGGAGTATACGACTTGCTGCTGCAGCTGCTTATCCAACGGCGGCAGGGAGCACACTGACTGTGACCAACCGACACTGGCCGTTCAAAACAAAAACAGTTGACAGACGACTACGCGAATTTACACTATTCAGGTACTAAAACGCGATGCTACAACTCTCAAATACTATAATACGCCCGAAATTTATGAATTAAACAATGCAAGTACCAAAAACACGCAAAGAAATTAAGAATTAAACTATGTAACAAATGAGTGAGCTAGGAGTATACGACTTGCTGCTGCAGCTGCTTATCCAACGGCGGCAGGGAGCATATTCGTCTCGTACGTAAAGAAATATGAATGTTTTAGTTCGACCACTTTTTCCGCTTTGTGATGGATGGCGCTGTAATAGTCACAAACGTGTAAGTACGTGGTATCACGTAACATTCCGCCAGTGCAGACGGTATTTGCTTCGTGATACATTACCCGTGTTAAAATGGACCGTTTACCAATTGCGGAAAAGGTCGATCTCGTGTTGATGTATGGCTATTGTGATCAAAATGCCCAACGGGCGTGTGCCATGTATGCAGCTCGGCTTGGACGACATCATCCAAGTGTCCGGACCGTTCGCCGGATAGTTACGTTATTTAAGGAAACAGGAAGTGTTCAGCCACATGTGAAACATCAACCACGACCTGCAACAAGTTATGATGACCAAGTAGGTGTTTTAGCTGCTGTCGCGGCTAATCCGCAGATCAGTAGCAAACAAACTGCGTGAGAATCGGGAATCTCAAAAACGTCGGTGTTGAGAATGCTACATCAACATCGATTGCACCCGTACCATACTTCCATGCACCAGCAATTGCATGGCGACGACTTTGAGCGTCGTGTACAGTTCTGCCACTGGGCACAAGAGAAATTACGGGACGATAACAGATTTTTTGCACGCGTTCTATTTAGCGACGAAGCGTCATTCGCCAACAGCGGTAACGTAAACCGGCGTAATATGCACTATTGGGCAACAGAAAATCCACGATGGCTGCGACAAGTGGAACATCAGCGACCTTGGCGGGTTAATGTATGGTGCGGCATTATGGGAGGAGGGATAATGGGCCTCCATTTTATCGACGGCAATCTAAATGGTGCAATGTATGCCGATTTCCTACGTAATGTTCTACCGATGCTACCACAAGATGTTTCACTGCATAACAGAATGGCGATGTACTTCCAACATGATGGATGTCCGGCACATAGCTCGCGTGCGGTTGAAGCGGTATTGAATAGCGTATTTCATGACAGGTGGATTGGTCGTCGAAGCACCATACCATGGCCCGCACGTTCACCGGATCTGACGTCCCCGGATTTTAGCACTGTCTGACTTACATCTGTTCCCGATAATGAAAGACCATCTGCGGGGACATCATTATGCTTCTGATGAAGACGTTGAGGGAATTGTGAGACTGTGGTTGTGGAAACAGAGTGTCGACTTCTTCCGTGACAGCTTCAGAAAACTTGTTCATCGTTGGCATAAATGTATCCTATTGGCTGGTGATTATGTGGACAAGTGACTACTGGTAATCAAAGATCACATTCTAAGGATTATTTCTGCGTTTGATTTATTAAAATATTTCCATCCACACCCAATTAACGAAGGTGGAGGTATTACTTTTCATTCAACCCTCGTAATTCCAGATTTTTGGGTACCCCCTCGTATTTACTCCTGAACTAAGTGGTCCATTTATGTAATTAGGATTATTTCTGCGTTTGATTTATTAAAATATTTCCATCCACACCCAATTAACGAAGGTGGAGGTATTACTTTTCATTCAACCCTCGTAATTCCAGATTTTTGGGTACCCCCTCGTATTTACTCCTGAACTAAGTGGTCCATTTATGTAATTCTTTCGTCATAAAAATGCCATGAAAAACGCAATCGTTGAGAAGAGTGTTGTTCTCCTCAGACTGCCACGTGAGAGAAATGCATGGTTGGCTGCTGTGAACCATGATGTACTGTTCACGTGATCAGAGCGTGACTAGCAGGCGGAGACACCGCACAAAGGTATGTGAGTGCGGCAGTCCGAAGGTCGCAGTCGGTAGGAGCCGGGAGGAGTCGGTGGACGTGGAAGAGGCAGCAAAATGGCTCTGAGCACTATGGGACTCAACTGCTGAGGTCATTAGTCCCCTAGAACTTAGAACTAGTTAAACCTAACTAACCTAAGGATATCACAAACATCCATGCCCGAGGCAGGATTCGAACCTGCGACCGTAGCGGTCTCGCGGTTCCAGACTGCAGCGCCAGAACCGCGCGGCCACTTCGGCCGGCGAAGAGGCAGCAAGAACAGCGTTTGATGACATTTGTGTGTGTGTGTGTGTGTGTGTGCAGAACTGACTAAATTAGCTATTCTAAAAGTACTGTCGAGGGTGCAGAAAGGACGTGAATGGCACGAGAGAACAACAGGTGAAGTGCTGTGTTTATTCCTGTGTTCACTGAAGTATCTGATGCCATTGACAAAGATGATGTAATTGGTAGGGGAGAGTGTTGTACCTAGTGGACAAAAAAATGGTTCAAATGGCTCTGAACACTATGGGACTTAACATCTGTGGTCATCAGTCCCCTAGAACTTAGAACTACTTAAACCTAACTAACCCAAGGACATCACACACATCCATGCCCGAGGCAGGATCCGAACCTGCGACCATAGCGGTCACTCGGTTCCAAACTGAAGCGCCTAGAACCGCATGGCCACACTGGCCGGCCCTAGTGGATATTGTACATAGGAATTCACTATGTTTTTCGGTCGGTACTTCATTTTAGAATCACATGATGGAATGTGCTCTAGAGACCACAATAAGCAATTCCTGCCATTTTCTACAGTCTGTGTCGCTGTTAGACATGAGGTCTTGTGTTGTGATGTATTTCTAAATATTTCTCATTTTACACATTTGAATGCTATATAATATATTTAAGTTATTTGAATATGTTGTAATACCTTCATGTTCAGAATATTTTGGTGAGTAAAATGCTATACATCTACAGGAGCACTTATATAACATGTGGAATCCTAGCTCTTTGAGTGACAAGTAAACGCCATAACAATTTATGTTATAGGGGCATGAACGATAATTTACATACTTACAATTTGATCCTCTTGTAACACTTGAGTTTTATTTTTGTGATATTTTTTCTACAGTAGGTTTGTAAAAATTCACCTTAACAACCACAAAATATTAGCATTAAATGTGGTCACCACAGCTATTCATCACCCCATTGCAGTAAACAAGTTCGACAGTTGTTGGTTCAATTTTGGTATAACTTTTTTTAATTTTCGTGATATCTCTTGAAACAGTTCTTGCCTGCTCTCAGGCAGAATGGTACTTTGCACTCTGTACACATCCACACAGTACAGGCGAGGGTTTCTTTGAAGTGTAAACTGCACCTTTCGTGGCGAATGCCTTCAACTACGCGTGACATCTGAGATAGTAAATTATTTTTGTATACAGAGGATGAAGCAGCAGCCACTGAAACTATTTTTTTAGCCAACAAATGCTTTTACATCTCTCGACAAAAGTGAATGTTGGGTCATAATCATCACTTTAATCACTGTCAACATTGTTATCACCAGAAGGAATTTCATCAAATAGTATTCAGTAACATTCTTCCTGCGTAATTGTTTTTTGGCGGACATACTCGGTGGAGAAGAAAGGCGATGGTCACCACTAAAAATACAGAAATCCTCCTATAAAGTATAGAAAATCCTAGTCGAATAAAAAGTAATATTAGCTTTAGATTTATGGAAGGTCAGGGTAAAAATATAAAGAATTACTACCAAAAGTAGCTGTATGAAGAGGATGTACTGAGGAAAATACATAACACTTCCACAAACAACACCAACAATCCATTAAACATCATCTTGTGTAGTAAATACGTGGCTAAGGTACTGCATTGTGATTGAATTTAGTCAACAATTAGTTGATTAGTTGAGGGAATTACCGCCCTTGAGCGGTAAGCTCAGAAAAATTATGGGGATAGCCACACTGACCACCACCTTTACAAAGCGTCTGCATAAGTGGTATGTTACAATGAGGCCTGCCCTTCAAAGAGTTAAGCCATACTTTGTCAGTTGTGTTGAAACATAGGAAGATCTCTTAACATGGAACATGTGATACTTGCAAATGAATTGAGTTTCTTTAATGTCTGAGTAATTCTACCTCTCTTAGTTTTAGTTTCCACTACCTTCTACTTAAAAATGTATTTAACGTGTAAACTTGTAAATCTTTGATAATACTTTGTCTTAATTTGACTTCACATACCGATTATTGGTGTATAATAGTTTAATAATGTAACAGATAGATCGCTTAAATACGAAACCGACAAGAGTTTCTCAATTGCAATGTTTTTAAATTTGGATAGAATATTTGTTTCTAGGTACTTTATCTTGTACCATGTTTTCATGTTTGAAAGATACTTTAGTTTTCGTGAGTAATTTTTGTAATTTCAGGAAAAGACTGCATCACATAAAAATTGAATGACATGATTTACAAATAGAATAATAAGATATATTAAACTTGTATTTTAGGGCTGGCTAGAGGCAGAAGTCTGGAAAGTGTATCAAGGTACAAGATTCTCCTCTACTATCCTGTATATTAATAGGAGGTGCAAGAAACGTTCTCTTCTTCTTCTTTTGCCTTTTCCTATTTTGGCAGTTTAGCATTGTTATAAGGTTTGGCCGTTTTGATGGTATCTAGTGGCTGTATTGCTTCCTGATCACATCAGTCTTCCTGGGACAGAATGCGTGTACTCCATCTGTCTACATCTAAAGAAAGCTTGTGCTCAAGTGAGAAAACGTTTGCTAAATATCCGACTAGCGTGTATCTGAGGTTGGTTGTGGCTACCAATCCTTTCACTGCCACAGACAAGCTCTCTGCATTCCGTGCTGAAGCCACTTTTGTTATGGCTGCACTGCTCCCAAATGCTGGTGCAAGTTCTGAGGGATGGCGTTCCAGCCGATATGAAATAGTTATCATCCGAGTTTTCGAACTACTAGGTGAAAAATTTTGATTTTTACTCATCTTACAGTCTGATATCTTCACTCGATGAAGGACTGAATTTCTCTTTGTTATATGCCATATTTACTGTGCTGCATCAAACTGAGTGTAACATTTCGCGAAATTTTAAAGATTTTTGCGGATGCAAAATCACATTGCACTAAATTAAATGTAGGTAAGAGATCTACGTTTTATTTAAAATTGAGAGCAATTGAATATCTCATTTAGTTCTTGAGTTACAGGGTTTTGTGTCTGAGGGATTGTAGAGCTCAATGAGCCCATTTGATTGCATAGCTTCTCTTATAAAATATGAAAACTAACCCATTTCTTTTATATATATTAGAAATATGTGCTATGTTTTTTAAAGGTATTGTTCGTAATTTCCTTATATATCTTAGTAGTAGTTGTTATAGGCTTATGTTCCTTGCTGTTGGCATAGCAGCTTGACATATATGTAAATGTGATTCAGTCATTGTAAATTATCAATCTGTCAATCTGTGTTTACAATAATGACATAATATGTACATTCTTATGTCTCATGGAATAATAATTCTATAAAGGAGATATTGAAATCTGCTAAACAAGTACTAAATAACTTTCTGTAATTCACTTTTTATAATTTACATAAATGTATAGACAAGTTCTAAATATTTTTAATATTCCTAATTTTGTAGGCTTCTGAAGAGGATAAATAAACCAGTCGATACCTGTAAAGCGAAATAAAAATATGTTTTCAACTGATGACTGAATTTTATCATACCGTTCACTTGAAAATAGCTATTATGGTACTACATACCACTCCAGAAGAGTGCTGCGTAACACTATGTATACCTTTCTGACAAATGATGATCATCAACAAATGAAACGATAGGCCTACAATGACTGCGTATGTAGGAGAGTGTAACTATTATGCGATTTTGTTGTGTATTCTGTATGTGGCGAGTCATCTCGAGGAACGTAATTAGTTTTTGAGATGAGACTGTAATCAAAGTAACTTCACAACAAAAAGTACCTGTGGGGGCGTTTGTGCATGCTCTGAGTATCGTCAGCCGAGGCTGGAGTGAAGCATCAGCCCTAGAGCAAGAGCCACAGTCGACAATGTTGAAATCAAATGGACGAAACAAGCAAAGATTTTGGAGTGTATCTTGTCATATTTGGATCTGTCAAGTTAATGTTTACTGTTCATACATCAGATCTGTTAAGAGAAGTCATGGTAATGTTCTTGTAGAAGGAATGGCTTATTATGAAAAATTAACTGATTTTTACTCGAAGATTTTTTGTGGCTACATCTGCAAAAAATCGTCGTATTTATTCCAGATGTATCTGATAATGTGTTACACAATCTAAGTTTCAGCAATATTACAGGCTGCAAAATCTGGTGGAGAAAGAGTCTATAAAGGTACACAACCATGGGCATTGATAAATAAGAAGGTGAGGTAAATACTATCCGATAATTACCGCTCACAAGAAAATTAATCATCAACATTGCAACATTACACTACACAGCCAAAACTGAGCTGTAGTGAAAAACAAAAATAAAAGGATATTATAAACCACGTAACGACAATCAGTACAGCAGTAAGTGGCACCACACATCCATATATAGTTGTACCGTGATAAGTGGCGCCCCACTTTGGGCGGTACTTATCATGGTATAACTATGTATGGTTGCACTTATCATGGGATAATTATATATTTTTATTTTTATAATTATATATTTTATGATTTTGTTTGGGGTGACTTTAAATATTGTGGGACAGCATGAGACTTTTAATTAACTTATACCGCGATAACACTCGTACAAACATCGGCTGCCCGGAAGTACATACGATATGATTTTCAAACTGAACGCACGACTCACCGCCTTCTAATAAACAGTTTGCGTGAGTGCTAGTACTTAGAAAAGAACATATGCGTATTCTTACGCAAACTGTAATTATTAATATGGGTCTCAGGGGCTACTGGTTATTTATGTACCAAACTACACAAAGATTAACTGAGATATTGCTGAGTTTATTGAATGGAATGATTTTCAATATTTCTTGTTCATTATTCGCAAATCAAAACTGGAGAGAATCTTATCTGCCGTTAGGCGGCCAAAATAAACATAGTGAACTCATTCAGTGCTGTGAATTTTGGTAAATGAAATCTATCACTACACTTTTTAACTTTGAAATTAATGAAAGATCAAAACTGAGAAGTCTCTCGCATTTGCATTTAATAACATGAATCGTCAGCGTAATGGCCGACCAAATGCTGCTAGGAAGAAGAGCTCCCCGCATCTCGAACTTCTGAAAAAAAACTTTGTTAATTATAATTAATGATTACTATCATGAGAGGTGTCCACTAAGTCAATAATACACACTTTCGAATAACAATTTCTATTACATTTTGCAAAAATACAGAAAAAAGAACATTAATTATTATCCAGCGCTACAATGGCGATCTACCTCTAGACGAAACAAAAAAGGAGAGAGTTCAGTCAAAGCATTGTCTCTGATCTTTATGGACTATGTTACACAGAGATTATACAAAAAACTGTGTCCTGTTCATTACATCGATATTTATGTTTTGATAACAATAACTTACGTTGTTTACTGTTGATATACATCGCGCAGACGTACTTAGTCTTAAGACAATTTATGATTCGCACGTCACATAACAAAAACTTCTTTTCCCTTTCTCCAAATGTCCATTTATGTGATGTACCGTCACAACTGCCGAAAGAGTCTTTGCTCTCTAAGGGGATTCACGGGTTTTTGAAAATTACGATGTGCCTCTTATCCAATGGTGTCCCACTAAACAGAAAGGCACCTCAGTGACATCTTCCAGCTGCTTGCGCCTCCTGGAGACAGTACAATGGAAGTATGTCCTCCAGCATGGTCCTACCAGGCCCATCAGATACCACTTGTAGCAGATCGTCTGTCAGTTCATACTGAAGACAATGGAAGTGGGCTGTCCTCTCGTGTCTAGCTGTTCTGCTAGGCTGAAGTTGCCTCACCAGAGGCCACCCCCAGCTGGTTGGGCTCCTGTTCCTCTTCCAGATGGTCAAATGGGGCCGCATCTGTGCAGTATAGCCTATTGGCCCACAAGCTGAGCGCCACCAGTTCCAGCAGGGTAAGCACGTTCGCCCCCACTGTGGACAAAAGGGCAGAAATCCCACATTGACACAAGCTCATATCACAAATGGCTCAACAGGCTGAAATTTAAATGCACCACAGATGCTTGCCACTAGAAGTGAGGTGTATAAAAGATCAAAACCAATGTCAGTTGTGCAAAGTGTTTGACATCTTCACAAGAATGAGTGTACATTATAGAGAGAGAAGATTAATATACACTCCTGGAAATTGAAATAAGAACGCCGTGAATTCATTGTCCCAGGAAGGGGAAACTTTATTGACACATTCCTGGGGTTAGATACATCACATGATCACACTGACAGAACCACAGGCACATAGACACAGGCAACAGAGCATGCACAATGTCGGCACTAGTACAGTGTATATCCACCTTTCGCAGCAATGCAGGCTGCTATTCTCCCATGGAGACGATCGTACAGATGCTGGATGTAGTCCTGTGGAACGGCTTGCCGTACCATTTCCACCTGGCGCCTCAGTTGGACCAGCGTTCGTGCTGGACGTGCAGACCGCGTGAGACGACGCTTCATCCGGTCCCAAACATGCTCAATGGGGGACAGATCCGGAGATCTTGCTGGCCAGGGTAGTTGACTTACACCTTCTAGAGCACGTTGGGTGGCACGGGATACATGCGGACGTGCATTGTCCTGTTGGAACAGCAAGTTCCCTTGCCGTTCTAGGAATGGTAGAACGATGGGTTCGATGACGGTTTGGATGTACCGTGCACTATTCAGTGTCCCCTCGACGATCACCAGTGGTGTACGGCCAGTGTAGGAGATCGCTCCCCACACCATGATGCCGGGTGTTGGCCCTGTGTGCCTCGGTCGTATGCAGTCCTGATTGTGGCGCTCACCTGCACGGCGCCAAACACGCATACGACCATCATTGGCACCAAGGCAGAAGCGACTCTCATCGCTGAAGACGACACGTCTCCATTCGTCCCTCCATTCACGCCTGTCGCGACACCTCTGGAGGCGGGCTGCACGATGTTGGGGCGTGAGCGGAAGACGGCCTAACGGTGTGCGGGACCGTAGCCCAGCTTCATGGAGACGGTTGCGAATGGTCCTCGCCGATACCCCAGGAGCAACAGTGTCCCTAATTTGCTGGGAAGTGGCGGTGCGGTCCCCTACGGCACTGCGTAGGATCCTACGGTCTTGGCGTGCATCCGTGCGTCGCTGCGGTCCGGTCCCAGGTCGACGGGCACGTGCACCTTCCGCCGACCACTGGCGACAACATCGATGTACTGTGGAGACCTAACGCCCCACGTGTTGAGCAATTCGGCGGTACGTCCACCCGGCCTCCCGCATGCCCACTATACGCCCTCGCTCAAAGTCCGTCAACTGCACATACGGTTCACGTCCACGCTGTCGCGACATGCTACCAGTGTTAAAGACTGCGATGGAGCTCCGTATGCCACGGCAAACTGGCTGACACTGACGGCGGCGGTGCACAAATGCTGCGCAGCTAGCGCCATTCGACGGCCAACACCGCGGTTCCTGGTGTGTCCGCTGTGCCGTGCGTGTAATCATTGCTTGTACAGCCCTCTCGCAGTGTCCGGAGCAAGTATGGTGGGTCTGACACACCGGTGTCAATGTGTTCTTTTTTCCATTTCCAGGAGTGTACAATACATCCAACAATTCGTAATGAGTAATTACAGGATGGTGATGGACTGTTATGAAACTCGTTGATTTATTCAAGACTGAAAGGCGAAACTGTGGAAATTTAAAAAAAAATCGATATTGGTAGATAATTTATAATTAACTAACTAGTATCGTATTTTGTAACATGCAAGTTACTTGAAAAGCTCAAATTTCTGTTCTGTTTGCCACATTTACTCAGAAAAAATACAATAAAGAATATGCACTGCCTGAACAAAAAAATTAAGCACCTAGAACACATGTTGGGGTATCAATGTAACAGGTACATACCATCGATGTGTGATTAGGATTTCAATTCTCTGTGCCATGTAGAATGGCCACCAGAGTGTCATAATGTTGTTCATGTTTAGTGTTGTGACCAGGCCTGTTAGGGTATATAAGGACAATGTCAGATGATGAGGGACCACTGTGGAGGACACATGCCACTTACTAGTGTGAGACAGCAGTGTCAGCACCTGATAGAGTTTGAAAAGGGTCCTTATTGTGTGTCTCCATTTGGGCGGGAGGTCGAATCATGGAATATTCAGATTTAATGTTATCCATATTTTGCATCTTCAAAGGTGGCTGTATTCAGTGCACTCGAGGTATGAATTAAAAAAACGCCTTCAGTCAAATTTTTTTGTTTTATTCAGTACACGATGCATTTCGGACCCTGTGGGTCCATCTTCAGGTGTAACTCGTCTTAATACACGCTTTATTTGTTCTCTTGAAAGAGATGAAATGCTGATTCCTATCACGAAAAGGTTTGATGTTATGTTACCAATTTCGTAAGTCAGACGCGGAAAATATGTGCGAAATAGCGGAAAAGATTAATAGCGTGAACTTATCAAAAAATCCAAGAAAAGCGTTTTTAACGTTTTAGCAACAGCATAAGTTTTTTTTCCTCCATCGTTTTCAAGTATATCACTTCATTCAAGAGACACATTCACATGCCCCAGTTGTCCTGCCTGTCAGACATTGCACAACATATGTTGGAAACGAAACATGTCATCAACACTCTAGAGAACAATTTGGAAGTATAACATAATGAAGCCACTGGCAGGACACTAAATCTATTAGAACAACTGGAGATATACCTCCACAAAATCAAAAAACGAGGATCGATGTTAAATGAACAAACAGATTTCGCAAGCCACAGGTATTTCAGTAATTTTAAAGATCTGTGCTAAAGTTATTTCCTGCATATGTCAATTGTTTCCTGCATATGTGAATTGTTTAATAATTATATCTTTAGTACTACGAAAAGTTCATCTTTGACCACACTATGTGCAAAAACATCTGTGAAATGTTTACAAACATGTGTTTGCAAATGTGCCTCTTGACTGAAGTGATGTGTTAGAAAACGGTGGAGGAAAAAAACCTTATGCCGTTGCTAAAACGTTAAAACGCTTTTCTTGGATTATTTGGTAAGTTTACACTATTCATCTTTTCCACTATTTCGCACATATTTTCCGTGTCTGACTTACGAAATTCGTAACGTCAAACCTTTTCGTGACAGGAATAAGCAT
This sequence comes from Schistocerca cancellata, assembly GCF_023864275.1. Taxonomy (NCBI): domain Eukaryota; kingdom Metazoa; phylum Arthropoda; class Insecta; order Orthoptera; family Acrididae; genus Schistocerca; species Schistocerca cancellata. Next base: position 52,643,859 of record NC_064635.1, on the reverse strand, counting down.
TTCATCTCATTCCAGAGAACATGTATGTTCCATACATCCTCCTAAACCACTGGACCAATTTCAACCAAACTTGGTACACATATCACTTACCGTCTAGAAAGGATCGCTGTGTGGGTAAGATCAAGCTACCTCTCAAAGGTGAGGGAGTGGAAGTGAAAAATCAGTGTAGCCCACGATGAGTGAATTCCCATATTTTAGTATTGGCGAATCAGAGCCCTTAGTGAAATGCAACAATCTTTACACGTAATTTCAAAGGTTATCGAAACTTTTTCTCGCTGAGAACCCCCATAAAATGATGAAAGATGATAAGTTTATCTGTTACTACATTTTAGTTGTTCATGCAGTAAAACTGACGCATGAAGCATGACGTTTCAATTTATTAGACCCTACTTTTTTACTACTAGTTGTTTTCGCGACACATTTGGCAGACAATATTTACATATACTACTGAAAGTACCAGAAAAATTAAATCGTTGTAAGACAGATCGCTCAGGAGATATGCGTCATAAACACTGAGATGCACGAGAAACTACCACATCATGCAAGATTTTTAATTTATTACCTTTATACAAATAACTATATTCACAAAACATTCCGCAGGTGGTAGTCACAAATACCATTCGATGTACCTGCATTCACACTTAAGTGCTAGGCAGAGGTTTCTTCGTACTAGCTTGAGACTCTTTGTCTACCATTCCACTCTCTAAATGCGCGTGGGAAAACTGAACTCTTAAATCTTTCTGTACGAGTTCTGATTTATATTTTTTTATTATGATGATCATTTCTCTGTGTGTTGGTTGGTGACATTAAAATACGGTCACATTCAGAGGAGGAGGTTGGTTCGAAGAACGAGGTCCCATGGCAAAATTGATGCCTCACGACGGGACCACAAGCAAGGGCAGTCGCTGCCTGATGCAGCGACGAATCAGAGACGTCGGCGCAGACACGGCCTCAAGAAGTACCGCACACCGCCGCTGCCGGAGGATTGCTTACGTCAGAGCGGAGCGGCGATTCAGCCGCAGACCGCAATCACGGCTTAGGACGACAGCGTTGCCTTATTTCAGATCCGGCAGCGCGAACGAAAAAATGGCTGACATCGAAATAAGTATCCAAGGAATAGAAAAGCAACTGAAATCACTCAACAGAGGAAAGTCCACTGGACCTGACGGGATACCAATTTTATTCTACACAGAGTACGCGAAAGAACTTGCCCCCTTCTAACAACCGTGTACCACAAGTCTCTAGAGCGGAAGGTTACAAATGACTGGAAAAGAGCACAGGTAGTTCCAGTTTTCAAGAAGGGTCGTCGAGCAGATGCGCAAAACTATAGGCCTATATCTCTGACATCGATCTGTTGTAGAATTTTAGAACATGTTTTTTTGCTTGCGTATCATGTCATTTCTGGAAACCCAGAATCTACTCTGTAGGAATCAACATGGATTCCGGAAACAGCGATCGTGTGAGACCCAACTCGCTTTATTTGTTCATGAGACCCAAAAATATTAGATACAGGCTCCCACGTAGATGCTATTTTTCTTGACTTCCGGAAGGCGTTCGATACAGTTCCGCACTGTCGCCTGATAAACAAAGTAAGAGCCTACGGAATATCAGACCAGCTGTGTGGCTGGATTGAAGAGTTTTTAGCAAACAGAACACAGCATGTTGTTCTCAATGGAGAGACGTCTACAGACGTTAAAGTAACCTCTGGGGAGTGTTATGGGACCATTGCTTTTCACAATATATATAAATGACCTAGTAGATAGTGTCGGAAGTTTCATGCGGCTTTTCGCGGATGATGCTGTAGTATACAGAGAAGTTGCAGCATTAGGAAATTGCAGCGAAATGCAGGAAGATCTGCGGCGGGTAGGCACTTGATGCACGGAGTGGCAACTGACCCTTAACATAGACAAATGTAATGTACTGCGAATACATAGATAGAAGGATCCTTTATTGTATGATTATATGATTGCGGCCGGCCGCGGTGGTCTAGCGGTTCTGGCGCTGCAGTCCGGAACCGCGGGACTGCTACGGTCGCAGGTTCGAATCCTGCCTCGGGCATGGGTGTGTGTGATGTCCTTAGGTTAGTTAGGTTTAAGTAGTTCTAAGTTCTAGGGGACTTATGACCTAAGATGTTGAGTCCCATAGTGCTCAGAGCCATTATATGATTGCGGAGCAAACACTGGTAGCAGTTCCTTCTGTAAAATATCTGGGAGTGTGCGTACGGAACGATTTGAAGTGGAATGATCATATAAAATTAATTGTTGGTAAGGCGGGTGCCAGGTTGAGATTCAATGGAAGAGTCCTTAGAAAGTGTAGTCCATCAACAAAACACTCGTTCGACCTATACTTGAGTATTGCTCATCAGTGTGCGATCCGTACCAGATCGGGTTGACGGAGGAGATAGAGAAGATCCAAAGAAGAGCGGCGCGTTTCGTCAGAGGGTTATTTGGTAAGCGTGATAGCGTTACGGAGATGTTTAGCAAACTCGAGTGGCAGACTCTGCAAGAGAGGCGCTCTGCATCGCGGTGTAGCTTGCTCGCCAGGTTTCGAGAGGGTGCGTTTCTGGATGAGGTATCGAATATATTGCTTCCCCCTACTTATACCTCCCGAGGAGATCACGAATGTAAAATTAGAGAGATTAGAGCGCGCACGGAGGCTTTCCGGCAGTCGTTCTTCCCGCGAACCATACGCGACTGGAACAGGAAAGGGAGGTAATGAGAGTGGCACATAAAGTGCCCTCCGTCACACACCGTTGGGTGGCTTGCGGAGTATAAATGTAGATGTAGATGCAGATGTAGATTGCAAGTCACAACTGTATAGCAAGTATAACTTGTATAACAAGTCATAAGTCAAGACTTTTTCTGTATTGCATTAAGTGAAAAAAGACACAGAGTCCAGCGACGTAACAAATACCTATGAGGCATGATGAAAAAATACGGTGAATGATTTTATTTGAAACAAAGTAATAACCGTACCTCCAATTTGATATAATCTCCTTCAAATTACTTTCGTTGGTAAGCAATGTGCTTATCCCAACGTTGAATCCATGACTGGAAGGCTTCTCTGCAAGAGCGGTCAGTTGCTTTGTCGTGGCCCTCTCAGCGTCAGGAATGTGTCAAAACGTTTACCTTTAATCACGGTTTTAATTGTTGTGACAATACAGTTGTCGCCTGGTGCTAAATCTGGTGAGTAAGGCGGATGCCGCAGACAGGAACTCTTTTTCCATCCGAAAACTAGAGAATCAACAGCGACGTATGGCACGGAGCACTGTGTTGATGTACGAGGGCAGTTCAATAAGTAATGCAACACATTTTTTTCTGAAACAGGGGTTGTTTTATTCAGCATTGAAATACACCAGGTTATTCCCCAATCTTTTAGCTACACAACTCTATTTTTCAACGTAATCTCCATTCAATGCTACGGCCTTACGCCACCTTGAAATGAGGGCCTGTATGCCTGCACGGTACCATTCCACTGGTCGATGTTGGAGCCAACGTCGTACTGCATCAATAACTTCTTCATCATCCGCGTAGTGCCTCCCACGGATTGCGTCCTTCATTGGGCCAAACATATGGAAATCCGACGGTGCGAGATCGGGGCTGTAGGGTGCATGAGGAAGAACAGTCCACTGAAGTTTTGTGAGCTCCTCTCGGGTGCGAAGACTTGTGTGAGGTCTTGCGTTGTCACGAAGAAGGAGAAGTTCGTTCAGATTTTTGTTCCTACGAACACGCTGAAGTCGTTTCTTCAATTTCTGAAGAGTAGCACAATACACTTCAGAGTTGATCGTTTGACCATGGGGAAGGACATCGAACAGAATAACCCCTTCAGCGTCCCAGAAGACTGTAACCGTGACTTTACCAGCTGAGGTATGGCTTTAAACTTTTTCTTGGTAGGGGAGTGGGTGTGGCGCCACTCCATTGATTGTCGTTTTGTTTCAGGTTCGAAGTGATGAACCCATGTTTCATCGCCTGTAACAATCTTTGACAAGAAATTGTCACCCTCAGCCACATGACGAGCAAGCAATTCCGCACAGATGGTTCTCCTTTGCTCTTTATGGTGTTCGGTTAGACAACGAGGGACCCAGCGGGAACAAACCTTTGAATATCCCAACTGGTGAACAATTGTGACAGCACTACCAACAGAGATGTCAAGTTGAGCACTGAGTTGTTTGATGGTGATCCGTCAATCATCTCGAACGAGTGTGTTCGCACGCTCTGCCATTGCAGGAGTCACAGCTGTGCACGGCCGGCCCGCACGCGGGAGATCAGACAGTCTTGCTTGACCTTGCGGCGATGATGACACACGCTTTGCCCAACGACTCACCGTGATTTTGTCCACTGCCAGATCACCGTAGACATTCTGCAAGCGCCTATGAATATCTGAGATGTCCTGGTTTTCCGCCAAAAGAAACTCGATCACTGCCCGTTGTTTGCAACGCACATCCGTTACAGACGCCATTTTAACAGCTCCGTACAGCGCTGCCACCTGTCGGAAGTCAATGAAACTATACGAGACGAAGCGGGAATGTTTGAAAATATTCCACAAGAAATTTCCGGTTTTTTTCAACCAAAATTGGCCGAGAAAAAAAATGTGTTGCATTACTTATTGAACTGCCCTCGTAGAAGGAAGCCTTTGGCCCATTTTTCTGCTCTCTTTCTTCGTACATCGTTTCGCAAATATTGCAGTTCGCCATTGTAAAATTCGGCGTCACGATCGCTCCCCTTGGAACGAACTATGACCACACTATGTCCTCAATAACAAAAAAAAAAAAAAAAAAAAAAATACCAACGATATTTAATTTTGGCTGACGTGCCGTTTTATGGCGAGGGGATCCATTTTTTTGTTTTTTTGTTTTATTGGGAACCGAAAGTTTTGGTCTCAGGATCATACCCATAGACCAGCTACAATTTTGGACATGAAGTCCAGATACGAATGCAAACGATCCTTCAACTCAGTGCAAACTGACGCACGATGTTCCTTCTGTTCATCACTCAAAAGTCTGGGAACAAATTTTGCACTCACTCGTCTCATTTGCAAACTATCGGTTAAAATGCGTTGCACGGACCCGTGCAAGGTGCTAATTTCTTCCGTGAGCTCTTGAATAGTTATTCGCCTGTTTGAACCGACAATTTTTGCTACTTTTTGTGCGTTTCTTTCTGTTTTTGAGGTTAATCTAGGTGCCGAACGCTCCTCGTCTCGTACCGACTCATTTCCACTTTTAAAACGCTCATCCCAATCGTAAACAGTCTTCAGAGTTACAATATTACCGCCATAAATCAGTTTCAACATTTCATTAGTTGCTTTAGCACTCTTTTGCAAATTGAAATGTAACTTAATGTTCGTGCGTTGTTCGAAATCTAAGATGCGCGACAGACACGGTATTCAAAATCTCATTCTAGCGTCTCTGGATATAGAGTGTCAGAACGCGTTCCAGCTTGCCGTTGCCTGTTTCAGAGGATCAGGCTGCCGAAAAACTACGTCAAATGGTAGTAGCGTCAGCAGTTAATGCTAAAAAAATTCGTTCACCGTATTTTTCGATCATACCTCGTATATTCCTGCGGACATGGTTTGTTTCCAAGTATTACAGATTGTTCAAGTTGTAATAAATTGACCCAGTATTTTGTGTATGTTGCAGTATCCACTCTACCTCATCCAGAAGTAAGTCTAGGTTTGCTAGAGCCCATTACAGTGCCGACGCAAATATCTTTAATGTATTTTTCTCCGGCGCTATGTCCCTATTTGAGATTTCAAAGTTCTGCACCCTCGCTGTCGGGCAGAGGATCAAGTTTGGTGTCGCTGAATGTCCCCTTTCAAGACGAAAACCTTTTGCACTGCTTGACAATTGCTAAGGACCAGAGACAGTGTTTGACAAGAATAATCACAGGGAACTATGGACGAAATGAAACTCAGTAGATACGTAATAGAGGTGGAGAGCTGTATTTATAATGAAAAATCGTACATATTTCACCTCATGGGAAAGCAGAATAACAGAGACAAATAACGTTCAGGTCAGACTCCCAACATAAAGGTCGCTATCGGACTCTCAGTGAGGAATATGCCCTACTCGGGCACCAATGCACATTTTGCTCCTGTTATTCATGCTGGTTGCCAAATTGTTAAGGAGTCCTTAGGGGATATTGTCCCAGTCCTCTCTCAAAGAGGTTTTCAGTTCTTGCACGGTTTTGGTAGCGGTTTCGTTGAGAGACACGCCTGCCAAGAGAATTCCAGGAATCCTCTATAGGGCTTAGGTCCGGAGAGTGACAGGGCCATTACATATGTTGAATATCTTCAGTTTCCAGTGTGTCCGAAACACGCCTGCGAAGAGAATCCCAGGAATCCTCTATAGGACTTCGGTCCGGAGAGTAACTGGGCCAGTCCATATGTTGATGTGTGGGCTGTCAGTGTGATCCATAAACAGGAAGTTGGGAACTATTATACCCCTAAACAGACGGACTTGGTCCAGAATAATCTCCATGTAATACTGCTGTGCTGTGACAGCAAAGATAAGCAGCGGTATTTGGCCTTTGTGCATAATGCCTGCACACACCGTAACACATAGGCTGTACCGAAGACTTTCATGAATATTCTGTGATGTGTAAAGTGTGCTCTGATTGTTGCCAGCATCATATTTAAAGTACCAGGGAAGCAGGTTGCTAGCCTTACTTGCCCCGAGTCCCATTGAGCTTTACCCCTAACGGATGAGGGACTAACCGGTGGATTTGGTACTCTTTGCCGTATGAGCACAAAGGTGACCACGACTCAGAATATGTCCGAGATGCCCAGCCTTATTCCAAAGTAACTGGTATCCCGACTGTCGGGACCACTTACTTGGCCACTCATACGTTGCCCGTGGTTCATGAACTAGGATATGACTACAGGAACCCACACCATGAACCAGTCTTCGAAAGGGAGGTAAGAAGGAAATGACAAGTATTTTGGACAGGTCAGGAAAACTGCTGGTGAATCCTGTGGATGCCTTGGGCAGATGGAGGGAATATTTTGAAGAGTCGCTCAATGTAGGTGAAAATGCGATCAGTAATGTTTCAGATTTCGAGGTAGAATGGGATAGGAATGATGATGGAAATAGGATCACATTTGAGGAAGTGGAAAAAATGGTCAATAGATTGCAGTGCAATAAAGCGGCTGGGGTGGATGAAATTAAGTCGGAACTCATCAAATACAGTGGAATGTCAGATCTTAAATGGCTACACAGGATAATTGAAATGGCCTGGGAGTCGGGACAGGTTCCGTCAGACTGGACAAAAGCAGTAATCACACCAATCTTTAAACATGGAAACAGAAAAGATTGTAATAACTACAGAGGTATCTCTTTAATCAGCGTTGTGGGTAAAATCTTCGCAGGTATTGTTGAAAGGAAAGTGCGAGTATTAGTTGAGGACCAATTGGGTGAAAATCAGTGTGGGTTTAGGCCTCTTAGAGGTTGTCAGGACCAGATCTTTAGCTTACGGCAAATAATGGAGAATTGTTATGAGTGGAACAGGGAATTGTATCTATGCTTTATAGATCTAGAAAAGGCATATGACCGGGTTCCTAGGAGGAAGTTATTGTCTATTCTACAAGATTATGGAATAGGAGGCAAACTTTTGCAAGCAATTAAAGGTCTTTACATGGATAGTCAGGCAGCAGTTATTTGACGGTAAATTGAGCTCATGGTTCAGAGTAGTTTCAGGGGTAAGACAAGGCTGCAACCTGTCTCCACTGTTGTTCATATTATTTATGGATCATATGTTGAAAACAATAGACTGGCTGGGTGAGATTAAGATATGTGAACACAAAATAAGCCGTCTTGCATATGCGGATGACTTAGTTGTGATGGCAGATTCGATTGAAAGTTTGCAAAGTAATATTTCAGAGCTAGACCAGAAATGTAAGGACTATGGTATGAAGATTAGCATCTCCAAAACGAAAGAAATGTCAGTGGGAAAGAAATATAAACGGATTGAGTGCCAAATAGGAGGAACAAAGTTAGAACAGGTGGACGGTTTCAAGTACTTAGGATGCATATTCTCACAGGATGGCAACATAGTGAAAGAACTGGAAGCGAGGTGTAGCAAAGCTAATGCAGTGAGCGCTCAGCTACGATCTACTCTCTTCTGCAAGAAGGAAGTCAGTACCAAGACTAAGTTAGCTGTGCACCGTTCAATCTTTCGACCAACTTTGTTGTATGGGAGCGAAAGCTGGGTGGATTCAGGTTACCTTATCAACAAGGTTGAGCTTACGGATATGAAAGTAGCTAGGATGATTGCAGGTACTAGTAGATGGGAACAATGGCAGGAGGGTGTCCACAATGAGGAAATCAAAGAAAAACTGGGAATGAACTCTATAGATGTAGCAGTCAGAGCGAACAGGCTTAGATGGTGGGGTCATGTTACACGCATGGGAGAAGCAAGGTTACCCAAGAGACTCATGGATTCAGCAGTAGAGGGTAGGAGGAGTCGGGGCAGACCGAGGAGAAGGTACCTGGATTCGGTTAAGAATGATTTTGAAGTAATAGGTTTAACATCAGAAGAGGCACCAATGTTAGCACTGAATAGGGGATCATGGAGGAACTGTATAAGGGGGGCTATGCTCCAGACTGAACGCTGAAAGGCATAATCAGTCTTAAATGATGATGATGTGTAAAGTGTGCCTGTCTTTCTCTACACTAACTGGTGACCAGAATCACTTGCCACAGTGAAGCGAAATTCGTCGGAGAACATCACTCTGGACCACTGTTGCTGACCCAAATTAACACGCACCCTGCACAAACGACCCAACACCCTTGCCGCAGTGGTAACACCGGTTCCCGTCATATCACTGAAGTTAAGCGCAATCGGGCTGGGCTAGCGCTTGGATGGGTGACCATCCGGTCTGCCGAGCTCTGTCAGCAAGCGGGGTGCACTCAGCCCTTGTGAGGCAAACTGAGGAGCTACTTGATTGAGAAGTAGCGGCTCCGGTCTGGGAAACTGACATAGAGCGGTGTGCTGACCACATGACCCTCCATATCCGCATCCAGTGACGCCTGTGGGTTGAGGATGACACGGCGGCCTGTCGGTACTTTTGGACCTTCATGGCCTGTGCGAGAGGAGGATGGCATGGTTGAAATGGGATGCATTTAACAGACTTCTGAGCATACAACACCATGCTGATTTAATCGCTACGAAATGATTCTGGCAGAGATATGCGTTCCAGTCTTGGTTGCAAGGTTTGCAACGATCTGTCTGGAGGTGGAAGGATTGTTTCTTTTCGCCACTAGTGCTATGTATCGATTCTCTTGCAGTGTGATAGTCCGCCTACCAGCAGCGGCATGTTTTCGCATTGCATTTTCACCATTAACGGCTTTTTCCCAATCCCGAGATGACAGTTTTGGGCACATCCGTGACCGTGGCCACAGTAGTGACACTTTGGCTGCCTTCTTAGCCGTCCAGCACAACACCCTTCGTTCAACACTACACTGCGTGAACTGTGGAATGCTAAGAGGATTCATCCACTGGCTTCGCTGCATTAATAAGTCCCGCCCTCTATATATTTTTTTGCTAACATTGGTTGGCTGTTGTAAAGCGAATTGACGACTGTTCAGTAGCAAATGACTATTGTTTGTTAGCAAGTGTCAGCAGTTCCTTAGCAGCTGCCGAGAGTTCTTCCGGGTTCTAAGGCCGTGGTCCATGGAACTCTTCTATCCATGACGTTTCGTCCAAAGCTACGTTGGACATCTTCGGAGGTGCTCCTGGTTGCCGACAAGATTCAGCACAACCAGGAGCACCTCTGAAGATGTCCAGCGTAGCTTTGGACGAAACGTCAGTGATAGAAGAGTTCCATGGACCACGGTCATACAACCCGGAAGCATTCTCGGCAGCTGAAACATCCGGTCATGAAGGCCTTCACTGTATCTTCCGTAACAGTTGTAAAGTAGTGTACAGTGAGGCAGTATGGCGTACAGGAGAATAAAAAAGGGCAGTGCACTAGCGAAGCCGTCAAATGCACTCAGGAGATTCATGTGAAAAGGTTGCTGACGTGATTACGGCCGCGCGACGGATTAACAGACTTTCAATGCGGAATGGTAATTGGAGCTATACGCATGGGGCACTCCATTAGGGAAATCAGTTCAAATGGTTCAAATGGCTCTGAGCACTATGGGACTTAACTTTTGAGGTCATCAGGCCCCTGGAACTTAGAACTACTTAAACCTAACTAACCTAAGGACACCACACACGTCCACGCCCGAGGCAGGATTCGAACCTGCGACCGTAGCGGTCGCGCGGTTCCAGACTGTAGCGCCTAGAACCGCTCGGCCACTCCGGCCGGCTGGGAAATCAGTATTTTGGGATCCACAGTGCCTGGGGTACGCCGAGAACACCAAACTTCTGGCATTACATCTTTCCACGGACAATGCAGTGGCGACGGCCTTCACTTAATGACCGAGAGCAACGGCATTCGCTTAGAGTTCTCAGTGCTGACATACAAGCAACAATACATTACATAACTGTAGAAATGAGAGACGTACGACAATCGTATGCGTTAGAACAGTGCGCAGGAATTTGGCGTTAATGGGCTGTGGCAGCAGACGACCGAAGTGAGTGCCTTTTTTTTTTGTAGCAGCACGACTTCGGCTGCAGCGTCTTTCCTGGGCTCGTGACCATATTGGTTGGATCATGTTGTTGTTGTGGTCTTCAGTCCTGAGACTGGTTTGACGCAGCTCTCCATGCTACTCAATCCTGTGCAAGCTTCTTCATCTTCCAGTACCTACAGCAACCTACATCCTTCTGAATCTGCTTAGTGTATTCATCTCTTGGCCTCCCCCTACGATTTTTACCCTCCACGCTGCCCTCCAATACTAAATTGGTGATCCGTTGATGCCTCAGAACATGTCCTACCAACCGATCCCTTCTTCTGGTCAAGTTGTGCCACAAACTTCTCTTCTCCCCAATCCTATTCAATACTTCCTCATTAGTTATGTGATCTACCCATCTAAACTTCAGCATTCTTCTGTAGCACCACATTTCGAAAGCCTCTATTCTCTTCTTGTCCAAACTATTTACCGTCCATGTTTCACTTCCATACATCGCTACACTCCATACAAATACTTTCAGAAATGACTTCCTGACACTTAAATCAATACTGGATGTTAACAAATTTCTCTTCTTCAGAAACGCTGTCCTTGCCATTGCCAGTCTACATTTTATATCCTCTCTACTTCGACTGTCATCAGTTATTTTGCTCCCCAAATAGCAAAACTCCTTTACTACTTTAAGTGTCTCATTTCCTAATCTAATTCCCTCAGCATCACCCGACTTAGTCGTGACCATATTGGTTGGATCATAGACGACTGGAAAACCGTCGCCCGGTCACAAGAGTCCCGATTTCAGCTGGTAAGAGCCGACGGTAGGGTTCGAGCGTGGCAGAAACTCTATGGAGCCGTGGACCCCAGTTGCTAACAAGGCACCGTGTAAGCTGGTGGTGGGTACATACTGATGCGGGCTGTGTTTACATGGCCCAACTGAACCGATAACTGACTGGCTACTTGGACACCATTTGCAGCCATTCATGAACTTCATGTTCCCCGACAACAAAGGAATTGTAACTGGGCCACAATTGTTCACGATTGGTTTGAAGAACGTTGCTATATAGCTAGAGAAGGCCGAAATGCACGCGTTTAACTCAAACGGCTGGCTGAGGTCTGAAACAGGATACGGAATGAATGTTATAAAGAAAAGTACGTAGCTGCTGGAATACTTAACTTTAATCCATTATTTGTATACAGATTCTTTATGATACAAGTGAGACTCTCTCTAGAATTGGTTAATGGCGCCTTGCTAGGTCGTAGCCATGGACTTAGCTGAAGGCTATTCTAACTGTCTCTCGGCAAATGAGAGAAAGGCTTCGTCAGTGTAGTCGCTAGCAAAGTCGTCCGTACAACTGGGGCGAGTGCTAGTACGTCTCTCTAGACCTGCCGTGTGGTGGCGCTCGGTCTGCGATCACTGACAGTGGCGACACGCGGGTCCGACATGTACTAATGGACCGCGACCGATTTAAAGTTACCACCTAGCAAGTGTGGTGTCTGGCGGTGACACCACAAACGTTCTGGACGATACAGGTGAATGATTTGGTGACCCAACGTGAATCCTAACGAACATTTACAGGACAACCGAGAAGTCAGTTTCTGCACAAAATCCTCCACTGGCAGCACTGTCGCAGTTATGGACGGCTTTAGAGGCAGCATGGCTCAATTTTTCTGCACAGGACTTCGAACGACTTGTTGAGTCCACGTTACGTCGAGTTGCTGTACTACGAGGGTCACTCCAAAAGAAATGCACACTATTTTTGTAAAAATACAGTTTTCATTCTGCATGTGTGAAAGTTTTACAGTGTGTAGATACATCCTTTCCGCTTGTTTTCAAACTTAGTTCAACCTCTTCCCGCGAGTGGCGCCGTCACAGCATGTCTTCAACAGGGCTGCTACACTTGAAGTTCGTCAGAAGCAACATGCTGTCATAGAATTCCTGTGCTGTGAAAACGAGACAGTGGGAAACATCCACAAGAGGTTTAAAAAGGTGTATGGAGATACCGCTGTCGATCGCAGTATAGGTAATCGGTGGGCAAGCAGGTTACGTGATGAAAGCGGGCACGGCAATATTGAGGATTGTCCCCGCAGCGGCAGGCGTCGTACAGCACACACTCCAGACAATGTGTGGAGAGTTAACGAATTGGTGACTGCTGACAGACGCTTCACAGTGGACGAATTGTCACGCTACGTTGGGATAGGGGAAGGAAGTGTTTGCAGAATACTGGAAGTGTTGGCGTTAAAAAAGGTTTGTGCCAGGTGGGTTCCCAGGATGTTGACAGTGGCTTACAAAGGAACAAGAAAAACGGTATGCAGCGAACTTTTGGAACAATACGAGAATGGTGGAGATGAATTTCTTGGAAGAATTGTGACAGATGATAAAACATGGCTCCATCATTTTTCACCAGAAACGAAGAGGCAATCAGTGGAGTGGCATCATGCAAATGCACTCATGAAAAAAAATTCCAAAACCACACCTTCTGCTGGAAAAGTTATGGCTACGGTGTTTTTCGATTCTGAAGGACTCTTGCTTGTGGACACCATGCCAAGTGAAACCACCTTAAATTCTGATGCATATGTGACAACACTGAAGAAACTTCAAGCTCAACTGAGTTGTGTTCGACCACATCGGCAAAAGCAGGATGTTTTGCTGTTCCACGACAATGCACGGCCACATGTCAGTCAAAAAACCGTGGAAGCGATCACAAAACTCGGATGTAAAGTTCGCAAGCGGCAAGACGCAGTCAATACCTTCGCTGCGCAGTGCCGATGGTACTGTTACCGACAACTGTGCCGCTAAAGCGGAGTTATTGAACGCAGTTTTCCGAAATTCTTTCACCAGGGAAGACGAATGGAATATTCCAGAATTTGAAACACGAACAGCTGCTAGCATGAGTTTCTTAGAAGTACATACCTTAGGGGTTGCGAAGCAACCCAAATCGCTTGAAACGGGCAAGTCTTCAGGTCCAGATTGTATACCGATTAGGTTCCTTTCAGATTACGCTGATACAATAGCTCCCTACTTAGCAATCATATACAACCGCTCACTCACCGATAGATCTGTACCTACAGATAGGAGAATTGCGCAGGTCGCACCAGTGTTTAAGAAGGGTAGTAGGAGTAATCCATCGAACTACAGACCTATATCACTGACGTCGGTTTGCAGTAGGGGTTTGGAGCATATACTGTAGTCAAACATTATGAATCACCTCGAAGGGAACGATCTATTGATTCGTAATCAGCATGGTTTCAGAAAACATCGTTCTTGTGCAACGCAGCTAGCTCTTTATTCGCACGAAGTAATGGCCGCTATCGATAGGGGATCTCAAGTTGATCCCGTATTTATAGATTTCCGGAAAGCTTTTGGCACCGTTCCTCACAAGCGGCTTCTAAACAAGCTGCGGGCCTATGGGGTATCGTCTCAGTTGTGCGACTGGATTCGTGATTTCCTGTCAGGAAGGTCGCAGTTCGTAGTAATAGACGGCAAATCATCGAATAAAACTGAAGTGATATCAGGTGTTCCCCAGGGAAGCGTCCTGGGACCTCTGCTGTTCTTGATCTATATAAATGACCTGGGTGACAATCTGAGCAGTTCTCTTAGGTTGTTCGCAGATGATTCTGTAATTTACCGTCTAGTAAGGTCATCCGAAGACCAGTATCAGTTGCAAAGCGATTTAGAAAAGATTGCTGTATGGTGTGGCAGGTGGCAGTTGCTAAATAACGAAAAGTGTGAGGTGATCCACACGAGTTCCAAAAGAAATCCGTTGGAATTCGATTACTCGATAAATAGTACAATTCTCAAGGCTGTCAATTCAACTAAGTACCTGGGTGTTAAAATTACGAACAACTTCAGTTGGAAAGACTACATAGATAATATTGTGGGGAAGGCGAGCCAAAGGTTGCATTTCATTGGCAGGACACTTAGAAGATGCAACAAGTCTACTAAAGAGACAGCTTACACTACACTCGTTCGTCCTCTGTTGGAATATTGCTGCGCGGTGTGGGATCCTTACCAGGTGGGATTGACGGAGGACATCGAAAGGGTGCAAAAAAGGGCAGCTCGTTTTGTATTATCACGTAATAGGGGAGAGAGTGTGGCAGATATGATATGCGAGTTGGGATGGAAGTCATTAAAACAAAGACGTTTTTCGTTGCAGCGAGATCTATTTACAAAATTTCAGTCACCAACTTTCTCTTCCAAATGCGAAAATATTTTGTTGAGCCCAACCTACATAGGTAGGTACGATCATCAAAATAAAATAAGAGAAATCAGAGCTCGAACAGAAAGTTTTAGGTGTTCGTTTTTCCTGCGCGCTGTTCGGGAATGGAATGGTATAGAGATAGTATGATTGTGGTTCGATGAACCCTCTGCCAAGCACTTAAATGTGAATTGTAGAGTAATCATGTAGATGTAGATGTAGATGTAGATGGACAGCACTGAAACACCCGCCTTACAGTCCTGACTTAGCTCCATGTGACTATCAGCTCTTTGGGAAACTGAAAGACTCTCTTCGTGGAACAAGGTTCGAAGATGATGACTCACTTGTGCACGCTGCCAAACAGTGGCTCCAACAAGTTGGTCCAGAATTTTACCGTGCGGTTATACAGGCTCTGGTTCCAAAATGGAGGTTGAGAGGGATGGAGATTATGTTGAGAAATGAAAATATTGTTCCTAAAGGATGTATCTACACACTGTAAAACTTTCAAACACGTAGAATAAAAGATGGATTTAAAAAAAATAGTGTGCATTTCTTTTGGAGTGACCCTCGTTGTTGTTGTGGTCTTCAGTCCTGAGACTGGTTTGGTGTAGCTCTCCATGCTACTCTATCCTGTGCAAGCTTCTTCATATCCCAGTACGTGCTGCAGCCTACATCCTTCCGTTTCTGCTTAGTGTATTCATCTCTTGGTCTCCCTCTGTGATTTTTACCCTCCACGCTGCACTCCAGAACTAAATTGTTGATCCCTTGATGCCTCAGAACATGTCCTACCAACCGATCCCTTCTTCTAGTCAAGTTGTGCCATAAACTTCTCTTCTCCCCAATTCTATTCAGTACCTCCTCATTAGTTATGTGATCTACCCATCTAAACTTCAGCATTCTTCTGTAGCGCCAAATTTCGAAAGCTTCTATTCTCTTCTTGTCTAAATTATTTATCGTTCACGTTTCACTTCCATACACGGCTACACTCCATACAAATACTTTCATAAATGACTTCCTGACACTTAAATCTATACTCGATGTTAACAAATTTCTCTTCTTCAGAAACGCTTTCCTTGCCATTTCCAGTCTACATTTTATATCCTCTCTACTTCGACTGTCATCAGTTGTTTTGCTCCCCAAATAGCAAAACTCCTTTACTACTTTAAGTGTCTCATTTCCTAATCTAATTCCCTCAGCATCACCCGACTTAATTCGACCACATTCCATTATCCTCGTTTTGCTTTTGTTGGTGTTCATCTTATATCCTCCTTTCAAGACACTGTCCATTCCGTTCAACTGCTCTTCCAAGCCCTTTGCTGTGTCTGACAGAATTACAATGTCATCGGCGAACCTCAAAGTTTTTATCTCTTCTCCATGGATTTTAAATCGTTAAAGATTCCCCTCCGATTCGACTAACGTCATCAGTTGTTCTGGTACCTTCCATTCTAGGTTGGATTCTTAGTGGAAGCAAATCAAGCACCACGGCTAACCTTGTGACGGCAAACTACATCAGTTTAGTGACAGCGACAACAACAGACGATATTTTACGACGTTTCTGGAATTCAGAAACAATGGGAATCACAGAAGATGAAACAACAACTCTGAATCAGAAGGAATTGGCGTTATTGCAAGATTTCTCAAAATCCTACTGTATCGAAGACAAAAGAAGAGTGGTGTCTTTCCCCAGAAAACCCAACGTTATGTTATCTAATAATCTTCAGCAAGCAGAGAAGAGATTTGCTTCAATGGAGAAAGAATTTACGAAGGACAAGAAACTGAAAGAAATTTACGAGGCGCAAATGATAGAACACATCAAGAAGAAACATGTGGAAGTCACCCCTTCCGGACAGAAATTGCGTGACACATTTTATCTGCCACAACATTTAGTAAAGAAAAAAAAGTTAGGTGTCATCAAATGGAGGATTGTATTTGATGGTTCGTCGCACGACCAGAATGCACGTTCATTGAATGACTCTTTAGAAATAGGTCCTAATTTCCTTCCTGACATTCTTTCAATATTACTGAGATATCGTCTACATCAAGTAGCCTTAATTGCCGATATCAAACAAGCATTTCTACAGTTAGTTCTTCACAGGAAAGATAGAGATCTCGCGAGGTTTTTTTGGTACAAAGTAATAGTAGATCGACAAGGAAACTATATTACAACTGACGAAAGGATTACATACCGCTTCACCCGGCTACCGTTCGGACTTACCTGCAGTCTGTTTCTTCTTGCAGCCACACTGAAAGAACTTGCTGTAATGCACAAAGCGAATTTTCCGCAAGCTGCTTTACTTGTTGAAGATAATATGTACATGGATGATTTTGTAGCAGGTGCTAAAGATGACAATAACGTAATTAACTTATATTATGAGCTTACATCACTCATGGGACAGATCAGTCTGCCAATGGCAAAGTGGGCCACAAATTCAAGCCAACTGATTGGAATATGGCAATTAGAAGGTGTCATAAACACTACAGATACGGAGGTACTGGGAGTCCACTGGAACACACAGACTGATATGCTCAGTGTTGTTCACAGCAATGTTACCGACAATGTTATAAATCGTCCTGCCACTAAGCGAGAAGTACTACGAAACACTGCTAGATTCTATGACCCACTGGGTTTGTTGTCGCCTGTGTCCCTCACTGCAAAAATAATTTTTCAAGAAATTTGGTCAAGAGGAATTGAAATGGATGAGCTTTTACCCCTTTATCTTAGCAAACGCTGGCGAATGTGGGTATCAACATTGGCATCATGTTCACACATAAAAATTCCCCGATGGGTTGGTGTATCTGAAAACACTGAGCCAGAAATCCGTGTCTTCTGCGACGCATCAGAAAAGGCCTACGGAGCAGTCCTTTACGTACGGTGCACCACAACAAATATGGTATCAGTCCATTTAGTTTGCAGTAAAAACCGACTAGCTCCCATCAGAAAAATAACTCTTCCACGGCTGGAACTTCTAGCGACACTTCTTGGATCAAGACTACTTCATTATTTCTGTAAGGCCACGAGCTATAATGCAAGTCGTGCAACATTATGGACTGACTCAACTGTAGCCTTAGGATGGATACAACATGACCCTAATCTATGGAAAACCTTTGTGTCAAACCGTGTTACGGCAATACAACGACTAACAAATCCGTCACAGTGGAGGCACTGCCCTGGTGACGAAAATCCAGCTGATCTAACCTCCAGAGGTACCACAGCAGATAAACTTCACCATGCTTCTGTATGGTTCCATGGACCTGTTTGGTTAACAAAGAACAGAACACAGTGGCCTCGAATTTTACAGACGGAAGAGCACTCCTTGCCAGAAAAGAAGAAATTAACAGACCAAGTCTTCATGGTACAAACAACGATTCCTATTTTAACAGCTACACGGTACAGTAGCTATTTCAAGCTGTTAAGAGTTACAGGATGGGCACTTCGCTTTAAACGGAACTTATTGAAAGAAAACAGAACACCTGGAGAACTAACAGCATCAGATTTGGGCGAAGCACGCACTTCTGGATTCAAGTTGTTCAACAGCAGCATTCTGCGCTCGCACTGCATGCACTATACAACAACATGCCTCTACCACTTAATTCTCAGATAGCTCGCTACAACCCATTCTTGGATAATGGTCTTATTCGTCTCGGTGGACGGCTGCAGTTTGCAGAATTAACAAGAGATCAACGCCACCCGATTCTTCTTGATGGACATCATCATTTCACACGTTTACTGATCCAGCAGACTCACATTCGTTTGCATCACCTTGGAGTAAACATAGTGTTATCTGAACTGAGAACAGAATTCTGGATCCTTAGAGCTCGACAGGCGATTAAACATGTTCTACACCGTTGCCTGCCTTGTAAGATGGTGAAAGCTCACGTTGTTCAACAAACTGAGGCCCCATTACCAGCTGAACGAGTTTCACCACTGAAACCATTTACAGTAACAGGTATTGACTTTGCTGGTCCATTATATGTAAGGACATATTACGAAGAAAGCGTATATTGCTCTATTCACATGCGCAACAACACGAGCCATACACCTGGAACTATTCTCGGATACGTCAACTGACAGATTTCTTCAAGCCCTACAAAGGTTTGTCGGAAGACAAGGAGTGCCCAGCACAATTTACACTGATAACGGCCCGCATCTCGTGGTCGTGCGGTAGCGTTCTCGCTTCCCACGCCCGGGTTCCCGGGTTCGATTCCCGGCGGGGTCAGGGATTTTCTCTGCCTCGTGATGACTGGGTGTTGTGTGCTGTCCTTAGGTTAGTTAGGTTTAAGTAGTTCTAAGTTCTAGGGGACTGATGACCGTACCAGTTGTCCCATAGTGCTCAGAGCCATTTGAACCATTTTTTGCCACTGATAACGCTACTACCTTCCATGCAGGGCACTTAGAGCTGAAAGAGCTCTGGCAGGCTCTCATGGCAAGCAAGACGCACAAGTACCTCGCCCAGCAAGCCATCACTTGAAAATTCATCGCCCCACACGCGCCTTGGTGGGGAGGATTCTGGGAACGGTGGTGGGATCTGTCAAACGCTGCCTGAGAAAAGTTTTAGGACAGTCACAGTTGGACGAAGAGGGTCTCAACACAATCCTGGTCAGAATAGAAGCAGCAGTAAACTCTAGACCAATTACGCAAGGGGAGAGGAATCTGAGCCACTGACGCCTGCACATTTCCTTGTAGGTGATCGACTCACAACACTACCTACTGGTCCAGAATCAGAAAGGACTGGTCCAAGGAATTTCAGTGGCTGCAGAAGATGGTAGAACACTTCTGGAACAGGTGGAAGAAAGAATATCTGATCCTGCTCAAAAACTTCCATGAAACTCATCAACCAAGGCCAGGTTCAGGAAGACTCCAGCTGGGCGATGCCGTTCTTCTACAAGAGGATGTTCGCCCACGACACATGTGGAGGAAGGCGCGGATAGAAGATCTTCATGAAGGAAGAGATGGGAAAATACGAACTGTAACCTTACGAACTTCAGAAGGATCCATAATGTGACGCCCCGTTCAACTGGTCATTCCTCTAGAAGTTGACCAGGGTGGGGAAGGTGTTGCGGGTTGATATTTGTAATTATAGGCACTCTGGAAACATTGATTATCCTTGAATTAATGTTTTATATTCCATGATGTACGTTCCTTGGAGAGAAATAAATTACTGTTGTATTGGAATCACGGTGTTGTGTGTCCATAATACCTACTCCGAACTTTTCTTTTGTTTCCTTTACTGCTTGCTCAATATACAGATTGAATAACATTGGGGATAGGCTACAACCCTGTCTCACTCCCTTCCCAACCACTGCTTCCCTTTCACGTCCCTCGACTCTTATAACTGCCATCTGCTTTCTGTACAAATTGTAAATAGCCTTTCGCTCCCTGTATTTTACCCCTGCCACCTTCAGAATTTGAAAGAGAGTATTCCAGTCAACATTGTCAAAAGCTTTCTCTAAGTCTACAAATGCTAGAAACGTAGGTTTGCCTTTTCTTAATCTTTCTTCTAAGATAAGTCGTAGGTTCGGTATTGCCTCACGTGTTCCAACAATTCTACGGAATCCAAACTGATCTTCCCCGAGGTCGGCTCCTACCAGTTTTTCCATACGTCTGTAAAGAATTCGCGTTAGTATTTTGCGGCTGTGACTTATTAAACTGATACTTCGGTAATTTTCACATCCGTCAACACCTGCTTTCTTTGGGAGTGACTATCGTATCTTTGGGAAACTGAAAGACTCTCTTCGTGCAACAAGGTTTGAAGATGGTGACTCCCTTGTGCACGTTGCCAAACAGTGACTCCAACAGCTTGGTCCAGAATTTTACCGTGCGGGTATACAGGCGTTGGTTCCAAGATGGTGTAAGGCAGTTGAGAGGGATGGAAATTACGTGGAGAAATGAAAATATTGTTCCTAAAAGCTGTATCTACACACGGTAAAACTTTCAAACATATAGAATAAAAGATGGATTAAAAAAAGATAGTGTGCATCTCTTTTGGAGTGACCCTCGTTGTTGTTGTTGTGGTCTTCAGTCCTGAGACTGGTTTGATGGAGCTCTCCATGCTACTCTATCCTGTACAAGCTTCTTCATCTCCCAGTACCTACTGCAGCCTACATCCTTCTGAATCTGCTTAGTTTATTCATCTCTTGGTCTCCCTCTTCGATTTTTATCCTCCATGCTGCCCTCCAATACTAAATTGGTGATCCCTCGATGTCTCAGAACATATCCTACCAACCGATCCCTTCTTCTAGTCACTTTGTGCTACAAACTTCTCTTCTCCCCAATCCTGTTCAATACCCCCCATTAGTTATGTGATCCACCCATCTAATCTTCAGCATTCTTCTGTAGCACCACATTTCGAATGCTTCTATTCTCTTCTTGTCCAAACTATTTATCGTCCATGTTTCACTTCCATACATGACTACACTCCATACAAATACTTTCAGAAACGACTTCCTGACACTTAAATCTATACTCGATGTTAACAAATTTCTCTTCTTCAGAAACGCTTTCCTTGTCATTGCCAGTCTACATTTTATATCCTCTCTACTTCGACTGTCATCAGTTATTTTGCTCCCCAATAGCAAAACTCCTTTACACCTTTAAGAGTCTCATTTCCTAATGTAATTCCCTCAGCATCACCCGACTTAAGTCGACTACATTCCATTATCCTCGTTTTGCTTTTGTTGATGTTCATCTTATACCCTCCTTTCAAGACACTGTCAATTCCGTTCAACCGCTCTTCCAAGTCCTTTGCTGTCTCTGGCAAAATTACGAGGTTTTGAAGATGATGACTCCCTGGTGCACGCTGCCAAACAGTGGCTCCAACAGGTTGGTCCAGAATTCAAACACTATTGGTTTGCATGAGTAATGGTTAAGAGTCCAGTGCAGTCCAGACCACAGGTTGCAAAATACACTACTGATCATTAAAACCTCAAAGGTTTTATTACTTCTCCATGGGTTTCAATACCTACTCCGAAATTTTCTTTTGTTTCCTTTACTGCTTGCTCAATATACAGATTGAATAACATTGGGGATAGGCTACAACCCTGTCTCACTCCCTTCCCAACCACTGCTTCCCTTTCATACCCCTCGACTCTTATAACTGCCATCTGGTTTCTGTACAAATTGTAAATAACCTTTCGCTCCCTGTATTTTACCCCTGCCACCTTCAGAATCTGAAAGAGAGCCTCGCATGTGGAGAAAAATGAGGTCCGAAACGATACTTGGAGGTACAGGGTGTTTCAAAAATGACCGGTATATTTGAAACGGCAATAAAAACTAAACGAGCAGCGATAGAAATACACCGTTTGTTGCAATATGCTTGGGACAACAGTACATTTTCAGGCAGACAGACTTTCAAAATTACAGTAGTTACAATTTTCAACAACAGATGGCGCTGCGGTCTGGGAAACTCTATAGTACGATATTTTCCACATATCCACCATGCGTAGCAATAATATGGCGTAGTCTCTGAATGAAATTACCCGAAACCTTTGACAACGTGTCTGGCGGAATGGCTTCACATGCAGATGAGATGTACTGCTTCAGCTGTTCAATAGTTTCTGGATTCTGGCGCTACACCTGGTCTTTCAAGTGTCCGCACAGAAAGAAGTCACAAGGGTTCATGTCTGGCGAATAGGGAGGCCAATCCACGCCGCCTCCTGTATGTTTCGGATAGCACAAAGCAATCACACGATCATCGAAATATTCATTCAGGAAATTAAAGACGTCGGCCGTGCGATGTGGCCGGGCACCATCTTGCATAAACCACGAGGTATTCGCAGTGTCGTCTAAGGCAGTTTGTACCGCCACAAATTCACGAAGAATGTCCAGATAGCGTGATGCAGTAATCGTTTCGGATCTGAAAAATGGGCCAATGATTCCTTTGGAAGAAATGGCGGCCCAGACCAGTACTTTTTGAGGATGCAGGGACGATGGGACTGCAACATGGGGCTTTTCGGTTCCCCATTTGCGCCAGTTCTGTTTATTGACGAAGCCGTCCAGGTAAAAGTAAGCTTCGTCAGTAAACCAAATGCTGCCCACATGCATATCGCCGTCATCAATCCTGTGCACTATATCGTTAGCGAATGTCTCTCGTGCAGCAATGGTAGCGGCGCTGAGGGGTTGCCGCATTTGAATTTTGTAGGGATAGAGGTGAAAACTCTGGCGCATGAGACGATACGTGGACGTTGGCGTCATTTGGACCGCAGCTGCAACACGGCGAACGGAAACCCGAGGCCGCTGTCGGATCACCTGCTGCACTAGCTGCGCGTTGCCCTCTGCGGTTGCCGTACGCGGTCGCCCTACCTTTCCAGCACGTTCATCCGTCACGTTCCCAGTCCGTTGAAATTTTTCAAACAGATCCTTTATTGTATCGCTTTTCGGTCCTTTGGTTACATTAAACCCCCGTTGAAAACTTCGTCTTGTTGCAACAACACTGTGTTCTAGGCGGTGGAATTCCAACACCAGAAAAATCCTCTGTTCTAAGGAATAAACCATGTTGTCTACAGCACACTTGCACGTTGTGAACAGCAAACGCTTACAGCAGAAAGACGACGTACAGAATGGCGCACCCACAGACTGCGTTGTCTTCTATATCTTTCACATCACTTGCAGCGCCATCTGTTGTTGAAAATTGTAACTACTGTAATTTCGAAAGTTTGTCCGCCTGAAAATGTACTGTTGTCCCAAGCATATTGCAACAAACGGTGTATTTCTATCGCTGCTTGTTTAGTTTTTATTGCCGTTTCAAATATACCGGTCATTTTTGAAACACCCTGTACAATCTCAGTGAATTATGACCGTTTTTGAATCTGATTTATAGTTTTCCAGATATTTCTAAACCAATTTCAAATGCTCAACCTAGTGTACAGGGAACCCCATGCGCCTTTTATCCAATCGCGATAACTGAAAGGTCCCCCTCCATGCACCCCCCCCCCCCACTCCCAGAAGAGAGAAGAGGCGTTAGTGGGTACTGACTGCGGCTCCAGAAGGACGGCGAGAAGGCCCCAGAGCAGGGGAACAGCGCCGCGACGCTGTCCGCGGCGGCGCCCTGCAACTCAGCCGCCAGCATCGTGAGCTCGAGTGCGAGGAACTTGTGCGAGGCGTCGCCTCCGCCGGGCAGCCGGAGGCGCGCCAGCAGCTGCACCACCATCTGCGTGCCCCAGCCCGCCACCAGCACAGACCCCACCTTCAGGGGCTCCAGGTACGGCCACACCCTGTCCAGCAGCCTCTGCAACACGACGTGCACCGTGGGCTGTCGGATGGATTGTTTGGGGGAGGAGACCAGGCAGCGAGGTCATCGGTCTCGTCGGATTAGGGAAGGACGTCGGCCGTGCCTTTTAAAAGGAACCATCCCAGCATTTGAACAATACCTGAAGAAAACATAAACAGTCTGGAAATCTTAAGGAAAGTTAACGATTATAAAAGGAAATGGAAAAGATGAGAGAAAATTTGTTGGATATGTCATCCAATCACAAAGAAAGCAGGTGTTGACAGATGTGAAAATTACCGAACTATCAGTTTAATAAGTCACAGCTGCAAAATACTAACACGAATTCTTTACATACCAATGGAAAAACTAGTAGAAGCCGACCTCGGGGAAGATCAGTTTGGATTCCGTAGAAACACTGGAACACGTGAGGCAATACTGACCTTACGACTTATCTTAGAAAAAAGATTAAGGTAGGCAAACCTACGTTTCTAGCATTTGTAGACTTAGAGAAAGCTTTTGACAATGTTGACTGGAATACTCTCTTTGAAATTCTGAAGGTGGCAGAGGTAAAATACAGGGAGCGAAAGGCTATTTACAATTTGTACAGAAACCAGATGGCAGTTATAAGAGTCGAGGGACATGAAAGGGAAGCAGTGGTTGGGAAGGGAGTAAGACAGGGTTGTAGCCTCTCCCCGATGTTATTCAATCTGTATATTGAGCAAGCAGTAAAGGAAACAAAAGAAAAATTCGAAGTAGGTATTAAAGTCCATGGAGAAGAAATAAAAACTTTGAGGTTCGCCGATGAAATTGTAATTCTGTCAGAGACAGCAAAGGACTTGGAAGAGCAGTTGAATGGAATTGACAGTGTCTTGAAAGGAGGATATAAGATGAACATCAACAAAAGCAAAACAAGGATAATGGAATGTAGTCTAATTAAGTCGGGTGATGCTGAGAGAATTAGATCAGGAAATGAGGCACTTAAAGTAGTAAAGGAGTTTTGCTATTTGGGGAGCAAAATAACTGATGATGGTCGAAGTAGAGAGGATATAAAATGTAGACTGGCAATGGCAAGGAAAGCGTTTCTGAAGAAGAGAAATTTATTAACATCCAGTATTGATTTAAGTGTCAGGAAGTCATTTCTGAAAGTATTCGTATGGAGTGTAGTCATGTATGGAAGTGAAACATGGACGATAAATAGTTTGGACAAGAAGAGAATAGAAGCTTTCGAAATGTGGTGCTACAGAAGAACGCTGAAGATTAGATTGGTAGATCACATAACTAATGAGGAAGTATTGAATAGGATTGGGGAGAAGAGAAGTTTGTGGCACAACTTGACCAGAAGAAGGGATCGGTTGGTAGGACATGTTCTGAGGCATCAGGGGATCACCAATTTAGTATTGGAGGGCAGCGTGGAGGGTAATAATCGTAGAGGGAGACCAAGAGATGAATACACTAAGCAGATTCAGAAGGATGTAGGTTGCAGTAGGTACTGGGAGATGAAGAAGCTTGCACAGGATAGAGTAGCATGGAGAGCTGCATCAAACCAGTCTCAGGACTGAAGACCACAACAACAACAACATGTCATCATGTACAATACTTTCACCATTAACATTCTTGAAGTGCTGGGAAAGGAGAGGACGTTCTAGGATGAAGCATTTGGAAGAAATCGAGAAGAGGATAGGATGTGACAGTTACAAGTGAAACAAACAGCCGATGACAGAAGAGAGTAGTTGCATAGACAAGGCATTAGCCTCTAGAATATGTAGTACACAATGTTGGAAGCTTCGAGAGACAGTCTGCAGACTATACAAGCTATCCACGAATGAAGTGGCTTACAAAGAGCCTATTCTTGAGTAATTTTCATCAGTTTGGGCTCCGTATGAGGTGAGACTTACGAGAGAAGTAAAGAAAATCCAACGCAGAGCGGCGCGTTTCGTCACGGGGTAGTTTAGTCGACGAGAAAGTATTACAGGGATGCTCAATAAACTCCAGTGGCAGAAGCTGCAAGAGAGCATCACGGAGAGGTTTACTCTTGAAATTTAGAGAGAATATTTTCTGGGAAGAGTCTGACGACATGTTACCTCCTCTCGCAAAATGACCACAATGAGAAAATTCGAGAAGTTAGAGGTACGAGGGGCAGTTGGAAAATAAGTTTCCCCTCTCGATTGTAGGCAGAGTTGTGTTGGGTTGGGTTGTTTTGGGGGAAGAGACCAAACTGCGAGGTCATCGGTCTCATCGGTTTAGGGAAGGACAGGGAAGGAAGTCGGCCGTGCCCTTTCAAAGCAAACATCCCGGCATTTGC
This sequence comes from Schistocerca cancellata, assembly GCF_023864275.1. Lineage (NCBI taxonomy): Eukaryota > Metazoa > Arthropoda > Insecta > Orthoptera > Acrididae > Schistocerca > Schistocerca cancellata. The sequence goes on along the minus strand of NC_064635.1, from coordinate 52,617,591 downwards.
CTGGAGCGATTTAGGGAAATCACGGAAAACCTAAATCAGGATGTTCGGACGCGGGATTAAACCGTCGTCCTCCCGAATGCGAGTCCAGTGTGCTAGCCACTGCTCCACCTCACTCGGTCCCATGGGCTGTGAAAATCTTCTATGGTAGGTGCTCTGCAGTATGTAAGTACACTGGTGGACAAAATGAAAAGGTGGGTAACATTTACTCTAATGATGTGGGGAAATACTGGAGAAACATAAATGAAAATAGGTATGTGTGTGATTTATTGTATGACAGTCATTTGTACAGAACAGCAGTTCAAATGCTATTGGTTAGCGTGAGTAATGGTTAAGAGTCCAATGCGGTCCAGACCACAGGTTGCAAAATACACTATTTGACCATTAAAATTGCTACACCAAGCAGAAATGCAGATGATAAACGGGTATTCATTGGACAAATATATTACACTAGAACTGACATGTGATTACATTTTCACGCAATTTGGGTGCATAGATCCTGAGAAATCAGTACCCAGAACAACCACCTCTGGCCGTAATAACGGCCTTGATACGCCTGGGCATTGAGTCAAACAGAGCTTGGATGGCGTGTACAGGTACAGCTGCCCATGCAGCTTCAACACGATACCACAGTTCATCCAGAGTAGTGACTGGCGTATTGTGACGAGCCAGTTGCTTGGCCACCATTGACCAGACATTTTCAGTTGGTGAGAGATCTGGAGAATGTGCTGGCCAAGGCAGCAGTCGAACATTTTCTGTATCCAGACAGACCCGTACCGGACCTGCAACATGCGATCGTGCATTATCCTGCTGAAATGTAGGGTTTCGCAGGGATCGAATGAAGGGTAGAGCCACGGGTCGTAAAACATCTGAAATGTAGTCCACTGTTCAAAGTGCCGTCAGTGCAAACAAGAGGTGACCGAGACGTGTAACTAATGGCATCCCATACTGTCACGCCGGGGGATACGCCAGTATGGCGATGACGAATACATGCGTCCAATTTACGTTCACGCGATGTCGCCAAACACGGATGCGACCATCATGATGCTGTAAACAGAATCTGGATTCATCCGAAAAAACGACGTTTTGCCATTCGTGCACCAGGGTTCGTCGTTGAGTACACCATCGCAGGCTCTCCTGTCTGTGATTCAGCGTCAAGAGTAACCGCAACCACGGTCTCCTAGCTGATAGTCCATGCTGCTGCCAACGTCGTCCAACTGTTCGTGCAGATGGTTGTTGTCTTGCAAACGTCCCCATCTGTTGACTCAGGGATCGAGACGTGGCTGCACGATCCGTTACAGCCATTCGGATAAGATGCCTGTCATCTCGACTGCTAGTGATACGAGGCCGTTTGGATCCAGCACGGCGTTCCGTATTACCCTCCTGAACCCACCGATTCCATATTCTGCTAACAGTCATTGGATCTCGACCAACGCGAGCAGCAATGTCGCGATACGATAAACCGCAATCGCGATAGGCTACAATCCGACCTTTATCAAAGTCGGAAACGTGGTGGTACGCATTTCTCCTCCTTACAACGTTTCACCAGGCAACGCTAGTCAACTGCTGTTTGTGTATGAGAAATCGGTTGGAAACGTTCCTCATGTCAGCACGTTGTAGGTGTCGCCACTGGCACCAGCCTTGTGTGAATGCTCTCAAAAACTAATCATTTGCATATCACAGCATCTTCTTCCTGTCGGTTAAATTTCGCGTCTGTAGCACGTCATCTTCATGGTGTAGCAATTTTAATGGCCATTAGTCTGTGAGAACGTGGTTATTATGGCGTGTGGTCGCACAGACAGACACACAGCATGGGCTACAAATGGCCATACTGTTAACAAGCGAGTTCAGGAGTGCCTGTGGAAGTCGTATCCACTCCTCCTCTAGAACTGAATGGTTCTGCGTTTGGTGCGGCATGTTGCAACTGCACTTCCAAGAGCATCCCAAGCATGTTCAATAGGGTCAGGTGAGGTGATTTAGTCAGCCGTCATACGGTGAATGTCCCCACTTTGCAGATATTCAGTAACCACTTGGGCTCTATCTGGTCTTGTTGATCATCCATAAAAATGAACTGAGGCCAACAGCACCACAGACAGGTCACACATAACGCTCTAGGATCTCTCGTCTGGACCTCTGGGCAATCACAGAACTAACACATGTAGTGGTGAGCGGTTATCATGTACGATCCCTGCCCAAATCAGCACATCTCCATCACCATATGTGTCCCTTTGCCGGATGTTGCGGGGATGGCGTCGTGTCCGACATTCCCTCCATATGAAGACTCGCCCAGAATCAGGTTATAAACTGAAGCTGGACTCAGCCATAAAGGGAACATTAGCCCACTGAAGCTGTGTCCAATGCCTGTGTTGTACGCACCATTGTAAATGCTCTCTTTTGTGGGAGGATGTGAGTATGATGGGCACAGTTGGCTTTCTGGTGTACAGCCCTGTCTAAATATGCAGCCTTCTGGCAACTATCTTCCTGGTTACGGCAGCAGGGTCACAAGAGATTTGTGTTGCTGAAGTCCTCCTCTGGCACTTCGCTGAAAGCACGAAATTCCAGTCGTCATTGATTGTTATGGCCTTATCCCGGTCTTCTGGTAACTGCCGCACTGGTTTTAAACTGTTTCCACAAACTTGAGACAAAACTTGGTGTTACATCCAGTTCTCTTGCAACCTGAGCCGAGACTGCCCTGCCTCGAGCCTCCTATGATTCTCCATCTCATACCGTCGTCTAAGCGATGAGGTGTACTCGTTTCAACTAAACAAACAGAAAGGAAATAACATTAGTCACGGAAGGTTATAACAATCTCTACTGTACTGCAGAGCGGGCGTAGGCTGTAGCTACATAGACATTTATACCTCCTGCTGGCGTTGGGTTACCCACACGAATTCGTAACCTTATCTACCCAACTCCATGAGCCACACTGTTTTCATATGACACCCACACTCCTAGTTTTGTGTGTTTTTGTTTCGGAAAAATGCGGGAAAATGGTACCCGTCTCTTAATTTTGTCTACCAGTGTATTTGTGAAAAGACGCCTTGCTGTACAGCACGAGCTGTATGTAAAAATATTTATTTGCCAGACCAGTATTAGGGCACACAGCTTATCGTCAGTGGCAACTGATACAGCAGACAGACTACTAAATTAAACCAGAAAATAATCCCCAACAATGTCATCGCTACAAACTGAACAATGTAATTCCTTTGGACAAATGAGATTACTTCATGGAGGTATGTTCCATGTTTCTAACTAAATGAAAGGAAGTTTGTTTTTTGCATACAAGTTTGCATACAGTTGCATACAAGTCATATATATATATATACACCCCAACATTACACACATATATATATATATATATATATAATGTTGTGGTTACAAACATGGTAGTATGTTAGATTTTCTCATTATCGTTTGGTGTTTCTTACGATTTCCAATATTACTAGTCCATGTATATGGTCATGGAGATGTACTCATTCGGTCTCCATATTCCAGCTGGCCGATTTCTGACGTTTCCGAACCCCCCCCCCTCCCCCCCCCCCCCGCCTCCGCATTTATTACATCACTTGCACTTTTCGTTGTGTGATCAACACGTGAGTGTTTACAGTGTGTAGTGTTGCTAGCTGTAGCTGGGTGTCTATCTTTTATCTTTTTTGTGTGGTGCGTGTGGTTTGATATTTTTCGTTTGTTTTGTGTATGTGTATTTTTCTAATGTGTGGGTTACTTTCTTTATGTAAGTGGATATTCATGTGCGGGTATGCGGAGGGAGGTGAGAGAGAGAGAGAAAGGGTGGGAAGAGGAAGATCCATCAATTATTTATTCCACACACACACAATTATCAACTCAAATAATGAATAACACATCCACAGATTTTTTAAAAAAAAAGCAATCTCACAAATAATGACATATTCACACATAACAAAATACATACACACACACAGACACACAACAAATGAGAAATATCAAACCACACAAGCAACACAAACAAAAGACGGGAGATAAACACACAGTGGCAGCTGACAACACTAAACACTGTAAATACTCACATGAAAAGTGCAAGTGATCTGCTGTAATAAATGTCGAGGGAAAACGCCAGAAATCGGCCAGCTGGAATATGGATACCGAATGAATACATCTGAAACCAACAGTCGTATGCTGGATTATATGGCATATCCAAGTTACATAAAGATAGTGTTACAATACGCCCAGTAGTGTCATCCTTCTCTATTCTATTTTACCTACTAGGGAAAGAGATTGATTATGTCATTAAAAAGAAAACCAGTTCTAAACCTATGGCTCTTCTTGACCAAAACGCCATCCAGTTCCAAACCAGTATCGTTCCATGTCACTAATTTGTTTACAGATGTTGCTACTGATGACTCTATAAACACATAACACATCTTTCACACAAATCCAAAGTAAATCCATCAGAATTACATGACATAATCGATAGTACTCAGATTACTGCTAGTTTCAAATCAAATATTATAATCAATCTGATGTCCTAGCTGTGTGTTTACCTCTTAGTCCTACACTATCTTAAATTTTTATGGACAATTTTGAACAATTTTCCTACTGAAAGTGCCAGTGAACTGGGAAATTATATACTAGTTCAGACATATCGATGATGTTCTTTGTTTGTGAACCCGTACCACTACGATTTGATACATCACTACAGCATTTGAACTTATAAAAAAATTCAGTTCACACTGGAGCTGGGAGGCTGTTGTACGAATATCTTGGTCCTTAATATAGATATTAATATAAGAAAATACATATTCAGCGCTTACAGAAAAAAATATAGCTACTGATATAGTAATCTCTGCAGGCTTCCAGCATCCACACAGCCACAAACATGCAGTCTTCCATTCAATGGTGCGTCGTGTCATATCTGTTACATTATCCAATCGAGCCTTTGAAACAGAACTACAAACCATCAAATAAATCACTTCTGGCAATGGCTATAGCTCTGCACTGATTGATAATATTCTACGAAAATAGAAAATGGGTAAAATTACACCAACAGCCCTCTGTAGTTACAAAGCCAGTTGCAAAATTCCATATATTGGGAATCTTTCAGGCAATCTTGAAAAAAAGGTATAAAGTCCTGACCTGCACTTTATTATACCGATACCCTATCAAAATTTTTGTTCAATAGTAAAGAAAAATTGCAGCCCTTCACATAGAGTATTGTATATAAAATTACTTGCAAGCCTTGTTATAAAGTGTATGTTGGCCAGCTAGGCAGAGCTGTGGCAATTAGGCTACATGAACATCAGGAAGAAGAATTCGACCTTTGCTGATCATCTTTCAGCAGCAAACCATTTGTATGATGTAGAATGGGAAATACTACCCTACAGAAAACAAATCAACAAACTCGTGGCACAGAACGCCATCCTCAGTTTCCATATACCCTTTTGTTAAACTAATTTTTTGTTACTGGATTCAAACCGTAAATTCGCCTTATTTCTCATGATTTGTTCAATGTATCTCAACATAAAAGCTTTTTTGCCACTTTTTTAGCTAATGTAATTTTGTAATGTTTTCCTGTGTAAACACTCTTTTTTTCATATATTCTGTACAAATAATACCTGTGTTTCTGACATTCAATTGTCACCTGTATGTCACCTGAATATGACCTGAGAATCCGAAAGCCGGTTCCCTATCAAATAAATATAATTCTGCAGAACATTAGCAAGTGTTTTTCTTCTTTATGGCGCTCTGCAGCTTTTAAATGTTTATGAAGGACCTTTTCTATACTGCATGAGCAGCACTAGAAAAGTTTTATTTATGAGTTGCACTAGAAATGTTTTATTTACTAAGGCTTCCAGATTAACAATTCATCATCAGTGGCATTTGATATATAGGAACAAACAACTGTATGTAGTTCGATTTCTACAAAATGATAACTGTACATATAGTAACAGTAATATAAGTCCTTTTACATTGTGTACCTCTATAGCAATGACACGCATGTTATTTAATATGGCAGAATCTGAACTGTATCGTATAACATAGTACACAGCTTGTCACATATGTTACTTCTGTCAAATAATAGGCCATGGCAATTCTTGATAACGTTTGACATAACTGTTACATAGTGTAAAGATGGAAGTGACATACCAAAGAGTCTACATTACTTGTATTTTGTTATTTTTAAGGTCATATATATTTTTTAAATTTTTTTCCCTTGGCATTTGGTAAGTAGTACCACACAGCCCACTCATATTACATTTATGAAACATGGCAAAATAAGAAACTAATATGTTTTTTAATATTCCTTTCCAGAACGTCTAAGTGTGATTGATTTAACCTGTAGTGTAATATGAACTGATGTCACAAATTTAAATATTGTGTTATACATTTACATATGGGGTTGTCACGAAGGATACTTGGTAAACCACAAGGTAGCGGTAAGTGCGCTTTCTCTAAGTCTTCCATAACCACCTACATATGCATACTGTATTTTGGACAACTGAATTAAATATGGTTTAGGTCTGTGTAGGAGATGTTCTCACAGTCACAATAAGGAAAATTCGAGATAACTATTTGGTGAAGATGGACTAGGAAATATCCATGACTTGACTGCATCCGAATTACAATAGTTACTAATTTCGTTGAAAAATTTTTGTCTGGGAACCAAAGTTTACGTGAGAGAGAAGCTTGCATCGATGCATACCATTTGCCCATACTATAAAATTCCTGCTGTAACTGTTGACTTTGGAAGCTGATCTGCCCTTCATTCTACAGTACATGATGCCTGATTGAAGAGAAATCCAAATGAAAAAAGAGACGTTTTCTTTGTCATTCCCTTGCATCAACCATATGAAGAATTTCAACTATATATATGTTTGTATCACAGTTATATTTTGGGTTTTCAATAGATTAAATAACACTTTTCGAATCTGAAATAACTACAGTGTTGCGATGTGATATATATATATATATATATATATATATATATATATATATATATATATATATATATATGTCTGTGACATACATTCAAATATGTAAATTACAAATTTTTGACAATTCGTATATGAAGATAGAATATAAAAATGGTGTAAAATTGCGAAATAATGCAACGTATCGCGTTATACTGGACAATTTTACATGTGGTACATAGACTGGAAACCAAAATTATTCGATTAAAACAATGTTGAAATTTAGTATGTACATCTTATTCTTGTTCGTTAAATTGTTGTCCAGTTGTTTTGTCATATGATGGATAGTTCAATTTCTTCTAGAATATTTAATAATCTACCTTTCTCTGATGATGCTTTTGTTACTGTCGTCAGCAGAATGCTTGTATTCTTTTAAATGTGTAGTGAATCCTGAGGCACTGGCTTCACTAACATAAATATGTTCTCTATATCTCGTTTTGAAGTTTCTCCCCGTTAGCCCAACATTCAATTTATCACATTCGCTACATACTTTATACACATCTGACGTGATATATATTTGGTTCATGTCTATTTTGTGTAGAAGACATGATATTACATTGTTCTCAGTCATGAAGCCAATTTGCACTCTATTTTCTCGAAACAAACGGGTTAGTATGTTGGAAGTGTGACTCCAGTATGGTGTTGTAAACTTTGTTTGTACTTTCTCACTCTTTTCTAATGTGACTGATTTCTATTCTCACTATGCATTTCTGCTTTTTGTGTATAATTTCATAACTAGTTTGGGATCACCTTTAATTATTACGCATCTAACGCAGTGGCATGTACCAGGACCTCGCTACACCGTTTGTATGGAAGAAAAATTTAAGCTAAACAAAACGCTAGGTACCTCGTCCTCCGCCCACAGTACATAGCAGACTGTGTACAGGATCCACATCGCTATGGGTAGCTGTAGCACCAGGATCCGTAGCTGCAAGAGTGTCTTCCTGAAACAAAGAGAGATCATTTAGCGTAACACTGTCTCTACTCTTTGCTCTTCAGTCTGTTATTCATATAGTTAGTGCTCAATTTGTTAGGCACATACTTCCAGGAATTTAATTTATTTGTTGATGGAGTTGTTATGATATCCAACTTGAATAACTAATTTACATTAACTTCAGAATGAGATTTTCACTCTGCAGCGGAGTGTGCGCTGGTATGAAACTTCCTGGCAGATTAAAACTGTGTGCCGGGCCGAGACTCGAACTCGGGACCTTTGCCTTCTGCGGGCAAGTGCTCTACTCTTTCGAGTCTCGGTCCGGCACACAGTTTTAATCTGCCAGGAAGTTTCATATCAACGCACACGCCGCTGCAGAGAGTAAATCTCATTCTGGAAACTTCCCCCAGGTTTTGGCTAAGCCATGTCCCCGCAATATCCTTTCTTTCAGGAGTGCTAGTTCTGCAAGGTTTGCAGGAGAGCATCTGTAAAGTTTGGGAGGGAGTAGACGAGGTACTGGCAGAAGTAAAGCTGTGAGGACGGGGCGTGAGTCGTGCTTGGGTAGCCCAGGTGGTAGAGCACTTGCCCACGAAAGACAAAGGTCCCGAGTGCGAGTCTCAGTCCGGCACACAGCTTTAATCTGCCAGGAAGTTTTACATTAACTTCATTTATTAAATATAAACAACCAGTAACAGATCATTGTGCTAGGTGTTACACCTGCAGGACCGAAAACAGGGCAAGCCTAAACTCCTGGACAAAAACAGTGAACCACTCAGCAGACAGATGTCAATGTAACTTCGTATGCCTATACAGTATCGGCGAGTCTGTAAATGATTAGAGTTGATTTTCTGTTACAGGAAGAACGGCCACCAGAGTGCGTTAGTGTTGTTGCCAGGCCTGGTACGTTATATAAGGGGCGTGAACAATGCCAGATGTTGAATAAACACTGTGAAAGTTATGGAGATTCGATATACTAGTGGAGACAGATTTACCAGCAGCTGAAGAGGTTGAAAGGGGCCTCATTGTTGGTCTCTATGTAGCCTGCTGGTTGGGGCATTCGGATGTGGTCATTGCGTATGGGAATATGAGGGCAGGTATACTCGCCAAGGTTCTGGCTGACCTCATCTGACCACCTCAAGGAAGGATCGCAGTAACGTGTACCAAGCACACTGTATCCCTTTCACATCTGCTCCTGCTATACCAGAATAAGTAATGGACACCCGACAACATTATGTTCCATTCAACACCATTGGTTGGAGACTAGCCAGCTGCCAGATGGGGCAGTCACTGTCCCATATGTAGGCTGCCATTACACCACGATGTACACGGCTGTGCCGTGACCAGGGAGCATGGACTCATGTCGTATTGTGTTCAGTGATGGATCATGCTTCTGCACACTCCTGGATGACTGTTGCCATCGAGTATGGTGACGACTTGGAGAGAGATTCAGTGTTTTGGAGAGGCTTTTCAAGGGGTCAAACAACACAGAACGTGCACTGCAGCTGACTGGATGTGTGTAGTGTAGTCCAAAAGTCACAGTTGTACGTTTATTCAAATGATGTAAAGTGCCGAGAGCACTGGCAGCCAGATAAACTATTGAATCTGCAGAGTGTGGAGGGCCTAGGTCAAGATGGATATGACAGCCTACATATGGGACAGTGACTCCCCAGTCTGGCAGCTGGCTAGTCTCCAACCAACGGTGTGGGACGGAACATAATGTTGTCGGGTGTCCATTACTTGTTCTGGTATAGCAGAGTGTGGAGGGCCTAGGTCAAGATGGATATGACAATGAGATATACAAAGTGTTGCCTTTCTTTTTGCATCTTCATGATGAGTATACTGTCAAGAATCTCATGATGACAACAACTGTGTTCATAGAGCTGGAGGTATACATTTTTGGTGTGATGGACACCATGACTCCCTGTCACACTTTCATTGGTCACCTGTCTCACCCAACCACACTCCCATAGAAAATGTCTGGTACTGTTTTGAACAGCAGCTGGAACATATTAGGCAACACTTCTGTAATTTGGTAGCTCTGTGGGGTCTAATCATCGGTTAGTGACTTCAGTTTGATATGGGTTACCTGAAGATTGTGGTCTCCCTTTATTGCTGAACGGAAGGCTAGATGTGGCGTTACACAGTATTAGCGAGATGTCTTCTCACTGTTACCAATTTTATGTCCCATGTGTTTATCTGAGGCATGATCTTTGAGTGGTCGCCTTTCCCAGTGTGTCAAATAGACGAGACGTACCGGGTTAGTGGCACAGGTCTGCAGAACCAGTGACATCCGGGTAGGCAGCAGAGGGGCCCCGTGTTGAGCTGGATCATGGCCCCGTGCAGCTGGTCTGTGGAGCCCTCCTGCTCGCAGTAGGCGACCAGCAGGCAGAACATCTGATACAGGCATGTGGCGTACAGGTCCTGGATGCCAACGTCGACCAGGAAGGATGCACGTGGGATCATCACTGACAGGTAGGCCAGCACTGCAGCTACCTGCCAACACATATTCCTGTAGCCTAGGCAGCTAAGCTGGACAACAGCCTGACACAGAGAAGTTAATGGTACATCATTAAAACACGCATAAATTATCAGTATGTGGTTACCGTTACCGTTTAACTTGCTCTTCAGACCCATGAGTGCTGTATAAACCATCCACCAGGACAACAAACTCTCTTTATAAGAATGTATCTGGAAGAACAGATACCACTTGGAATCTGCAGTTGTGATATCTATGTAAATCGAAGGTGGAGGGGTGAGGAAGGAAAGTAAATGCAAGGAACTATTGATGTCAGCTCCGTTGGAACTTTACACAGAATGAGGGGCGATGAATGAAAATGTGTGCAGGGACCGAATGCAGGAACTTCTGTTTACTAGGCAACTGTATTAATCACTGCACTATCTGGACACAGTATTTATTGCAAATGTTCGGACAATCTAGGCATGCTCGCCAGCTGATTCACACACCCACCTATCACTACCTATCTGCAGACCCATCGACCTCCTGTAGGACTCTGTCATTAGTGAGCATGAAGGACATGGACAGCCACTGTGGATAGATGGTGCTATTGGGGAATGTGGGTCAGCTGGGGAGTGTACCAAGTTAGTCCGTGCATTTGGATTAAACACTTTGTCCAGATTGTCAAGTGGTTAACACAACTGCGTAGTAAGCAGGAGATCCTAGGCTCAAATCCCAATCCGACACACATTTTCACTCATTGCCAGTGATTCCATATAAAGTCCCGATGTAGCTGACATCAATAGTTCCTTCCTTTCCTTTCCTTTCATCTACATCTACATCTACATGGTTACTCTGCAATTCAAGATTAAGTGCCTGGCAGAGGGTTCATCAAGCCATTTTCATACTACCTCTCTACCATTCCACTCTCGAATGGCGCATAGGAAAAAGGAACACCTAAATCTTTCCGTTCGAGCTCTGATTTCTCTTATATTATTATGTTGATAACTTCTCCCTATGTAGGTAGATGTCAACAAAATATTTTCACATTTGGAAGAGGAAGTTGGTGATTGAAATTTCGTAAATAGATCTCCCCCCTCCACCTTCAATTTACACAAACTTCTGCTTTTTTTATTTTATCTTCCTTCTTTCAATTTTTCTTTAGGTGCTTTTCTTCATGTCTAACATTTTCAGGTTGTATCATTTTATTTTATTTTCTTGTTTTCTTTTTTTCCTACTCCTCAAATGATACACTGGTATTTGCGATTCCTTCTGCCCCGCATTTTCTCTTCTTTCATCTTCATTCTTACTTTTACCTTGCCTTGCTTTTTCATTAACTCTTATCTCCTTCACCTTCACCTCTCATCCACCTTCACACCCACTTTTGTTGTACTTGCACCTATGTCTCCTCTCTTCTACCTCCACTCTCATCTCTCATCCCTTCGCCTAAATTTCTTCTTCAGCCTCTCCTCTCTTCTACCCTTATTTTCCACCCTCTTCCACATCATCCTCACTTTTCACCTTTACCTTCACCTCTATTCTACCTTCAATGTTACCTCCAAACTGCCTTCACCATTCTCTCTTCCACCTTTATCATCAAAGCCCTTCCACCATGTCACAGTTCTACCATTACCTTCACATCTCTTCTGCATTCACTCTCACCTTTCTTTGGTTCTAATCTTTTCACATTCTCTCTCACCTTTCTTTTACCTTTACCGTCATCCCTCACTTTCACCTCTCTTCTACCTTCAACTCCCCTTTACCTCTGTTCAAGCCTCACGTTTCTTCAACCTTCTCTTTCTCCTTCTTCTTAAATACTTTCACTTTCACTTGCAACACCTCGCCAACCTTTCCCCTTTGACAAAGAGCCTTGTCCAACATTCCTTCGTCTCTTCCTCTTTTCTCCCAATATCTGCCACTTCCTATATTCCTTCCCTTCCCACCTCGCTATTATTTCTCCTCTCTCTCTCTTCCTCTCCTTTCCCTTCATCTCTCTCACCAAGTCCCTCTCTCTCTATACATCTAAATCTACATGTTCACATCTATACAGCTACCTCCATATGTCTACTTCCACACCTCCACCTCCACAGTTCCACACCTTCACATCTCCACAACTCCACGCTACCATACTACCACACCTCTTTCTCCACCTTCACCTCTACCTGTGTCACTCCCTCTCCTTCTCCCTGTCCTCCTCTTTGTCTTTGTCACCCTTCCTCTCCCCCTCTCTCTCTCTCTCTCTTCTGTCTGTCTGTGTCTCTCTCTCTCTCTCTTCCTTTCTCTTCCTCTCTCGCTTCCTCCCTTCCTGCCTCCTTTGCTTCCCTTCACCCTTACTCTCACTCCCATTCTTTTCCTCTCTCTCCCTTTCCTTCTCTCTCTCCCCATAGGTTTTGAAGAACAACGTAATTTCTACTGGTGTACCACATTCCAGTAAGTTATCATAATGCCTTCTTTAACAAGCTTATTTGCAACAGTTTTTCCAGTCTTCGATAGGTTATCTGATTCTGTTGTGGGAACGCATGATCAGAGCTGAGGTAGACAAGAAGAGAGTATGACTGACCGGGTGGATGGTCAGTACCCAGGCAGTGTGGCTTCGTAACTGTGGGGCAGTCCTGGTGAGCACGTGCCTCAGGCTGAGCGTGTATGTCACACACACGGACACCACCGCCGCTGTGGAGACTGCTATGGCCACGCTGAGCAGTGGTGTCAGGTCTGAAAGCAGAAGCAACACACCATGCATCAAGAAAGATAATACTTTGTGTCAGATATCTACGTAACTACTGGGTATTTCAAGAAGAATTTTGGAATTTTATGACTATGTGTATATATTATATACACTGTTGTTCTCATCGACTGTACTGGTGATCACGCCCAGTTTCTTTTTATTGAATGATGGCACTTCCGTCTCCATTGTTAATGAAAGCTTTAGTATGAGTACGGCATATAACCTTGTTCCGCTTCGAATAAGTGAAATGAAATGACGCAGTCTATATTACGTAAGAACTACATGCGTTAAAGAGGGGCTGTACATTACAGAGAACCGCGCTCTCAAAATTCTGAGAGTCGACGTTTCAGACAGATACTCTAAACTGCTCGAAAAAACTTTTTGTACCCCTTGGATAACTGTGATAGTTTCTGGGTTTAGTCTGGAAGTGAAAATGGAATGTAACAGCTAATTTTATGAAATTGAGAAGAAAATCTTTAATATTAAATGAAAAGAAAACAATGTGCAAAGTAAGAGCAGTCTGTTTGAAAGTACAAATTTTTGCATATTTGTGAAATTACAATCCGCTATTGGGTAAGTTTCAATATCATTGTGCCCCGCTCTGTGCGCTGCAACAAGCTTGTGTCCTGCTCAGCACGCCGTCCACAAGGTGGTCGGCTCGTGGCTGGGCACGCCATTCCAGTCATCGGCAGCGACCCTCTGAGAGTCATCCAAAGTGTGAGAAGGATTCCCACACTGACGAACTGCAAGTTTCAACTGGCCTGAAGCATGCTTAATCGGGTTCACATCAGCAAATACCGTAGGCCGCCCCATTTGGTTCATTCCAGCCATCTACAACAAAGAGCTCACCAAGTGAGCGCCATGTGGTCGAGCATTGTGTTCTTGAAAGACGAACCCATCAACGTAACGTTCACCGTAGGCCTGCAAAATAGGTTAAGGATCCTTAAATTAACCTCGATATCTATGAGACATCCGTACATGACTCTGGCACGAAACATGACTGACCCTTCTCTGTGCTCAACCCGTGGGATCAAAACTGAATTGACAACAGCCGCCTCCACATGCTTCTATGACGAACATCAGGCAAGTCCTGCACTCGTTGGTGAAGAGAACTCGATGTCATTCGTCCAGGTTCCCAGCCATGTGTTCCCTAGCTCACCTTCTTCGCGCACCACAGTGGGGAGGTTTGAGCTGTTGCTCCTAATTGGCGCCAGGAAGTGAACCTGAACTAGCGGGGGCAGTTAGTAACGTCTCGGTCGACACAGTGACAATCCTCCTAGCTGCCTACAAAAATGCAAAAAGTAGTTCTGCTGCACTCTCCTCAGGGTACATCCCAGCCATAATGCAGTCTCTTGTCAGAAGTATCTGGACACTCCTACGTAATGCAGAATTGACAACTAGATGTCCCGACAGGTGGACTGACCACTATAAAAGCAGGCGGATGTACTGTGTTGTCAGTAGAGAAGCAGTAACAGGAGAATGGGTCAGTTAGGAGAGTTTAGTCAGTTCAACTGTGGACTAGTGACTGGATGTCACCTGAGTAACAAATCCGTTGGGGAAGCTGCAACCCTTCTTAAGCTGCCCAAATAGACAGCTGGTAATGTGACTGTGAAGTAGAAACGCGAAGGAACAGCCAAAGGTACACCAAGACCAGCCTACCTTGTGTACTGATGGATAGGGATCGTCGAGCATTGCGGTAGGTGGTTGTAAAAAATCGCGTGAAATCACCAGAAGGAGTCACTCGTGAGTGCCAAAGTGTTACCAGCAGTCCAGCTAGCATTGGGAGTTAGGGAGTTAAGAAGAATGGGGTACAATGTCCGAGAAGGTCCTCATAAGTTACACATTTCCTTAGTCAACACTGTAAAGTGGATAACTGGAAAAGTGTGATTTGGAGTAATGAATCACGCTATACCCTGTAGCAATCCAATGGAAGGATTTGGGTTTGGCCAATTCCTGGAGAATTGTATCTAGCATCTTGTGTACTAACAGTGAAGTACAGAGGACGGGGTGTTACCGTATAGAGGTGTCTGTCTTGACTCGAATGTGATCCCCTTACTGTGCCCAAGAAAACCCTGAATGTGGAAGGATATGAGCATATTTTTCAGGATTGTGTATTGTGGATGGTAAAGGAACAGTTACGAGATGAGGACTGTAGAAGCATGACAATGCATCCTGTCATGAAACTGCACCTGTGAGGCGACAGTTTGTGGCCAACAACATTCTATGGCGAACAGGTCTGAACCAGAAAACATTTGGTATGAGAGAGAACATCAGCCTCGGTTCAGATCTTGGCGTCCAACTTCACTACGTCCTCTGGTTTCGGCTCTTGAGAAAGATTGAACTGCATTTCCTCCACAGACATTCAGACGCCTCACTGAGTCTCCAGCAAAGTTCAGTCCGTCATAAAGGTGAAGTGAGCACACACCTCATATGAATGTCCACTAACAGGTGTCCGAACGCTTTTGATCAGCTAGTATATGTACACTATGTTATCAAAAGTATCCAGACCCTCCCCCCCCCCCCCACCCAAAAAAAAACATACGTTTTTCATATTAGGTGCATTTTGCTGCCACCTACTGCCAGGTACTCCATATCAGCGACCTCAGTAGTCATTAGACATCGTGAGAGAGCACAATGGGTGCACCACGGTACTCACGGATTTCGAACGTGGTCAGGTGATTGGGTGCCGCTTGTGTCACACGTCTGTACGCGAGATTTCCACACTCCTAAACATCCCTAGGTCCACTGTTTCCGATGTGATAGTGAAGTGGAAACGTGAAGGGGCACGTACAGCACAAAAGCGTACAGGCCGACCTCGTCTGTTGACTGACAGAGACCGCCGACAGTTGAAGAGGGTCGTAATGTGTAATAGGCAGACATCTATCCAGACCATCACACAGGAATTCCAAACTGCATCAGGATCCACTGCAAGTCCTATGACAGGCGGGAGGTGAGGAAACATGGATTTCATGGTCAAGTGGCTGCTCATAAGTAACACATCACACCAATAAGTACTAAACGACCCCTCGCTTGGTGTAAAGAGCGTAAAAATTGGACGATTGAACAGTGAGAAAACGTTGTGTGGAGTGACAAAATACGGCACTCAATGTGGCGATCCGATATCACGGTGTGGGTATGGCGAATGCCCGGCGAACGTCATCTGCCAGCGTGTGTAGTGCCAAAAGTAAAATTCGGATTTTCATGAAGGGGGCTTGCACCCCTTGTTGTTCTTGCGTGGCACCATCACAGCACAAGCCTACATTTAGTTTTAACCACTTTCTTGCTTCCCACTGTTGAAGAGCAATTCGGGGATGGCGATTGCATCTTTCAACACGATCGAGTATCTCTTCATAATGGACGGCCTTGTAATGGACTGGTACGCACAGAGTCCTGATCTGAATCCTATAGAACATCTTTGGAGTGGTTTTGAACAACGACGTCGTGCCACGCCTCACCGACCGACATCGATACCTCTCCTCAGTGTAGCACTCCGTGAAGAATGGGCTGCCATTTCCCAAGAATGCTTCCAGCACCTGACTGCGAGAGTGGAAGCTATCGTCAAGGGTGGGCCAACACCATATTGAATTTCAGCAATACCAAGAACTTGTAAGTAATTTTCAGCCAGGTGTCCTGATACCTTTGATCAAATAGTGCACATAGCATTCATTAGTTACTGTTCCTGGCTGCAGACGACCAGTATGACACAAGTCTTCCATGTCTTATGTCGTACGTCAGCACTTGAATGTTGGAATGACGTCCCAATGGTGGGCAATTGCCCGTAGAGACAACACTTAGAAACGACGCTTTAATTATTTTAATAGTTTTGGTTTCAGTTAACTCGCCAACTGGACTTGTCCAACAATCTGTAAAGACGTTCTACACTCCTGGAAATTGAAATAAGAACACCGTGAATTCATTGTCCCAGGAAGGGGAAACTTTATTGACACATTCCTGGCGTCAGATACATCACATGATCACACTGACAGAACCACAGGCACATAGGCACAGGCAACAGAGCATGCACAATGTCGGCACTAGTACAGTGTATATCAACCTTTCGCAGCAATGCAGGCTGCTATTCTCCCATGGAGACGATCGTAGAGATGCTGGATGTAGTCCTGTGGAACGGCTTGCCATGCCATTTCCACCTGGCGCCTCAGTTGGACCAGCGTTCGTGCTGGACGTGCAGACCGCGTGAGACGACGCTTCATCCAGTCCCAAACATGCTCAATGGGGGACAGATCCGGAGATCTTGCTGGCCAGGGTAGTTGACTTACACCTTCTAGAGCACGTTGGGTGGCACGGGATACATGCGGACGTGCATTGTCCTGTTGGAACAGCAAGTTCCCTTGCCGGTCTAGGAATGGTAGAACGATGGGTTCGATGACGGTTTGGATGTACCGTGCACTATTCAGTGTCCCCTCGACGATCACCAGTGGTGTACGGCCAGTGTAGGAGATCGCTCCCCACACCATGATGCCGGGTGTTGGCCCTGTGTGCCTCGGTCGTATGCAGTCCTGATTGTGGCGCTCACCTGCACGGCGCCAAACACGCATACGACCATCATTGGCACCAAGGCAGAAGCGACTCTCATCGCTGAAGACGACACGTCTCCATTCGTCCCTCCATTCACGCCTGTCGCGACACCACTGGAGGCGGGCTGCACGATGTTGGGGCGTGAGCGGAAGACGGCCTAACGGTGTGCGGGACCGTAGCCCAGCTTCATGGAGACGGTTGCGAATGGTCCTCGCCGATACCCCAGGAGCAACAGTGTCCCTAATTTGCTGGGAAGTGGCGGTGCGGTCCCCTACGGCACTGCGTAGGATCCTACGGTCTTGGCGTGCATCCGTGCGTCGCTGCGGTCCAGTCCCAGGTCGACGGGCACGTGCACCTTCCGCCGACCACTGGCGACAACATCGATGTACTGTGGAGACCTCACGCCCCACGTGTTGAGCAATTCGGCGGTACGTCCACCCGGCCTCCCGCATGCCCACTATACGCCCTCGCTCAAAGTCCGTCAACTGCACATACGGTTCACGTCCACGCTGTCGCGGCATGCTACCAGTGTTAAAGACTGCGATGGAGCTCCGTATGCCACGGCAAACTGGCTGACACTGACGGCGGCGGTGCACAAATGCTGCGCAGCTAGCGCCATTCGACGGCCAACACCGCGGTTCCTGGTGTGTCCGCTGTGCCGTGCGTGTGATCATTGCTTGTACAGCCCTCTCGCAGTGTCCGGAGCAAGTATGGTGGGTCTGACACACCGGTGTCAATGTGTTCTTTTTTCCATTTCCAGGAGTGTATAGTCGGTATCGAATTTCAGTGTAGGTTCTTTCAGTTGGCTATCTCTGACGTGCAGCAAAAATGGTGTCACCTCTAGTCATTTCCGTACACTCCTAGCAAATCGGATCGCTGGCATTTAGATCGGTAACCTTGCGAATAAGTTTGAAATCCACTTGTTCCGGGAGACACAGGTCAGAAGCGGCATAAGCATGTTCGACAGATTTGGTGAGAGAGTTCCGTTTATTCAAAGCGGTTGCTCCCAGGTAAGTTGTTGCAGTCAGTACTTCTGCGTGGTATCTGTATCGCACAGGCTACTTTTGCTACAGATGAGCGTGTTAAACTTGTGATGAATTGGAAGGCGAGATGATATTTAGGCGTGAGGTGTAACAAAAATAGATGGAAGCTGATTACAAAATTATGCTACGGTCGTTTAATCTGAATCACTGTGCATTCACTTTCGTTACTCTGTCCTGCAGTTTAGGTCTTCCTAATGCAGTGGTGCAGAGCCACAGCCCAGTACCAGCTCTGGGACATTCACAGCCCCTCTGCCTGCCGAGTGAGGTGCTTCCACGTCGCCAAGCTACTGCGAGTCGGCAGTCTGGAACGTTGGCAGACCTTCAGGAAGTTTCTGCTGTTCGACCCACTGCTGTGAGACAACAGCTGGATCTCGGTCACTGGTCCCTGTTCCAGACACTTCACTTTGCCTCAGAACCGCGGGCTTTTCCACACTGTCAGCACCGGACAGTGGTATTTAAACCCCTCGGAAATACCCCATTTTCATTGAGCAGTTGGCGGTAGTGAAACGTCCCCTTTGAAAAATTATATAAGACTGTGCTTAAACTGACACACAATATTTTTAGCGCAACGCAATCTGACTTTCAAAAATCCCTACAAAAGAATAGCCCTGACTAACATTAACCTATACCTTTCACAAATCACTTACCTCACCAAAAATCTTCGTTACTCGAACTACTGCAAAACAGCGAGCGCCACTACTGCCAGCTAAATAAAAGATTCAAACTACGGAAGGCACTAACTACTGATAGGCATAGTTAGCAAATGAAAGATTTTAATAGAGAACAAACAATGTATTTACCTTAATAGTGTTGAAAAACCATAATATACATGTTCATGACATCCAGTCTTACAAATTTCCAAACTCCGCCATCTCTCTCCCCACATCCACCACTGCGGGCGGCTCACCTCCAACTGCGCAACGCTACGCGCTGTTCACATCCAGCTGCCCCTCTACAATGGCAGACAACAATGCAAACTAGCCACAGACTGCACACAGCACAGCCAGTGATTTTCATACAGAACGCTACGTAACGTTGCCAATAAGAAAATATAAACAGCTTGTGGGGAGCATGGGGGCTATGTAAGTAGGCTGTTTATGTTTTCTTATTCTGTATGAAAATCACTGGCTGTGCTGTGTGCAGTCTGTGGCTAGTTTGCATTGTTGTCTGCCATTGTAGTGTTGGGCAGCGGCAGCTGGATGTGAACAGCGCGTAGCGTTGCGCAGTTGGAGGTGAGCCGCCGGCAGTGGTGGATGTGGGGAGAGAAATGGCGGAGTTTTGATATTTGTAAGAATGGATGTTATAAACTGCTATATATATAATGACTATTAAGGTAAATACATTGTTTGTTCTCTATTAAAATCTTTCATTTGCTAACTATGCCTATCAGTAGTTAGTGCCTTCAGTAGTCTGAATCTTTTATTTAGCTGGCAGTAGTGGCACTCGCTGTATTGCAGTAGTTCGAGTAACGAAGATTTTTGGTGAGGTAAGTGATTTGTGAAGGGTATAGGTTAATGTTAGTCAGGGTCATTCCTTTGTAGGGATTTTTAAAAGTCAGATTGCGTTGCGCTAAAAATATTGTGTGTCAGTTTAAGCACAGTCTTATATAATTTTTCAAAGGGGACGTTTCAGTAGTATGACGTGCAGTCTGTGCTAGTCAATGTCATACCAAAGATGTTGCCCTCAATCCATTACCATTGGGCCGTGCTGCGGCTCGCGTTGGTGCCGTGTGTAGGTTTCTGCCAGACCGTATTGTTTACTTGGCATGGTTGGGTTGTTTGTCGTGTTCTCGTGTTCACTGTCTCCACTCGGTTTCGTAAGCGTTGCCTGTCTGCTAGTGGCAGCAGCGGTGCTTATCGATATGTAGTACTGTTGCCCTATCTTTGGGGCGACGTCGTGCTTCTTCCATGTGGTGTGAGTCTGGCGGTTCAGTTGGGGACGCAGGAGGAGCGAGGTCCGCGCAGAGCGACAACACGCCGGGACCGCTGGCAGCGTGTATCGACTGCCGGATCGAAGGGCGGTGATCACGAGGGTGCACGACCTTGTCGAAACAGGATCCTGCGTGTTTACGTTATGGGGCTCCGGAACGCCCTATACTTGCAATGTTAAAATAACGCTTATTAATTACATCTTTCCTCACAAAGTATTTGAGGTAGGAAGTTGAACTTTTTACAGATTATTTATTGGAATATGGGCTACAACTTAACACAGGGATTTTACAAAATTTTAGTTTAGTTATTAAAGATGATTTTTTTTTCACTTGTAATGAAAATTCACAACATTTTTTTGCAATTTTTTATTTATATATTCAAAAATATACAGTTTTTTGGAAAAAGGCTGTGTTAAATTATGCAGAAGGTACTGTGTAACATTTACTGAAAGATTGAAACAAATATGTTTGGAAGATCCTTAGAAAACATGTAATTAGTATGAGAAAATAAAAGTTTTGGGAATCGAGCGACAAAGATTGGATTAACTTTTTAGTGCATTCCAGGTCCATAGGATGGATCATCTCCATCCTCTGCAAACTCCTCCTCCAGCTTCCTTTTGTTCCTCCTCCTGTTTACTCTTGCTTGTATTTCTAGACTCTTTACAGCCCTGTCTGCAGCCCGAAGGCGTTCCTTGTCTAAAGCAAGCATCGCTCGTACCATGTTAGAACCTATCTTCATTCCCATATTTCTAAATACCTTGCACCTTACAATGTTGCCATCATTGAAAGTCGCAACAGCATCATACACACCAATGTGAAGTGTTTCTATTCCAACAAATACAGTCTTGGGGATTCTCGACCATATAACACTATCTACACTTTCATTGGGGTTTTGAGTTTTTCCGTGAATACACTTTTTCAACAGTTCAGGTGCTGCTAAGTCTCTGAAAATAGGTTTTATCACCTCCATTATTGCATGAGGCAGACTATGCTTATGAGTGTACACTTCACCAGTTAGCAATCCTTTGTTATATTTACGCCAACTGTCTTCTTCTTTGGGACACAAGCTATGTTGGGGATTTTCATCGGTTGAAGAAGTATGAAAAAAAAGAGCCCAAACAGCCTTCTTCATTTCGTCGACACTTTGTGTATTTTGCGTAATACCCATTCCATAATAGTTCTGTATTTTGTCAATTACACTGTCACTTAACCTTCCCTTCCCATCCAACCCTTTACCATCACTGAGTTTTTGTTTTTTGTACGAAGCTTTCAGTCGCCGAAGTCTTGTTCCCATTCGCTTCTGTACGTGTCCAATACACTCAAATTTCTGCACTACAACATCATCACCATAGGGCTTCAGTCCTTGAACATGTTTGAAACTTTTAGAATCACCGTCACCAAGGTAATTAACATATCGCACAGCGCCACAGTGGGTCACGCCCATGTAGAACACATTTAAAAAAAATTTAAAAATAGTTGTAGTCTTCGGAATTGAATAAATTATATATCTATTAAAAGGTAATAG
Source organism: Schistocerca cancellata (assembly GCF_023864275.1). NCBI lineage: Eukaryota > Metazoa > Arthropoda > Insecta > Orthoptera > Acrididae > Schistocerca > Schistocerca cancellata. The sequence goes on along the minus strand of NC_064635.1, from coordinate 52,595,499 downwards.
TCCGCAGATTCAGAAAACGCAAAAAAGTAAAAATTGAACTTTTCATGATTTTGAGCCTTTCCGGAGCCCCTTAAGTGCATTGCAATTAGCGTAGAGAAACCTCCACCATTGTGAAATTTCGCGATCCTCCAGTGACTTGGGTTCGTGTTGCTGCTCGTAGTGTCGCCGAGACGGAAAGCAGCGAGTGGAGTACCTGGGGAAGGCGGATCTGATTAGCCTTCCTGAGCTTCTAATTACGATATTCGGCTTCTTACATTTTTAAGTTCGACCAGCGGTATATTTCTGTCTCGTGGCCGCTAACGCCCCAGTTACCTGCCCTAGGGGTTAGTGTATGTAACGGCAGTGTAGATTTCCTCGCCTTGCCACCGCTGTCTGGTGAGGCGTGTAAGTTTGACAGCTTCTTGACTGTAGGTTGGTTGGCGCTTTTCTAACTTGTTCCGGGCGCCCTAAGCACAGTATTCTGTGGCGTAATTTTACATCTTGCATTTGTTTTGTTGGATGTCAGGTAGTTTCACCAAGATTATCATTAATCGCTCGTTAGACTGCCACTAGTCCGAGTTACTATCTTGTGATCTGAATGCAACTCTTGGCTGCCTTTCTCTTCGCCCGTGAAAATGTTTTTGGTGTGACCTACTCAGAGGTCGATTCCTGGAGCACCGTCTGGCACTGACCCTTGTGGTTTATTATTGTGTTATCATTTTATTATTGTACAGGGTGATTCAAAAAGAATACCACAACTTTAGGAATTTAAAACTCTGCAACGACAAAAGGCAGAGCTAAGCAGTATCTGTCGGCGAATTAAGGGAGCTATAAAGTTTCATTTAGTTGTACATTTGTTCGCTTGAGGCGCTGTTGACTAGGCGTCAGCGTCAGTTGATGCTAAGATGGCGACCGCTCAACAGAAAGCTTTTTGTGTTATTGAGTACGGCAGAAGTGAATCGACGACAGTTGTTCGGCGTGCATTTCGAACGAAGTATGGTGTTAAACCTCCTGATAGGTGGTGTATTAAACGTTGGTATATACAGTTTACAGGAATGGGTGTTTGTGCAAAGGGAAAAGTTCTGGACGGCCGAGAACGAGTTATGAAAATGTAGAACGCATCCAGCAAGCATTTGTTCGCAGCCCAGGAAAATCGACTCGCAGAGCTAGCACAGAGCTGCAAATTCCACAATCAACTGTATGGAGAGTCCTACGAAAAAGGTTAGTTATCAAACATTATCGTCTGAAATAGGTTCAAGCACTGTCTGCAGCTGATAAGATTAAAAGAATCGATTTCTGTGATTTTATCCTTGCTCAAATGGAAACAGATGAATCTTTCGTTTCAAAGATTGTGTTTAGTGATGAAGCAACTTTCCACACTAACGGGAAAGTCAACCGTCACAATGTCTGTATATGGGGCACTGAGAATCCGCGGGAAACAACTCAGTATGAACGTGACTCGCCTAAGGTGAACGTTTTCTGTGCCATTTCAGCCAATAAAGTTTTTGGTCCCTTTTTCTTCGAAGGTGCTACTGTAACTGGACTACAGTATCTGGAGATGTTAGAGAATTGGCTGTTCCCTGAGCTCGAACAAGAAGCACAACAATTCATATTTCAGCAGGATGGAGCGCCACCACATTGGCACTTACCTGTCCGTAACTACCTGAACGTCAACTACCCGAGGCGATGGATCGGCCGCCAGGCAGCCCGTGACAGAGCACTTCATCACTGGCCTCCAAGATCTTACCCCCTGCGATTTTTTCTTATGGGGGTATGTTAAGGATATGGTGTTTCGGCCACCTCTCCCAGCCACCATTGATGATTTGAAACGAGAAATAACAGCAGCTATCCACACTGTTACGCCTGATATGCTACAGAGAGTGTGGAACGAGTTGGAGTATCGGGTTGATATTGCTCGAGTGTCTGGAGGGGGCCATATTGAACATCTCTGAACTTGTTTTTGAGTGAAAAAAAACCTTTTTAAATACTCTTTGTAATGATGTATAACAGAAGGTTATATTATGTTTCTTTCATTAAATACACATTTTTAAAGTTGTGGTATTCTTTTTGAATCACCCTGTATTATTAAGTTACCATAATTTGTCTCATCTGTTTGGTGATATGTTGTTTGTTTTTTAAAATTAACTTTTGCTATGCCATTCGCCGTTTGAAAGCATATTTGATATTTGTTAATTTTTTTTATAATTGCCATTTTGGCGTAAAGGCCTTCAGCTGTGATTGTGGTTACTTGCCTTAAAATTCTGATAGCGACCACATTGGCTTATCTTCAAAATTATTGGCTGTCTATATTTTATGCATTTTTTAAATTTTAAATAATTGCCATTTTTCGTGTTAAAGGCCTTCAGCCGTGATTGTTGTTCATTTTCTTAAAAGTCTGACTGCGACCTCATTGGCTAGTTTTCAAAAATTATTTATTAATATAAATGAGTGAAATTGCAAAGCAAACCAATAGTAAATTATTCGTGCCTTGTCCACAATAGTAACCCAATCCTGCCATCCTTAATTGCCAGGTATCAACCACACCTCAAATCTCTATGCGTTTCCTCACAACCCAGGCGTTCAGGTAGCTCAGTACTCTACCGCCTTCACGGGACTACGATGATGGGTGTCCAGCCACCCATGCATCTGCCGAGGTCCTAACAGGGGACTCCTTCGACCTGCGTCACTGGGGGCGAGACACAGTGTCCCATATTCCTGGTGACAGCAGCCTACACCACAACCAGCATGCTATGGCTGGAAACACGAGACGTCGTCTCACGTGGCAGCAGGTGCCACATTAGGAGCTCAGTAGGTGCCCGTAATCGCGGTGAGATTGACATGTGTAATCACACCCCCATACTTATCAAGAGGATGGCAGCAGATCGTATTATTCGTTTCGGACCGTCGCGATCACGGGCAGCAATGGGTTCACGCCTGAGCCTCATGACGTGCGCTAGCAGCGCATGTCGGCTGTTTCAAGCGTCAACTTCGCGCCTCAGTATCTCGGGATGTAATGGGAATATTGCGATGCAATCAACGCCATTGTGTATGTGCATGCTATGGATTGCTGAAGAAAAAATATAGGAGGTCCATTTAAAAAAACATAACTTTGTGTTAAAAAACACATGTGCTTTCTGATGTGTTGGCAGATGTGCCAACACCTTGTAGTTAGAGGAGGAGGCCGAAATGCACGCGTCAACTCACGCAGGTGGGCGGTAGGTCTGAAACAGGATACGTAATGAATGCTATAAAGAAAAGTAGGTAGCTGCTGGAATACTTAACTTTAATCCATCATTTGTATACAGCATTCTTGATGAAACAAGTGAGACTCTCTCTAGAAATGGTTAATGGCGCCTTGCTAGGTCGTAGCCATGGACTTAGCTGAAGGCTATTCTAACTATCTCTCGGGAAATGAGAGAAAGGCTTCGTCAGTGTAGTCGCTAGCAAAGTCGTCGTACAACTGGGACGAGTCCTAGTACGTCTCTCTAGACCTGCCGTGTGGTGGCGCTCGGTCTGCAATTACTGACAGTGGCGACACGCGGGTCCGACATGTACTAATGGACCGCGGCCGATTTAAAGCTACCACCTAGCAAGTGTGGTGTCTGGCGGTGACACCACACTTTGCCGGCCGCGGTGGTCTCGCGGTTCTAGGCGCGCAGTCCGGAACCGCGCGACTGCTACGGTCGCAGGTTCGAATCCTGCCTCGGGCATGGATGTGTGTGATGTCCTTAGGCTAGTTAGGTTTAAGTAGTTCTAAGTTCTAGGGGACTGATGACCACAGCTGTTAAGTCCCATAGTGCTCAGAGCCATTTGAACCATTTGAACACCACACTTTCGTTTTAGAATGTTTCCAAATATGTACATTCATAGGCCCCGGCCCTACATTGATACCGGTGAAAGTCGTTTTCCAATAGCTGTTATTGTTCCAGAGATATTTTGGGTGGACAAGATAGCTGGGACACCCTGTATATCATTTTGTCTAATGACTGTAAATAGTACAGATAAATAAAAAATTCCGTTCTGACGTACTAGCTTCTTCGCATTAAAGTGATAAATACCTTATTCGCCGGCCGGGGTGGCCAAGCGGTTAAAGGCGCTACAGTCTGGAACCGCGCGACCGCTACGGTCGCAGGTTCGAATCCTGCCTCGGGCATGGATGTGTGTGATGTCCTTAGGTTAGTTAGGTTTAAGTAGTTCTAAGTTCTAGGGGACTGATGACCTCAGATGTTAAGTCCCATAGTGCTCAGAGCCATTTGAGCCAATACCTTATTCTCTGAACCCAAATTTTTAGGTTTGAAGGTAAGTCTTGTAGTTGGCGACTGGTTGCTGTGGCAGATTTTATACAGTGTGTGAGCCGCGCGCGGCTCGTTGTTTCATGCCATTTAATGTTTGTCATCTTCTATTTCGGTACTGCCGCCTCTTTTTCTTATTCCATTTACTGGCGTCACTAACTTCCTGCCTTACTCGCCTGTGAGTGGCAGCAGCAGCGCGTATCGATAGTGCACTGTCACACCATCTCTGGAGCGATCGATAGTATTTCCAGGTCGTCGTGTGTCGGGAAGTAGGTGGGAGACGGACCAGGAGTGCAGTCTGGACGCAGCAGCAGTGGAGTCTGGGACGGAGCGCTGGTTGAGGCGCCGACAGCCAGTGCTCGCCTACCGCTGGCGACACACACGAACTGTCCGACGGAGGGGGATTGGAGCGGGACGACCGCTGGTTGGTCGGTCGGCTAGTCGTCTCGTCGGCCGACGTGTATTTGGTCCTTTGTTTCCGGGCAAGGCAGTTGGTAGTAGAGATGGGCAAAACTGTTCTTTTCAGAGATTGGATCAGAACTGTTCACTCCCTGAAATGAATTAGCTCTTTTTCATGACTCACCACTCATTTACAATAGAAAATAAATGGAAGGCACATTGCCCTTTAAACTTGGTTTATTCCAGTACTATACCTGTATTTTGATCTTATTTGATCCTATTTTGAAGTAACACAGATAATGAGTAAGAATTTTGTATTGTTTATTGAAATTTCCACGATATGACAAAGTTTTTGATTATTGATTTATTTTGCACTATCGTGGTTTTTTGGGTGATCGGAAAATGTTGTAACTTGAGATTTACATTAACAATATATTAGGCTATAATGTATTAAAATTTCATTAACCTCATACAAATACATCGCAAGCCATATATTTTTAAAGTGAACGTTTCCTTCCGAAGACGCCTAAAATCGCAAAATCCGTACCAGAAAAAGAAAAAAAAATATAAATTTGACTGTAAAACGAAAGTGCTGCATATAGCCTTACGCAGAATAAAACAAGGAAAATATTGGTGTATCACATTTTGCGATACGTTTATTGGTTCGCTCGTAATTAAAGCGTAAATTCGAGTGTCCATAATAAAAATCCTATAGTAAGAGGTGTCATCAGGAACCTAATCTAATCAGTTTAAACAAATAAAAATAAAATAAAAACAATTGATATATACATAACATAATAATGTAATATACATACCGGTATTACTACGAAGAACAATATCCAGTAGGGACGAACTCCGATGCAGAGGCGCTGAGTCGAGCAGGTCGAGCTGCGAGCTGTATTACTGCGTGAGCTGAGACTGCAGAGACCAGAGTGACACCTGAGTCGCTTTGCTCAACGCTCTGGCTAGAGTCGAGACGGTGGGGTGAGCGTTGAGCGGGCGAGTTCCGAGGGTGGGGGGAGCGGTGAACTCACCCGCTCCGAGACAAATCGTCCGTTCCCTTGCGAGCAGGTTTTTGCAAGTAGTTCCTATGTTATCCGCTAGGTGGCTCTCTGTACTGTTGCTCGCATCAACTGCCCAGAGGGCAGGACGTGCAACTGAAACGATCGCCGACAGAGTGCGATGCAAAGTTAAGCTGCGCCAGACACTCACTGCATGCGGCAGACGACACACAGAGACGGCACGGCATATGTGAAACACAAAATCCAATGGGGCACTGCACAATGCAGGCAGCCAAGGTAGAAGCAGGGCAGAGGCCGGCGCTGGCTGTGTTGTGTGGCGTGCACTGTGCTGTGACCAGCAGAGGCGCTGCTGATATGCTCCGTCTCTCTCTCTCTCTCTCTCTCTCTCTCTCTCTCTCTCTCTCTGCCGTGGGAAACGTTTGGAGCTACCATTCTTTTTTTCTGAATCACTGATTGTTCACTCCTTTGAAAGATTCAACTCTATGAATTAGTTCAAGAGCGGATCCCCCATCTCTAGTTGGTAGGTTGGCGCGGAGCAGCGAGGAGGTTCCTGTCGCGCGGAGTCAGGCCGGAGCTGCTGGCAGAGTTGTGAAGTGCTTCTTGCGAGGGTTACGAAGTTTTTCGCCCAACAACAACAAAAAAAAATGTTCAAATGTGTGTGAAATCTTATGGGACTTAACTTCTAAGGTCATCAGTCCCTAAGCTTACACACTACTTAACCTAAATTATCCTAAAAATGGTTCAAATGGCTCCAAGCACTGTACGACTTAACTTCTGGGGTCATCAGTCGCCTAGTACTTGCTAGGGAACCTCCCCATCGCACCCCCCTCAGATTTAGTTATAAGTTGGCACAGTGGATAGGCCTTGAAAAACTGAACACAGATCAATCGAGAAAACAGGAAGAAGTTGTGTGGAACTATGAAAAAATAAGTAAAATATACAATTTGAGCAGTCCATATGCAAGATAGGCAACATCAAGAATGGCGCCATCTCAGGAGTGCAGTGGTCCCGTGGTTAGCGTGAGCAGCTGCGGAACGAGAGGTCCTTGGTTCAAGTCCTGCCTCCAGTGAAAAGTTTAATATTTTATTTTCAGTTTATGTGACAAACTCTTATGTTTTCATCACTTTTTTGGGAGTGATTATCACATCCACAACAAAACCTAAATCGGGCAAGGTAGAAGAATCTTTTTACCCATTTGCCAAGTGTACAAGTTAGGTGGGTCGACAACATACTCCTGTCATGTGTCGTATAGAATATATCAGACGTGTTTTTCTGTGAAGGAATCGGTTGACCTATGACCTTGCGACCAAATGTTTTCGGTTCCCATTGGAGACGCACGTCCTTTCGTCTACTAATCGCACGGTTTTGCGGTGCGGTCGCAAAACACAGACACTAAACTTATTACAGTGAACAGAGATTTCAATGAACGAACGGACAGATCATAACTTTGTGAAAATAAGAAATTAAAATTTTAACTCGAGGGCTGACTTGAACTGTTGACCTTTCATTCCGCAGCTACTCACGCTAACCACGGGACCACGGCGCTCTTGAACTCAGATTATCCTAGATGTTGCCTATCTTGCGCATAGACAACTCAGTTTGTATATTTTGCTCATTTTTTCATAGTTCCATACAACTTCTTCCTGTTTTCTCGATTGATTTGTGTTCAGTTTCTCAAGGCCTATCCACTGTGCCAACTTATAACTAAATCTGAGGGGGGTGCGATGGGGAGGTTCCCTTGTTAGAACTAATTAAACCTAACCAACCTAAGGACAACACACACATCCATGCCTGAGGCAGGATTCGAACCTGCGACCGTAGCGGTCGCTCGGCTCCAGACTGTAGCGCCGAGAACCGCACGGCCACTCCAAATTATCCTAACGACAAACACACACACCCATGCCCCAGGGAGGACTCGAACCTCCGCCGGGACCAGCCGCACAGTCCGTGACTGCAGCGCCTGAGACCGCTCGGCTAATCTCACGCGGCGCCCATCAATCCTGGACACTAAAGGTGAGTGCTCACTTAGCCTACCATCAAGTCTCAACTGCTATCACTTCTCTTCGTTTGATCCCGGTTGTTGCTTTCTACGAGATTCCCGCTAGCAATAACGTGTGTGCATTGAAGTCGGCTAGATTTGCAGCCGTTTTCTTGGATGGGTTTTAACTTAATTTAATTCACTTCTTCACTAGTGAAGTGCACCAGGGATATCTTCTGCCTTCTATCCGTTAAAGTTCTGGTTACCTGCCCAGGGCGTTGACGTAGTTTTTGGCGGTGTATTTTCCTCGTCGTGTTGTTGCTGTCCAGCACGGCATGTAGTTCGACAGCTGAGGTGTTGTTGGTAGTTTTGGGCGTTTACTCTGACTTGGCTGGATTGGGCACCAATATCCAGAACGTTGAGCTATTGACATCTTGTTGTCGTTTTGCTCGTCAGGTGGAGCAGAACTGATTTGGTTGGTTGGTTTGTCGGCTGGCATCCAGTTGGGTTGCCTTCCGATTACGAGGTTGTCGGTCTGGCTGCCTGTCTCACCTAAACGGTAACTTCCCAGGCCGACCCTTGGAACCTTCTGATCGCTGCTCCTTGTGTTTTACGTAGAGATTTCCTTTTAGTCTAAAGTACTCTGTGTGGCCTTCAGCCGAGTTTTAGCTTATTAAAATTGTAAGCTTTTTTCTCTTTAGGCCTTAAGCCTTGAAACTGTTTTGTTCATCGTGTGTGGCCTTCACCCGAGTTTTAAACTACACTCCTGGAAATGGAAAAAAGAACACATTGACACCGGTGTGTCAGACCCACCATACTTGCTCCGGACACTGCGAGAGGGCTGTACAAGCAATGATCACACGCACGGCACAGCGGACACACCAGGAACCGCGGTGTTGGCCGTCGAATGGCGCTAGCTGCGCAGCATTTGTGCACCGCCGCCGTCAGTGTCAGCCAGTTTGCCGTGGCATACGGAGCTCCATCGCAGTCTTTAACACTGGTAGCATGCCGCGACAGCGTGGACGTGAACCGTATGTGCAGCTGACGGACTTTGAGCGAGGGCGTATAGTGGGCATGCGTGAGGCCGGGTGGACGTACCGCCGAATTGCTCAACACGTGGGGCGTGAGGTCTCCACAGTACATCGATGTTGTCGCCAGTGGTCGGCGGAAGGTGCACGTGCCCGTCGACCTGGGACCGGACCGCAGCGACGCACGGATGCACGCCAAGACCGTAGGATCCTACGCAGTGCCGTAGGGGACCGCACCGCCACTTCCCAACAAATTAGGGACACTGTTGCTCCTGGGGTATCGGCGAGGACCATTCGCAACCGTCTCCATGAAGCTGGGCTACGGTCCCGCACACCGTTAGGCCGTCTTCCGCTCACGCCCCAACATCGTGCAGCCCGCCTCCAGTGGTGTCGCGACAGGCGTGAATGGAGGGACGAATGGAGACGTGTCGTCTTCAGCGATGAGAGTCGCTTCTGCCTTGGTGCCAATGATGGTCGTATGCGTGTTTGGCGCCGTGCAGGTGAGCGCCACAATCAGGACTGCATACGACCGAGGCACACAGGGCCAACACCCGGCATCATGGTGTGGGGAGCGATCTCCTACACTGGCCGTACACCACTGGTGATCGTCGAGGGGACACTGAATAGTGCACGGTACATCCAAACCGTCATCGAACCCATCGTTCTACCATTCCTAGACCGGCAAGGGAACTTGCTGTTCCAACAGGACAATGCACGTCCGCATGTATCCCGTGCCACCCAACGTGCTCTAGAAGGTGTAAGTCAACTACCCTGGCCAGCAAGATCTCCGGATCTGTCCCCCATTGAGCATGTTTGGGACTGGATGAAGCGTCGTCTCACGCGGTCTGCACGTCCAGCACGAACGCTGGTCCAACTGAGGCGCCAGGTGGAAATGGCATGGCAAGCCGTTCCACAGGACTACATCCAGCATCTCTACGATCGTCTCCATGGGAGAATAGCAGCCTGCATTGCTGCGAAAGGTGGATATACACTGTACTAGTGCCGACATTGTGCATGCTCTGTTGCCTGTGTCTATGTGCCTGTGGTTCTGTCAGTGTGATCATGTGATGTATCTGACCCCAGGAATGTGTCAACAAAGTTTCCCCTTCCTGGGACAATGAATTCACGGTGTTCTTATTTCAATTTCCAGGAGTGTAGCTTCAAACATAGGTGCTTATAGAGAAGAACATGTCAAGTAGCAGATAAGACTCAGAGTTTCAATCTTATCTGCTAAATGGCACGTTATTGGCAGTGAACACCTAGGTTTCAAATGTTCATCTGTGTGTACTCTTAAGGGACCAAACTGCTGAGGTCATCGTTCCCTAAACTTACACACTATTTAATCTAACTTACGCTAACGGCAACACACACAGCCATAATTATTTTCAGCCATTGTGGCTTGTGTTGTGTGCATAACGTCGAAGCAATTAGTGCAGTGAATTACGTTGGCAATCAGTGACAAAATAGAATGTGCAGTAGTGTAATGTCAATCAACAGCTCCGCCATTACACCAGTGATGCAAGTGAGGCAGTAAGATGATGAAATCGCTGTGATATCGTACATAGTCAACCACAAGGAAGAAAACTAGCAGAAGACATCACTGTTTTCGATTTCTAGCCATACACTGCCCCCCTCCCCCAACCGAAATGCCACACCAGCCGCTACAGTAACAAACAATGGACAAAGAATTCTAGATTAATGTAGTTTAAGACTGTTTAACTTTAAGTAACATTTCTCTGTATGTATGTATGTACGAGGGCAGTTCAATAAGTAATGCAACACATTTTTTTTTCTGAAACAGGGGTTGTTTTATTCAGCATTGAAATACACCAGGTTATTCCCCAATCTTTTAGCTACACAACACTATTTTTCAACGTGATCTCCATTCAATGCTACGGCCTTACGCCACCTTGAAATGAGGGCCTGTATGCCTGCATGGTACCATTCCACTGGTCGATGTCGGAGCCAACGTCGTACTGCATCAATAACTTCTTCATCATCCGCGTAGTGCCTCCCACGGATTGCGTTCTTCATTGGGCCAAACATATGGAAATCCGACGGTGCGAGATCGGGGCTGTAGGGTTCATAAGGAAGAACAGTCCATTGAAGTTTTGTGAGCTCCTCTCGGGTGCGAAGACTTGTGTGAGGTCTTGCGTTGTCATGAAGAAGGAGAAGTTCGTTCAGATTTTTGTGCCTACGAACACGCTGAAGTCGTTTCTTCAATTTCTGAAGAGTAGCACAATACACTTCAGAGTTGATCGTTTGACCATGGGGAAGGACATCGAACAGAATAACCCCTTCAGCGTCCCAGAAGACTGTAACCGTGACTTTACTGGCTGAGGGTATGGCTTTAAACTTTTTCTTGGTAGGGGAGTGGGTGTGGCGCCACTCCATTGATTGCCGTTTTGTTTCAGGTTCGAAGTGATGAACCCATGTTTCATCGCCTGTAACAATCTTTGACAAGAAATTGTCACCCTCAACCACATGACGAGCAAGCAATTCCGCACAGATGGTTCTCCTTTGCTCTTTATGGTGTTCGGTTAGACAACGAGGGACCCAGCGGGAACAAACCTTTGAATATCCCAACTGGTGAACAATTGTGACAGCACTACCAACAGAGATGTCAAGTTGAGCACTGAGTTGTTTGATGGTGATCCGTCGATCATCTCGAACGAGTGTGTTCGCACGCTCCGCCATTGCAGGAGTCACAGCTGTGCACGGCCGGCCCGCACGCGGGAGATCAGACAGTCTTGCTTGACCTTGCGGCGATGATGACACACGCTTTGCCCAACGACTCACCGTGATTTTGTCCACTGCCAGATCACCGTAGACATTCTGCAAGCGCCTATGAATATCTGAGATGCCCTGGTTTTCCGCCAAAAGAAACTCGATCACTGCCCGTTGTTTGCAACGCACATCCATTACAGACGCCATTTTAACAGCTCCGTACAGCGCTGCCACCTGTCGGAAGTCAATGAAACTATACGAGACGAAGCGGGAATGTTTGAAAATGTTCCACAAGAAATTTCCGGTTTTTTCAACCAAAATTGGCCGAGAAAAAAAATGTGTTGCATTACTTATTGAACTGCCCTCGTATAAACGCCTGAAGATGAACAGAACATGTTCGAAACGCGTTGTATTATGTTAGATTAAACAAAACATAAAAAGGTGACTGGTAGCAGAAACTAGAAATAAATAAACACACACCCATGCTTGAACGAGGACTCGAGCCTCCGGCGGGAGGGGCCGCGCAATCCGTGACATGGCGCCTCTAACCGCGCGGCCACCTTCGTTTTAGGTTATGCGAGGTCTGCTCAAAAAATTCCGGAACTTTGTCCACAAAATTTTTCTACACTTACCTTTTACTTCTTGCGCGTCGTCTCCTTGAAATACCATCCTCCACAATTGATTCACAGTTCCCAACTTCGTTTCCGCTTTCGGAAGCAGTCTTGGTACGCCTCTTGCTGGATCGCGACAAGCGCCGTCTGCGAATTTTCTTTTATTTCGTCCATCGTTGCAGATCTTCACACTTTCAAGAGGGTTTTCAACTTCGGAAATAAAAGAAATGTCCGCAGAGGCCAGGTCGCGAGAGTACGGAGCATGAAGCAGCACAGTAATTTCGTCTTTTGTGCAGTAGTCACGCACCAACAGGGGCGAGTGTGCGGGTGCGTTATCGTAAAGGAAGCGCCATGAATTGTCTTGCCTCATTTCAGGCCGTTTCCCTCTCACAGTTTCTCGCAGGCGTTGCAACACGTCCAGATAGTACCATCAATTAACAATTTGTCCCTGTGGCACGAATTCATAATGAATTAATCTTCAATATCCACTCCGTCTTCAGGTTCCAAGTTGCCCATCGGGACCATCCGACCGCCGTGTCATCCTCAGAGGAGGGTGCGGATAGGAGGGGCGTGTGGTCAGCACACCGCTCTCTCTGCCGTTATAATGGTATACTTTGACCGGAGCCGCTACTGCTCGGTCGAGTAGCTCCTCAATTGGCATCACGAGGCTGAGTGCACCCCGAAAAATGGCAACAGCGCATGGCGGCCCGGATGGTCACCCATCCAAGTGCTGGCCACGCCCGACAGCGCTTAACTTCGGTGACCTGACGGCAACCGGTGTGTCCACTGCGGCAAGGCCGTTGCAATTAATCTTCAACGTCAAAGAAAATTATCAGTATGGCTTTGACATTTGACCTGACCTGACGAGCTTTTTTTCATCTTGGAGAACCTTTCCCGACCCATTGTGAAGACTGAAGCTTGGTCTCGACAACATAACCGTAGACCCATTTATCATCACCAGTTCTGATTCTCTTAGTTCTCATTTGCGCGATCTGTAAGCTCTTTACAGATTGCGAAGCGAAGTTCTTTGTGGTCTTGATTCACGAGCCGTGGGACGAATATGGGGCAAGAAGATGCATTCCAAGACTTTTGGTCAGGACTTCATGACATGATCCAACTGAAATGTTACATTCTTCTGCAATCTCTCGGATAGTCACGCGCACAATTTCGCTGACGATCCTGACACGAGTATCGTCGGTAGACGTTGAAGGGCGTCCTGGACGAGGCTCATCTTTAACTCCCGCCTGGCCACTTTTAAACAGTGCGATCCATTCGTAACACCGATTGCGGCCATCGCGGTAGGCTTCCTGCATCATTTGGTGTATGTCTGTAAAGGTTTTCTTGAGCTTCACGCAAAATTAAATGCAAACGCGTTGGTCGTCTAACTCTCCCATCTCGAAATTCGCAAACTGTGCGATACAACATTCTAGTGAATAGAGCAAAGAATGATAACCGATAGACATACAACACTGTAACTTCTTGAAGTAACATACGAGGGTGAGTCAAATGAAATCCTTAAATATTTTTTTAAAAATATTATTTATTGTGCAGAAGTGGTACAAAGCTGTATCACTTTTCAACATAATCTCCCCCACGCTCATTGCAAGTCCTCCAGAGCTTACAAAGTGCATAAATTCCTTTAGAAAAAAATTCATTTGGTAGTCCGCGCAACCACTCATGCACTGCATGGCGTACCTCTTCATCAGAACTGAACTTCTTTCCTCCCATTGCGTCTTTGAGTGGTCCAGATATATGGCAAACATTGGGGCAAGGTCTGGTGAGTATAGTGGATGAGGAAGACACTGGTTTCTGGTTGGTGGAAGAGAACTCAGGTTTCGTCCCCAGTAACAATTCTTGCAAGGAAGCCATCACCTTCTCGTTCAAAGCGCCGAAGAATTTCTTCACAAGCATCAACACGTCGTTCTCTCACACTTCAGGAGTCAGCTGCCGTGGCACCCATCTCGTAGACACGTTGCGAAACTGGAGCACATCATGCACAATGTGGTGTGCTGACCCACGACTAATCTGTGAACATGCTGCAATGTCATTCCGTGTCACTCGGCGGTTTTCCTTCACTATGGCTTCAACTGCTGCAGTGCTCTGTGGAGTCACAACTCGTTGTGCCTGACCTGGACGAGGAGCATCTTCCACTGAAGTCACACCATTTGCGAACTTCCTACTCCATTCGTAGACTTGTTGCTGAGACAAACATGCATCACTGTACTGAACCTCCATTCGTCGATGAATTTCAGCAGGTTTCAAACCTTCACTACGCAAACACCGAATAACACAACGCTGTTCTTTCCTGGTGCAAGTCGCAAGTGGGGCGGCCATATTTATACTGATACTGCGACGGTATGTGTGCATCTGCACTATGCTGTCACCTACAGGCCTTTCTGCACGCTGTTTGTAGCACGTTTACCAACTTACAGGACAGCGGCGCGAAATTTCGATTTGTTATTACATACACTCCTGGAAATGGAAAAAAGAACACATTGACACAGGTGTGTCAGACCCACCATACTTGCTCCGGACACTGCGAGAGGGCTGTACAAGCAATGATCACACGCACGGCACAGCGGACACACCAGGAACCGCGGTGTTGGCCGTCAAATGGCGCTAGCTGCGCAGCATTTGTGCACCGCCGCCGTCAGTGTCAGCCAGTTTGCCGTGGCATACAGAGCTCCATCGCAGTCTTTAACACTGGTAGCATGCCGCGACAGCGTGGACGTGAACCGTATGTGTAGTTGACGGACTTTGAGCGAAGGCGTATAGTGGGCATGCGGGAGGCCGGGTGGACGTACCGCCGAATTGCTCAACACGTGGGGCGTGAGGTCTCCACAGTACATCGATGTTGTCGCCAGTGGTCGGCGGAAGGTGCACGTGCCCGTCGACCTGGGACCGAACCGCAGCGACGCACGCATGCCCGCCAAGACCGTAGGATCCTACGCAGTGCCGTAGGGGACCGCACCGCCACTTCCCAGCAAATTAGGGACACTGTTGCTCCTGGGGTATCGGCGAGGACCATTCGCAACCGTCTCCATGAAGCTGGGCTACGGTCCCGCACACCGTTGGGTCGTCTTCCGCTCACGCCCCAACATCGTGCAGCCCGCCTCCAGTGGTGTCGCGACAGGCGTGAATGGAGGGACGAATGGAGACGTGTCGTCTTCAGCGATGAGAGTCGCTTCTGCCTTGGTGCCAATGATGGTCGTATGCGTGTTTGGCGCCGTGCAGGTGAGCGCCACAATCAGGACTGCATACGACCGAGGCACACAGGGCCAACACCCGGCATCATGGTGTGGGGAGCGATCTCCTACACTGGCCGTACACCACTGGTGATCGTCGAGGGGACACTGAATAGTGCACGGTACATCCAAACCGTCATCGAACCCATCGTTCTACCATTCCTAGACCGGCAAGGGAACTTGCTGTTCCAACAGGACAATGCACGTCCGCATGTATCCCGTGCCACCCAACGTGCTCTAGAAGGTGTAAGTCAACTACCCTGGCCAGCAAGATCTCCGGATCTGTCCCCCATTGAGCATGTTTGGGACTGGATGAAGCGTCGTCTCACGCGGTCTGCACGTCCAGCACGAACGCTGGTCCAACTGAGGCGCCAGGTGGAAATGGCATGGCAAGCCGTTCCACAGGACTACATCCAGCATCTCTACGTTCGTCTCCATGGGAGAATAGCAGCCTGCATTGCTGCGAAAGGTGGATATACACTGTACTAGTGCCGACATTGTGCATGCTCTGTTGCCTGTGTCTATGTGCCTGTGGTTCTGTCAGTGTGATCATGTGATGTATCTGACCCCAGGAATGTGTCAATAAAGTTTCCCCTTCCTGGGACAATGAATTCACGGTGTTCTTATTTCAATTTCCAGGAGTGTATTTAAGGATTTCATTTGACTCACTGTTAACTGACATCTTGCAGTGTTCAGATGTAATAAACAGCAACACTGCTTACAAACGTCGATCAAAAAGAAACTTTCTTTGTCAGGTACTCAGTTAATTTTTTATTCAGTTTCTGTCAGATAATGTTACAAATGATTGTTGGTTCATGACTTTGTGTATAACAAAGTGTTGTTTTACTACATCACGGTCTAATATTACCACGGAAATGTTACTACTTGCTTCAGTAGTCAGATTTCTAATAGAGCAGCGACATTGTAGCTTCTCGCGGTAAAGTGATAGTGCTCACGGGGGATGACCTTGAAATGACCCTCAGAGGCACATTGGTAGACGGAAGAACGTACACAAACTACATTGTGCGTTGGCGTTTGGCAACACCGCTGGACTAGACTGAGAAGGTACGTTTACATTCCAGTAACCAAAAAAATGTCGAGAAAGGTGATTTTCGACTTAAAAACAGCAAGCAGACTATGCAGTTAATGACGATGGAGCACAACCCTGTTTGAACACTGTACCTTGCCCAGCGAGCACGTAGTTAAATTGAGGGACACTTACTGGAGTAGAACTCTTCGACTGTCGGCAGCTGACTGTGAGCGCATCCTTCTCCAGTCTCCAGGCGGCCCCCCTGTGTGCTGGAGAAAACGCTGAAAACCGACGAAAACTCCGTGACCATGCTGGAGCGGTTCGGATCTTCTTTGCTAGCGGTGACAACCGATCATCGGAAACACTCGTCCCCCGCCTTTAAGTTCTCTCGCCCGCTGTCGAAACCTGCAGAGAAATGGGCGAGAACTGATCAAGGACACATTCTGAGGCATCAAAGAATACTTAACTTGTTAATGTGCAAATCCCTGTGACGGTGAATTTCCCTGAACCCTCCAAAACTGCCTCTTTAGGAACTGGTCCCTAAGTGGATGCGCATGAAGTTAAATGCATAACGCGAAAATTATGGCCATAGGTATAGCTAAAATGAGGAATTTGCGAAACAAATATCTCATTCTGACTAACGCTACCTGATTGGAGTATTGTATTGGTGATTTTAAAATGATTGCCAATATCTTCCAGTACAGGGCTATTACAAATGATTGAAGCGATTTCATTAATTCACTGTAGCTCCATTCATTGACATATGGTCACGACACGCTACAGATACGTAGAAAAACTCATAAAGTTTTGTTCGGCTGAAGCCGCACTTCAGGTTTCTGCCGCCAGAGCGCTCGAGAGCGCAGTGAGACAAAATGGCGACAGCAGCCGAGAAAGCGTATGTCGTGCTTGAAATGCACTCACATCACTCAGTCATAACAGTGCAACGACACTTCAGGACGAAGTTCAACAAAGATCCACCAACTGCTAACTCCATTCGGCGATGGTATGCGCAGTTTAAAGCTTCTGGATGCCTCTGTAAGGGGAAATCAACGGGTCGGCATGCAGTGAGCGAAGAAACGGTTGAACACGTGTATCTGGACATGCTGGAAAATTGGCTCATGCCACAATTGGAGACCGACAGCGCCGACTTCATCTTTCAACAGGGTGGTGCTCCACCGCACTTCCATCATGATGTTCCGCATTTCTTAAACAGGAGATTGGAAAACCGATGGATCGGTCGTGGTGGAGATCATGATCAGCAATTCATGTCATGGCCTCCACGCTCTCCCGACTCAACCCCATGCGATTTCTTTCTGTGGGGTTATGTGAAAGAGTCAGTGTTTAAACCTCCTCTACCAAGAAACGTGCCAGAACTGCGAGCTCGCATCAACGATGCTTTCGAACTCATTGTTGGGGACATGCTGCGCCGAGTGTGGGAGGAACCTGATTATCGGCTTGATGTCTGCCGAATCACTAAAGGGGCACATATCGAACATTTGTGAATGCCTAAAAAAACTTTTTGAGTTTTTGTATGTGTGTGCAAAGCATTGTGAAAATATCTCAAATAATAAAGTTATTGTAGAGCTGTGAAATCGCTTCAATCATTTGTAATAACCCTGTATATGCAGGGTGGTTATAATTAAAATTAAACTTTCAGACCGCTGCAGAAATAACACCACTGGTCAGAATGACGTCAAATTGCAACGGAATACTATCGGAAAAGCGGGAAAACGTATGGCAGAAGAAAAATAAATAATTGCAAAATGTAGCAATAGATGGCGCTGTAAGAATCAAAATTTAATAGTGGTCGACCACTAATGACAAACGAATCATACAACAATGCCTAAGGTGTACGTTTGACGTTAAACGAATGTACTACTCAGTGTGCATGGATGTACAGGTGTTGTTAGTTATATAAGTTGTTATATAAGTTGTTAGTTATATGAGCTCATCCACCATGGCAAGGTCATATCACATCGTATGGGAAAAATCGGTTTTTAATTGTCCTGAGGCCAAAAGCGTCATAAAAAGCATCAATCACATCGGTTTTTAATTGTCCTGAGACCAAAAACAGCATAAAAAGCATCAATCAAAATTAAATCGTATTATTAATTTCCGTGTGACTGTCGTAAAACATGTTCAGTATGCTGTCCATCGTTTCCTTCAACAAGTTGAAATCGAGAAACAGCATGTTCCACAACTGATCGAAGTGTTTCCTTGGTCCCCTTGAGAATATGTTGGGCATTGCCTGCCTTCAGTGCAGCTAACTTTGCAGTCGGAAGACTGAGCACAACATCTTTCAGACAGCCCCACAGCCAGAAGTCACGCCGATTAAAATCACGAGGATTGAGATCAGGTGATCGGGACGGCCAGGCTGTAGGGACATGGCGGCTGATAATTCCAGCATTTCCGAAAAGGCCTTCAGCAGATGCTTAACTAGACTTTCCATGTGCGGAGGTGCGCCATCTTGCAAAAAAATGATCCCATGCACATATCCACGCTGTTGGAGAGCTGCAATGACGTGGTTTCGCAGAAGACACTCATAGAGCTTACCAGTGACGGTACAGGTAACAGGACCGGAAGCACATGGCTCTTCGAAAAAATATGGCTTATAACACTCCTAACTGCTACTGCTATACCTTAACCTCGAAGCTGGAGGCAGTTTGCAAAACAGAATTATTTTGTTATAGCAATTATGGTATAAATCAACAGAGCAGTGTTACCCTCTGAGAGGAATTTTGTTATGTTGACCGTGTTGTTCCTAACGGAGGTGGCTTATCGGAAATGAAAGTCAGAATTACGTAAATATTTGAACAGTAACAAACGGAATTTTGTCTATCTGCACTGTTTAATGGATAAAGAAAATGGTCGCCAGCCTAACTAGGCAAGAGAATGATTAACATTCTCGTTCAAGAAAATAGTTATTAGTAATTTTAGTGGATAAACACAACCTATACTTTGTCACACGGGAGTGCAGTGAACTCTGACACATACATTTGTTTACGTTAAGAATGAAGCTAGCAGTTAGAGCAGGAGAACTATTTGCAAAATTATAAGAGATACCAAAACACCCTATTACTTTCAGGCTTTAAAGAAATTATGGTTTTTTATAATTAGTGGTCTTCTCATTACTTGATACCCAGCATTAATACAATAAACAAACTGTGGATCTTGTTATATTATTAATATGCACTTCCTATACACAAGAGAGACATATACTTAACAAACGTGAGTATATAACGTTTCACAACTGCAGTTTTCCACTTTTACTACAGCGAAACACAATGTTGACAAAATTTCAAGAAACTGACTCACCTTTTTGAATTTACTACAGATATCAAGGTGATCATTTGCTAAGCAAAACTTTAGAAGCCTCAGTCTTAAGAACTTTTAATTTTGCAGTTGGCAACAGCACTTTAATAAGCAGTTTTAATAGGAAAATTATTTTCAGCAAACAACATTTACTTTAACTCACTCTCTTGCCACATTAACTTTAACTTTCTTTTTACTAAGTTCAAGAGGCATTGATTAGCATAACATTGGTCATAAATGTTCTTTCAGTAGTGACACTCGGTAATTACTTTAGTTCAAACGGAAAGGAACCTGAGAGGTGTTATGATAAGGAGAAAAATCAAGGTAGATACATAAATTCAGATATAAAGTACCTTATATTTGAGCAGAATAACACATCCATTAAGCTGATCCTTCACTGTACATCATTATAGTATTACGTTACAGTGATTGCGCAACGTGGTGGCAACTGCATGTTGGTAGGTGGATTCGCAGACAGAATTGCTGGACTCTGTCATTTCTTGGTGGCGACGACAGATACAAATTCCAGAATAGTTCCAGCTATTTATCCGTCCATCCGAGGCATTGGAAAGCGGGAGGAAAAGCCTCTCTCGGAACCAGCACGATATGCAACATTTACATGACAGTGCACAGTTTGGTAGCTCGTCCCCGACTCGTAGCTCGTCTCCGACTGACTATCAGTTCCACCTTTTCTACGTAGGCCAACCACAATTTGCGCGTGCTACACAGTTCCGTTCCCGAGGGGAACCACTACACCTTTTACATACAGAATAACTAAGAGCCCTAAGTGAGGATCAGCAGTTTACATAACAGCAAACAAATATATTAAATAAAACAGAACATTTACACATATTGACATTTCTACAAAAAATTATTCACACAGAAATTACAATTATATATGGTAAGTTTTGTTCCCTCGAAATGGGACAAAGATTTTAAATTACAGATACACTACTTTGCATAGAATCGGACCATGACTCAAAGTTTGTACAAAGAAAGGACTATACAATTTTATGTTATCGATTCAAACAAACACATTTACAGAAGCACAGCAATGTGACATTAAATGAAACAAAAGCAAAATAAATCAGTACAGCATTAGAGCTATGGTGTTACAGGCTCTATGATAAATTATAACGTACACCCGCACCACACAGTGATATTTTCAGGATGAAGTGGTACTGGTTGATTTGCGTGTGCATTTTTCGTTGCCCATATTCGACAATTCTTTCAGATGGATGTGGACTTCGTATGTCCATAAAATCTTCCATGGCCAGTCATTGTTCACTTACATGAAAGCAAGAAATTCTAAACCAAAGGTCTCTCTTGCTGGCAGGTCAACAGGAAGCAACTCGTGCACGTGGGTAATTTTGAATGGATAGAAAAGAAGGATGTTGCGTAGGATTTTACCCACCGTGCTCACGTGTATGTCCAAAAGAGCCCGTCTTTTCGAATTTCCGAATCATTTTCTCCAGACCCACGGCAGTCATTGGACCAATGCCTTTTTTCAAATCCTTCAGTGTCCGGACCTTCTGCAGAGCGACGTGTGCACAGTCATCATTCTTGTAATACAGCTTTACAAGTAGAGCGGAATCCTGCATTGAGGCAAACATGGTGAACGTCGCAGACGCAAAAGGAGGGACAGCCGTGTGCCCGGCGTGTTTATACCAACTTCAATGGATCGTGCGCGTGATAGGTGTTATCATTTACGTATTATGACACATACAGCGTTATCTGTTAATCAATTTTTGCTCTTTTTTTCTTCTGCCATACGTTTTCCCCCTTCTCCGATAATATTCCGCTGCAATTCGACGTCATTCCGACCAGTGGTGTTATTTCTACAGCGTTTTGAATGTTTAATTTTAGTTATAATCACCCTCTAGATCAGAAGCCTACAACTTGATGTATGTGAAGAAGTCGAACAGAAACACACATTAAACTCAATATTCACATTTATTCATAAACACATCTATGAATTTAACATATGAATGAATAGCCAAAACCTGTAACAATTAGCTCTATCCTAATTTATACAGTGTGGTCCATTCTTAGTGACCGCGCCAAATATCTCACGAAATAAGCATCAAACGAAAAAACTACAAACAACGAAACTCGTCTAGCTTGAAGGGGGAAACCAGATGGTGCTATGGTCGGCCCGCTAGATAGCGCTGCCATAGGCCAAGTGGATATCGACTGCGTCCGTGTAGTACGTAAAGAAATATGAATGCTTTAGTTGAACCACTTTTTTCGCTTTGTGATAGATGGTGCTCTAATAGTCACAAACGTATAAGTACGTGGTATCACGTAACATTCCGCCAGTGCGGGACGGTATTTGCTTCGTGATACATTACCCGTCTGAAAACGGACCGCTTATCAATTGCGGAAAAGGTCGATATCGTGTTGATGTATGGCTGTTGTGATCAAAATCCCCAACGGGCGTGTGCTACGTATGTTACTCGGTATCCTGGACGACATCGTCCAAGTGTCCGGACCGTTCGCCGGATAGTTACGTTATTTAAGGAAACAGGAAGTGTTCAGCCACATGTGAAACGTCAATCACGACCTGAAAAAAACGATGATGCCCAAGTAGGTGTTTTAGCTCCTGTCGCTGCTAATCCGCACACCAGTAGCAGACAAATTGCGCCAGAATCGGGAATCTCAAAAACGTCTGTGTTGAGAATGTTAGGTCAACATCGATTGCACCCGTACCATATTTCTATGCACCAGGAACTGCATAGCGATGACTTTGAACGTCGTGTACAGTTCTGGCACTGGGCACAAGAGAAATTACGGGATGATGACAGATTTTTTGCACGCGTTCTACACTCCTGGAAATGGAAAAAAGAACACATTGACACCGGTGTGTCAGACCAACCATACTTGCTCCGGACACTGCGAGAGGGCTGTACAAGCAATGATCACACGCACGGCACAGCGGACACACCAGGAACCGCGGAGTTGGCCGTCGAATGGCGCTAGCTGCGCAGCATTTGTGCACCGCCGCCGTCAGTGTCAGCCAGTTTGCCGTGGCATACGGAGCTCCATCGTAGTCTTTAACACTGGTAGCATGCCGCGACAGCGTGGACGTGAACCGTATGTGCAGTTGACGGACTTTGAGCGAGGGCGTATAGTGGGCATGCGGGAGGCCGGGTGGACGTACCGCCGAATTGCTCAACACGTGGGGCGTGAGGTCTCCACAGTACATCGATGTTGTCGCCAGTGGTCGGCGGAAGGTGCACGTGCCCGTCGACCTGGGACCGGACCGCAGCGACGCACGGATGCACGCCAAGACCGTAGGAGCCTACGCAGTGCCGTAGGGGACCGCACCGCCACTTCCCAGCAAATTAGGGACACTGTTGCTCCTGGGGTATCGGCGAGGACCATTCGCAACCGTCTCCATGAAGCTGGGCTACGGTCCCGCACACCGTTAGGCCGTCTTCCGCTCACGCCCCAACATCGTGCAGCCCGCCTCCAGTGGTGTCGCGACAGGCGTGAATGGAGGGACGAATGGAGACGTGTCGTCTTCAGCGATGAGAGTCGCTTCTGCCTTGGTGCCAATGATGGTCGTATGCGTGATTGGCGCCGTGCAGGTGAGCGCCACAATCAGGACTGCATACGACCGAGGCGCACAGGGCCAACACCCGGCATCATGGTGTGGGGAGCGATCTCCTACACTGGCCGTACACCACTGGTGATCGTCGAGGGGACACTGAATAGTGCACGGTACATCCAAACCGTCATCGAACCCATCGTTCTACCATTCCTAGACCGGCAAGGGAACTTGCTGTTCCAACAGGACAATGCACGTCCGCGTGTATCCCGTGCCACCCAACGTGCTCTAGAAGGTGTAAGTCAACTACCCTGGCCAGCAAGATCTCCGGATCTGTCCCCCATTGAGCATGTTTGGGACTGGATGAAGCGTCGTCTCACGCGATCTGCACGTCCAGCACGAACGCTGGTCCAACTGAGGCGCCAGGTCGAAATGGCATGGCAATCCGTTCCACAGGACTACATCCAGCATCTCTACGATCGTCTCCATGGGAGAATAGCAGCCTGCATTGCTGCGAAAGGTGGATATACACTGCACTAGTGCCGACATTGTGCATGCTCTGTTGCCTGTGTTTATGTGCCTGTGGTTCTGTCAGTGTGATCATGTGATGTATCTGACCCCAGGAATGTGTCAATAAAGTTTCCCCTTCCTGGGACAATGAATTCACAGTGTTCTTATTTCAATTTCCAGGAGTGTATTTAGCGACGAAGCGTCATTCACCAACAGCAGTAACGTAAACGAGCATAATATGCAGTATTGGGCAACGGAAAATCCACGATGGCTGCGACAAGTGGAACATCAGCGACCTTGGCTGGTTAATGTATGGTGCGGCATTATGGGAGGAAAGATAATTGTCCCCCATTTTATCGATGGCAATCTAAATGGTGCAATGTATGCTGATTTCCTAAGTAATGTTCTACCGGTGTTACTACAAGGTTTCACCGCATGACAGAATGGCGATGTACTTCCAACATGATGGATGTGCGGCACATAGCTCGCGTGCGGTTGAAGCGGTATTGAATAGCATATTTCATGACAGGTGGATTGATCGCCGAAGCACCAACCATGGCCCGCACGTTCACCGCATCTGACGTCCCCGGATTTCTTTCTGTGGAGAAAGTTGAAGAATATTTGCTATCGTGATCCACCGACAACGCCTGACAAAATGCGTCAGCGCATTGTCATTGCATGTGCGATTATTACGGAAGGCGAACTACTCGCTGTTGAGAGGAATGTCGTTACACATATTGCCAAATGCATTGAGGTTGACAGACATAATTTTGAGCATTTATTGCATTAATGTGGTATTTACATGTAATCACGCTGTAACAGCATGCGTTCTCAGAAATGATAAGTTCACAATGGTACATGTATCACATTAGCACAACCGAAATAAAATGTTCAAACTTACCTACGTTCTGTATTTTAATTTAAAAAACTTACCTGTTACCAACAGTTCGTCTAAAATTGTGAGCAATATGTTTGTGACTGTTACAGCGCCATCTAATACAAAGCGAAAAAAGTGGTCCAACTAAAACATTCATTAATTTTACGTACTACACGAATATGTAATAAATAATTGGGGTTCCTATTAAAAAAAAGAACGCAGTTGATATCCGTTTTACTTATGGCAGCGCCATCTAGTGGGCGAACCATAGCGCTATCTGGTTTCCCCCTTCAAGCTAGACAAGTTTCGTTCTTTGTAGTTTTTTCGTTTGACGCTTATTTCGTAAGATATTTGGCCCGGTCACGATCAATGAACCACCCTGCATAACGATTTAATGGAAAGCCGTGTCACTTCCCTATCAGTTATTACTTCTTGCTCTCTTAAGAATTTACTCTCTCCCGATGTTCGGTGATAACTCACAACTTTTAAATTCCATAATTCTTGATTGGAACATTCCCTTCCCTTCTCTTTCCTCTCCCCCCCTTCCTCCTCCCCTCTTCCCCCGGGCTTCCCCTCCCCCTTCCTCCCTCCCCCTCTCTCCTCTTCCCCCGGGCTTCCCCTCCCCCTTCCTCCCTCCCCCTCTCTCCTCTGCCCGTGGCATCTCTGCTATCCCCTCTCCCATTCCCCTCCTCATCCTCCTCCTCCTCCTCCTCCTCCTCCACTCTTGGCCGGTCCCCGGACTCGTACACGCTCAGTGGACTTTCGCGCGCCGGAGATCATCGCCACCTGTGTGTCGTGCGTGTGCCTCGATTTGTGTTTAGTGTTCTGTCCCCGTCACGCATCAACTGTTCACGTGTGCCGTCGCCGTCATCCGTGTTCTGTGCGCCGTGTCACCAAGTGTTTACTGTTTTTTCGCGTCCAGCGTGAACGGCTTCATGTTTATTGTTTTTTGTATCTCCTTTTTTTTTGCCCGCCGTTTTTACTGTATTGTCTGTATCACCTATATGTCTTGTTATTGTTCCACTTAAGGCTGAAGAGCAGCGTACTATGCTGCTGCCAGCCCGCCTGTATCGGGTGATTACAATTACAATAAAGGAAAAAAAAATTGTTTGGAACAGAGACTAGAAGGTGGTGGCTAAAACCTAGAAGATCAGACATTCATTACCAGTGCAAAGGAGATGAGACAGGCGATCGTCCTGGATTCCACAAATGTGTAACCCGTTTAAGTATTCTACTGGTGCTGACAATTATGTTCAGTATAAGACCGGGATGCGCCGAGCTGCACGGCGACGAATCGTCTGCACCCGAGATGCGGCATCCTGTACCGCGATGCTACGCCAGGTAGGCCCGGACACTCTCGCATCCCACCTGCCAGTGCCTCTCCGATGCGCACACCTTCGTCTCCTCCCAGACAGTGACTGTCGTGCGGCGCTCACTTCCGCCCTGCGTATTCCTTGCCACTGAAACGCTGCCAATCGCTAATCCCTAAATTACGAACCACTGTGGCTCAATGACGTGACTTCCCTTCGACAAAAATTGCCTTCGGACATAGCGCGCGCGTCTTCTCCAACCTCCAACGACAACATGAAATTCTTCCCTGCTACCAAAATACACTGAAGAGCCAAAGAATACACCTTCCGAATATCACGTATATCCTAATATCGAGAGCTCAGATGGAAACCCAGTTCTAAGCAAAGAAGAGAAAGCAGAAAGGTGGAAGTATAAAGAGGGTATATACAGGGGCGATGTTCTTGAGGACAATATTATGTAAATGGAAGAGGAGGTAGATGAAGATGAAATGGGAGATATGATACTGCGTGAAGAGTTTGACAGAGCACAGAAAGACCTAAGTCGAAACAAGGTCCCGGGAGTAGACAACATTCCATTAGAACTACTGACAGCCTTGGGAGAGCCAGTCCTGACAAAACTCTACCATCTGGTGAGCAAGATGTATGAGACAGGCGAAATTCCGTCAGACTTCAAGAAAAATATAGTAATATGCAATCCCACAGAAAGCAGGTGTTGACAGAGGTGAAAATTACCGAACTATCAGTTTAATAAGCCACAGCTGCAAAATACTAACACGAATTCTTTACAGACGAGTGGAAGAACCGGTAGAAGCCGACCTCTGGGAAGATCAGTTTGGATTCCGTAGAAATGTTGGAACACGTGAGGCAATACCGAACCTACGACTTATCTTAGAAGAAAGATTAAGGAAAGGCAAACCTACGTTTCTAGCATTTGTAGACCTAGAGAAAGCTTTTGACAATGTTGACTGGAATACTCTCTTTCAAATTTTGAAGGTGGCAGGGGTAAAATACAGGGAGCGAAAGGCTATTTACAATTTGTACAGAAACCATACGGCAGCTATAAGAGTCGAGTTACATGAAAGGGAAGCAGTGGTTGGGAAGGGAGTAAGACAGGGTTGTAGCCTCTCCCCGATGTTATTCAATCTGTATATTGAGCAAGCAGTAAAGGAAACAAAAGAAAAGTTCAGAGTAGGTATTAAAATCCATGGAGAAGAAATAAAATCTTTGAGGATCGCCGATGACATTGTAATTCTGTCAGAGACAGCAAATGACTTGGAAGAGCAGTTGAACGGGATGGACAGTGTCTTGAAAGGAGGGTATAAGATGTTCAACAAAAGCAAAACGAGGATAATGGAATGTAGTCGAATTAAGTCGGCTGATGCTGAGGGAATTAGATTAGGAAATGAGACACTTAAAGTAGTAAAGGAGTTTGCTATTTGGGGAGCAAAATAACTGATGATGGTCGAAGTAGAGAGGATATAAAATGTAGACTGGCAATGGCAAGGAAAGTGTTTCTGAAGAAGGAAAATTTGTTACCATCGAGTATTGATTTAAGTGTCAGGAAGTCGTTTCTGAAAGTATTTGTATGGAATGTAGCCATGTATGGAAGAGTAACATGGACAATAAAAAGTTTAGACAAAAAGAGAATAGAATCTTTCGAAATGTGGTGCTACAGAAAAATGCTGAAGATTAGATGGGTAGATCACATAACTAATGAGGAAGTATTGAATAGAATTGGGGAGAAGAGGAGCTTGACTAGAAGAAGGGATCGATTGGTAGGACATGTTCTTAGGCATCAAGGGACCACCAATTTAGTACTGGAGGGCAGCGTGGAGTGTAAAAATCGTAGAGGGAGACCAAGAGCTGAATACACTAAGCAGATTCAGAAGGATGTAGGTTGCAGTAGGTACTGGGAGATGAAGAAGCTTGCACAGGATAGAGTAGCATGGAGAGCTGCATCAAACCAGTCTCAAGACTGAAGACCACAATAACAACAATATCCTGTAGGGACATTGCGAGACGTAAAAGTGCCGCAACACGACGTGGCATGCACTCCATTAATGTCTGAAGTAGCGGAGGGAATTGACACCGTGAATCTTGCAGGGATGTCCATAAGTCTGTCAGAGTACGAGGGGGTGGAGATCTCTTCTGAACAGCACGTTGCAAAGCGTCCCAGATGTGCTCAATGATGTTCATGTCTGGGGGCTTTGGAGCCCATCAGCAGTGTTGAAACTGAGAAGAGTGTTCCTGGAGCCACTCTGTAGTAATTCTGGACGCGTTGGGTGTCGCACTGTCTTGCCGGAATTGTCCACAGGCACTGCTGCCCGAAGGACAGGGGGTGTTCGACCACGGTCAACCACAGCAGCGGATGACCGCCACATTGTGCAGCAGGCAAGAAAGGACGCACGTCAAAGTGCGGGTGCGACTGCGACCACATTGAACAGGGCTGCAAGACACTCCGCTGTGGCACGGAGAATCCTAAAAGGTGGTCTCCGTGCCCGACGGCCAATCGGTAGTATTCCATTGGCACCCTCACATCGGCGGTACCCTTTACGATGGTGCCAACAACACAGAGACTGGACCAACGAGGAGTCGACTCACGTGCTCACCTTTGATGAGAACAGAGTCGGTCTGAGTAGTGATTCTCGTCGCACCCTCACATGGCAGGATGCGGGAATAAGTAATGCACCTGGGAATGTTGTCGAACCTGATCATTTTGGCAGTCCTACGTGTTATAGTATGAGAGGGCATTAAGTTGCGTGGGCGTACTCAACCCCATATCTTCGGACACTGGACACTCACCGGTCAACGTTAGTGTGGTACAATTGTAGTATTACCCTTCCTCTGTCATTTTTTTCTCTTTTAGCGCAAGCATTTATGCGTAACCACACGAGTGATATATGGCTCAAAGATTCATTCCCACTGCGACAGAGAAAGAGATTATCTCTGACTCATGATATAAAAAGTCTGTGGATAGAATGTGGAATATTACGTGTACTATGGACGTACCTACTTCTGATTTAGGATTGCGGAGAGTAGCACCACAGCAGAACTGTAATTAGCGGCATTGTTGTAAGCTGCCATTTTGAATACTGGATGTAATTTGTTCAAAGAGATTTTGGGATTGTAGCTGGTCGTCGTAATCTTCATTCCACGATATTTTGGCTGGAAAACTGCCAGCCATCTTCAGGTGAGCTGAATGAGGACTAACGAAGAGGTTTTTCGCCCTTTATTGTAATTTCATGCCTCAGCTGAGACGGGCCGGCAGCGGCCTACATACGCCGCTCTTCGGCCAAAAGACACAACAGAAATACACGGAAGGCACAGAAAACATGAAAAACATGGTAAACACAAGATGAACACTGCACAAGAAATCAGAAGTCGTTCGACTGAAGACACTGTAATGAAGGGTGGCACCAGTTGAAAACAGATGAAGACGTCCAGGTGGAGACACGAACGTAGTAGAAAACACAGACAAAGACACTGTACACAAACGGAGAGGCACTGACACACGGAAAACACTGGTGACGATCATTGGCAAAGCACTCACACTTACAAAAGGGGGGGGGGGCTGACTCCAGGTCAGGTAGGAGGGCAGGAAGGGGGGTGGAGCCAGTGGGAGAGAGAAAGGCAAGTGGGGGGAGGAGAGAGGTTGGCAGCCTGGGGAGGAGGTGGAAGCGACAGACTTGGGAGAGAGGAGGGGAGAAAAGGAAGGTGAGGAGGGAGAGAGGGAACCGTGGGGGAAAAAAGAGGGACAATGGGAGGGGAGCGTCAGAGCTGGTAGGAGGGGTAGAGATGGATGGGACATCATCAGGGAGGGGGAGTTGGTGGAACCCAGCTTGGTATGGAGGGTGTGAAGATGGAGGGCAGGTGGGATGCAAGAATACAGGTGCGGCAGTGGGTGGGGATGGGCGAGGATGGGAAGACAAAGAGGTTCTCTGCTCTGTTTTATATTGTGCGCTGATGGTACTGCCGCGCATGTGTCGAAGTCGCGGAGACAGAAGGACCACACCGCCCAGCGGCGGCGCCCTCGCTGGTGGAACTGCAAGACTCAGCTGCCTTCGGTATTGTCACTGGCTGCTGCTATCGAAGTCTTCTGGCGTCTTCGTCTGGATCAAATTTCGGAGATGACGGGATTCCACGCATTGTTCAATTGGTAACCACTGTCACATTCATCAGAATTCCCACGATGCATATTTCAACGTATTCTTTGGTCATGGAGTCCGAAAAGGTTGTTGCTGTGGCCAAAATCGAAGTTTTGTCATACTCCATTGAACGTTTGGAAATACAATGTTCCGCAACTGCAGACTTACTGGCTTGAAGTAGGCGAGTACAACGTTGATGTTCCATACAACGCTCTTCCACTGTACGCGTTGTCTGTCCGATAGGCCATTCCTTATTGACACGGTATTTTGTAAATTCCCGCCTTCCGCAGTAACAAATCATCCTTCACTGTTCCCAGCAGATCCGAAATCTTAGAAGATGGACGAAAACCCACTTTCACATGAAAATTATTAAGAATCCTCGCTATTTTAAAAGGAGATATTTCTAGCGAAGGGAAGAAAAATGGTTCAAATGGCTCTGAGCACTATGGGACTCAACTGCTGAGGTCATTAGTCCCCTAGAACTTAGAACTAGTTAAACCTAACTAACCTAAGGACATCACAAACATCCATGCCCGAGGCAGGATTCGAACCTGCGACCGTAGCGGCCTTGCGGTTCCAGACTGCAGCGCCTTTAACCGCACGGCCACTTCGGCCGGCCGAAGGGAAGAAAAGCTAGAAATTTCGTTGGCGCGTTCTCCTTTTTTATTCACTTCCCGGTTCCTGGCTTTAGTTGACAAGGCCCTGTTAATTTGCTGGACCGAGTATCCATTGTCTCTGAACACCGTCCTTAAATGTGCAAGTTCCTTAGGCAAATTCTCTGCATCCGATTTGATCAATTATGGTTACATTTGATCTCAAACCGGCTGTTCAGAAAGTAACTATGCAGTGCTATGTTATGGTGTGCTAAGTAATGACTCGTGTGATTGTCAATTAATAATACAACATTTTCCATTGTTTAACGTATTTGAACTTTATCTAAACCATATTTGACCACGTATTTGTATTTGTTTGCAGGTCCGGTTTGCATGAAGACCAACGTCTTGTGTAACATCACTGTGATCCAAGTCATCATGCTGTTCCGCAATGGATACAAGTTTACCTCAGCAGTAAAAGCTGCAGTTGCAGCAAAGTTCCCAGGAGTGAAGACGCCTAACCACAATGCTGTATGGAACCTCATCATTAGGTTTCGAAAGACCGGAAGCCTTCATAATGCTCCAAAATCAGGCAGGCCATCCACATCCGAAGAGAAGGTGGCGGAGGTCCAAGACATGATGGTGCAAAGTCCAAAGTAATCGGTTAGCCAACTAGCTCAGCAGGCCAACGTGTCCGTGTGTTCCACTCACAGGATTTTACGGACGTCACTGTCCATGTATCAGTAAAAATGTCGATCGTGCATGAACTGAGACACACCGATCACCCGGCGCGTGTGAACTTTTGCAACTGGTTTCTGTCCTTCCTGCAGGATAACGAAGTGGGAAATCTTGACACAACGCCGGCCGCTGTGGCCGAGCGGTTTTAGGCGCTTTAGTCCCGAACCGAGCTGCTGCTATTGTCGCAGGTTCGAATCCTGCCTCGGGCATGGATGTGTGTGATGTCCTTAGGTTAGTTAGGTTGAAGTAGTTCCATGTCTATGGGGCTGATGACCTCAAATGTTAATTCTCATAGTGCTTGGAGCCATCTGAACCATTTTAATCTTGACACAACGTTTTTCAAGGATGAAGCATGGCTTCACCTCTCCAGTTACATGAATAGCCAGAATAGTTGTGTGTGGACTACGGAGAATCCGCACGAATTTAAGGTGTCCCCACTACACGATCAAAAGTTTGGTGTTTGGTGCGCCGTGCCTCGTAAACGCATCATTGGGCCAATCTTCTTTCAGGACACCATAAATGCAGAACGGTACTGCACCCGCTTTCTGGAGGCTTTCCTAGATGCGCTGAATGAGGACGAAATTGAGTATACCTGGTTCCCACAGTTATCGGGTGGCTGCACATACTGCCCACAAGGCGATGAACTTTTTAAAGGACATCTTCGGTGACCGCATCATCTCTCGAGGTCTCTGGCCTCCACGTTCACCCGACTTGGCTCCACCGGATTACTTTTTATGGGGTACTTTGATGAGAAAGGCCTGTAAAGGTAATCCGCACACCACGGAGGATCTTCAAGCTGCACTGACATGTCAAACTGAGTATACCTGGTTCCAACAGTTATCGGGTGGCTGCACATACTGCCCACAAGGCGATGAACTTTTTAAAGGACATCTTCGGTGACCGCATCATCTCTCGAGGTCTCTGGCCTCCACGTTCACCCGACTTGGCTCCACCGGATTACTTTTTATGGGGTACTTTGATGAGAAAGGCCTGTAAAGATAATCCGCACACCACGGAGGATCTTCAAGCTGCACTGACATGTCACATTTGGAACATCGCTCCCGATGTTCTGCACAACGGCTTCAGGAATATGCAGAAAAGTATGCAACTGCGTCTTCAAGTTCAAGAGGATCACTTCCAGCATCTCTTATAACTTCCATGACTTTAATACGGGAAATTATGAACTGCATAGCTACTTATTGAACATCCTGTACAAGAGGATGATGTACCATTAAATGTGTGGTGTCACCGCCAGACACCACTCTTTCTAGGTGGTAGCTTTAAATCGGCCGCGGTCCATTAGTACATGTCGGACCCGCGTGTCGCCACTGTCAGTAATTGCAGACCGAGCGCCACCACACGGCAGGTCTAGAGAGACGTACTAGGACTCGTTCCAGTTGTACGACGACTTTGCTAGCGACTACACTGACGAAGCCTTTCTCTCATTTGCCGAGAGATAGTTAGAATAGCCTTCAGCTAAGTCCATGGCTACGACCTAGCATGGCGCCATTAACCATTTCTAGAGAGAGTCTCACTTGTATCATCAAGAATGCTGTATACAAATGATGGATTAAAGTTAAGTATTCCAGCAGCTACGTACTTTTCTTTATAGCATTCATTACGTATCCTGTTTCAGACCTCAGCAAGCCTGCGTGAATTAAGCGCGTGCCCTTTCAGCTTCCTCGCCTTGTGCCTAGACTGTATTGTCTAGGCACAACAAAATGTAGCTATGATGATCATTTACGCAAAAAATACAATTTTAAGAACATAAAAGGTTATTTTAACTTTTCTCTTGCATGTGGTTCGTGATATTATTTGGCGTCGTAACTCGTAGAGAAAATTGGAAATTTGTGGTAAAATCTTATGGGACAAAACTGCTGAGGTCGTCAGTCTCTAAGCTTACACACTACTTAACCTAACTTAAACTAACTTACGCTAAGGACAACACACACACCCATGCTCGAGGGAGGACTCAAACCTCCGATGGGGGAAGCCGCCCGGGAACTCGTAGAGAACTTTGTATCCTGGGAGATCAGCAAAGCCTGAGCCACGGTCGTTTATGCTCTATTTTTAGTGATTAATTTCTCGATTTTTATCGAAATTAACACACAACTTGGACACTGATTGCTATGCTGCAGAGTGAGTACGTCGTAGTACTCAAGAAGGCTTCCTCCACGGCGTGCCTCTGACTACTTTAAGAATTTTCAGAGTCGACGATTGATGAAATTCTGCAGAGCCACAGAAATTTTATTCCAGGCTCTCACTTCGACATTGCGAGGCCGAAAAAGTATGATTATGAACTGTAACCGCATAACCACATTGTTGTCTACCCCTGGTAGCTGAGTGGTCAATGTGACGGAATGTCATACGTAACGGCCCGGGTTCGATTCCCGGCTGGGTCGGAGATTTTCTCCCCTCAGGGACTGGGTGTTGCGCTGTTCTTATCATGATTTCATCCCCATCGACACGCAAGTCGCCGAAGTAGCGTCAACTCGAAAGACTTGCACCAGGCGAACGAACGATCTACCCGACGGGAGGCCCTAACCACAGGGCACTTCGATTTTATCATTTTGTTTTATACACTTGAGAATTCAAATACACTCCTGGAAATAGAAATAAGAACACCGTGAATTCATTGTCCCAGGAAGGGGAAACTTTATTGACACATTCCTGGGGTCAGATACATGACATGATCACACTGGCAGAACCACAGGCACATAGACACAGGCAACAGAGCATGCACAATGTCGGCACTAGTACAGTGTATATCCACCTTTCGCAGCAATGCAGGCTGCTATTCTCCCATGGAGACGATCGTAGAGATGCTGGAGGTAGTCCTGCGGAACGGCTTGCCATGCCAGTTCCACCTGGCGCCTCAGTTGGACCAGCGTTCGTGCTGGACGTGCAGACCGCGTGAGACGACGCTTCATCCAGTCCCAAACATGCCCAATGGGGGACAGATCCGGAGATCTTGCTGGCCAGGGTAGTTGACTTACACCTTCTAGAGCACGTTGGGTGGCACGGGATACATGCGGACGTGCATTGTCCTGTTGGAACAGCAAGTTCCCTTGCCGGTCTAGGAATGGTAGAACGATGGGTTCGATGACGGTTTGGATGTACCGTGCACTATTCAGTGTCCCCTCGACGATCACCAGTGGTGTACGGCCAGTGTAGGAGATCGCTCCCCACACCATGATGCCGGGTGTTGGCCCTGTGTGCCTCGGTCGTATGCAGTCCTGATTGTGGCGCTCACCTGCACGGCGCCAAACACGCATACGACCATCATTGGCACCAAGGCAGAAGCGACTCTCATCGCTGAAGACGACACGTCTCCATTCGTCCCTCCATTCACGCCTGTCGCGACACCACTGGAGGCGGGCTGCACGATGTTGGGGCGTGAGCGGAAGACGGCCTAACGGTGTACGGGACCGTAGCCCAGCTTCATGGAAACGGTTGAGAATGGTCCTCGCCGATACCCCAGGAGCAACAGTGTCCCTAATTTGCTGGGAAGTGGCGGTGCGGTCCCCTACGGCACTGCGTAGGATCCTACGGTCTTGGCGTGCATCCGTGCGTCGCTGCGGTCCGGTCCCAGGTCGACGGGCACGTGCACCTTCCGCCGACCACTGGCGACAACATCGATGTACTGTGGAGACCTCACGCCCCACGTGTTGAGCAATTCGGCGGTACGTCCACCCGGCCTCCCGCATGCCGACTATACGCCCTCGCTCAAAGTCCGTCAACTGCACATACGGTTCACGTCCACGCTGTCGCGGCATGCTACCAGTGTTAAAGACTGCGATGGAGCTCCGTATGCCACGGCAAACTGGCTGACACTGACGGCGGCGGTGCACAAATGCTGCGCAGCTAGCGCCATTCAACGGCCAACACCGCGTTTCCTGGTGTGTCCGCTGTGCCGTGCGTGTGATCATTGCTTGTACAGCCCTCTCGCAGTGTCCGGAGCAAGTATGGTGGGTCTGACACACCGGTGTCAATGTGTTCTTTTTTTCCATTTCCAGGAGTGTAGTAATTAATTTCATAAATGCGGGTGTGCGAGATATTTGTGTTAAAATCTTGGGGAAGCGACATCTCTCGCCCAAAAGTTTCCATTCAGGTAACTAGATATCATTCAGTCATAATAATTTAACTTCAGTTTAATGGGGAGAGAAGTTAAACAGTACTCCAGCCCATGTGTGACTTTCCAAGGGTGCATACCGCTCTGTTGACGACGCGAGAAAGCATCGAACACTGCAGGTGGAGCAGCTCTTAGAACGAGAGGATGTTCGGCATATGCACTAGTCTACCCGTTCACCTTATGTGTGTTGTGTGTTGAACCGGAGACCTAGAAACGACGGAGCGGCTTCGTCCCGCTGTAGCCCTCAGTGGTTCACAACCCCACAACAGGCCACAGCGGTCCACCCACCCCACTGCCGCCCCACACCGAACCCTGCAGGGTTATTGTGCGGTTTGGCCCTCAGTGGACCTCCCCCCCCCCCCTCCCCCATCCCTCTGGGAGCGTCTCATACCAGACGAGTGTAACCCCAAACGTTTGCATGGTAGAGTAATTATGGTGTACACGCACATGGAAGGTGTTTACGCAGCAATCACCGAGATAGTTAACTGAGGCGGAATAAGGGAACCAACTCGCATTCGCCGAGGCAGATGGAAAACCGCCTTCAAAACCATCCACAGGCTGGCCGCCTCACCGGACCTCGACAGTAACCGCTGGGCGAATTCGTGCCGTGGACTGGCACGCCTTCCCGCTCGGGAAGCAGGGCGTTAGACCGTGCGGCTAACCGGGCGAGCTGCCCCTTCTTCTGACTTAAGTCCCATCGAACTCTTGTGGAATGCGACGGATTGCAGCACGTCCAAGTGCAGCAACGACCATCCAGTAATTGTCAACCACACTCGTGGAGGGATGGAGAGCACGGGCCTACTACCACAGGAATTCATTACCAACCTTGTATCCAGAGCGGGGCCACATTGAAGAGCAGGCAGTGTCGACCCTGGTGATCACACGCACTGATGAGAACATGTCCTGCCGTTTGTAATATTCCAGGGACCATCAAAATCACGATGTCTTCAAGGTAATTATTGTCTTTGAATAAAGATGTCATTTCTGTCGGTTTCATTCCGTGTTTCTCTCAGTTACCTTCTGTATTATACTGTAGCAGTTCTTTCTATGTGTGATCCATGTTTCATCGAGCTGTGTTACGTTGCAGTGACACATTATGTGAAAGTTACTTTCCCTATGGTTTGCTCTCCGTTTGTAGGTAATTTTCACTGATTAAGTTGCAGATAATCCGAAAATTAAGCACCTGTTGAAAAAGCTAATGTTACCACGAAAAGCTGGTGAAATTTTGGTGCCAACTCATGCAGTGAGGTGCAACATTTATGGTAGTGAGAAGCTTAATGTAATTGATGTTCGTGGTGGTGGTGGTGGCGTGTTGGGGCTTATGGGCGCTCAACATCGAGGTCATCAGCGCCCTGGCACACATTAAAAGGAACGAATGTGGACAGACCTAAGAAAACTAAAGCACACACTCAAAGAAAGCAGGAAAAGAAGGAAAATGCTACATGAGAAAGTAAAACCTAAGTAAAGGGGAAACATAGCAACAAGAATGTCACAGGAAATTGCTATTAGCTGGCCACTTACATAAAATATGGTCGAGCTTGTCACACAGTGAGCAAATTAAAATCCTCTCCCTAAAATCTTTGTAAAAACATTTGACAGGGCACAGAACTTTAAAACTTTAACCACATTCGTCCGAGTGTTGCCTAAAAGAGATGGCAGGTCCGCTGGCAAGTCAGCCGCGACCCGCTGGTCAGAAAATAAAACGCAATCCAATAAAACGTGGCGCACAGTGACCTGGACGCCACAAGCACCACACATTGAAGGGTCCTCACGCCGGAGAAGGAAGCCATGCGTCATAGGGCTGTGGCCTATTCGAAGCCGAGTGAGGAGAACCTCGTCCCGTCGATGGGGCTGAAAGGAAGTACACCACACACGCGTTGTGGGCTTGACTATACGGAGCTTATTGTCAGTCACTTCCTACAAAGTTCACCCGAAACCAATGGAAAACGTTATGTTAGATTTACTAACTAAAAACACAAACAAGCTTGCATTTTTAAGATGTCAAACGAATCAGCGCACCTTCACTAGTAACGTAAAGTGGTTAGAGGGGTAGTTTTATAATAAAACGTGCAGTGTGTATTGTTTTGTGTTTCTGCAATGAAAGATGGAGGCCGTGCAACAACATAGCAAAATACACACATCAAACAACTTTTGCATCACCCCAGTACCCAGACCTCCTACAGACAGACGTTGACTGTGGATATTGTATCGCAGACACAGTCCCTCCGACTGTCCAGAGATGTCACTAAACCCGCCCAAAGGTGTAAACAACCATGCATGAGCAGCAACTATTAGACGGAGGGGGTCCCACAGCCGATCAGTTCCAGTCATTCCACCAGGAAGGAGGTACACTGCTCGTGCTGTCTGTAGCGAAACCTTGCCTAGACGGTCAGTACCGTGGTTAAATCGCGTACGCATTGTTACTTTGTGCCAGGAAGGGCTCTCAACAAGGGAAGTGTCCAGGCATCCTGGAGTGAACCAAAGTGATGTTTCGACATGGAGGAGATACAGAGAGACAGGAACTGTCGATGACATGCCTCGCTCAGGTCGCCCAACGGCTACTACTGCAGTGGATGACCGCTATCTACGGAGTATGGCTCGGAGGAACCCTGACAGCAACGCCGCCATGTTGAATAATGATTTTCCTGCAACCACAGAACGTCGTGTTACGACTCAAACTGTGGGCAATAGGCTGTATAATGCGCAACTTCACTCACGACCTCCATGGCGAGGTCCACCTCTGCAATCACGACAGCATGTCAAATGGACCGTTCAGGATTGTCATCACGTTCTCTTCACCGATGAGTGACTCGTATGTCTTCAACCAGACAATCGTCGGAGACGTATTTGGAGGCAAGCCGATCGTGCTGAAGGCCTTAGACACGCCGTCCAGCGAGTGTAGCAAGGTGGAGGTCCCCTGCTGTTTTGGGGTGGCATTATTCTAGATGTACCCTTGTCCGGTTCTCAGCTACGCTACAGATCAGTTCGAATGAAAATAAATCTATTTATGAAAATACAAAGTACAGTCTCCAACAAACTTTACATATTCACATACTCCTTTACCTTTAACCCAAATGAACACAGACTCATTAACAGATATTTTTCTCTTAATACGAGTATACAAAGACAATGCTGAAGTAGACATATAAGCTGATTTACCAAAGTCTCTATTTGCAAGTTCTGCTATATGGTAGGTACGATAGGCAATAATGTCTCTATCAACAAAACTTTCAAGTCCTGGAACAGTAGGTACTCCTGTACCACCACGTACAATGGCTACAATAAGCCAACCATTTCCATGTGAAAATGTATCATTAATATCGATACTAAAATTAAGTCTGCAACCACAGAAAACACAGGGTCCGTCGACAAGTGCGGTAGCAGCAACACTCTTAACTGGTATGCGGTTCTTCTTGTCTCCAGCTGTTGTGGCGAACTCGATGTTCTCGATGGTTTTATACACTGTCTGTTTAGAACGGCGACGAATTCTCCTGTAAGGCGAATTTTGTCAGACATAGGGGATATAAAAATGAAAAAGCTGGCATACTATGCTTACTTTCATTCCATAATGTCATATGGGATTATTTTTTGGGGTAATTCATCAAGCCAAGCTAAAGTTTTCCGGGCACAAAAACGTGCAGTAAGAATTATATGTGGTGTGAACTCAAGAACATCCTGCAGAAGCCTGTTTAGGGAACTAGGGATACTAACTACAGCTTCCCAATACACACTCCTGGAAATGGAAAAAAGAACACATTGACACCGGTGTGTCAGACCCACCATACTTGCTCCGGACACTGCGAGAGGGCTGTACAAGCAATGATCACACGCACGGCACAGCGGACACACCAGGAACCGCGGTGTTGGCCGTCGAATGGCGCTAGCTGCGCAGCATTTGTGCACCGCCGCCGTCAGTGTCAGCCAGTTTGCCGTGGCATACGGAGCTCCATCGCAGTCTTTAACACTGGTAGCATGCCGCGACAGCGTGGACGTGAACCGTATGTGCAGTTGACGGACTTTGAGCGAGGGCGTATAGTGGGCATGCGGGAGGCCGGGTGGACGTACCGCCGAATTGCTCAACACGTGGGGCGTGAGGTCTCCACAGTACATCGATGTTGTCGCCAGTGGTCGGCGGAAGGTGCACGTGCCCGTCGACCTGGGACCGGACCGCAGCGACGCACGGATGCACGCCAAGACCGTAGGATCCTACGCAGTGCCGTAGGGGACCGCACCGCCACTTCCCAGCAAATTAGGGACACTGTTGCTCCTGGGGTATCGGCGAGGACCATTCGCAACCGTCTCCATGAAGCTGGGCTACGGTCCCGCACACCGTTAGGCCGTCTTCCGCTCACGCCCCAACATCGTGCAGTCCGCCTCCAGTGGTGTCGCGACAGGCGTGAATGGAGGGACGAATGGAGACGTGTCTTCTTCAGCGATGAGAGTCGCTTCTGCCTTGGTGCCAATGATGGTCGTATGCGTGTTTGGCGCCGTGCAGGTGAGCGCCACAATCAGGACTGCATACGACCGAGGCACACAGGGCCAACACCCGGCATCATGGTGTGGGGAGCGATCTCCTACACTGGCCGTACACCACTGGTGATCGTCGAGGGGACACTGAATAGTGCACGGTACATCCAAACCGTCATCGAACCCATCGTTCTACCATTCCTAGACCGGCAAGGGAACTTGCTGTTCCAACAGGACAATGCACGTCCGCATGTATCCCGTGCCACCCAACGTGCTCTAGAAGGTGTAAGTCAACTACCCTGGCCAGCAAGATCTCCGGATCTGTCCCCCATTGAGCATGTTTGGGACTGGATGAAGCTTCGTCTCACGCGGTCTGCACGTCCAGCACGAACGCTGGTCCAACTGAGGCGCCAGGTGGAAATGGCATGGCAAGCCGTTCCACAGGACTACATCCAGCATCTCTACGATCGTCTCCATGGGAGAATAGCAGCCTGCATTGCTGCGAAAGGTGGATATACACTGTACTAGTGCCGACATTGTGCATGCTCTGTTGCCTGTGTCTATGTGCTTGTGGTTCTGTCAGTGTGATCATGTGATGTATGTGACCCCAGGAATGTGTCAATAAAGTTTCCCCTTCCTGGGACAATGAATTCACG
Source organism: Schistocerca cancellata (assembly GCF_023864275.1). Taxonomy (NCBI): domain Eukaryota; kingdom Metazoa; phylum Arthropoda; class Insecta; order Orthoptera; family Acrididae; genus Schistocerca; species Schistocerca cancellata. The sequence continues at coordinate 52,554,898 of NC_064635.1, read as the reverse complement.
GTGTTCTTATTTCAATTTCCAGGAGTGTATTTATTCCTTAATGAAATTTGTCATTAAAAATATATCACTTTTTCAAACCAACAGCTCAATTCATGGAATCAATACTAGAAATAAGAATAATCTTCACAAGGATTTAAAGTCACTTAGTCTTGTACAAAAAGGTGTGCATTATTCAGGAACACACATTTTCAATAACTTGCCAGCAGCCATAAAAAGCTTAACAACCAATGAAATTCAGTTTAAGAGAAGCCTAAAGGATTTATTGCTGGCCAACTCCTTCTACTCCATTGATGAATTTCTTAGTAAAACCAACTGATTTGTATATAAGTACAACATAACTTCTGCACAATTTCAGTGCAGTAATGTGTTCACTGAAAATTTGTGTATCTGTGTGTGTGTGTGTGTGTGTGTGTGTGTGTGTGTAAATATAATCTAACTTCTGCACCATTTCAGTGCAGTAATGTGTTCATTGTAAATAAGTATTACAGTAGTTGTATTACATGTTTATTACCTTATAAATAAATAAAAAACTTTTTTATTTTAAATTCAGTGCATTAGTATTTGTAAAATGACTCTTAGTGTTCATTAAAAAAATGACGATCATTCCACTTGGGACCTGTGGAATGGTACATTAGCTTATTTGTTTTAGTTGTAAATATTTGTCATGTATTGTTGTTTTTCTGACATGTTCCACATCCTGGAGGACCTCCTCACTACGGATCAATTGGAATGAAAGTAAATCTAATCTAATCTAATCTATGTGTGCCGACGTACGCCGCTGGTGTTTATGGAAGGCGCCGTAACGGCTGTGCGATACGTGAATCGCATCCTCCGATCGATAGTGCAACCATATCGGAAACATATTGGCTAGGCATTCGTCTTCATGGACGACAACTCGCGCCCCCATCGTGCACATCTTGTGAATGACTTCCTTCAGGATAACGACATAGCTCGCCTACAGTGGCCAGCGTGTTCTCCAGACAGGAACACTATCGAACATGCCTGGGATAGATTGAAAAGGACTGTTTATGGACGACGTGTCTCACCAATCACTCGGAGAGATCGAGGCGGAATCGCAGTTGAGGAATGTTACAATCTGGACCAACAGTGCCTCGATGAACTTGTGGATAGTGTGCCACTTCGAATACAAGCATGAATCAATGCAAGAGGACGTGCTACTGGGTATTAGATGTACCGGTGTGTACAGCAATCTGGACCATCACCTCTGAAGGTGTCGCTCTATAGTGGTACAACATGCAATGTGTGGTTTTCATGAGCAATAAAAAGGGCGGAAATAATGTTTTATGTTGATATCTATTCGAATTTTCTGTACAGTTTCTGGAACTCTAGGAACGGACGTGATCAAAACTTTGTTTATGTGTGTATATTTGTATTTAGCAGTAGACTTTCCTTCAACAGCAGACAAAGTTGGAAATTAAAGCGAATGATGACAGTGAAATATTGTCATTAGTTTTAAATTACAGTACAGCGGGTACAGTCAAGATTGTAAAGAAATTCTACTGCGATGACGACGGAATAGTACAGAAATTATTTCCAACCAAAGCTGTTATTGCCGAAAACGTAAGAAATTTGTCATCACACCAATATTGTACCCAAAAAATGAAGATTCCACTGAAAGAAATTGTGAGGAACATTGTGGAAAGAATTAAAAAGATTTACTACACTTGTGACTCCGTAGAGTACGTCGAGGGTACTTATAGTCAATTGTATCCCGTAGAACTGTTACATTCATTACATCCGACAAAATTACCACCGCATAGACGTATAATACGAGAAAACGTTATTGTCATATTGATAAGAAACCTGAACGATAAACATGACTCTCAGTGGAGTACACAAGGTTGTAACAAAAGTCGATGAATTTACAATTAATGCTCATTGACACCGGGAAAACTGTTGTAAAACCACAAATAACTTAACACCATCGGATTCAAGCATGTGTTTTCAGTTGAGGATGAGGAGGTTACTGTTTAACGTCCCGCTGACTACGATGTCATTAGGGACAGAGCACAAACTCGGATAGCCGGCCGCGGTGGTCTAGCGGTTCTGGCGCTGCAGTCCGGAGCCGCGGGACTGCTACGGTCGCAGGTTCGAATCCTGCCTCGGGCATGGGTGTGTGTTCTAGGGGACTTATGACCTAAGTTGTTGAGTCCCATAGTGCTCAGAGCCATTTGAACCAACAAACTCGGATTAGGGGATGATGGGGAAGGAAACCGGCCATGCCTTTTCAAAGGAGCCATCCCGGATTTGCCTGAAGTGATTTAGAGAAATCACGGGAAACCTGAATCAGGACGGCCCGGCGCAGGTTTGAACCATTGCCCTCCCGAAGGCGAGTCCAGTGTGCTAACCACTGCGCCGTCTCGTTCGGTGCCTTTTCAACTGACAAGAAGACAGTTCGCTATTAAAACTGTATTTGAGACCACAATAAACGTCCGCAGCTCGTGGTCGTGCGGTAGCGTTCTCGCTTCCTACGCCCGGGTTCGATTCCTGGCGGGGTCAGGGATTTTCTCTGCCTCGAGATGACTGGGTGTTGTGTGATGTCCTTAGGTTAGTTAGGTTTAAGTAGTTCTTAGTTCTAGGGGACTGATGACCACAGATGTTAAGTCCCATAGTGCTCAGAGCCATTTGAACCACTATAAACAAGTCGCAGGGACATACGCTTCAAACAGCAGGATCGTATTTACCAAATCCCGTCCTTACTCACGGACAATTGTAAGAGGGTGAGTCAAATGAAAAAAAAAAAAATCGAAATTTCGCGCCGTTATCCTGTAAGTTGGTAAGCGTGCTACAAACAGCGTGCAGAAAGGCCTGTAGGTGGCAGCATAGTGCAGATGCACACATACCATCGCAGTATCAGTATAAATATGGCCGCCCCACTTGCGACTTGCACCAGGGAAGTACAGCGTTCTGTTATTCGGTTTTTGCGCAGTGAAGGTTTGAAACCTGCTGAAATTCATCGACGAATGGAGGTTCAGTACAGTGATGCATGTTTGTCACACCAGCAAGTCTATGAATGGAGTATGAAGTTGGGCGCTAATGACCATAGAAGTTTTGCGCCCTAAAACAAAAAACAAAACAAAAAAGGAGTAGGAAGTTCGCAAATCGTGTGACTTCAGTGGAAGATGCTCCTCGTCCAGGTCAGCCACAAAGAGTTGCGACTCCACAGAACATTGCAGTAGTTGAAGCCATAGTGAAGGAAAACCGCCGAGTGACACTTAATGACACTGTAGCATGTTTACAGATTAGTCATGGGTCAGCACACCACATTGCGCATGATGTGCTCCAGTTTCGCAAAGTGTCTGCAAGATGGGTGCCACGTCAGCTGACTCCTGAAATGAGAGAATGACGTGTCGATGCTTGTGAAGAGCTTCTTCGGCGCTCTGAACGAGAAAATGATGGCTTCCTTGCAATAATCGTTACTGTGGACGAAACCTGGGTTCACTTCCTCCAACCGGAAATGAAGAGAGCGAGCAAGGAATGGCGCCATTCCTCATCAAAACCAAAGAAGTTTTGAACAGAACCATCAACAGGGAAGGTTATGCTGACTCTCTTTTGGGACGAACAAGGCGTCATTTTGCAGCATTACATGCCTAGAGGGACCACTGTCACCAGTGCATCATACACAGATCTCCTAAACATTCATCTGCGGCCTGCAATCAAATCAGAGCGACGTGGATTGCTGTCAGCAGGTGTCCTTTTGCAACATGACAATGCAAGGCCACACGCTGCCCGTACAACAGTTGCAACAATCACAGGCCTGCATTCTGAGTGTCTTCCTCATGCACCATACTCACCAGACCTTGCCCCAAGTGATTTCCATATGATTGGACCACACAAAGACGCAATGGGAGGAAAGAAGTTCCGTTCTGATGAAGAGGTACGCCACGCGGTGCATGAGTGGTTGCGCGGACTACCAAAAGAATTTTTTTCTAAAGGAATTTATACACTTTGTAAGCGCTGGAGGACTTGCATTGAGCGTGGGGGAGATTATGTTGAAAAGTGATAGAGCTTTGTACCACTTCTGCACAATAAATAATATTTTTTAACAAAATTTAAGCTTTTCATTTGACTCAGCCTCGTATATAGCCTTTTCAAGGGTAACTAAATCAACTAGAGTTTTTGCATCTCTTAAAGGATACGAAAAAACAAAAAGTATACGAAGATTACATTCTTGCGTCAAATATCGTTTGTAATGGTCTGTAAAGAATTTTGTTCAAAATTACATGTGTGGAAATGTATGTACAAGGATGTATCATAAATTCATCATACCCTTATCCCAGTAACTACAGTTGTTCCAAATATTGCCATTATTCAACACTATAAAAGTGTGCAAGTTTCGCACAGCTCCCATGGTCTTGTGCGAATCTCGAGGAACGAAGACCTTGCCACATGACACTTGTAACTCCAGAGGGAAGCACTCCATAGCACATCCACCATACGCCATTTAGTAATGAACGTTCGAAACATTTTCTCAAAGATTTAGGACTTCGTAAACAAGTACCGAGAACACAACAGCACCGACAACGCGTTTTGTGATTAAGATCTCTCTTAGAACGTTTGAAACTTCCACCCTTCACTCTATCATTTCGCCTACCCTATTCCTGCCCGCAATTTAACCAAGTTGTACGAAGTGAATAGAACAGTAGCAGGGCAACGCGACAGTTGTGCGTGCGGTAGAGTTCTCGCTTCCCACGCCCGGGTTCGATTCCCGGCGGGGTCAGAGATTTTCTCTGCCTCGTGATGACTGGGTGTTGTGTGATGTCCTTAGGTTAGTAAGGTTTAAGTAGTTCTAAGTTCTAGGGGACTGAAGACCTCCGATGTTAAGTCCCATAGTGCTCAGAGCCGTTTGAACCATTTTTTTTTTTTTTTCGACAGTTGTGTGGCCGTGTCCTTGAGTCCTACGGAGCCAACTTCATTAACCCGTTTTACAAATAAAGAGTCTGAGTTAGTACATCGCAGTGGCATAATCTCCTGAAGGCGTCGCCAAGCGAGGACACTGGCCGATATATGCCCAGGTGGTTCTGTCGTCTCCCCACTGGCATAGGCGGACGGATGCTCCCCACCCGTCGTCTTCTTCGGCGGGAGTACCACTGGACAGCAATCAGCAGGACATCGCGCTTGTGTTGGTGCGACCGACACTGACAGATTCTGCGCTGCGGACTTCCGTGTGTCGGCGATGCGGTCACAGAATGTTGCCGGTTTCTTCCTGTCGCACTTACTTATATTTCGGATCGGTTGTTGTTTGAAGTAATCGGTTTCGAAGATATCTGACTGATTACGTAAAGGGGAGATTGTATGCCCTGTGCTGCCAATGTTAACACTTTGCCCTCTGCACGTCTCGTACAAGTTTATTCGCTTTGCGCCGGCAGCGCTAATTTGTATTGATGATGATGATGTTTGGTTTGTGGGGCGCTCAACTGCGTGGTTATCAGCGCCCGTACAATTACCCAATCTTTGCTCAGTCCAATTTCGCCACTTTCCTGGATGATGATAACACAAACACCCAGTCATCTCGAGATAGGTGAAAATCCCTGACCCCGCCGGGAATCGAACCCGGGACCCCGTGCTCGGGAAGCGAGAACGCTACCGCGAGACCACGAGCAGCGGACGCTAATTTGTATTACTTGGCTTGTCGCCGGCAGTTTGTCACCTTTCCGTTGATGACAATCTTCAAACACACTGACTTTTGCGCGCTTTAATTTTTCCGGAAGTCCTCTGTTTTGCCGTATCGTTCCACAAACTCGAATTTTCTTTTCAAGTAACTTCTCTGCAAGTTCTACACTGTTATAATAATTATCCATGTAGAGGTGATGCTACTTTCCATAAGAGGGTGTCAATAGTTCCATCACTATTTTTGATAATGTCCGCAGCTCGTGGTCGTGCGGTAGCGTTCTCGCTTCCCACGCCCGGGATACCGGGTTCGATTCCCGGCGGGGTCAGAGATTTTCTCTGCCTCGTGATGACTGGGTGTTGTGTGCTGTGCTTAGGTTAGTTAGGTTTAAGTAGTTCTAAGTTCTAGGGGACTGATGACCGTAGATGTTAAGTCCCATAGCGCTCAGAGCCATTTGAACCATTCTGATAAAGGTTGTCCAGCGCCGGAATATTTCTTCAATGAGGAAATCAATCCCGTACTCGAATCACATAGCATCCGAATGAGTATGCCATATTTAGTAATTTTCGACGGATTGTAAGCTTTAAAATTCAACTGTCCACACTACGGTATCATTCCTTCATCAATTGAAATTGAAACGTCCCCTTTGAACATTTATACAAGACTGTGATTAAACTGACACACAATATTTTTTAGCGCAACGCAATCTGACTTTCAGAAATCCCTACAAAGGAATGGCCCTGACTGACATTAACCTGTACCTTTCACAAATCACTTAACTCACCAAAAATCTTCGTTACTCGAACTACTGCAATACAGCGAGCGCCACTACTGCCAGCTAAATAAAAGATTCAAACTACTGAAGGCACTAACTACAAGTAGGCATAGTTAGCAAATGAAAGATTTTAATAGAGGACAAACAATGTATTTACCTTAATAATCATAATATATATAGCAGTTCATGACATCCATTTTTACAAATTTCAAAACTCCGCCATCTCTCTCCCCACATCCACCACTGCTGGCGGCTCACCTCCAACTGCGCAACGCTACGCGCTGTTCACATCCAACTGCCCCTCTACAATGGCAGACAACAATGCAAACTAGCCACAGACTGCACACAGCACAGCCAGTGACTTTCATACAGAGCGCTACGTAACGTTGCCAATAAGAAAACATAAACAGCCTACTTACAAAATGTTTTGACTTAGATTGAACGTTTCTTTGAACTTTTTGGACAAATAATCAATTACGAATTGCACTTTGAAAAGCCAGTAGGCATTACTCGGTTTATTGTTGTAGTCGGAAAAATGTAAAAATGATAATTTGTCTGAATCGGTCGTGGGACATCGTTTTGCGAAATATCGGTGTGTCTCTCAACGGATTCGTTGACCAGTAGTCATCGATCCTTGCTGTCTTTTACAATTCCCATAAGGATAGCAAGCCCAGAGCATTTTCAAAGCACGCGTCCCGCAACGTCGACAAATTTGGCATTTTTTTCATCCAGTTTCCTTCTATTGCAATGTTGACTGAAATACTCGTTGGTTTCGTTGCTAATATACGCAAACAGATAGTTCCCAACATATAATTCTACGATATCCACGACGCTCTGTGTATCTCTGGGAAATATGTGTGGACCTGGAGATCCTTCAAATTTACTACTGGTCCTCAGTAGATCATAGTCTGACTCATTCGAATCAGTTGCCAACCGTAGCGTTCGCCGAATTCTTCTTGCACGTATTTCACTATCTTCCGACGATTCTGCTTCACTTTCATCTTTTTGATATCCATTACCTTCTTCCCAATCAGCCAAGTCGTCCGGAACGTCAGACAAGACGTCCGCGCATTCATCGTAAGTAATCGCATCGTCTCTTTCGTCTCCCGTGATGAAAGTGCACAAGTACTTACAAAAACAAAAAAAACTTGTGTGTAATTCATTGTTACCTAAACAAAATACCAACAGAATGAAAAAGATACTAAAGTGCTGTCACCGGCCACTGAGCGTTACTATGCGCAGGAAATGGTTCAAATGCCTCTAAGCACTATGGGACCTTCGCAAACTCTTAATTTCTCTGGCATGATGTAGTAAATAAATGAACGTAATGAATGCAAAACAAAGGATATTTTTATTTTTCTAGTTTCACATGTGTTGAATCTTATTCTTGGCAAGCTGTAAAAATTTCATGTTTCTACCTTCAGTAATTTTTGAGATAGCGGGTTATTTATAACAAAAAAGTAGTTCTGAGACACTAAGATTGAAAGCTCTTTTAATCACAAAACTGTATACATCATTAGACTTCTGATTCTTTCATGGACTACAATTGTTCTGGGTTATCATTTGTGTCCTTTTCAGTGTCACAATCGCTAAACGGTTGCCTTCTTCGGGTCTTTCTCGATTCTTTTGCTATGTACTGAGCAACAAAGTCTGTTTGGACTACACGCAGCACATCCAGTTCTCGCAGACGTCTAGCTGTATTCTGCTTTTATTTCACCCCTGCCCTCCTTGGAACCTTCAGTCTTTTATAGACTCCTGGAAATGGAAAAAAGAACACATTGACACCGGTGTGTCAGACCCACCATACTTGCTCCGGACACTGCGAGAGGGCTGTACAAGCAATGATCACACGCACGGCACAGCGGACACACCAGGAACCGCGGTGTTGGCCGTCGAATGGCGCTAGCTGCGCAGCATTTGTGCACCGCCGCCGTCAGTGTCAGCCAGTTTGCCGTGGCATACGGAGCTCCATCGCAGTCTTTAACACTGGTAGCATGCCGCGACAGCGTGGACGTGAACCGTATGTGCAGTTGACGGACTTTGAGCGAGGGCGTATAGTGGGCATGCGGGAGGCCGGGTGGACGTACCGCCGAATTGCTCATCACGTGGGGCGTGAGGTCTCCACAGTACATCGATGTTATCGCCAGTGGTCGGCGGAAGGTGCACGTGCCCGTCGACCTGGGACCGGACCGCAGCGACGCACGGATGCACGCCAAGACCGTAGGATCCTACGCAGTGCCGTAGGGGACCGCACCGCCACTTCCCAGCAAATTAGGGACACTGTTGCTCCTGGGGTATCGGCGAGGACCATTCGCAACCGTCTCCATGAAGCTGGGCTACGGTCCCGCACAACGTTAGGCCGTCTTCCGCTCACGCCCCAACATCGTGCAGCCCGCCTCCAGTGGTGTCGCGACAGGCGTGAGTGGAGGGACGAATGGAGACGTGTCGTCTTCAGCGATGAGAGTCGCTTCTGCCTTGGTGCCAGTGATGGTCGTATGCGTGTTTGGCGCCGTGCAGGTGAGCGCCACAATCAGGACTGCATACGACCGAGGCACACAGGGCCAACACCCGGCATCATGGTGTGGGGAGCGATCTCCTACACTGGCCGTACACCACTGGTGATCGTCGAGGGGACACTGAATAGTGCACGGTACATCCAAACCGTCATCGAACCCATCGTTCTACCATTCCTAGACCGGCAAGGGAACTTGCTGTTCCAACAGGACAATGCACGTCCGCATGTATCCCGTGCCACCCAACGTGCTCTAGAAGGTGTAAGTCAACTACCCTGGCCAGCAAGATCTCCGGATCTGTCCCCCATCGAGCATGTTTGGGACTGGATGAAGCGTCGTCTCACGCGGTCTGCACGTCCAGCACGAACGCTGGTCCAACTGAGGCGCCAGGTGGAAATGGCATGGCAAGCCGTTCCACAGGACTACATCCAGCATCTCTACGATCGTCTCCATGGGAGAATAGCAGCCTGCATTGCTGCGAAAGGTGGATATACACTGTACTAGTGCCGACATTGTGCATGCTCTGTTGCCTGTGTCTATGTGCCTGTGGTTCTGTCAGTGTGATCATGTGATGTATCTGACCCCAGGAATGTGTCAATAAAGATTCCCCTTCCTGGGACAATGAATTCACGGTGTTCTTATTTCAATTTCCAGGAGTGTAATTCCATCGTCGAAAGTTAACATCAGACACTGCTAACTTTAGAGTCATGAAGCCGGCAAACCGTTTTTAGGCACATGGCACCACACAACATTACTAAAGGATTCATTCATTTTATGGGTCTTCCCTTACAAACATTTCTTTAATACCTTTGCATTTACCAAATTTTTGAATATAGGTTTCACTGCCGCTATTACTGCCAAAGATTACCAGGAAATTCAGCTTCCTTATACTTACACCAGACACTAGAGGGCGTGGTCACTCTCCCCCCGACAGGCCATGAAGGCCCAAAGTCACCGACCGGCCGCCGTGTCTTCCTCAGCCCATAGGCGTCACTGGATGCGGATATGGAGGGGCGTGTGGTCAGCACACCGCTCTTCCGGCCGTATGTCAGTTTCTAAGACCGGAGCCGCTACTTCTCAATTAGGTAGCTCCTCAGTTTGCCTCACAAGGGCTGAGTGCACCCCGCTGGCCAACAGCGCTCGGCAGACCGGATGATCACCCATCCAAGCGCTAGCCCAGACCGACAGCGCTTAACTTCGATGATCTGACGGGAACCGGTGTTACCACTGCGGCAAGGCCGTTGGCACGTGGTCACTGCAGACACATTATTCTCTTCACTGTTTGCAAGTGTTCTCTACAACTTCAGACGCAAATTCGGATTTGGCACATCTGTTACCCCCAAATTTGTGTTTATTAAAAATACTTTTACACCTAGTCATTTTATGTACGTGTAAGAGAGCGGTATATGGATGTACGAGGGCAGTTCAATAAGTAATGCAACACATTTTTTTTCTCGGCCAATTTTGGTTGAAAAAACCGGAAATTTCTTGTGGAATATTTTCAAACATTCCCGCTTCGTCTCGTATAGTTTCATTGACTTCCGACAGGTGGCAGCGCTGTACGGAGCTGTTAAAATGGCGTCTGTAACGGATGTGCGTTGCAAACAACGGGCAGTGATCGAGTTTCTTTTGGCGGAAAACCAGGGCATCTCAGATATTCATAGGCGCTTGCAGAATGTCTACGGTGATCTGGCAGTGGACAAAAGCACGGTGAGTCGTTGGGCAAAGCGTGTGTCATCATCGCCGCAAGGTCAAGCAAGACTGTCTGATCTCCCGCGTGCGGGCCGGCCGTGCACAGCTGTGACTCCTGCAATGGCGGAGCGTGCGAACACACTCGTTCGAGATGATCGACGGATCACCATCAAACAACTCAGTGCTCAACTTGACATCTCTGTTGGTAGTGCTGTCACAATTGTTCACCAGTTGGGATATTCAAAGGTTTGTTCCCGCTGGGTCCCTCGTTGTCTAACCGAACACCATAAAGAGCAAAGGAGAACCATCTGTGCGGAATTGCTTGCTCGTCAAGTGGCTGAGGGTGACAATTTCTTGTCAAAGATTGTTACAGGCGATGAAACATGGGTTCATCACTTCGAACCTGAAACAAAACGGCAATCAATGGAGTGGCGCCACACCCACTCCCCTACCAAGAAAAAGTTTAAAGCCATACCCTCAGCCGGTAAAGTCACGGTTACAGTCTTCTGGGACGCTGAAGGGGTTATTCTGTTCGATGTCCTTCCCCATGGTCAAACGATCAACTCTAAAGTGTATTGTGCTACTCTTCAGAAATTGAAGAAACGACTTCAGCGTGTTCGTAGGCACAAAAATCTGAACGAGCTTCTCCTTCTTCATGACAACGCAAGACCTCACACAAGTCTTCGCACCCGAGAGGAGCTCACAAAACTTCAGTGGACTGTTCTTCCTCATGCACCCTACAGCCCCGATCTCGCACCGTCGGATTTCCATATGTTTGGCCCAACGAAGGACGCAATCCGTGGGAGGCACTACGCGGATGATGAAGAAGTTATTGATGCAGTACGACGTTGGCTCCGACATCGACCAGTGGAATGGTACCGTGCACGCATACAGGCCCTCATTTCAAGGTGGCGTAAGGCCGTAGCATTGAGTGGAGATTACGTTGAAAAATAGTGTTGTGTAGCTAAAAGATTGGGGAACAACCTGATGTATTTCAATGCTGAATAAAACAACCCCTGTTTCAGAAAAAAATGTGTTGCATTACTTATTGAACTGCCCTCGTACATTACAGAAAACGCTGGCTGGCACATTATTTTCATGTAGGACTAATATAGAGCCAACAAAAAGAAAAGCTTTGTCTGAGTGTAATGCTGGCCTCTGAGGACAGTGGCATCCAAACAAGGCAATTCACATCCTTCGAGACTGTATAGTTGCTAAGATATGACTGTTCAACTCCGGCACTAATAGGAGCTGCCGAAAATTGTCTGTCGCTTGTCAAATTTAAAATAAATATTTGAAGGTCTTAAAATTATCTGTTTTTAGTGTATGTTACATCAAAATGTTCAGTAGAGTTTAAAGCACTTTATGGAACAGAAAATAGAAAATGTCAAATTTCATCTGATTTGATATACTCGTACAATCTCCCCTTAATTCCGTTATTATAGTCACAAACCGTAAGTAGCGGTTTTATTTTAGTACTCTCCTCGAGAAATCTTGTTCGTGTCCTTGATGATATTTTTTTAATAACATCTGTAACTTAACTGGTACCCCGCCCACCCGGCTAGCCGCTCGGTCTAACGCGCTGCTTCCCGAGCGGGAAGGCGTGCCGGTCCCAGGCTCGAATCCGCCCGGTGGATTGGTGTCGAGGTCCGGTGTGATGGCCAGCCTGTGGATGGTTTTTAAGGGGCTCCGGAAAGGCTCAAAATCATGAAAAGCTCAATTTTTACTTTTTTTGCGTTTTCTGAATCTGCAGACTATTACCTTTTAATAGATATATAATTTATTCAATTCCGAAGACTACAACTATTTTTAAATTTTTTTTGAAATGTGTTCTACATGGGCGTGACCCACTGTGGCGCTGTTAAACTGCTGTCAAATGGTGTTATTATTAACGTCCGTGTTCATCAGGTACATTTTAGTGATGTGAGATAAAGTGTGTGTTGTGGCTAACCTGTGATGGTTCAATATATATCGCTGGTGTGATTGTCGATTGTTTCATGTTTATTTACTCTGTCGTTATCTCGAAAATATTCGTAATTAATTCTGTTTCTTGAGTCTCTGTTTTGTTGAAGTATAATAATGAGTAAAAGTAAAGTTGCTGTTGCGACTTTCAATGATGGCAACATTGTAAGGTGCAAGGTATTTAGAAATATGGGAATGAAGATAGGTTCTAACATGGTACGAGCGATGCTTGCTTTAGACAAGGAACGCCTTCGGGCTGCAGACAGGGCTGTAAAGAGTCTAGAAATACAAGCAAGAGTAAACAGGAGGAGGAACAAGAGGAAGCTGGAGGAGGAATTTGCAGAGGATGAAGATAATCCATCCTATGTACCTGGAATGCACTAAAAAGTTAATCCAATCTTTGTCGCTCGATTACCAAAACTTTTATTTTCTCATACTAATTACATGTTTTCTAAGGATCTTCCAAACATATTTGTTTCAAACTTTCAGTAAATGTTACACAGTACCTTCTGCATAATTTAACACAGCCTTTTTCCAAAAAGCTGTATATTTTTGAATATATAAATAAAAAATTGCAAAAAAATGTTGTGAATTTCCATTACAATGGAAAAAAAATCATCTTTAATAACTGAACTAAAATTTTGTAAAATCCCTGTGTTAAGTTGTAGCCCATATCCCAATAAATAATCTGTAAAATGTTCAACTTCCTACCTCAAATACTTTGTGAGGAAAGATGTAATTTATAAGCGTTATTTTAACATTGCAAGTATAGGGCGTTCCGGAGCCCCTTAAGGCGGATTTCCATCTGCCTCGGCGAATGCGGGCTGGTTCCCCTTATTCCGCCTTAGTAACACTATGTCAGCAATTGTTGCGCAAACACTGTCTCCATGTACGCGTACACCATAATTACTTAACCGTGCAAACATTTGGACGTTCCCTGGTGGGGGGGGGGGGGGGGGGAGTCCGCTGGGGGCCCAGTCGCCCAATAATTCTGGTTCGGTGTGGGGCGGCGGTGGATTGGGTGGACTGATGTCGCCTGTTATGGGGTTGTGAACCACTGAGGACTATGACGGGACGAAGCCTCTCCATCCTTTCTAGGTCCCCGGTTTCACACACAGTACACACACACGAACTGTCACCCTTGCTAGTCTCGTGCACAACGTTATTTTGGAGTCATGAAACATTTTTTACAACGGCTTACATACACTAGAACACCCTGAAGTGTAGGGGGAAACGAAATGAAACTTCAGAGGTTGAGAGCGTATGTGACGTTATTTTAATGATTACAATATCGAATCAAATCTACAAAACACTATGGTTGTACCCACTGTGGGCTGAATGCGTGCACTATTGCAGTTGGGAATGGCTTCATAAAGTCGTTGTATCCTCTCCTGATGCATACTGGTCTACAACTGTTGTACCCGATTCTTGATATCGTACATACTGGCGCAGGGGTGGACCTGACGTCCAAGTTGGTCGCAGAGGTTCCTCACCATCACACAGACAGTTCGCAGAGATACCTGCCATTGCGGTCGAGCATTTCCCTATTGAAAAATGACGCCATGATACTCTCGCTTGAGAGGTAACACTTCAGGACGCAGGATATCTGTAACGTACCAATGTAACGTCACAGTTTCCTCAATCGCTACCAGCTATGAGTCGTGGGCAGTGGCTCCCCACACCATAACGTCAGCAGTAACACCGCTGTTCCTCTCCAAAACTCTGGAAGAATGTGACCTCTCTCCAGGTCGGAGCCACACTCACCGATGGTGGTCATCCAGAGCAGTCAAGAGCTACAGTTCATCACTGAACATAGTGCAGTGCCATTCATCAGTAATCCGTTCTTCCCAGTCACGACATCAACTGCAACAAGGAGTGTGAATACATGGCATCCGTTCTTTCGGACATGTCCGAATGAACAGAAATCATGCATTCACACAATTGAATCGCCTCAATGGGCAGTGAACCGACCACCTTCAGTGCAGATCTACAATTACGTCTGAACTCTGGGAATATCAAAGTAGCGAGCATGGAGGACATGCACGGGGACTGCCGATAGGTGGGGCCTGGTGGGAGTGTGGGTGGCCAGATAGTCCGCGGATTTGCAATAAACACAGTGTCCCGGTGGTGCAGTGGTTAACGCAACTGCCGAGTAAGCAGAAGGTCCCGGGTTCGAATCCCAGGCTGGCACATATTTTCACTCGTCGGTCGCCGCTGATTCCGCATAATGACCCGACGCAGCTGACATCAATATTCCCTTCCCTTTCCTTTCCTTTCTCTCCCATCCACCTTTAATTTACGCAACTGTCTATCTTGTGGCGTTAATGGCAGTCGAGGTAATTCCATACTCCACTTGATGTTTGTTAGTCACAGAGCAGGTTGCAGGATGATGCAGTGAGTCTGGTCAATGGTGGCCGAGCAATTGGTTCGTCACAATACGTCAGTCACTACTCTTGATGAACTGTGGTATCGTGTTGAAGCTGCATGGGCAGCTGTACCTGTACACGCCATCCAAGCTCTGTTTGACTCAATGCCCAGGCGTATCAAGGCTATTATTACGGCCAGAGGTGGTTGTTCTGGGTACTGATTTCTCATGATCTATGCACCCAAACTGCGTGAAAATGTAATCACATGTCAGTTCTAGTAAAATATATTTGTCCAATGAATACCCGTCTATCATCTGCATTTCTTCTTGGTGTAACAATTTTAATGGCCAGTAGTGTAATTTGTGTTAGTATTTTGCAACCATGCCTTATCAAACTAGTAGTTCGGTAATATTCACACCTGTCAGGAATGTTTCAATGTTGAATTCTCAGTCTGGGACGAATGAGGCAGGACAGCGTATATGTTTCAATTATCTTCAGTAATGTTTACTAAACCTGGCGTGAATTATCGTAAAACATAATACACGCTATCAGCACAGTTGTGCCACTCGCATTTTGGCCGGTATCAGAAATATTCGAAGCCTTTCCGAATGATAAGAAACACGGCGTCAATCTTAGCACCACTGCCCTTTGACTTCTGGATCTCAAGAACGAGCAGAACAGACTGTGTTTCAACCAATCTGGGCTTGCAAGACGCGAGGAAAAATTCCACCACTAACGAGACGTTAAGACAGACAGAGGTAGCAGTGGTGTAACCCACCTTTAGGACTCCCGGTGCGCATCGAAGCAGCAGACATGCGAGTTGGAGATGCTTCACGTCGAACTTCACCGTGCGTAGACGCACTCAGAAGCACGTGGCTTCGCGGACGCCATGATGCACAGGCGTGCGTCGGCATACTGCCGCCTTCTGCGCTACGTTATCATTATCAGCTGACTTCTGACGCGGTAATCCTCCAGAACAGATAGTTGCGCGAACGATCCATGGCCGCTGGTAGAGATTTCGAGAAACACTGTTTGCATCGACACTCCCTTCCGACCGCTATGTTCTTTTACAATCACATTTTAGTCTGTTTGTCGGTCACAAATTTTGCGGTTGATTTTAAAATAGCTGCCCGATGAATTAGAGATCTGAAACCGTGTTGCGTCTAGACAAGACAGTCTAGACAAGGCGAGGAAGCCGAAAGGGCACGCGTCAACTCACGCAGGCTTGCTTATGTCTGAAACAGGATACGTAATGAATGCTATAAAGAAAAGTACGTAGCTCCAAGAATACTTAACTTTAATCCATCCTTTGTACACAGCGTTCTTGATGATACAAGTGAGACTCTCAGATATGGTTAATGGCGCCTTGCTAGGTCGTAGCCATGGACTTAGCTGAAGGCTATTCTAACTGTCTCTCGGCAAATGAGAGAAAGGCTTCGTCAGTGTAGTCGCTAGCAAAGTCGTCGTACAACTGGGGCCGAGTGCTAGTACGTGGCGCTCGGTCTGCAATTACTGACAGTGGCGACACGCGGGTCCGACATGTACTAATGGACCGCGGCCGATTTAAAGATACCACCTAGCAAGTGTGGTGTCTGGCGGTGACACCACAAACCGTCAACATAGCTCAGAACTGGACGACAATGCAACATTAGCTCGCTTTGTTGCCTGGTGTGTGGCGGAGAATTGTTTACACTATTATTTTCCGATGAGCTAGGGGTTTGAAACTTGGAACATACTCGTAGCTCAGAACTGAATGACAATGCAATATTAACCCGCTCTCGTGTCTGGTATGTGGCGGAGAGTACTTTGTTTATCATTATCATTTCATGATGAGTTAGAGACTTGAAACGTTCAGAAAAGCTCGGAACTCGATGACCCTGCAATATTAAACCTCTTTCGTCTGGTGTGTGGCCCTTCTTCCTGTTCCACTTGCGAACGTTTCGTGATAAGAACGGTTGCTGGTAAGTACCGTGTGAGCTCGACTCGCTAATTATTACTTTAGAGGTATTTTGTGAGATAGCACAGGAGAAAGCAATGTGTTGGGTGCCACAGATGAAGAGAAATTGAAATAATTCTGAAATTTATCACATGTCTCTGTTGTAATGTCATCAAAATATTTGAAATCGATTGAAAAATTTGACACAGACAAGATTAAAAAGCAAAAAATAATTATTTCAATAAAAAACCTTTTAATATAACACGTTTTGAAAACTGATCACCAAGTATAAAATAATTTATCCTAGCCCCATACAGACTTCTAACCCCATGCAATTAGTACTGAAAATTTGAGCTTGGGAATTTTTAAAGGCTATGAAAATACTTAGAAGTCAAACGAAAAAAGTGGAGTACATACAATACATAACTGATGCATCAATGTTTTACCTCCCTCACTACTAGTTGTTACATATCCTCCACGTTTTTTGTTTTAAATTCTACAAGTACTTTCATAGCTATTAAAAATTCACAGGCACAAATTTCCAGGACCATCTGTATGGGGTTAGCAATGTGTACGTCGCTAGGATTAACTATTTTTTACTCTTTAGTCGATTTTAAAAAGTGTTATATTAAAAAGTTTTTTATTTAAATAATTATTTCGTGATTCAATACTTCGGGCTGTCTATGGTGTGTAATAGTAGCGATCATTCTCAACTCTTTGAGGAACAAGGGTATCTGACGTATACACCTACACCTGTATCCATTACGCGCAAACCACCTTGAAGTGCATGGCCTAGGGCACGTCCCATTGTACCAGTTATCAGGGCTTCTTCCCGTTCCAGTCATGTATGGAGCGCGGGAAGAATGACTGATAAAAAAAAACTCTGTGCGATCTGCGATTAATCTAGTCTTATCTTCACGATATCTATAGGAACGAAGGGATTGTATTATATACCTAGATTCGCCATGTAAAGCTGGTTTTTGAAACATTATAACTCACCTTTTTTGGGATAGTCCGCATCTCCAAGCGTCTGCCGCTTTAGTTCTCCAGAATCTCCGTGACACACTTCCACGGGTCAAATACACGCATGACCATTCGAGGTTTCCTTCTTTGTATACGTTCAATATCCCCTGTTAGTCCTACTTGGTATGGACCCCACACACTTGAGAAATATTCTAAGATGGGTGCCGCGAGCGTTTGGCAAGCAATCTCCGTTGTAGACCAATTGCATTTTTCAATAATTCTGCCAATGACACGAAGTTTGGCACCGGCTTTACCTATGAATGAGCCAATGTGATCGCTCCATTTCACATTTCTACAAATTGTTTCACCTAGGTGTTTGTATGAGCTGACTAGTTCCAACTGTGACTCGTCGATACTGTCCTCATAGCGTACTACATTTTTCGTTTTGTGAAGTGCACAGTTTTACATAAATGGGCATCTAAACCAAGTTTCCAATCTCTACATATCTTCCAATTCTTTCAAGATCCAAATGAGTATTTGTGGAGCTTTTCCTCTGCCTTTAGGGAAGACCGTTAATTGTCTGAAACTCTACACAACATTTTTCGTTTTATTTTTATTGTTACGTAATCATCTTGACTTGTATAATAATTCCCTTTTTGCAAAGTTAACTTTTTTGGGCAGGCTTGGCCTTTATATTGGGAACACACAAAAAATTGTCCTGATTTGTATTTGCAGTAGCACTAGTACTGGGGACTAGTAGTGTTCTACGACTTGTATCGTATTCGCGAAAGTAATTAAAGAAAACCTTGGGCGAAGGGGATATCCAGGCGTCTAAAAAATGAAGTTCGCAGAAGGTACAGTGTAACAAAGCAAGAATGGCTAGACGATAAATGCGGAACTGTAGAATCAGGAATGAATTGAGGAAAAGTAGATGCCACACATAGCAACAGCAAAGAATTTTTTGGAGAAAAGAGAAGCAATTGTGTGAATATTAATAGCTCTGGCGTGAAACCAGCACTAAGCGAAGATGGAACGGCTGAGAGGTGGAAAGAGTATCTACACGGTCCATAAAAAAAGGAAAGAAACCTGAAGGCAGTATTACAGAAAGTAATGAAGCTAATGAGATTGGGGATGTGACAGCGCGAGATTAATTTGACAGAGTACTAAAAGGCCCAAATCGAAACAAGGCATCTGGAAAAGACACAATTACCTCAGATTTGTTAATATTTGGAAGAACTAACTGTGACAAAATTATTTCGTCTCGGATGCAAGACAAGTTTAGTTGTAGAGATCCAGGTAGGAACGCGCGAGGCGTTGTTGTTCCTGTGGCTTATTTTAGAAGGTTGGTTAAGGAAAGGAAAGAAAAGGTCTCTAGAATTTATAGATTTAGAGGACGTTTTTGACAGCGTTGACAGGGATACACTCTTGGAGATTCTGGAGGTAGCAGGGATAAAATACGGAGAGGGTAAGGTTGTCTACAACTTGCGTAGAAAACAGACCGCAGGAATCAGAATCGAAGCATCTGAAAGGGAAGTAGTAACCGAGGTGTGAGTGTGTCAGGATAGTAGTTTCTACCCGATGGTATTCAATCTGTACAGTCGTCAAGAATTAAAGGAAACCTAGGAGAATCGGATGTGAATTAATGTTTTAGGAGAAGAATTAAAGCTACTTAGGTATTCCGATGGCTCTGTAATGGAATGGATACTGTCTGGAAAAAGCCAACTAAATCAAAAAAAAAGTGTAATAGAAAACAGCCAAATAAATCAGGCGATCCTGAGAGAATTACATTACAAAATGAGATATTTAATACACAAGAACAGTTTTGTTGTTTGAGCAGCAAAGCAACTAATGAGGTCAGAAGTCACATTAACTTGAGAATCGGTCAAAAGCCTGAAAAACTGCCTTTTGCAGGGAAGACCCCTGCGAGACGTGCAGGAAGAGAGTCGGTCAGGTTCCGGGATGTACCGACTGGAATATGAACCCGTGCGATGGGCAACTGCATTACGTTTCTCGATTGAGCATCCATGGTGCGAATGGCCTGATGGAGATAATCCCACCGATTCTCGAGTGCTTCTATATCTGGGGAGTTTGGCAGTCAGGATTGTGACGGGTCCACTTGTACGTGGAGCAAGATTTTGTAATGTTGTTGTTGTTATGGTCTTCAGTCCTGAGACTGGTTTGATGCAGCTCTCCATGCTACTCCATCCTGTGCAAGCTTCTTCATCTCCCAGTAACTACTGCAACCTACATCCTTCTGAATCTGCTTAGTGTATTCATCTCTTGGTCTCCCCCTACGATTTTTACCCTCCACGCTGCCCTCCAATACTAAATTGGTGATCCCTTGATGCCTCAGAACATGTCCTACCAACCGATCCCTTCTTCTGGTCAAGTTGTGCCACAAACTTCTCCCCAATCCTATTCAATACTTCCTCATTAGTTATGTGATCTACCCATCTAATCTTCAGCATTCTTCTGTAGCACCACATTTCGAAAGCTTCTATTCTCTTCTTGTCCAAACTATTTACCGTCCATGTTTCACTTCCATACATGGCTACACTCCATACAAATACATTCAGAAATGACTTCCTGACACTTAAATCTATACTCGATGTTAACAAATTTCTCTTCTTCAGAAACGCTTTCCTTGCCATTGCCAGTCTACATTTTATATCCTCTCTACTTCGACCATCATCAGTTATTTTGCTCCCCAAATAGCAAAACTCCTTTACTACTTTAAGAGTCTCATTTCCTAATACCCTCAACATCACCCGACTTAATTCGACTACATTCCATTATCCTCGTTTTGCTTTTGTTGATGTTCATCTTATATCCTCCCTTCAAGACACCATCCATTCCATTCAACTGCTCTTCCAAGTCCTTTGCTGTCTCTGACAAAATTACAATGTCATCGGCGAACCTCAACGTTTTTATTTCTTCTCCATGGATTTTAATACCTACTCCGAATTTTTATTTTGTTTCCTTTACTGCTTGCTCAATATACAGATTTTGTAATACATTCAATGAAAAATGACATGAAAGGGGTATCACATGTAGAACAGATTGTATCTTTGACACCACTGAACCAAAGATGTTGACTGAGTGGCAGAATCGATTGTAAGTAGGGGCGCGCGGAGCGCAGTAGTAGTTGCCGTTGCACTCTGTTAAAGGTATGATGTAAGACTTAAAGCTAGTGGCTGGCTGTGAGAATTTAGCTGTTGGTCTTGGACGCAGCATAATACAGTATTGTAAGGTAAAGAAATCATGTATATTTAGTTTTAAGCATGCAGCAACGCTATGTCGATCTTGCTAATTTTACAGTACTGACACTTCATTGTAGGAACCAAATATTTGCCATCACATTTAATGTGTAGGTTGATTAGATACACCCGATTTGTAATATTTTGTGTGTTTTGTTATGCTGATAGAGGAATGTTAAAATTTGGAACCTATTTTGTTAAGTGATGTTAGACTTTTTGTGATCTAACAATCCAAGGTTGTTTAATTACGTCAGTAAGCGAGAATTGTAGAACAGTTGAAAAGTTCAATGATTTTAAATTTAACGTACAATGTTTCATATCAGATTTTGTAAAGGAGAAACTTTATTTTCAATCCAATTTTTGAACTAAAGAATTTGGTCTTAGCATATCCCCTTATCAGTACCTCATCCACTTCCATGTCATGTTTGTTTAAATCTAATGAGTATGTTTTAAAAGAAATGATTTTTCAATCACAGTCATAAAAATATTAATGTGCCAGAATCAGAAAAGAATTAATGTTTGTAACAGCCTTAATGCGGGCATCACTGTACAGCACTGAGCCAATATCCAAAATCACTGAACATTTGCAAGGTTTTTCATTTATCAACTAATCTACTGGCATTATATATATGAAGCTATTTTACAGGCGGCATTGCACTTTGCTGAGCCAAGATTGCATTTTTTGTATGCCTACTATGGAGAGAACAGAACACCAAGATTACATCTGTTGTGACTCAAGAGTTAAAAAAATGTAGTTCATTGTTTACCTGTGTAGGGAATTTTATAATTTTATTGCTCAGGGTGGTTATGAGACTGAGTAAATTTCAGAGGGATTGATTCATTATAGGTATTAGTAACTGGTGTTCCAAATTAAGTTGTTTAATTTTTCTTTGGTTTACAGTAAAACTGATTAAGCACACCATTTGCACAACACATGGTAAATTTGGATACTACAAAATATATTTTTTAAAGAACGTTACAAGGTATAACACTATCTGTATATGGCTCATCAAATTTTTTATAGTTTTTTTGCTTCAAAATTTTCGGATATTGGTTATATATTTTCTGTACATGTAAAGTAAAGTGTACTATACTGGAGGTTGAAGTTCTTTGCATTGTTTGTGAGTAATGTACGTAAAATACTATGCAAATTGTTTATTACGTTAAATAATTTTCTGATCACATTTCGTATTTAAAAATATTTGCGTGTATAAACTGTTCATGTTGACGTAAATTTTGACAATTGTAAGAAATGGTAACACTTAGGAACAATGTAAGAAATAGGTGTTATTTAAAAGCTTTTTTTTTTTAAACGAAGTGGCTCTGGGGAGTGGAAAAGGTGGCAAGGGCAAATTGGCACACTGCCTAGGAAGTAAGTCACACAGTCTGTAGGTAGCAGTGATTGAGGCAACACCGTTGTGGAGCAAGAGAAGCTTTGCCTGCAGATTTGCACAAAATTGCCTCAGATGAAGACTGCAAACGGACTTCTCAAAGGAGAATAAAACGTTTGATCCTGAGTGCATACCTGCCCCTGATGTAGGCAACCTGTGCTAACAAAATGCACTGGCTCCGACCTTGCCCTACTACTTGAAAGATTTTCGAGAATGTTTTAATTTCTGTAATACAAATGTGACATACACTCCTGGAAATTGAAATAAGAACACCGTGAATTCATTGTCCCAGGAAGGGGAAACTTTATTGACACATTCCTGGGGTCAGATACATCACATGATCACACTGACAGAACCACAGGCACATAGACACAGGCAACAGAGCATGCACAATGTCGGCACTAGTACAGTGTATATCCACCTTTCGCAGCAATGCAGGCTGCTATTCTCCCATGGAGACGATCGTAGAGATGCTGGATGTAGTCCTGTGGAACGGCTTGCCATGCCATTTCCACCTGGCGCCTCAGTTGGACCAGCGTTCGTGCTGGACGTGCAGACCGCGTGAGACGACGCTTCATCCAGTCCCAAACATGCTCAATGGGGGACAGATCCGGAGATCTTGCTGGCCAGGGTAGTTGACTTACACCTTCTAGAGCACGTTGGGTGGCACGGGATACATGCGGACGTGCATTGTCCTGTTGGAACAGCAAGTTCCCTTGCCGGTCTAGGAATGGTAGAACGATGGGTTCGATGACGGTTTGGATGTACCGTGCACTATTCAGTGTCCCCTCGACGATCACCAGTGGTGTACGGCCAGTGTAGGAGATCGCTGCCCACACCATGATGCCGCGTGTTGACCCTGTGTGCCTCGGTCGTATGCAGTCCTGATTGTGGCGCTCACCTGCACGGCGCCAAACACGCATACGACCATCATTGGCACCAAGGCAGAAGCGACTCTCATCGCTGAAGACGACACGTCTCCATTCGTCCCTCCATTCACGCCTGTCGCGACACCACTGGAGGCGGGCTGCACGATGTTGGGGCGTGAGCGGAAGACGGCCTAACGGTGTGCGGGACCGTAGCCCAGCTTCATGGAGACGGTTGCGAATGGTCCTCGCCGATACCCCAGGAGCAACAGTGTCCCTAATTTGCTGGGAAGTGGCGGTGCGGTCCCCTACGGCACTGCATAGGATCCTACGGTCTTGGCGTGCATCTGTGCGTCGCTGCGGTCCGGTCCCAGGTCGACGGGCACGTGCACCTTCCGCCGACCACTGGCGACAACATCGATGTACTGTGGAGAACTCACGCCCCACGTGTTGAGCAATTCGGCGGTACGTCCACCCGGCCTCCCGCATGCCCACTATACGCCCTCGCTCAAAGTCCGTCAACTGCACATACGGTTCACGTCCACGCTGTCGCGGCATGCTACCAGTGTTAAAGACTGCGATGGAGCTCCGTATGCCACG
This sequence comes from Schistocerca cancellata, assembly GCF_023864275.1. Taxonomy (NCBI): domain Eukaryota; kingdom Metazoa; phylum Arthropoda; class Insecta; order Orthoptera; family Acrididae; genus Schistocerca; species Schistocerca cancellata. The sequence continues at coordinate 52,530,945 of NC_064635.1, read as the reverse complement.
GCAAACTGGCTGACACTGACGGCGGCGGTGCACAAATGCTGCGCAGCTAGCGCCATTCGACGGCCAACACCGCGGTTCCTGGTGTGTCCGCTGTGCCGTGCGTGTGATCATTGCTTGTACAGCCCTCTCGCAGTGTCCGGAGCAAGTATGGTGGGTCTGACACACCGGTGTCAATGTGTTCTTTTTTCCATTTCCAGGAGTGTATAATCATGCAGGAGGCAGGCGACCGTTATTATAATAATCAACAGTTCCGCATTCTGGCTGACTGGGTTGGTGCTATCCAGTCAGCGTGAATGCAGAACTACTGATTGTTTTACTTTCAATTTTGACGTTGAATAAGAAATGACAAAATATTTTTTTCGTGTGATATAATTACAATTAACAGTGTCCGGATTTCTTCCTTTACTTGCGCTGTGAAACCTTGCTTCTTGCCAAATTTCATTATTCTAGGCCAACAGGAAGTACCCTGTAGGCTTTAATGAGTGACTTCGCGAGTGTCAAACTGTATGACATAAACGGCTGTAGCTTTTGGTTGCATTGACTTAGAAGGTTACATTAATTACACCGCCAAAGGGCTATAGACATTGATATGTGACATAAATTTCAATTGATACATCTAACCATTTCTGTAAAAAAGGGTCTTACCAGACGGACGAACAGACAGTCAGATAAGAAATGACAAAAAAAAATTTCTCGCGTCATGCAATTAAAAATTTGCATCTTCTCGATTTTTTCTTTCGGTTGTACTGTGAAGCCTTCGTTTTTGGCAAATTTCATCGCTGTATATCAACAAGAAGCACCCTATGGGTTTTGATGAGGGAGTTTGTACCTACATCTACATCTACGCGGATACTCTGCAAATCACACAAGTGTGTAGCAGAGGGTTCATCGAACCTCCTTCTCAATAATTCTCTATTATTGAAAATCTCATACAGCATGCGGAAAAAACAAACACCTATATTTTTCTGTGTGAGCTCTGATTTCCCTTATTTTATTATGATGATAGTTTCTCTCTACATAGGTCAGTGTCAACAAAATATTTTCGGATTCGGAGGAGAAAACTGGTGTTGAAATTTCGTGAGAAGATTCTGCCGCAACGAAAAACGCCGTTTGTTTTAATGTTGTCCACCCTAAATCCTATATCATTTCAGTGACACTTTCTCCCATATTTCGTGATAATACAAAATGTACCATGCAGGGTAGCTGCATGGTCTAAGGCGTCTTGACATGGTGCACGCGGCTAGCCCCCGTCAGAGGTTCGAGTCCTCCCTCAGACATGGGTGTGTGTGTTGTTCTTAGCGTAAGTTAGTTTAAGTTAGATTAAGTAGTGTGTGAGTCTAGGGAACGATGACCTCAGTAGTTTGGGCCCACATTAAGATACCACAAATTTCCAAAAAACAAAATGTTGTGCTCTTCTTTGAACTTTCTAAATGTACTTTGTCAATCCATCTGGTAAGGATCCCACACCACACAGCAGTATTCTAAAAGAGGACGGACAAGCGTAGTGTAGGAAGTCTCTATAGTAGATCAGTTACATTGTCCTGTCAATAAAAAGCAGTCTTTGGTTAGCCTTCCCCAAACATTTTCTACATGTCCCTTTCAATTCAAGTTGTTCTTAATTGTACTTCCTAGGTATTTAGTTGCATTTACAGCCTTTAGATTTGACTGCTTCATCGTATATCCGATTCTTTTTAGCACTCATTTGTCGTTATTTAGAGGCAATTGCCAATTTTTGCACCATACAGATATCTTTTCTAAATCGTTTGCAATCTGTTCGTCAGACTAACCGGGTAGGCCTTACGTACGGCCCCCTGGAAAGTCTTTCACCGTGTGCCAAGCCCTGAGGCGACCTCCCACTCGATCACAGGTGAGGGGTCAGCCTCAATGCGAACAGTAACTGGGCTGGCCACCAGTGAGGACCAGTCGGAGGACTTACGCATGCTGGACATCTGCTGGATCCCCACAGCCAGCCCACAACAGTAACGCCCATCCATTGCAGCTTCAAGCTATGTAACTGAAGCTGTCACAGCCTGGAGCTGAGAGTGAAGTGTGACCAACTTGGCTTGCACCCGCACACAACAATCACAGTCAAATGGTTCAAATGGCTCTGAGCACTATGGGACTCAACTGCTGAGGTCATTAGTCTCCTAGAACTTAGAACTAGTTAAACCTAACTAACCTAAGGACATCACACACATCCATGCCCGAGGCAGGATTCGAACCTGCGACCGTAGCGGTCTAGCGGTTCCGGACTGCAGCGCCAGAACCGCGCGGCCACTTCGGCCGGCCAACAATCACAGTCCCTATCCATACTAAAGACTGTGGAAAACTTTACTACTCAGAAAAACAGACTAGTAACATGCTGCGGAATTCTCCTTTAGACGCTGACAAAATCACAAGCACTTTGTCTAATAAATTAGATTAATACGCAGAGATTCAAAAACCGAACTACGGAAACACTCAGGTGAGACTAAATAATTCGCTCCTGATTTGGAAAGTGTAATGTGTCACAAAATCGGTTTGCTTTCCAACACAAACGAAAACTCGAGAACCATGTCTATTAGATATTATATTAACACGCAAAAACGCAAGAAATTAAACTGTCATGACACACAGACGAAATTATATTATACAATTATCTCCTGGTTAGGACAGAGATTCAGGAAACAGATTTTAAATTGTAAGACATTTCCAGTGCCAGATGTGGACTCTGACCACAATCTATTGGTTATGAGCTGTAGATTAAAACTGAAGAAACTGCAAAAAGGTGGGAACTTAAGGAGATGGGACCTGGATAAACTGAAAGAACGAGAGGTTGTACAGAGTTTCAGGGAGAGCATAAGGGAACAATTGACAGGAATGGGGGAAAGAAATACAGTAGAAGAAGAATGGGTAGCTTTGAGAGATGAAGTAGTGAAGGCAGCAGAGGATCAAGTAGGTAAAAAGACGATGGCTAGTAGAAATCCTTGGGTGACAAAACAAATACTGAATTTAATTGATGAAAGGAGAAAATATAAAAATGCAGTAAATGAAGCAGGCAAAAAGGAATAAAGCCGTCTCAAAAATGAGATCGACAGGAAGTGCAAAATGGCTAAGCAGGCATGGCTAGAGGACAAATGTAAGGATGTAGAGGCTTATCGCACTAGGGGAAAGAAAGATAAGGCCTACAGGAAAATTAAAGAGACCTTTGGAGAAAAGAGAACGACTTGTATGAATATCAAGAGCTCAGATGGAAACCCAGTTCTAAGCAAAGAAGGGAAATCAGGAAGATGGAAAGATTATATAGAGGGCCTATACAAGGGCGATGTTCTTGAGGACAATGTTATAGACATGGAAGAGGATGTAGATGAAATGGGAGACATGACACTGCGTGAAGAGTTTGACAGAGCACTGAAAGACCTAAGTCGAAACAAGGCACCGGGAGAAGACAACATTCCATTAGAACTACTGACCCTCAGACTTCAATAATTCCAATCCCAAAGAAAGCAGGTGTTGACAGATGTGAAAAATGCTGAACGATCAGTTTAATAAGTCACAGTTGCAAAATACTAACGCGAATTCTTTACAGACGACTGGAAAAACTGGTCGAAGCCGATCTCGGGGAGGATCAGTTTGGATACCGTAGAAAAATTGGAACACGTGAGGCAATACTGTCCCTACGACTTATCTTAGAAGAAAGATTAAGGAAAGGCAAACCTACGTTTCTAGCATTTGTAGACTTAGAGAAAGCTTGCGACAATGTTGACTGGAATACTCTATTTCAAATTCTGAAGGTGGCAGGCGTAAAATACAGGGAGCGAAAGGCTATTTACAATTTGTATAGAAACTACATGGCAGTTATAAGAGTCGAGGGACATGAAAGGGAAGCAGTGGTTGGGGAGCGAGGCAGGGTTGTACCCTCTCCCCGATGTTATTCAATCTGTATATTGAGCAAGCAGTAAAGGAAACAAAAGAAAAATTGAATAGGAATTAAAATCCATGGAGAAGAAATAAAAACTTTGAGGTTCGCCGATGACATTGTAATTCTGTCAGGGACAGCAAAGGACTTGGAAGAGCAGTTGAACGGAATGGACAGTGTCTTGTAAGGAGGATATAAGATGAACATCAACAAAAGGAAAACGAGGATAATGGAATATAGTCGAGTTAACTGGGGTGATGCTGAGGGAATTAGATTAGGGAATGAGCCACTTAAAGTAGTAAAGGAGTTTTGCTATTTGGGGAGCGATATAACTGATGATGGTCGAAGTAGAGAGGACATAAAATGTAGACTGGCAATGGCATGGAAAGCGTTTCTGAGGAAGAGAAATTTGTTACCATCGAGTATCGATTTAAGTGTCAGGAAATCGTTTCTGAAAGTATTTGTATGGAGTGTAGCCATGTATGGAAGTGAAACATGGATGATAAATAGTTTGGACAGGAAAATAAGCTTTCGAAATGTCGTGCTATAGAAGAATGCTGAAGATTAGATGGGTAGATCACACAACTAATGAGGAGGTATTGAATACAATTGGGAGAAGAGGAGTTTGTGGCACAACTTGACTAGAAGAAGGGATCGGTTGGTAGGGCATGTTCTTCTGAGGCATCAAGGGATCACCAATTGGAGGGCAGCGTAGAGGGAGACCAAGAGACGAATACACTAAGCAGATTTAGAAGGATGTAGGTTGCAGTAGGTACTGGGAGATGAAGAAGCTTGCACAGGATAGAGTAGCATGGAGAGCTGCATCAAACCAGTCTCAGGACTGAAGACCACAACAACAACAAAACCAACATAGGAACTCTTAAAAGTCACTAAATCAGTTACTTCCCTGTGGCTGCTTCTGTCTCAGCCGCCTGGTGCTGCCTGACTGTTTAACTTAGAAGCTAATGTTTGTTATGTTATAGACCTTACCTTGTGGCATAAATGTCAGTCTGGGATGTCTACCTGTTCCTGAGAAAAAGACATCTTTAACAGACGGACAGACAGACTGGCACTCTGATAACAAATAAGAAACATTTTGTTTTTGTGTTTAATTCCAAATTTCTGGTTTTCGGATTTTTTCCATTCTTTGTAGTGTAAAACCTTGTCTCTCTCCAAATGTCAAGATTCTATGCCAACGGGAAGTACCCTAGAGGTTTTGATGAGTGTGTTTGCGAGTATTAAAATATATGACTTAAATCGCGGTATGCAAGCATGCATGTCTGAAGGAACATTGCATCGTAATTTTGAACAACACTGTAATATCGTATGGTATACAATTCTAAATGTACACTGTTGTTGTTGTTGTTGTTGTTATTGTCTTCAGTCCTGAGACTGGTTTGATGCAGCTCTCCATGCTACTCTATCCTGTGCAAGCTTCTTCATCTCCCAGTATTTGCTGCAACCTACATCCTTCTGAATCTGCTTAGTGTATTCATCTCTTGGTCTCCCCCTACGATTTTTACCCTCCACGCTGCCCTCCAATACTAAATTGGTGATCCCTTGATGCCTCAGAATATGTCCTACCAACCGATCCCTTCTTCTGGTCAAGTTGTGCCACAAACTTCTTCCCAATCCTATTCAATACTTCCTCATTAGTTATGTGGTCTACCCATCTAATCTTCAGCATTCTTCTGTAGCACCACATTTCGAAAGCTTCTATTCTCTTCTTGTCCAAACTATTTACCGTCCATGTTTCACTTCCATACATGGCTACACTCCATACAAATACTTTCAGAAATGACTTCCTGACACTTAAATCTATACTCGATGTAAACAAATTTCTCTTCTTCAGAAACGCTTTCCTTGCCATTGCCAGTCTACATTTTATATCCTCTCTACTTCGACCATCATCAGTTAATTTGCTCCCCAAATAGCAAACTCCTTTATTACTTTAAGTGTCTCATTTCCTAATCTAATACCCTCAACATCGCCCGACTTAATTCGACTACGTTCCATTATCCTCGTTTTACTTTTGTTGATGTTCATCTTATATCCTCCCTTCAAGACACCATCCATTCCGTTCAACAGCTCTTACAAGTCCTTTGCTGTCTCTGACAGAATTACAATGTCATCGGCGAAACTCAAAGTTTTTATTTCTTCTCCATGGATTTTAATACCCACATCTAACGTTTCTTTTGTTTCCTTTACTGCTTGCTCAATATACAGATTGAATAACATCGGGGAGAGGCTATAACCCTGTCTCACTCCCTTCCCAACCACTGCTTCCCTTTCATGTCCCTCGACTCTTATAACTGCCATCTGGTTTCTGTACAAATTGTACATAGCCTTTCGCTCCCTGTATTTTACCCCTGCCACCTTTAGAATTTGAAATAGAGTATTCCAGTCAACATTATCAAAAGCTTTCTCTAAGTCTACAAATGCTAGAAACGTAGGTTTGCCTTTCCTTAATCTTTCTTCTAAGATAAGTCGTAAGGTCAGTATTGCCTCACATGTTCCAGTATTTCTACGGAATCCAAACTGACCTTCCCAGAGGTCGGCTTCTACTAGTTTTTCCATTCGTCTGTAAAGAATTCGTGTTAGTATTTTGCAGCTGTGGCTTATTCGACTGATTGTTCGGTAACTTTCACATCTGTCAACACCCGTTTTCTTTGGGATTGGAATTAATATATTCTTCTTGAAGTCTGAGGGTATTTCGCCTGTTTCATACATCTTGCTCACCAGATGGTAGACTTTTGTCAGGACTGGCTCTCCCAAGGCCGTCAGTAGTTCCAATGGAATGTTGTCTACTCCGGGGGCCTTGTTTCGACTCAGGTCTTTCAGTGCTCTGTCAAACTCTTCACGCAGTATCGTATCTCCCATTTCATCTTCATCTACATCCTCTTCCATTTCCATAATATTGTCCTCAAGTACATCGCCGTTGTATAGACCCTCTATATACTCCTTCCACCTTTCTGCTTTCCCGTCTTTGCTTAGAACTGGGTTTCCATCTGAGCTCTTGATATTCATACAAGTGGTTCTCTTATCTCCGAAGGTCTCTTTTAATTTTCCTGTAGGCAGTATCTATTTTACCCCTAGTGAGATAAGCCTCTACATCCTTACATTTGTCCTCTAGCCATCCCTGCTTAGCCATTTTGCACTTCCTGTCGATCTCATTTTTGAGACGTTTGTATTCCATTTTGCCTGCTTCATTTACTGCATTTGTACACTACCTGATCAAAAATGTATGGACACTGCTATTTAATGCGGAATTTACCACTAGATGTCACAAGATGTGAGCTCGCATATATAAAAGGCGGCTGGGGGGGGGGGGGGGGGAGGGTTGGGCTGTTAGTAGAGAAGCAGTGGCTTGGTCTGGAGAGCTCATTGACTTCAGTGAACGAGTCACTAGATGTCTCCTGATTGACAAATCTATCAGGGACGTTTCAACCCAACTAGGCGACTGCTGCTGACGAGGCTGTGAAGGTGAGAAGTAACAACCGTAGCTAGACCAAGGTCAAGCAGCTCTCTTGTACTGACAGATAGGGACTGTCGAAAATAGCTGAAGTTGATTGTAAAAAATTGCATGAAATCAGCGGAGGAAATTACTCGTGAGTTCCAAAGAGGTACCAGCAGTCCAGCTAGCAGAATGACTGAGCGTAGAGAGTTAGAAAGGGATGTAGTGGTCGACAACACCTCATAAGCCACATATTTATGTAGTCAATGGAAAGAGCTATGGGTGAAGAGCGATGCCACTGGACAGTTTATAATTGGAAACGAGTGATTTGGTTTGATGGATCACCTTATACCCTGTGACAGTGCGATGGGAGGGTTTGGATTTGGATAATGCCTGTCATCAAGTGTAGTGCGAACATTGAAATATGGAGGAGGTGATGTTATAGTATATGGGTGTTTTTAGTGGTCTCCTTATTGTGCTTAAGAAAACGCTTAACTGCAGAAGGTTGTGAACATATTTTACGGCACAGAAGAGCTGCAGTTCGTAGATGCAGATTAATTGTATCAGCATGCCAATGCACCCTGTCATAAAGCCCTCTCCATGTGGCAATCATTTGTGGACAATGTTGTTGTTGTGGTGGACTTCAGTCCTGAGACTGGTTTGATGCAGCTCTCCATGCTACTGTATCCTGTGCAAGCTTCTTCACCTCCCAGTACCTACTGCAGCCTACATCCTTCTGAATCTGCTTAGTATATTCATCTCTTAGTCTCCATCTTCGATTTTTACCCTCCACGCTGCCCTCCAGTACTAAATTGGTGATCCCTCGATGTCTCAGAACATGTCCTGTCAACCGATCCCTTCTTCTAGTCAAGTTGTGGACAGTAACATTCGTTGAATGGAGTGACCTGCGTGGACTCCGAACCTGAACCTAATGGAACACCTTTGGGATGAGCTAGAATGCCATCTTCAGTCGAGGCCCCAGCATTCAACATCTCTGTCTTTTTTGGTTTCGGATCATAAGGAACAAAGCGCTACCATTACTGCACAAAAATTCAGACACCTCATTGAAAGTGTCCCAATCAAAAAAAAAAAAAGAAATAGTTCAAATGGCTCTGACCACTATTGGACTTAAAATCTGTGGTCATCAGTCCCGTAGAACTTAGAACTACTTAAACCTAACTAACCTAAGGACATCACACACATCCATGCCTGAGGCATGATTCGAACCTGCGAGCATAGCGGTCACGCGGCTCCAGACTGAAGCGCCTAGAGCCGCATGGCCATACCGGCCGGCTCCCAAGCAGAAACAAAATGTTATAAAGACGATGGGTGGACATACCCCACGTTAATGTCCACTGACAAGTGTCCGAAAACCTTTGAGCAGGTAGTGCAGCCTTGGCCAATGTTAGTGCTGTCCAAGACACCAAGCACGGTGAATGCTGCTCGCCCAGCTAGCCGCGCGATCTAATGCACTGCTTCCCGAGCGGGGTGGTGTGCCAGTCCCTGGCACAAATTCGCCCGGCGGATTAGTGTCGAGGTCTGGTGTGACGACCAGCCTGTGGATGGTTTCTATGGCGGTATTCCATCTGCCTCGGCGAAAGTGGGTTGGTTCTCCTTATTCCGCCTCAGTTACTCTACGTCAGTGAATTCTGGACCAACACTGTGTCCACGTATACGTACACCATAATTACTCTACCACGCAAACATTTGGGGTTACATTTGTCTCGCAGGAGACGTTCCCGGAGGGGGTTGGGGAGTGGGGGAGGGATCCACTGGGGGCCGAACTAATTGCGCAATAGCCCTGGGTTTGTTGTGGGGTAGCGGTGGGGTGGGTGCACTGCTGTGGCCTGTTGTGGGGTTGTGAACCACTGAGGGCTACAGTGGAACGAAGCCTTCTGTCGTTTCTAGGTCCCCGGTGCAATATACAATACAGAATGGTGAATGTTATTTATTTTAAGGAGGCAGAGATTTACAGCTTCTGCTGCAAGTATTTTTTGAAAAACATCATCATTTGCACAACAACTGTATGTCACTTTATTAAAAACCACAAGTTTCGTTCAATCAACAGACCATCCACAGGAATAAAACATCAGCTACAGGAAATTAAAGACCAGGTGCATCCAGACAATAGAATTCAGGAAATCGTTTAAGGGGCTCCGGAAAGGCTCAAAATCATGAAAAGTTAAATTTTTACTTTTTTGCGTTTTCTGAATCTGCAGACTATTACCTTTTAATAGATATATAATTTATTCAATTCCGAAGACTACAACTATTTTTAAATTTTTTTTGAAATGTGTTCTACATGGGCGTGACCCACTGTGGCGCTGTTAAACTGCTGTCAAATGGTGTTATTATTAACGTCCGTGTTCATCAGGTACATTTTAGTGATGTGAGATAAAGTATGTGTTGTGGCTAACCTGTGATGGTTCAATATATATCGCTGGTGTGATTGTCGATTGTTTCATGTTTATTTACTCTGTCGTTATCTCGAAAATATTCGTAATTAATTCTGTTTCTTGAGTCTCTGTTTTGTTGAAGTATAATAATGAATAAAAGTAAAGTTATTAAAAATCCTCTGAAGGCTTTTAAGAAAAGGAGAAATGTTGGAAAGCCAAAGGTATGTGTTATTACTGTAAACTTTGGTTCTAACATGGTACGAGCGGTCCTTGCTTTAGACAAGGAACGCCTTCGGGCTGCAGACAGGGCTGTAAAGAGTCTAGAAATACAAGCAAGAGTAAACAGGAGGAGGAACAAGAGGAAGCTGGAGGAGGAGTTTGCAGAGGATGAAGATAATCCATCCTATGGACCTGGAATGCACTAAAAAGTTAATCCAATCTTTGTCGCTCGATTCCCAAAACTTCTATCTTCTCATACTAATTACATGTTTTCTAAGGATCTTCCAAACATATTTGTTTCAAACTTTCAGTAAATGTTACACAGTACCTTCTGCATAATTTAACACAGCCTTTTTCCAAAAAACTGTATATTTTTGAATATATAAATAAAAAATTGCAAAAAAATGTTGTGAATTTTCATTACAATTGAAAAAAATCATCTTTAATAACTGAACTAAAATTTTGTAAAATCCCTGTGTTAAGTTGTAGCCCATATTCCAATAAATAATCTGTAAAAAGTTCAACTTCCTACCTCAAATACTTTGTGAGGAAAGATGTAATTTATAAGGGTTATTTTAACATTGCAAGTATAGGGCGTTCCAGAGCCCCTTAACTCACTCTTAAGATAACAAGCTAATGCCACGAGTTTGATTCTTTTGGACTTGGAAAATAAGGTTCAAGGTTGTGACACTCCCATCCTCCTTCTATTCGGAGGTACAGTAGATCGTTTATAATGCTAACATTTCTCCATATGTTTTATACATGTACAAATTTGTTCTGGGCACTGTGCGAATGGCAAGAGGACACTACGCCCACGACTCCGGTTAGCGGGCCCTCAGCGTGGCCCTGCGTAGTCGCTGCCCTGGAGGGCTGCCTCGGTCCACTGACGCAAGCGGCGCTGGGCGTCCTCCGACAGGACTTGCTTCCCCTCTCCGACCTGTCCTCTCCGCATAAACTTTGTTGAGGAGGGCAAAGGCTGCAGTTTGTAGTCCGCGCGCAGCTGCTCCACCACGGGGTCGTAGTTGACAGCTGGGTTGTTGCGCATCTTGTCGAAGCTCAGGTAGTCCACCAGCTCAGCCACCTGCCTCTCCGTGATCGTCTTCTGCAGGAAGGTGGCCACTCTGCGGATCACCGAAGCCAGGTCCTGCAAGTAGTACCACAAGGTTCGAGACTGCACACTGTCACAAAGTACATCAACGTAACAGAACAGTGGGTGTGTATTCTACACACATACAGGGTGTTTCAAAAATGACCGGTATATTGGAAACGGCAATAAAAACTAAACGAGCAGCGATAGAAATACACCGTTTGTTGCAATATGCTTGGGACAACAGTACATTTTCAGGCGGACAAACTTTCGAAATTACAGTAGTTACAAGTTTCAACAACAGATGGCGCTGCAAGTGATGTGAAAGATATAGAAGACAACGCAGTCTGTGGGTGCGCCATTCTGTACGTCGTCTTTCTGCTGTAAGCGTGTGCTGTTCACAACGTGCAAGTGTGCTGTAGACAACATGGTTTATTCCTTAGAACAGAGGATTTTCCTGGTGTTGGAATTCCACCGCCTAGAACACAGTGTTGTTGCAACAAGACGAAGTTTTCAACGAAGGTTTAGTGTAACCAAAGGACCGAAAAGCGATACAATAAAGGATCTGTTTGAAAAATTTCAACGGACTGGGAACGTGACGGATGAACGTGCTGGAAAGGTAGGGCGACCGCGTACGGCAACCACAGAGGGCAACGCGCAGCTAGTGCAGCAGGTGATCCAACAGCGGCCTCGGGTTTCCGTTCGCCGTGTTGCAGCTGCGGTCCAAATGACGCCAACGTCCACGTATCGTCTCATGCCCCAGAGTTTACACCTCTATCCATACAAAATTCAAACGCGGCAACCCCTCAGCGCCGCTACCATTGCTGCACGAGAGACATTCGCTAACGATATAGTGCACAGGATTGATGACGGCGATATGCATGTGGGCAGCATTTGGTTTACTGACGAAGCTTACGTTTACCTGGACGGCTTCGTCAATTAAACAGAACTGGCGCATATGGGGAACCGAAAAGCCCCATGTTGCAGTCCCATCGTCCCTGCATCCTCAAAAAGTACTGGTCTGGGCCGCCATTTCTTCCAAAGGAATCATTGGCCCATTTTTCAGATCCGAAACGATTACTGCATCACGCTATCTGGACATTCTTCGTGAATTTGTGGCGGTACAAACTGCCTTAGATGACACTGCGAACACCTCGTGGTTTATGCAAGATGGTGCCCGGCCACATCGCACGGCCGACGTCTTTAATTTCCTGAATGAATATTTCGATGATCGTGTGATTGCTTTGGGCTATCCGAAACATACAGGAGGCGGCGTGGATTGGCCTCCCTATTCGCCAGACATGAACCCCTGTGACTTCTTTCTGTGGGGACACTTGAAAAACCAGGTGTACCGCCAGAATCCAGAAACAATTGAACAGCTGAGCAGTACATCTCATCTGCATGTGAAGCCATTCCGCCAGACACGTTGTCAAAGGTTTCGGGTAATTTCATTCAGAGACTACGCCATATTATTGCTACGCATGGTGGATATGTGGAAAATATCGTACTATAGAGTTTCCCAGACCGCAGCTCCATCTGTTGTTGAAAATTGTAACTACTGTAATTTCGAAAGTTTGTCTGCCTGAAAATGTACTGTTGTCCCAAGCATATTGCAACAAACGGTGTATTTCTATCGCTGCTCGTTTAGTTTTTATTGACGTTTCAAATATACCGGTCATATTTGAAACACCCTGTACCTTGTAATACTAAATCTACGAGTGTTAGTCATAAAGTTTTAATTATCGAATAAACCAAGCTATGACCATGAAACTTGTTGATCGTTTTAGTCTAGAAAACTGAGGATGCGCTATATGACGACCAGTTTGGCTTTAGGAAAGGTAAAGGCATGAGAGAGGCAATTCTGACGTTGCGGTTGATAATGGAAGCAAGACTAAAGAAAAATCAAGAAACGTTCATAGGATTTGTCGACCAGGAAAAAGCGTTCGGCAGTATAAAGTGTGCAAGATGTTGGAAATTCTGAGAAAAATAGGGGTAACCTATAGGAAGAGAAGGGGTAATATGCAATATGTACAGGGGCCAAGAAGGAATGATAGTGGACGGCAAGAACGAAGTGCTCGGCTTAAAAAGGGTGTAAGACAGGGATGTAGTCTTTCGCTCCTGCTGTTCAATCTGTACATAGAAGACGCAGTGATGGGAATAAAAGAAAGATTCAGAGGTGCAACTAAAATTCAAGTTGAAACTCATCAGTGATACGATTCGCTGATGACATTGCTATCCTGAGTGAAAGTGAAGAAGAATTAGAATGACATGATCTGCTGAATGGAATGGACAGTCTAGTGAGTACAGAATGTGGACTGAGAGTAAATGGAAGACAGACGAAAGTAATGAGAAGTAGCACAAATGAGAACAGCGAGAAACTAAGCATCACGATTGATGGTCACGAAGTAGATGGAGTTAAGGAATTCTGCTACCTAGGCAGTAAAATAACCAGTGACGGACGGAGCAAGGAGGACATCAAAAGCAGACTATCAGTGGCATTCCTGGCCAACAGAAGTCTACTAGTATCAAACATAGGCCTTAATTTGAGGAAGAAATTTCTGAGAATATAAGTTTGGAGCCCAGCATTGTATGGTAATGAAACATAAGCTGTGGGAAAACTGGAACAGAAGAGAACCGAAGCATTTGAGATGTGGTTCTACAGACGAAAGTTGAAAATTAGGTGGACTGATAAGGTAAGGAATGAGGAGGTTCTGCGCAGAATCGGAGAGGAGAGGAATATGTTGAACACACAGACAAGGAGAAGGGCAGGATGATAGGACACCTGTTAAGACATCAGGGAATGACTCCTATGGTACTAGAGAGACCTGTAGAGGGCAAAAACTGCAGAGGAAGACAGAGATTGGATTACATCCAGCAAATAATTGAGGATGTAGGTTGCAAGTGCTACTCTGAGATGAAAATGTTGGCACAGGAGAGAAAATTCATGGCAGGCCTCATCAAACCAGTCAGACGACTGATGACTACAAAAAAACAGTAATTGTACTTTTACTTGAAGTTTTTAAGCAGTATGGAACACATTCACGAAAGGCTACTATAAGTTTTGAATGTCATTTTTCATCTGCTCATTATGTTGTATGACAACAGATGTACTGCAATTTTGTGTTCCTTGCTACAAATGGGTTACGCATTGAAGATGTCCATCCCTGTAATGAGCATTTACAAATTTATATTACTTCCATGACAAAATTTATACCGTAGGAGCTGATCGCTATGAGTACTCCACGTCCGTTAGTTGTCAGTACTGGATGACAAACAATAAAACATTCCCCATATCACACCCTCTAATCGCACAGTGGGTTTGGTGCTTACCCCTCAGCCCCTGAGGTAAGAGGCCAACTTTACTTAGCTCACAGCTGTATTCAGCAACATCAATTAAAATGCATCGCACCTAAAATACTACTGTCTGTGTAAGTATATTTGTTTGTTACTGAGCAGGGAAACTACTCTCTTAACCCTCGTAAAACCAACGCATTTTCCATAACGTGCATTACCAAGGGGAGGAGAGGGATGTACTTTACGCCAACTCTAAAAAAAATCTAAAAAAGTAAAATTATTTAACTGTTCTTGACTTACATTAGCAACATTCTCTTAAAAGAGTTACTAATGTCAGAGTAGAGTCCAGAGTCCAAAAATTTCATTTTGCGCCCTTTTGGCAAAATCAAGGCACTTTCAGTTACGTGTATCACCAATTGTATTACGAGCCCCACAAAAAATTTTTAAATACAGATCTCGTTATTTTCCTAACTTGTACTCATATCATGTATTTAAAGAAGTCTTGATGGGTAAGTAATATCCAGAAACTGAAAATATTAAATATGACATTCACTGGGAAAGGAGACATCTACTACTAAGACGAAATTTTAGGTTAAGTTTAACTGAAAATATTAAAACATTTCTGGAATCTGGTAGAACATTTTATTATAAACAATAAATGTTTTTTCAGAATTTTGAAATATAAAAACTGACTAGATTACTGTATATTCAAAAGTTGGGCGGTGTATCCACTGTGGCAAGGCCATTGCCTCACTGGGCACTACATGTGCACGAATTCTGGTTCCATGTCATGGCGAGTGCGTAATCACAAGCGCCCAGTGGGTTAACATACGAGAATGGCAACGAACTTACGAAGACAACTTTTTATGTAATGTATGTGAAGAAAGTAACGTTGGAAAGATTTGTGGAGGCCACACTCGCAGATATTGGCAAAGAACAAGACAAAGATCTCACCCTGGCAGACATCAAACTGACATGGCAAGCCGGTCGGGGTGACCGAGCGGTTCTAGGCGCTACAGTCTTGAACCACGCGACCGCTACAGTCGCAGGTTCGAATCCTGCCTGGGGCATGATTGTGTGTGATGTCTTTAGGTTAGTTCGAAGTTCTAGGGAACTGATGACCTCAGAAGTCCCATAGTGCTCAGAGCCATTTGAACCATTTTGACACGGCAAGGTGGCAAAGTGGTAAATATCAGGCAATAATACCTAATTAGGCATAATGTATTGTTCCGGCGTACCAACTGGATGAAAGCGATTGATTAGTGTGTATGCTAGAAGGGTCTGTCAACAAGTTCAAGTGGAAAACTCACTTGAATCTTGCACATTTTGGGGCACGAAAATGTTGCAACAAATTAAAGAAATCTAAATATTTTATTAATATGGATAGTGCATTAGAGATGAAGTAAGTAGATGTGTACCCTGCCAAAAGGTCAAACCAGCGACAGCCTGACCAGCGAGTTCGCCACATCTCTCCCCAACTGAGAACTTTTGGAACATTATGGGCAGGGCTCTCCAACCAGCTCGGGATCTTGACGATGCAACGCGCCAGTTGGATAGAATTTGGCACTAAATCCCTCAGGAGGACATCCAAAAACTCTGACAATCAAAGCCAATTGTTCAATTTGTGAAGCTCTTTCTCTTGAATAAATCACCCATTTTTTCTGAAATTGTAATAATTTGTTTGTCAATAGATGTATATGGCATGTACCAATTTCTGTCCCTTTAGAATAATTACTTCATGGTTAGTCTTTTCTTTTCTTTCTTGTGGTTGCAGCTTCAACACCAAGCATATGGTGAAGGAGAATTCCCAAGTGTCCATTTCACTCTCTAATCGTTCCATTTCCTCTTGTGTGAGTATGAATCAGTGTAACTTGGAGTACAAGGATGATTGTAGTCAGTTCCGCCTAAACCAGAGAGTATCTTAGTGCAGTAGGTCTGTGGTACCAACACAACTTCTTCTCTGTCTTGAGCTAGGTCCACAGACGTCTCCTTGTAATGACAAGTGGTCGCTCCACCATCGCGTGAAGTGCAGGTAGTGGCAACTATTGCTCTTCCTCCCTTCTCCAACTGTTTTGGTTGCGCTTGGACAATACGTGTTGGCTGCACGTTCTGCTTGGCTTCGTAAGTTACACTCATGCTTTGTTTTCTGTTGCTGAACAAAGTGTTTGGTAATTAGGATCAGAATGACATTCCCGATAGTTCAATTCAATTATTAAAACAATGGTTCAAATGGCTCTGAACTTATGGGACTTAACATCTCAGGCCATCAGTCCCCTAGAACTTAGAACTACTTAAGCCTAACTAACCTAAGGACATCACGCACATCCATTCCCGAGGCAGAATTCGAACCTGTGACCGTAGCGGTCTCGCAGTTCCAGACTGAAGCGCCTAGAACCGCGCGGCCACACCGGCCGGCTCAATACAATTATATATCGTGGTAATGTGCAGTGATTGGGAATGATAATTACTTAACAATTAGGATGTAAATCAACGGGAATAAGGTAAAATCCTTAAATTTTGCTTTGTTGTTGGATATGACAATTAGGCTTCAAAGTTCAGCAGTAGCGTACGAGATATTGTAAAGGGAATCATGTTTACTTTATTTTTTATTGTGTTCATGAATTTCAATTTTGTTTGCATGTCTTTGCTAAATTATGATGGCGCTTCTTCGTCCAGTTGATAGGTGTGGGTGGCTATCAGCCACTGGGTGTTTATGATTTCTGACCTAACTCAGTTTTGTTCTAGTAACCGCAAAGGTCTTATACTTGTGAGCTCAATGAAGTTCATGTGTATGAATTAGCTGAATATTTTACAGAGTTACAGAGCTTAAAGTGACTGGAGTGTTTACCTTCAGCCACCAGATATTCTAAAAGTTTAAACCAACAAATTGTTTATAATTTAGTTACCAAGATCTTTTCTTTCTGAACTCATTGATGATACTTAGGCTCCCGTAATTTGACTATTTTACGACTTAGACATGTTCGAAAGAACAGACACCAGACATTCATATAGTACAAGTGATACACCTTGATGGGATGGTTCAGATGGTTCAAATGGCTCTAAGGACTATGGGACTTAATATCTGAGGTCGTCAGTCCCCTAGACTTACAACTACTTCAACCTAACCAACCTAAGGACGTCACACGCATCCATGCCCGAAGCAGGATTCGAACCCGTGACAGTAGCAGCAGCGCGGTTCCGGACTGAAGCGCCTAGAACCGCTCGGCGACAGTAGCTGGCCTTTGATGGGATATGAATCCACAACCATCAGGGCAAATGCACACTTACATTCGACCTCCAGCAGGGATCTAAAATTAGCGAGCATTGAGAACACGGACATGGACTGCCGATAAGCGGTGGCGCTAGATAGAAGTGTGGATCAGCTGAGGAGCATGCCGAGATACCATGTAAAAAAATAGATAAAAAAATAAAAATAGTGTCAAGGAATCTGGCACTCGCCCGAAGAAAGAAGAAAAAAACTGAAAATAAAAAAAAATTCGTAGGGCTTTCGACAAAGGGAGAATAGTAAAAAAGAAGAAAGTGGCTAGGATACCTGACTCTTACGCATTTAAAAAATAAATAGAAAAATGGAAAAGTGGCAAGAATACCTAGAAAAGGAAGTGGCAGAGCGAAAGGAAAGGTATGATACCTGCAAAAAAAAAAAAAAAAAAAAAAAAAAAAAAAAAAAAAAAAAAAGAGTACGCATGTTCGAGAGCCAGTGTGACACACATTTTGACTATTTTCCTGCTTATTATGCATAAAGTCGTGGTGCAGCTGATATCATTTCTTTACATATTTTTTTCCTTTCTTCCACCACCAACTTCAATTTGCGTAATACATATCGCAGCTGGGCATTCCGCGTGATTTCTGTCCTTTCGGACATATCCGAAAGAACAGACAATATTCATTCATACAACCTCTTGTTGGTCTCGTGCCGTGCCGTGTTGCTGGTCCGACGCCGCTATTTATAGCCGAGTTCCACTCCCGCCTCCCAATACGCCATTTGATGCTCTTTTGTTATCCAGAGCTCGCACTGATATTCCGTGAAAGGCAAATTCTCTCACTGTTTTCCAAACTCTGGTGGATGTAACGGCCGGGGAGATTTTAGTAAATTCCCTGGAGGATTAAAACTGAAACTACAACGAAATTACAATTAAATCAATATCATTAGCTGCTGACGGGCGTTGATATACATCAACGGGGACACTTGACTTGTGTGCCCCGACTGGGACTCGAACCCAGGATCTCCTGCTTACATGGCAGACGCTCTATCCATCTGAGCCACCGAGGGCACAGAAGATAGTGCGACTGTAGGGACTTAACGCCGGCACGCTCCACGTGAGACCCACATTCTCAACTTACAGTCCGCACACTACATTCGTAGTGCCCCTGCCATTATACCCGTTACTCGCGGCAGACAATCTACGAAGGCCCGTAAGAGTTTAGGCAAATCGTGTGCATCCGCACTGAAGAAAGTCATCAGCCGGTTAGCCTTAAACGATATGAAGATGGCAACTGTTCTTTCGGACATGGTACACCATGACCTACACACATAAACTAACACACAGAGTTGCAAACATCCTGAAGAGACAGGGCTTCAAAATAGCATATAAGCCTGGGTAAACCCTTCAATCACACCTAAGCCAGCCAGCTACCAAGAGAGACAAATTCCAACAATCAGGAGTATATAAACTTGAATGTCAAAGTTGTGATGCAGTATACATAGGCATGACATGCAGGAATTTTCAAACAAGATACAAAGAACATATCAGATGTTGGAAGTATGAAACAAACAATTCCACATTTGCAGAGCATTTAAAACACTACAACCATCATCCTACAAACATGGAACAAGAAATGAAAATAATGAGAATAAGCAACCATGACAAACATCTTATACAAATGCAAGAAAACTTCCACATCCAGAAAGCCATAGCAGAAAACAAACATGTGATAAATGAACAAACACACATCAGCACAGGCTCCCTACTACACTTAGTAAAGGAAATGATAACATAAAACAAAAAATAATAAAAAAATAAAAAAAAATAAAAAAAACAAAAAAAGAAAGAGAACTCTTCCCCACATCATCTGGAGACACACACACACACTCTGTAAGTAGGCTGTTTATGTTTCTTATTGGTAATGCCACGTAGTGCTCTGTATGAAAATCACTGGCTGTGCTGTGTGCAGTCTGTGGCTAGTTTGCATTGTTGTCTGCCATTGTAGTGTTGGGCAGCTGGATGTTAACAGCGCATAGCGTTGCGCAGTTGGAGGTGAGCCGTCAGCAATGGTGGATGTGGGGAAGTGAGATGCGGGATTTTTGAGAGCAGATGATCTGGACGTGTGTCCATCAGAAACAGTCCATCTCACTTCCCCACATCCACCATTGCTGGCGGCTCACCTCCAGTGTTGCCAACTCTAAAAAACCCGAGTCGCTAGATTCAATATCAAAAGTCGCTAGAAAGTCGCTAAAACTGATTTTACTAGGGGTGTACTGAATATTTCGTGCTCTGAATGGTGCAATAAGCCAGTGGGGGGGGGGGGGGGGGGATAAAATGTGAATAAAAACTCTCATACGTAATTGCTATATTGTCTTAATTAAATGACGCATCGCTTGCAACAACATATATATAAAATACGCAAACGTTTAATTAAACGTGTTATCATAATTGACGCAACACAAATTGTTGTTTCAATCACAGTAGTCAAATATACTAGAAATATACAACTATATTTGCAACAAAAGAAAGCAAGAAAACAAATTAGGTTACAAAATATATACATACCGGTATGTGAGCTATTCATCGCCGTCACTCAGAAGATCGAAAAACTTCTGTTTCATGCTCTGACAGAACTGTAGTTGATGCAGAGGGTTGAACGTCGTTCAAAAGATGATGTCGCAGTTCGACTGGTTTTTTCGCAAATGGGTAACTTTTGTTCGTTCCAACAAGCTCCAATACGTCTGACGGTATGTCAAAACACGCACAATCTTTATTTTGTTTCTTCAGCTGGTCTCAATATGATCAAAGCATTAATTGTCTTTAACGATAATCCGTTACGTTGTTTGGTTTTTATAATGTTCATAGAACTGAATATTCTTTCCGTTTCTGCATTTTAATGCGGTAGGCGTAGAACAGTCATTGATAGCTGCGAAATCAAAGAAAAAGGATTCTCCCCTGCGGCATTTTCATACTGCAAAACCTCACTCCAAAATAAAACAGTGTTAGTAGTGTTATTCCACCTAATGAAGTTGATATTATGCCATTCTTGCAACATACAGTCTATGAAATCGCCACTAAAACCCAGTTCTTTGGCTACATCCGCTACAGCATTATTTTTATTCACTTTTAGTGTTTCTTCAACATTCAGCATTGAAATTTTTTTCAGGATCGTAACTTTACTTGGTAGTCTATGTTGAATTTCTTTTATGAGTTTCAGGCTAAACTGAATGCATCTCTTCTTCACATAAACTTTATTTTCTTCAGACAAACTTGACTCAGACAATGTCTATAGTTAAAAATCTTAACTGTTTTAGTCGGGTAGGTCTCTGATGTTCTTCGCATCTCTCCTCGACTCTTCCTGCCATCTTTATTTCGACAGATTCCTTGATTATGCCGCCCGCGAAACTTTGCGTTTGAACCACGACGCTGGTTTTATCGTTCTTTATTTTATAATTATATTCGTTGATATCAGCTGCATCGGGGCTTGCTTGTTAGTTTTAGTCCGGTAAGCCGCTGAAGTTCCTTGCTTGTCTCCCCGATAAGAAATGCTACGTTCGCTTGGAATACGATACACACCCGGCTTTCGAAGGCTTTTTTTATAGAATACACTGGTAAGGGAAAACATTATGACCACCGCCCATCGCGAAATTGGATCGTGACGGGTTAACAAAAGTACGAGGGTGAGTCAGATGAAAACCTTAAAATTTTTTTAAAATATTATTTATTTATTGAATGCAAGCCCTCCAGCGTTTACAAAGTGCATAAAAACCACTCATGCAACGCGTGGCGTACCTCTTCATCAGAACGGAACTTCTTTCCTCCTATTGCGTCTTTGAGTGGTCCAAACATATGGAAATGACTTGGTGATGAGGAATGGCGCCATTCCTCGCTCGCTCTCTTCGTTTCCAGTTGGTGGAAGTGAATCCAGATTCCGTCCCCAGTAACGATTCTTGCAAGGAAGCCTTCACCTTCTCGTTCAAAGCGCCGAAGAAGTTCTTGACAAGCATCAACACGTCGTTTTCTCATTTCAGGAGTCAGCTGCCGTCGCACCCATCTTGTAGACACTTTGTGAAACTGGAGCACATCATGCACAATGTGGTGTGCTGACCCATGAATAATCTGTAAACATGCTGCAGTGTCATTAAGTGTCACTCGGCGGTTTTCCTTCACTACGGCTTCAACTGCTGCAATGTCTGTGGAGTCACAACTCGTTGTGCCGGCCGGAGTGGCCGAGCGGTTAAAGGCGCTACAGTCTGGAACCGCACGACCGCTACGGTCGCAGGTTCGAATCCTGCCTCGGGCTTGCATATGTGTGATGTCCTTAGGTTAGTTAGGTTTAAGTAGTTCTGAGTTCTAGGGGACTTATGACCACAGCAGTTGAGTCCCATAGTGCTCAGAGCCATTTGCACCACAACTCGTTGTGGCTGACCTGGACGAGGAGCATCTTCCACTGAAGTCACACCATTTGTGAACTTCCTACTCTATTCGTAGACTTGCTGCTGTGAGAAACATGCATCACCGTACTGAACCTCCATTCGTCGATGAACTTCAATAGGTTTCACGCATTCACTGCGCAAAAACCGAAAAACAGAACGCCTGTTCTTCTCTGGTGCAAGTCGCAAGTGGGGCGGCCATATTTATACTGATACTGCGACGGTATGTGTGCATCTGCACTATGCTGCCACCTATAGGCCATTCTGCACGCTGTTTGTAGCACGCTTACCAGTTTACAGGAGAACAGTGCGAAATTTCGATTTGTTATTACAAATTTAAGGTTTTCATTTGACTCAAATGGTTCAAATGGCTCTGAGCACTATGGGACTTAACATCTATGGTCATCAGTCCCCTAAGAACTACTTAAACCTAACTAACCTAAGGACATCACAAACATCCATGCCCGAGGCAGGATTCGAACCTGCGACCGTAGCAGTCGCGCGGTTCTGGACTGCGCGCCTAGAACCGCTAGACCACCGCGGCCGGCTCATTTGACTCACCCTCGTCTATGTAGCCGAAGCAGACACGGACGGGGTATCACCCTAGAGAAGATATGGGCTTGAAATGGGGAAATCCATCGAGATAAGCGGCTTTGACTAACCGCAGATTATTATTACGTAGAGCCTGTGAACGAGTACCTCGGAAACGACTAAGCTGTTCGAATATTTACGTGCTCCAGTCGTGAGATAGTACTGCAGTGAAACTACCAATAGGCGCTAAATTGCTGGACGTCCACCACTATTCACAGAACGTCAGGTTCCAATGCCTGTCTGCTCTGTAAAATAGGATAGATGGTGACCTGTGGCATCTCTGCCGAAACAGCACAATGCTGGTGCGCGCCCAAGTGTTTCAGAGGACACCGTTCATCGTACATTGTTGAACGTAGAGCTCCGCAACCATGGAGGTAAAAATAAGAGGAGTTGTCATGACGTCACAAACTTGAAGCCGACCCAAGTCAAGATCCGCCATGTTAGCTACCCCAAAACATTCGCTTCTAGTAGTTTGATTCCGTGTAGTCATGAAGTGTTTTGTAAAAAAATGCCGGCTTGCGTCGCTTACTGGTGTACTAATCGTTCTGATTGTAGTCTAAAGTTTAAACAAATCCCATTACATTCGTAAGTGGGCTTATTTAAGCGCTATTTTCTTATATATACTTGAAATTCTGATGCGCTGTAAAGTTCTACAGTATGGTTTTATTTCTGTGATTTGACTTTAGATTTCCTATCAGTCCAATGCGAAGAACTCTCTGGAGGTGAGCAATATACTTGGTTTTCATTGTTTGGTTATTCCCAAGTAACTGAAAAGTCCTGGCATGAAATATCCTGGAAATGGGGACTAATGTTTTAAAATGCGATAATTTAATATAAATGTAATGTAACTACATGTAGTTAATTAAATCTTCAGTAAAATGTGTGGAACACCTGTTACAGTGGTTAAATTATGAGTACTTAAAGGGTTACATATTTGTTAAAGCAAAGTTCCCTATCTATGTCCAGGCTATTTAGATCATTGCGTTAATCCCTGTGTTGTCGTGTTACCCTGTAAATTGCTGTTATTTGACACACTGAATGTCACTTGGTAGGTACAATTTAAAAACAAAGTAGATGTGTGAACTACAATGGGCCTGACAATCTTAAATTCTGTTCTTTTCCTTCGTAATTTAGCAAACCTTTCACTTTGTTGACGTGACAGCTGGCTTGTTTACATCATCCCTGCATACATCTATGGGACATCGAAGGAAATAAGGCAAGTTTCTTGCAAACTTCAACATTTAAAATTTGCATTTGACTTGAAAATGCAACGAATACAAATCGGTGCCTCTAAACTATCAATCATTGCTTTTGGAGTTCTGGCTTTATCAATTATCGACACAGACACAATGAAAGTGAATAGAAATGGATTACGAAAGCACGCTTTTCATAGCACATACTTCTCTTCTAGGTTATTCGAAGTGTATAAACAAAAAGGAATTACAGTACTGAGGCCAGAAGCTTCATATTTTGGTGTCGTATTACTGTATCGAATGCGCATTTAAGAACAGAAAAACGTTTGAAGTTGCTTTCCTTATGCTGTGTTGTTCACTAAAACAGTGTAACATTTACTATATAAAATAAATATCGTGTGCACACGACAGAAATAACGAACAAGAAGGAATTGTAAACACTCGTCTGCTAATGTTTTGGGGGATCCAAGATGGCGGCAGGGCCCGCCCACTGGCTTCAAAACAACGTACAGCGTAAGTCTATAGCGCCATCTCCCCTTATTCTACCTCCATGTCCGCAACAAACCACCCCTACGTGTTCACATGTTGACTCAACGACATCCTCAGTTACGATTGCAGTGGGCACGGTAGCATCGGGATTCGACAGTCGATCAATGAAAACGTGTCGACTCTTCGGGTGAATCACGTTTTTGCTACACTAGGTAGCCGGTCGTCTCCACAAACGCAGTCATCGAGGTGAACTGCGGCTCGAAACGCGTAGCGTGCCACGGACGCAGGCTGGTGAGAGCAGTACGAGGTGCGTTCAAGTTGGCCTCCGATTTTTTGTCTAATTAACTACTTGTGGTGTCACCGCCAGACACCACACTTGCTAGGTGGTAGCTTTAAATCGGCCGCGGTCCATTAGTACATGTCGGACCCGCGTGTCGCCACTGTCAGTGATCGCAGACCGAGCGCCACCACACGGCAGGTCTTGAGAGACGTACTAGGACTCGCCCCAGTTGCACGGACGACTTGCTGCCGACTACACTGACGATGCCTTTCTCTCATTTGCCGAGAGACAGTTAGAATAGCCTTCAGCTAAGTCCATGGCTACGACCTAGCAAGGCGCCATTAACCATTTCTAGAGAGAGTCTCGCTTGTATCATCAAGAATGCTGTATACAAATGATGGATTAAAGTTAAGTATTCCAGCAGTTACCTACTTTTCTTTATAGCATTCATTACGTATCCTGTTTCAGACCTAAGCACACCTGCGTGAGTTGACGCGTGCATTTCGGCCTCCTCTTGCCCCACAGTGTTGGCTCTTCTGCCAACACTACATTACTCACCCGAAATCGATGAAACTGGCGTTACTTCTCGACGTAATCGCCCTGCAGACGTACACATTTTTCACAACGCTGACGCCGTGATTCCATGGCAGCGGCGAAGGCTTCTTTAGGAGTCTGTTTTGACCACTGGAAAATCGCTGACGCAATAGCAGCACGGCTGATGAATGTGTGGCCACGGAGAGTGTCTTTCATTGTTGGAAAAAGCCAAAAGTCACTAGGAGCCAGGTCAAGTGAGTAGGGAGCATAAGGAATCACTTCAAAGTTGTTATCACGAAGAAACTGTTGCGTATCGTCAGCTCGATGTGCGGGTGAGTTGTCTTGGTGAAACAGCACACGCGCAGCCCTTCCCGGACGTTTTTGTTGCAGTGCAGGAAGGAATTTGTTCTTCAAAACATTTTCGTAGGATGCACCTGTTACCGTAGTGCCCTTTGGAACGCAGTGGGTAAGGATTACGCCCTCGCTGTCCCAGATCATGGACACCATCATTTTTTCAGCACTGGCGGTTACCCGACATTTTTTTGGTGGCGGTGAATCTGTGTGCTTCCATTGATCTGACTGGCGCTTTGTTTCTGGATTGAAAAATGGCATCCACGTCTCATCCATTGTCACAACCGACGAAAAGAAAGTCCCATTCGTGCTGTTTTGCGCGTCAACATTGCTTGGCAACATGCCACACGGGCAGCCGTTTGGTCGTCCGTCAGCATTCGTGGCACCCACCTGGGTGACACTTTTCGCATTTTCAGGTCGTCATGCAGGATTGTGTGCACAGAACCCACAGAAATGCCAACTCTGGAGGCGATCTGTTCAACAGTCATTCGGCGATCCCCCAAAACAATTCTCTCCATTTTCTCGATCATGTCATCAGACCGGCTTGTGCGACCCCGAGGTTGTTTCAGTTTGTTGTCACACGATGTTCTGCCTTCATTAAACTGTCGCACCCATGAACGCACTTTCGACACATCCATTACTCCATCACCACATGTCTCCTTCAACTGTCGATGAATTTCAATTGGTTTCACACCACGCAAATTCAGAAAACGAATGATTGCACGTTGTTCAAGTAAGGAAAACGTCGCCATTTTAAGTATTTAAAACAGTTCTCATTCTCGCCGCTGGCGGTAAAATTCCATCTGCCATACGGTGCTGCCATCTCTGGGACGTATTGGCAATGAACGCGGCCTCATTTTAAAACAATGCGCATGTTTCTATCTCTTTCCAGTCTGGTGAAAAAAAATCGGAGGCCTTAGAACTTGAATGGACCTCATACTATGCTACGGGAGACATTCTCCTGAGCTTGCATGGGACCCTGTGGTAGTGATCGAAGACAGCTGCGAACCACCTGCATTCATGCTTGATATCTTCCCCGACGGTGATGTTATCTTTCAGTAGCATAATTGTCGGTGTCTCGGAGACAAACGCGCTACAGTGGTTACAGGAGTATTATAGTGAAGTCTCGATGTCTCGGCGAGCAAATTCACCTGATGTAAAACCAATCTGGGTCTCTACCTGGCGCCATCACCACGTATACAAATCACCGGACCGCTATTTACGCCAATTACATAACCTGTGCGTAGGTATCCAGTGCCACAGAACTGCACAAAGCTATCAATCAACTGTCGGATCACTGATTCGCAGAATTAGTGACGTACATCACGTGGTGAAAACTGTCCAGACACCCCCATCATATTATGTGCATTGTGTTGCCACCTACTGCCAGGTACTCCGTATCATTGACCTCAGTAGTCATTAGACATCGTGAGAGAGCAGAATGGGGTGCTCCGTGAAAGTCACGGACTTCCAACGTGGTCAGATGATTGGGTGTCACTTGTGTCATACTTCTGTACGTGAGATTTCCGCACTCCTAAACATCCCTACGCCCAACGTTTCCGATCTGATAGTGAAGTGGAAACGTGAAGGGACACGTACAGCAAAAAAAAAAAAAAAAACGCCTACAGGCCGACCTCGTCTGTTGGCCGACAGAGACCGCCGACAGTTGAAGAGGGTCGTAATGTGTAATAGGCAGACATCTATCCAGACCATCACACAGGAATTCCAAACTGCATCAGGATCCACTGCAAGTACTATGACAGGCGGGAGGTGAGAAAACTTGGATTTCATGGTCGAGCGGCTGCTCATAAACCACACATCATGCCGATAAATGCCAAACGACGCCTCGCTTGGTGTAAGGAGCGTAAACATTGGACAATTGAACAGTGGAGAAACGTTGTGTGGAGTGAAGAATCACGGTACATAATGTGGCGATCCGATGGCAGGGTGTGGGTATGGCGAATGCCCGATGAACGTCATCTGCCAGCGTATGTAGAGCCAACAGTAAAATTCGGAGGCGGTGGTGTTATGGTGTGGTCATGTTTTTGATTGAGGGGACTTGCACCCCTTATTGTTTTTCGTGGCACTATCACAGCACAGGTCCACATTGATGTTTGAAGCACCTTCCTGCTTCTCACTGTTGTAGAGCAATTCGGGGAGGGCGTTTGCATCTTTCAACACGATCGAGCACGTATTCTTAACGCACGGCCTGTGGCGGAGTGGTTACACGACAATAACATTTCAGTAATGGACTGGCCTGCACAGAGTCCTGATCTGAATCCTATTGAACACTATGTTTTGGAAGGCCGACTTCACGCCAGGCCTCACCGACGGACATCGATACCTCTTCTCAGTGCAGCATTCCGTGAAGAATGGGCTGCCGTTCCCCAAGAAACCTTCCAGCACCTGACTGAACCTGCGAGAGGAGAAGCTGTCATCAAGGCTAAGGTGGGCCAACACGATATTGAATTCCATCATTACCGATGGAGGGCGCCACGAACGTGTAGTCATTTTCAGCTAGATGTCCGAATACTTTTGATCACATAGTGCATTTCGTTCCAAAGGCGTACAAGCAAGCTATTAAAGAGGCAGTCATAACGTTTTGGCTCATCAGTATAAGTTTGATCTTAGTTGAAGGGAGCGAAATACAATGGATGCAAGCCATCACATCCAATAGAGTCTGAAAACGCTGAGAGAATTTGCGTATCATAGAATATCAGTGCGAGGTCTGAAAAAAACAAAAAAAAAAAAACAAAGGAGCATCGACGGGCGTAGTGGATGATGGGAATCGAACTAGGCTATAAACAGCAGTGTTTCTGACGTCCAGGCATCCAGTACACATAACAGCAAAACTTGTAGTATGTGCAGTAGACGGCTCGATCGGTCGCCAAAATATTGTACGCAAAATGGAAACAACTCGGCAGAACACGCGAAAGCACACCATTAATCAGTCACACAGAGAAAGCCTGAGAGCTAACAACTGCACTGCTGCTCTGTCTTCAAGTACGTACCTTCTTCATGTCTTCGTAAGAGTAGAAGAGGACATTCGGCTCATTCCGCAGGTTCCAGAAGGGGAGCACGTGGTCCCAGTATGGGCAGTACATGACTGAAACAGAACCATATTGTTATTTAACCCTCTGTGGACGATCTCGACAAATTTGTAACGCTACAATGTATCGGCATACTGAAAATCATTTTCTCGCAGTCGCCGTGCGTAGCAGATTTGCAACGCTTCAAACTAAAAGAAGCAGTATAGGAAGTTGCATTGAACTGTGAGAATTTCTTCAAGTACTTGAACAGATGAGTCTTCGGAATTCTGAGTAGCGTGGACGCGTATATATCAGCTGTTGATATGTATTGTTACGAATCTTGAAAAATGTTAGTTATCAGCTTTAAATAAATATTCCGTGATGGAGGCAGTTTTGAGGCACATCTGGATAATAATATGATTATTGTAGACGTTATTCCTTGAATTTGTGAGCCTATCTGTTAAACGTTCCAAATTCGTCAACTTAGGCACTTGCAAGCAACCTGTTCTTTTTTAAGGTAATGAGTTCTGTAGTATGTTATGGAAACAAGAGGAGTGTTATCGCTTGCCTTCTCTAGTGATACCACTAATTGAGGTGAACCGACTGGATAAGAAGGCCAAGGAAAGTCTTGAAGTATAGTGTTCATCAATTATTCCTCTCTACAATGAGTTTTTGGGAGGAATGGATCTTTTAGATACACTAATTGCAATTACCATCGGCTATTTTCCCACTTCCTTGATACGATGGTACTAAATAGATGGCAATTGCACAGGAGAGACTTTAACTTCTTCGGTGTACCAAAAACAACACCAGGCCACTTTGACAGTTCAAAACTGAAATAACTGATTCCCTGTGCAAAATGAACAAAGACGTAAGTAGGAGAAAGAGGGGAAACCTCATTCAAGTGTAGATAATTAATACGCAAAGAAGAAGAAAATAGGCGTGTATCAAAGTGTGTTCTCCAGAGGGCTGTTCGTCAGGACAATGTTGGAGATTGGCCACTGCAAGAGAGGTAGATACAAGCCAAACTGGGAAGGAAGTCCATCAATTATCTGCCAGACGTGTAATGTTCATTTGTGCACCGAGGAGAAAAGAAAGTGTTTTCTGGACTTCAATAAAGAACAAAAACTGTGAAGGTCAACAGTTCCCAATTGTTGAATATTTACATATGTCGGAACGTATACATGTAATTACTAACAAGTCAAAATTTAATTTCTCCGAATCCTTAAAAGGCTAACGTAACGAACATATCACACTACAAAATTATATAATACATTTTGTAGTGTTATATGTTAGTTACATTAGGCATGTTTATATAACATGAGTTAATGTATTTTTTTAATATATCGTTATTGTGACCCTAAAGTAACACAAATATAGCATTTAGAATTTTTGTCTTCACTGCTTCTTAATTTTGTCCATAGAGGCTTCATGGAGGAAGCAATGAAACAGGATTACTATAACATGCACAATGCTAGCTGCCTTGTCTACGGTTTCAACGACTTGCTGAGTATGCGGGGCACTGCTTGAGAGAGCGCATTTTAAACCACACATGACTGTTACCACTGATTTTTGTAACTCAAATAAAGCAATGAGAACAAACCAATACTTCAAAAACAGCATACCGCCTAATGTGATTTTTATTGTATCACTGCAGTATTCTTTTAGACAAACTCAAATACTGGCGTATAAGGTGTACATCAGATGACTGTTCAAATGCTCGCCACCTTTCAGTATGGAAACAATAAGAACTATAACAGTGGACGAGAAACATCAACAATGCTCTTATTTTACCATGTTACTTCCGAATTACCTACCGTCACATAATCAGGAGGCCAAATAATCTTTTGCCGAGACTAGAAATGTAATTGTAAAGTCTAGTGCAGATATTTTTCCACCTTAGGCTGGCCTATTTACAATACTGACCATTTAAATTGCAACATCATTAAGGCGACAGGCAGCAAACGTAACATTCGATTTTAGTGTACAGCATGCTTGAAAATGCAATGATTTGCACTTCACACAACGTATATAGACGTAACACCATTTGCATTCAGTATACAAGGAGAGTTCGCACAGCGGGCTCTCTCATTTGAATATGGGGTGCCTGTGTTGTGCCTCGTGAAAGCAACTAAAATGAGTATAGTACAACTGGTGTTTGATTGGCATTGAAAGCTTAAATAGGGCACGAACGTAATCATTAGCCTATGTTACAGGTCAGTCTGTTACCAAAACCTTTACCTGGCATTCAAATTCGTTGGCTTCACCAACTCTAACCAGATTATTACCTTTCACAATAACTTAGACGTCAGGCTACGCTAGAGATCAACCTGTCAGCAGAATGCTAACCAGATTATTACCTTTCACAATAACTTAGACGTCAGGCTACGCTAGAGATCAACCTGTCAGGAGAATGAATTTGACCAGTTTCAACCGTGCTATCTCGTTACTCATACTACTATTTCTCTTACATAACTCCTGTTCTGTCAGTGATCAAAAGTATCCGGACACCCCCAAAACATACGTTTTTCATATTAGGTGGATTGTGCTGCCACGTACTGCTAGGTATTCCATATCAGCGACCTCAGTAATCATTAGTCATCGTGAGAGAGCAGAACGGAGCGCTCCGCGGAACTCACGGACTTCGAATGTGGTCAGGTGGATGGGAGTCACTTGTGTCATAAGTCTGTACGCGAGATATCCACACTCCTAAACATCCCTAGGTCCACTGCTTCCGATGTGATAGTGAAGTGGAAACGTGAAGGGACACGTACAGCACAAAAGCACACAGGCTGACCTCGTCTGTTGACTGACAGAGACCACTGGCAGTCGAAAGAAGGTCGTAATGTGTAATAGGCAGACATCTATCCTTACCGTCACACAGGAATTCCAAACTGCATCAGGAACCACTGCAAGTACTATGGCAGTTAGGCGGGAGGTGAGAAAACTTGGATTTCATGGTCGACAGGATGCTCATAAGCTGGACCGTAAACACTGAACGATTGAACAGCTGAAAAATGTTGTGTGGAGTGACGAACCACGGTACACAACGTGGCGATCCTATGGCAGGGTGTGGGTACAGCGAATGCCCGGCGAACGTCATCTGCCAGCGTGTGTAGAGCCGACAGTAAAATTCGGAGGCGGTAGTGTTATCGTGTGGTCGTGTTTCTCATGGAGGAGGCTTGCACCCCTTGATGTTTTGCGTGGCACTATCACAGCACAGACCTACATTGATGTTTTAAGCATCTTCTTGCTTCCCGCTGTTGAAGAGCGATTCGGGGATGGAGACTGCATCTTTAAACACGACCGAGCACCTGTTCATAATGCACGGCCTGTGGCGGAGTGGTTACACGACAATAACATCCCTGTAATGGACTGGCCTGCTCAGAGTCCTGACCTGAATCCTATAGAACGCCTATGGGATGTTTTGGATCGCCGACTTCGTGCCAGGCCACACCGACCGACATCGATACCTCTTCTCAGTGCAGCACTCCGTGAAGAATGGGCTGCCATTCCCCAAGAAACCTTCTAGCACCTGATTGAACGTACGCCGGTGAGAGTGGAAGCTGTCATCAAGGCTAGGGGTGGGCAAACACCATGCTGAATTCCAGGTTCAAAATGGCTCTGAGCACTATGCGACTTAACTTCTGAGGTCATCAGTCGCCTAGAACTTAGAACTAATTATACCTAACTAACCTAAGAACATCACACACATCCATGCCCGAGGCAGGATTCGAACCTGCGACCGTAGCGGTCGCTCGGCTCCAGACTGTAGCGCCTAGAACCGCACGGCCACTCCGGCCGGCTGAATTCCAGGATTACCGATGGGAGCGCCACGAACTTGTAAGTCATTTTCAGCCAGGTGTCCGGATACTTTTGATCACACAGTTTATGTAAGAAAAAACACAAGAGAAAGAAAAACCCCGAAGTTGATTATTGTATTCTGGTGACTAACGAAGTTGTGGCAAAGTACCGGCCTTTGTTTCACGAGTCCGTTGGGGCTATTCATCTGAGTGAAAAGAGATTACAAACAGCTTTACAGTTGAACAATTATTTGGCGTGATTTGTACGTATCTGTGAAATGCACGAGTTAGACATTGTAAATATATTATCCGAGAAACGTTTAAGAACAAAGTACTCATCTAAGTTGCCACTTAGGAGAATCACTGGTGTGCCAAACTTGAGGACGAAAGCAGCCTTCGTAGGATGCGTCTCTGCCAAGTAACATAGCTCAATGAAACTTTGACCACACATGGTAAGAAATGTCACTGTGTTGTACAGAAGATAACTGAAAGAAATAAACTGTCAGACAACAGAAATGACAGTTTTATTCAAAGAAAGTAGCCATACTGAAATCACAGCGATTCATGTTCGTCCCCTCGACGTACAAACGACTTTACATGATTCTTAGTTGGGTGTGAGATCACGACGAACGGCAATACTTGCTCTACATGTACATCTACATACATACTCGGCAATCCACCATACGGTGCGTGGCGGAGGGTACCTCGTACCACAACTAGCATCTTCTCTCCCTGTTCCACTCGCAAACAGAACGAGGGAAAAATGACTGCCTATATGCCTCTGTACGAGTCCTAATCTCTCTTATCTTATCTTTGTGGTCTTTCCGCGAAATATAAGTTGGCGGCAGTAAAATTGTACTGCAGTCAGCCTCAAATGCTGGTTCTCTACATTTCCTCAGCAGCGATTCACGAAAAGAACGCCTCCTTTCCTCCAGAGACTCCCACCCGAGTTCCTGAAGCATTTCCGTAACACTCGCGTGATGATCAAATCTACCAGTAACAAATCTAGCAGCCTGCCTCTGAATTGCTTCTATGTCCTCCTTCAATCTGACCTGATAGGTATCCCAAACGCTCGAGCAGTACTCAAGAATAGGTCGTATTAGTGTTTTATAAGCGGTATCCTTTACAGATGAACCACATCTTCCCAAAATTCTACCAATGAACCGAAGACGACTATCCGCTTTCCCCACAACTGCCATTACATGCTTGTCCCACTTCATATCGCTCTGCAATGTTATGCCCAAATATTTAACCGACGTGACTGTGTCAAGCGCTACACTACTAAAGGAGTATTCAAACATTACGGGATTCTTTTTCCTATTCATCTGTATTAATTTACATTTATCTATGTTTAGAGTTAGCTGCCATTCTTTGCACCAATCACAAATCCTGTCCAAGTCATCTTGTATGCTCCTACAGTCACTCAACGCCACCTTCCCGTACACCACAGCATCATCAGCAAACAGCCGCACATTGCTATCCACCCTATCCAAAAGATCATTTATGTAGATAGAAAACAACAGCGGACCTACCACACTGGGACTGATGACCTTAGCTGTTTAGTCCCCCTTCAACATCCCAACAACCACCACCACCTACCACACTTTCCTGGGGCACTCCAGATGATACCCTCACGTCCGATGAACACTCACCATCGAGGACAACGTACTGGGTTCTGTTACTTAAGAAGTCTTCGAGCCACTCGCACCAATCCCATACGCTCGTACCTTAGTTAGGAGTCTGCAGTGGGGCACCGAGTGAAACGCTTTCCGGAAGGAATATGGCATCCGTTTGATACCCTTCATCCATGGTTCGCAAGATATCATGTGAAGAAAGGGCGAGTTGCGTTTCGCAGGAGCGATGCTTTCTAAAGCCGTGCTGATGCATGGATAGCAACTTCTCTGTCTCAAGGAAATTCATTATATTCGAACTGAGAATATGTTAGACAATCCTGCAACAAACCGATGTTAAGGATATTAAGGATATTAACGTAACGTGCTCCCACGCTGGCCACAACGTAAGGCCTTCCATTCCTCCACAAGCGACGTTCACAGCTCCTGAATGTTCGTTGGTGCACGTGGACGTGATCGATAGGATTTAAGTTGAGGGAATGAGCAATCTAGTCATCACGTTCCAAGAGTTCTTCCACCTGCACAGTTCAATGTGGTCATGCATTGTCACCCATACAGATTAAGTCAGGCCGAATGCACCTCTGAAAAGACGCACATGAGTGCTATTGACAGGGGATGTCAAATTGATTCCATAGTTTTAGATTTCCAGAAGGATTTCGACATAGTTCCGCACAAGCGTCTTCTAACCAAACTGCGTGCCTTAGGAATATCGCCTCAGTTGTGCGACTGGATTCGTAATTTTCTGTCAGAAAGGTCACAGTTCGTAGTAATAGGCGAAAATTCATCGAGTAAAACAGAAGTAATATCTGGAGTTCCCTAAGAAAGTGTTATAGGGCCCATATTGTTCCTGATCTATATTAACGTCATAGGGGACAATCTGAGTAGACATATTAGGTTGTTTGCAAATGATGCCGTCTTATAAAGTCATCAGATAACCAAAATGAATTGCAAAACGATGTAGATAAGGTACCTGTATGGTAGTTGACCCTGAATAAAGAAGTGTGTTCACATGAGTACTAAAAGAAATCCGCTAAATTTCGATTACGCGATAAGTCACTCAAATCTGAAGGCTGTAAATTCAACTAAATACTTAGGGACTACAATTGCAAATAACCTAAATTGGAACGATCACATAGATAATGTTGTGGGTAGAGCCAACCAAAGACTGCGATTGATTGGCAGAACACTTAGAAGGTGCAAGAGGTCTACTAGAGAGACTGTTTACACCACGCTTGTCCGCCCTATTTTGGAGTATTGCTGTGCGGTGTGGGATCCGCATCAGGTGGGACTGACGGATGACATGGAAAAAGTTCAAAGAAGCGTACCTCGTTTCGTATTATCACGAAATAGGGGAGATAGTGCCACAGACATGCTACCTAAATTGGAGTGGTAATCATTAAAGCAAAGACGTTTTTCGTTGCGACTGTATCTTCTCGTGAAATTTCAATCACCAATTTTCTCCTCCGATGGCGAAAACATTCTTTTGGCACCCACCTACATAGAGAGAAATGATCATCATGATAAAATAAGAGAAATCAGGGCCCACGCAGAAAAATTTATGTTCTCATTTTTCCCGCGCGCCGTTCGAGAGTGGAACGGTATAGACACAGCTTGAAGGTGGTTCATTGAACCCTCTGCCAGGCACTTTATTGTCAATAACACAGTAATGACGTAGATGTAGATGGAGAAGGAGTACAGTGCCACAATGACGTTGATCAGTGAGTGGATCGTGTTCTCATTTTTGCAGGTCAGTGCATCCTTGCAACATTAAGACTGCCCATAACACGTGGAACAAGAAAACGATTCTGTTCTACATTGCTCGTGTGTGCATTACGTGCTCCGACCTCTCGCCATATGAGGATGTATCCAGAATCGTCGAACATAGTCGTTTTGGTGTTGTGGTGCAGGGAGACATAATTGGCATGGTTGTAATGACATCGAATGTAATGTTTTATTTAGGTGAGAACCAGCATTCATTCATTCATTTCCGTGTCCGGTCAGCATTTCCAGACGGTAGCAACTCCGATGGCCTTGTTGGTTCCCTCGATCAGGCCCTGTGTTGTGCAGGGTTGTTCAAGTTGGGGACATATTAGCAGGTGGGGCGGGTCTTGTGTTGTTCCGCACTCGCAGGATGTATCTCCATCAGCTGGAAGAATTCCCCATTTTCGCATGATGGTCTTGCGTAGAGGAACGCGCACCCTAAGCAGACTGAGTGATCTCCAAATAGGGAAGGGCAAGTCGTTTCCTGGAGCTAGCTCTTCCTTTACAGGGATACAGTAGAGTCTCGATTATCCGACCTCCTGTATTATCGGACCCTTTCACCGCGCCGGCCGTGCGCCAGCCGACGGCAGGTCCTGACGTGTTGTTTGTTGATACTCAGTTCATTGTCGCCGTCTGCTACTCCTCACTCGTCAGTGCTAACTTAGATCTGTAGTGGAGTGGACGTGTTGCACTTCGTTTATTGTAAACACTTGTGGTGATGGCTTCAAAACGGAAAAAGGTGGCCGTTTCAATGGAAGAAAAACTTAAGGGGCTCCGGAACGCCCTATACTTGCAATGTTAAAATAACGCTTATAAATTACATCTTTCCTCACAAAGTATTTGAGGTAGGAAGTTGAACTTTTTACAGATTATTTATTGGAATATGGGCTACAACTTAACACAGGGATTTTACAAAATTTTAGTTCAGTTATTAAAGATGATTTTTTTAAAATTGTAATGAAAATTCACAACATCTTTTTGCAATTTTTTATTTATATATTCAAAAATATACAGTTTTTTGGAAAAAGGCTGTGTTAAATTATGCAGAAGGTACTGTGTAACATTTACTGAAAGTTTGAAACAAATATGTTTGGAAGATCCTTAGAAAACATGTAATTAGTATGAGAAAATAAAAGTTTTGGGAATCGAGCGACAAAGATTGGATTAACTTTTTAGTGCATTCCAGGTCCATAGGATGGATTATCTTCATCCTCTGCAAACTCCTCCTCCAGCTTCCTCTTGTTCCTCCTCCTGTTTACTCTTGCTTGTATTTCTAGACTCTTTACAGCCCTGTCTGCAGCCCGAAGGCGTTCCTTGTCTAAAGCAAGCATCGCTCGTACCATGTTAGAACCTATCTTCATTCCCATATTTCTAAATACCTTGCACCTTACAATGTTGCCATCATTGAAAGTCGCAACAGCAACTTTACTTTTACTCATTATTATACTTCAACAAAACAGAGACTCAAGAAACAGAATTAATTACGAATATTTTCGAGATAACGACAGAGTAAATATACATGAAACAATCGACAATCACACCAGCGATATATATTGAACCATCACAGGTTAGCCACAACACATACTTTATCCCACATCACTAAAATGTACCTGATGAACACGGACGTTAATAATAACACCATTTGACAGCAGTTTAACAGCGCCACAGTGGGTCACGCCCATGTAGAACACATTTCAAAAAAAATTTAAAAATAGTTGTAGTCTTCGGAATTGAATAAATTATATATCTATTAAAAGGTAAAATAGTCTGCAGATTCAGAAAACGCAAAAAAGTAAAAATTGAACTTTTCATGATTTTGAGCCTTTCCGGAGCCCCTTAAAGCTTTAAAAAGAATAGACAATTATCAAAATTGGCGCAAGATTATGACGTCGGGAAAACAACAGCTGGAGACTGGAAAAGGAACCGCAATCAAATTGAGAAGTGGTGTTCTCAGCGAGCAACCTCGGCTGTTTTGGAGGATCGGAAAACCATGAAAAAATGTGATTATGAAAAAGTAAGTGAAGCTTTTTTCCTATGGTTTACTCAACATAGAGATAAAGGTGTACCCATGTCGGGACCTATTTTGCAGGAAAAAGCCTTGAAGTTTCGTAACGAACCTGATTTCGCAGCTAGTGCAGGCTGGCTCGATAGATACAAGAAAAGATACGGAATTCGGCGACTTAATCTCTGTGGTGAAAAGCTTTCAGCAAATTTTGAAGCTGTTCAATTGTTTAGGAATAAACTTCACAAGGTATTGGACAAGGAAAACTTAACGGGCGATCAAATTTTTAACTGCGACGAGACTGGTCCCAATTACAAAATGTTACCGGAAAAAAACATTAGTGTCAAAGGCCGAAAAGGCAGCGCCAGGCTACAAACGTAGCACAGAAAAAGTGACAATTCTAGCATGCAGTAACGCCACAGCAAATTTGAAAATTAAACTGTCTATGATAGGTAAGCCAAAAAACCGAGAGCATTTAAAAATGTACGGTATCTAAAAATGCTTTACCGGTGAAATATTACAACCAAAAAAATGCTTGGATGAGCTCAGACATTTTTAAAGAATGGTTTTTTAACGAGATCGTACCACAAACTGAAAAGTTTTTGAAAGCCAACAACTTGCCCCGCAAAGCACTGTTGCTCCTAGACAATGCCACTTGTCGTCCTAATGAAGATGAACTTCAAGATCAAGATATGAAGGCCATGTTTTTGCATTCAA
This sequence comes from Schistocerca cancellata, assembly GCF_023864275.1. NCBI lineage: Eukaryota > Metazoa > Arthropoda > Insecta > Orthoptera > Acrididae > Schistocerca > Schistocerca cancellata. The sequence continues at coordinate 52,492,559 of NC_064635.1, read as the reverse complement.
ATGCCACATCCTTATGTCAGCCTATGGACCAAGGGACCTTAGAGACACTGAAGAGAAACTACCGCAGAAACTTGCTTTCCTCTTTAATTAATGCTATGGACAAGGGAGAAGACATGCTAGAGCATTTGCACCGTATTAATATGAAAGACGTAGCTTAAGACGTGGCCCAATCTTGGGAGAGTGTTGGAGCAAACACAACTGCAAAATCCTGGAAAATTTTGCTACAGGAAAATCAAGGAAATTTTCCAGATGATGAAAATCTACAGCAGCAGACCGAACCAGAAAATACTACTCTGCTTTCATTGTTACGAAACGTTCCGGGATGTGCTGACGCCACAGAAGACGACATAAATGAATGGGTTGACCAAGATGAAGAATTTGAAGTGACAGATGAAGAGACAGTCAATATGGTAAACGAAAAAGAAGAAGACGAAGAAGTGGATGTAGTGGAGGAAAGTGCGCCCAAGATTTCTCACAACGAAGGACAAAAGGCCTTAGAAACTGCTTTAAAATATGTAGAGCAACTGGAGGAAACATCATCTACCGAGGTTTTACTTCTTAAGAAACTATGTGATTTAGCGGCAATAAAACGGCAAACAGCAGGCAAACAAAAGACAATTACTAACTTCTTCAGACAGTAAATATCTATTCAGTCTAATTTGACTTGTTTTGTATTAAATGTTTAACTCATTTGGCCTACGTTACTTTAATTGTTGTGTTTTCTTGTACAGGGCTATTACAAATGATTGAAGCGGTTTCATAAATTCACTGTAGCTCCCTTCATTGACATATGGTCACGACACACTACAGTTACGTAGAAAAACTCATAAAGTTTTGTTCAGCTGAAGCCGCACATCAGGTTTCTGCCGTCAGAGCGCTCGAGAGCGCAATGAGACAAAATGGCGACAGGAGCCGAGAAAGCGTATGTCGTGCTTGAAATGCACTCACATCAGTCAGTCATAACAGTGCAACGACACTTCAGGACGAAGTTCAACAAAGATCCACCAACTGCTAACTCCATTCGGCGACGGTATGCGCAGTTTAAAGCTTCTGGATGCCTCTGTAAGGGGAAATCAACGGGTCGGCCTGCAGTGAGCGAGGAAACGGTTGAACGCGTGCGGGCAAGTTTCACGCGTAGCCCGCGGAAAATTGGCTCATGCCACAACTGGAGACCGAGAGCGCCGACTTCATCTTTCAACAGGATGGTGCTCCACCGCACTTCCATCATGATATTCGGCATTTCTTAAACAGGAGATTGGAAAACCCATGGATCGGTCGTGGTGGAGATCACGATCAGCAATTCGTGTCACGGCCTCCACGCTCTCCCGACTTAACCCCATGCGATTTCTTTCTGTGGGGTTATGTGAAAGATTCAGTGTTTAAACCTCCCCTACCAAGAAACGTGCCAGAACTGCGAGCTCGCATCAACGATGCTTTCCAACTCATTGATGGGGACATGCTGCGCCGAGTGTGGGAGGAACTTGATTCTACATCTACATCTACATCCATACTCCGCAAGGCACCTGACGGTGTGTGGCGGAGGGTACCTTGAGTACCTCTATCGGTTCTCCCTTCTATTCCAGTCTCGTATTGTTCGTGGAAAGAAGGATTGTCGGTATGCCTCTGTGTGGGCTCTAATCTCTCTGATTTTATCCTCGTGGTCTCTTCGCGAGATATACGTAGGAGGGAGCAATATACTGCTTGACTCTTCGGTGAAGGTATGTTCTCGAAACTTTGACAAAAGCCCGTACCGAGCTACTGAGCGTCTCTCCTGCAGAGTCTTGCACTGGAGTTTATCTATCATCTCCGTAACGCTTTCGCGATTACTAAATGATCCTGTAACGAAGCGCGCTGCTCTCCGTTGGATCTTCTCTATATCTTCTATCAATCCTATCTGGTACGGATCCCACACTGCTGAGCAGTATTCAAGCAGTGGGCGAACAAGCGTACTGTAACCTACTTCCTTTGTTTTCGGATTGCATTTCCTTAGGATTCTTCCAATGAATCTCAGTCTGGCATCTGCTTTACCGACTATCAACATTATATGATCATTCCATTTTAAATCACTCCTAATGCGTACTCCCAGATAATTTATGGCATTAACTGCTTCCAGTTGCTGACCTGCTATTTTGTAGCTAAATGATAAAGGATCTATCTTTCTGTGTATTCGCAGCACATTACACTTGTCTACATTGAGATTCAATTGCCATTCCCTGCACCATGCGTCAATTCGCTGCAGATCCTCCTGCATTTCAGTACAATTTTCCATTGTTACAACCTCTCGATACACCACAGCATCATCAGCAAAAAGCCTCAGTGAACTTCCGATGTCATCCACCAGGTCATTTATGTATACTGTGAATAGCAACGATCCTATGACACTCCCCTGCGGCACACCTGAAATCACTCTTACTTCGGAAGACTTCTCTCCATTGAGAATGACATGCTGCGTCCTGTTATCTAGGAACTTGATTATCGGCTTGATGTCTGCCGAATCACTAAAGGGGCACATATCGAACATTTGTGAAAGCCTAAAAAAACTTTTTGAGTTTTTGTATGTGTGTGCAAAGCATTGTGAAAATATCTCAAATAATAAAGTTATTGTAGAGCTGTGAAATCGCTTCAATCATTTGTAATAACCCTGTATTATTTTCCGTGTTATCTGACCTTCCCGCTTATCCGACCTGGCCGCTGCCGGTTTAGGTCGGATAACAGAGACTCTACTGTATCATTTGGTAGGTTGCTCTTCCACCAGGTGGTGCGGTTAGACTCTGCTGTTCCCTCTGGTGGTCGAGTCCTGGCGATGAAGCTCTTTCTGGACTTCAGTCGACGGTCCTCAGCCTGATGATCATGCAGTGGACGTCGGGGAGCATAAGTTTGCTTAGCCCTCCCTACATCAGCAACAATAGTCCTTCTAATAGTGACGGGAGCTATTCCAACAATCGGGTAGATTTTATCGACTGGAGTTGGCTCCATACATCCCGACAAGAACCAGCAGCCACTAAGTACTTTTGAAAATATATCAGCTGTTTTGATTAACCTATATATCTAAATTACTGACATCCAAATCTTCGAACACGGTACACTTCATCATCATCATCATCATCATCATTTAAGACTGATTATGCCTTTCAGCGTTCAGTCTGGAGCATAGCCCCCCTTATACAGTTCCTCCATGATCCTCTATTCAGCGCTAACATTGGTGCCTCTTCTGATGTTAAACCTATTACTTCAAAATCATTCTTAACCGAATCCAGGTACCCTCTCCTCGGTCTGCCCCGACTCCTCCTACCCTCTACTGCTGAATCCATGAGTCTCTTGGGTAACCTTGCTTCTCCCATGCGTGTAACATGACCCCACCATCTAAGCCTGTTCGCCCTGACTGCTACATCTATAGAGTTAATTCCCAGTTTTTCTTTGATTTCCTCATTGTGGACACCCTCCTGCTATTGTTCCCATCTCCTAGTACCTGCAATCATCCTAGCTACTTTCATATCCGTAACCTGAATCCACCCAGCTTTCGCTCCCATACAACAAAGTTAGTCGAAAGATTGAACGGTGCACAGATAACTTAGTCTTGGTACTGACTTCTTTCTTGCATAAGAGAGTAGATCGTAGCTGAGGGCTCACTGCATTAGCATTGCTACACCTCGCTTCCAGTTCTTTCACTATGTTGCCATCGTGTGGGAATATGCATCCTAAGTACTTGAAACCGTCCACCTGTTCTAACTTTGTTCCTCCTATTTGGCACTCAATCCGTTTATATTTCTTTCCCACTGACAGTACTTTCGTTTTGGAGATGCTAATCTTCATACCATAGTCCTTACACTTCTGATCTAGCTCTGAAATATTACTTTGCAAACTTTCAATCGAATCTGCCATCACAACTAAGTCATCCGCATATGCAAGACTGCTTATTTTGTGTTCACTTATCTTAATCTCACCCAGCCAGTCTATTGTTTTCAACATATGATCCATAAATAATATGAACAACAGTGGAGACAGGTTGCAGCCTTGTCTTACCCCTGAAACTACTCTGAACCATGAACTCAGTTTACCGTCAACTCTAACTGCTGCCTGACTATCCATGTAAAGACCTTACCAAGACCTTACCAATCAATATTATTGTCAAGCTGTAATCCTTCACTATATGTGTCTTGTGAGGGGTGTATTCGGCTCTGACTTAATTTTTATGGATGACAATACGTGATCGCATGGAACAGTGGAGATGGATGGACCCTTGGAACGAGAGGATATTCGACGAATGTACTGACCTGCCTGTCCCCTGGTTTAAATCCTATCGAGCACATGTTGAATGCGTTGGAGAGACATATTGCAGCACCTAAATTTGCACCAACGACCATCCAGCAGTTGTCATCCAAGCTGGTGGAGGAATGGAACGCCCTAACACTAGAAGTCATTGTCCACAGCTCGTGGTCTGGTGGCTAGAGTTGCTACCTCTGAATCACGGGGTCCTGAGTTTGATTCCTGGCCGGGTTGGAGATTTTTCTCTGCCCAGCGAGTGGGTGACTTGTCCTCATCATTTCATCATCATTCGTGACTGTGGTTAGGCTGGACTGTGTTGAAAAATTGGGCTGTGTAAAAGAAATTGGGACCTTGTACGGGCGCTGATGACCCTTCAATTGAGAGCCCCACAAACCAAACCTCATCACAAGAACTCCTTATCAACTTTGTCGGTAACACTTTTGTAATGTCCAGGGGACTATCATAAATGGCGGTAACTTCACTGTAATTATTGTCTTTGGTCAAAACTGTCATTTTTGTTCTTCTCGTCGCACTTATCTTTCATTTACTTTCTGTCCTATACTGTACCATTTATTTCTGCATACTGGCCGAATTTCGTCGAGCTGTATGTTACTTGGCCAGTGAAACACCATGCGAAAGCTACTTTCGTCTTAAGGGGGGGGGGGGGGGGTAGGACGTCACACGGGCCGTCTTGGAGCAGGAGAGACACCAGATGACATTTTACTTTCCACTGTCTATACCTTTACGAATAAATTCATAAAACTTTGTCAGCATGACCAGAAAGGATTCAGGATTCACAATCATAGCAGTAGAAGTTCAAAAAAATTACAAAATAATTTTTTTTTACATGTGAAACTTCATCATTTTTTCACTTCTATTGGCTGTGTTCGTTGCTATAGGTACACATTTCTTCGAAAGTAAGAGAGATCCTTCGATGAATTTTGCACGGCATACAAACCATACTTACAGATGTATGAAACTCTAGAAATTATTTAATTTGTGAAAAAATGAATGTGCTGTTACATTTTGAACTTCATGTTTAGAAAAAAACTCAAATTTTATAGCTAATTATCTCAATTTTTACCACAGTTTTTAATAGATTTGTAAAATTCTATTCTACAGTAAGTATGGTTTATATGCTGTGCAAAATTCATCGAAGAATCTCCCTTACTTATGAAGAAAAGTGTACCTATAGCAACAAATGCAGCCAATGGTAAGTGAAAAATAGATGAAATACAAATCTAAAAAAATAAATTATTTTCTTATATTTTTGAACTTCCACCACTATAAGTGTAAATCCTGAATCATTTCTGGTCAATCCGACAAAGTTTTATGAATTTATTTTTAAAAGTATAGACGGTGGAAATTAAAAATTCCTGTGGTGTCTCTCCTGCTCCAAGTCGTCCCGTTTGACGTCCTACCCACCTTAAGAGTTGCACACCAGTGTATCAGATTGACTACATTTCGGTAAACAGAGATACAGGGCGAAAAATAAGGGCTGCAAGTGTCCGTGTGCTGGCACTAATAGAGACGCAATCTAATACTGAAGACACGTCAGCTGAATTTCAAGAACATAATGAGAAAGCATCAACTGTTACTGTTTTCGTTTCGTCTTACACTTACTCCTGATGTTGGAAAAAAATCGTTCAAATGGCTCTGAGCACTATGGGTTCAAAAATTGTTCAAAAAAATGGCTCTGAGCACTATGGGACTCAACATCTTAGGTCATAAGTCCCCTAGAACTTAGAACTATTTAAACCTAACGAACCTAAGGACATCACACACACCCATGCCCGAGGCAGGATTCGAACCTGCGACCGTAACGGTCGCGCTGTTCCAGACTGTAGCGCCTACAACCGCTCGGCCACCCTGGCCGGCCCTGATGTTGGAGACATCCACAGCGGCTAAGTTGTGTAAGCACGTGTGAACAATTTGCTGCTGATACTGTTTCATTTCGAAAAGCCACTGACAAAGTTCTTGTAGTCTCTGATTGTGCCTCTAGCGTCGGGATACGAATCGTTAGACACAAAAACATATCCTAGACCAAGGCCTAAAGGCTGTATAACTCAAGTCACCGAGAATGTAAGTAACAATCTTCAAAGGCTACAGTGTATGAATCGGTCACAGAGTTAAGGGGCTCCGGAAAGGCTCAAAATCATGAAAAGTTCAAATTTTACTTTTTTGCGTTTTCTGAATCTGCAGACTATCATCTTTTAATAGATATATAATTTATTCAATTCCGAAGACTACAACTATTTTTCAGTTTTTTTTTTGAAATGTATTCTACATGGGCGTGACCCACTGTGGCGCTGTTAAACTGCTGTCAAATGGTGTTATTATTAACGTCCGTGTTCATCAGGTACATTTTAGTGATGTGAGATAAAGTATGTGTTGTGGCTAACCTGTGATGGTTCAATATATATCGCTGGTGTGATTGTCGATTGTTTCATGTATATTTACTCTGTCGTTATCTCGAAAATATTCGTAATTAATTCTGTTTCTTGAGTCTCTGTTTTGTTGAAGTATAATAATGAGTAAAAGTAAAGTTATTAAAAATCCTCTGAAGGCTTTTAAGAAAAGGAGACATGTTGGAAAGCCAAAGGTATGTGTTATTACTGTAAACTTTGGTTCTAACATGGTACGAGCGATGCTTGCTCTAGACAAGGAACGCCTTCGGGCTGCAGACAGGGCTGTAAAGAGTCTAGAAATACAAGCAAGAGTAAACAGGAGGAGGGACAAGAGGAAGCTGGAGGAGGAGTTTGCAGAGGATGAAGATAATCCATCCTATGGACCTGGAATGCACTAAAAAGTTAATCCAATCTTTGTCGCTCGATTCCCAAAACTTTTATCTTCTCATACTAATTACATGTTTTCTAAGGATCTTCCAAACATATTTGTTTCAAACTTTCAGTAAATGTTACACAGTACCTTCTGCATAATTTAACACAGCCTTTTTCCAAAAAACTGTATATTTTTGAATATACACTCTTGGAAATTGTAATAAGAACACCGTGAATTCATTGTCCCAGGAAGGGGAAACTTTATTGACACATTCCTGGGGTCAGATACATCACATGATCACACTGACAGAACCACAGGCACATAGACACAGGCAACAGAGCATGCACAATGTCGGCACTAGTACAGTGTATATCCACCTTTCGCAGCAATGCAGGCTGCTATTCTCCCATGGAGACGATCGTAGAGATGCTGGATGTAGTCCTGTGGAACGGCTTGCCATGCCATTTCCACCTGGCGCCTCAGTTGGACCAGCGTTCGTGCTGGACGTGCAGACCGCGTGAGACGACGCTTCATCCAGTCCCAAACATGCTCAATGGGGGACAGATCCAGAGATCTTGCTGGCCAGGGTAGTTGACTTACACCTTCTAGAGCACGTTGGGTGGCACGGGATACATGCGGACGTGCATTGTCCTGTTGGAACAGCAAGTTTCCTTGCCGGTCTAGGAATGGTAGAACGATGGGTTCGATGACGGTTTGGATGTACCGTGCACTATTCAGTGTCCCCTCGACGATCACCAGTGGTGTACGGCCAGTGTAGGAGATCGCTCCCCACACCATGATGCCGGGTGTTGGCCCTGTGTGCCTCGGTCGTATGCAGTCCTGATTGTGGCGCTCACCTGCACGGCGCCAAACACGCATACGACCATCATTGGCACCAAGGCAGAAGCGACTCTGATCGCTGAAGACGACACGTCTCCATTCGTCCCTCCATTCACGCCTGTCACGACACCACTGGAGGCGGGCTGCACGATGTTGGGGCGTGAGCGGAAGACGACCTAACGGTGTGCGGGACCGTAGCCCAGCTTCATGGAGACGGTTGCGAATGGTCCTCGCCGATACCCCAGGAGCAACAGTGTCCCAAATTTGCTGTGAAGTGGCGGTGCGGTCCCCTACGGCACTGCGTAGGATCCTACGGTCTCGGCGTGCATCCGTGCGTCGCTGCGGTCCGGTCCCAGGTCGACGGGCACGTGCACCTTCCGCCGACCACTGGCGTCAACATCGATGTACTGTGGAGACCTCACGCCCCACGTGTTGAGCAATTCGGCGGTACGTCCACCCGGCCTCCCGCATGCCCACTATACGCCCTCGCTCAAAGTCCGTCAACTGCACATACGGTTCACGTCCACGATGTCGCGGCATGCTACCAGTGTTAAAGACTGCGATGGAGCGCCGTATGCCACAGCAAACTGGCTGACACTGACGGCGGCGGTGCACAAATGCTGCACAGCTAGCGCCATTCGACGGCCTACACCGCGGTTCCTGGTGTGTCCGCTGTGCCGTGCGTGTGATCATTGCTTGTACAGCCCTCTCGCAGTGTCCGGAGCAAGTATGGTGGGTCTGACGCACCGGTGTCAATGTGTTCTTTTTTCCATTTCCAGGAGTGTATAAATAAAAAATTGCAAAAAAATGTTGTGAATTTTCATTACAACTGAAAAAAGTTCATCTTTCGAAACTGAACTAAAATTTTGTAAAATCCCTGTGTTAAGTTGTAGCCCATATTCCAATAAATAATCTGTAAAAAGTTCGACTTCCTACCTCAAATACTTTGTGAGGAAAGATGTAATTTATAAGCGTTATTTTAACATTGCAAGTATAGGGCGTTCCGGAGCCCCTTAATCTCTTTCTACCAACTTATGTGATCCTGCTTACTCAAGTCGTCCATGAAGCACTCCGCAAACTGGTCGAGCGTGAGGTCGCAGTCCCCCCACAGCTGGTAGTGGTGGTAGAACGACACGATCGCGTCCTGCACGCTGCGCACGACGTATATCACCTGAAAGGCGCAAGGAAACATAAATATTTATCTATGTTACGGGATCGCGTATTGTAATTACGCTAACACTTAAACTGTCTACCATCAAATGGCTCTAAGCACTATGGGACTTAACCTCTGAGGCCATCAGTCCCCTAGACTTAGAACTAATCCAACCAAAGTAACCTAAGGACATCACACACATACATGCCCGAGGCAGGATTCGAACCTGCGACCGTAGCTGCTGCGCAGTTCCGGACTGAAGCGCCTAGAACCGCTCGGCCACAGCGGCCGGCTTATTCTGTAATCCTCATCGTGCCATTATCTACCTGCCCTTCTTATTGTTCTCTGGTTTGTACCCGACACTCAAGAGTTTTACTCGGTCGGCTCTCTGGTCGCAAATATAGGCAGTAGTATTATACTAAGACACTAGTTGTCGTTTGAAAATTTGTCCCGCTGTTATACTGCCTTTCCTTCATGGTTTGTACCCGACCATTAATGTTCTAATTAATCAGCTCTTGGTCGCAAATACAGCCGCAACAATTGTACTAAGGCACAGGTTGCCGTTAAACAAAAGAAGAGCCTTGTGGTTAGATGTAGCTGTTAACCGATTCAATTTTTTGATTGTAGCTGCATTACTCAGCCATTAGTTATAATACGAATAACCTGTCCTACTAAGCTGTTCGTTTCTGTGTTTGAAAAACTTGAAAGGGTACAGTACCGCCCGACATTGAAAATAGGTACAACATACTTCATTATTTTTGTCAGAACAACACATTTTTTTTGTAAAATAACTTAATTTCAATTAATACAGCGAAGCCGGATACCAGTGTGGGAAAGAATGACAATTTATTTAGTTAATTGATCACATGTGCACTCCCACAAAGTAAATCCCTACATCCAATTTGGTCAGATCTGTGAAATGAATGAATGTATGGTCGTCTGCTAACCGCAGATAGTGAATGTGAATATATGATCATCTTTGAGTCGATCCTTTGGCCACCTTTGGTGGGACCAAAGAGATGAAATTTACCTGAGCTTTGAGCGCCTGAAATGTGTCTGACCTATACGGTAGCATGGTCTTTCCCCACCTCGGGATAGGTGCGAGATGACCTAGAGAACGGCCATGTTTCAGCACACTGCCGCTGGATCTTGTGCTGTTAACACCTGTTTTAGTTGTGCTCCGTAATGACGAAAGAGTGGAGACATGGTATGCATGTGGAATGTTTAAGAGTAGTTTGAAACAATAATTTCTCTATTTCAGGAACTTTTGTGGGGAGAATTAAATGTCAGGCAGGTAATATTAATGGGATTGTAGTAATCTTCGGAAGTGACCAACGGTCACAATGAAACCACATGTAGCAATAAGTTGAAATACTTCCGTGTGCTTAAGTTAAGCTGAATTACTAGCGTGTGTACAATAAGTTGAAATATTTAAGAAATAGCGTGTGTACCATAAGTTGAAATATTTAAGAAATGGCGTGTGCAGGACTTGAAATTAGAGACGAGTACTTCCACGTGGTGAGTACTGTGTGAGTCTTAAACTGTGTATGAGACAAAGGATAAAGAGAAGTACTCGTCCATGGTATCAGTTGAGGACTCGCGTGTGTGATGAATACGTTCTTAACATTACTTTGCGTGATATGATTCCGTGTGACGCTAGATTCAAACTCTGAGAGAGAAACAAGGTGAGTCGGCCGTCTATCCAGCAACGCCACTTGGCTTGCATTGCACAGGAAGACGTGCATATATCTCCAGAGTTCATAGTACGAAAGTAGAATTACAAAGTGGGGCAGTGTCATGTGAAACTGGGATAAATACTAATTGAAGTGGGAAAGCTGAAAGTGATAGTGTTGTGACTATTTAGTGTTTTGTATTCCATGTCGTAGTGTGGTGTATGTCATGTAATTTGGGTATGTGTGGTTTGCATGGCAGAGTGGCATGGTAGTTTCAAAAGATTAGTGGGTTATGCTTGTTCCTTCTGTATCACTCGATCTGGAGGAAAGTTTCGTGATGATAATTGTGAGAGTCGAAGTGTGAGAAATAATAAAAGATCCACCATCCTATCCAGAAAGTGCACTGTAGCGTTAAATAATTACGAGACCATAATATAGAGATTCACCAATGTAAAGCCATGCCCACTGGGCGAAATTTCTCATGTGTTATTGTTGTGGGTTATTGAATTTGTGTGTTTAGGTTAGAGAATTTATCGGAATAAATAAGGTAGTGAAAAGAAAAAGATTGGTGGACTTTTCCTTCGAATTGTATGTTGTCATAATGTCCCGAATTTTCAATGTGTGCGCCATTCATATTCAGTGCGGTGGCCACATGTTGACAAAAGCCGTTAAATAAAAAAAGAAAGAAAATGTGGTATTGCCAGTGCGTAGTGTACAGTCAGAGTTCTGTAAATTACTGATAGTCAGAGATGCGTGTTTCCGTTGCGTATTAATAATATAGGAGGATAACTTGTAACTTAAGTGTGAGTACTAGAGTTCATGTTACTCGATAAATAAGAATGAATCCACTCGCTTGACAGACCACTCATCTTGCAGGCCTGACTGCTTGATGTCACAGTATGAGCAAGGCATGTGGGTGCCTCTCAAACTGAGTCATTATTGGTGTATTTTAGCTGGATCTTGTGGTTCCGCCGAGTGCGTTCTCTTGCAATAAGTGTTCACAAGTAATGTTTTAAGACGTTCCTTCAGAGCGGTCTTAATAACTGACAATCAGTTTAACTTTGGAAATATTAACAGCCAATTGTCACCAGGACTTTAGTCAAAATAAAATTGTCAGAAGGGACGGGTGGCGATGCAGTCGCACCTTGGCTGCCGATTGAAACTAAGAGGTTGGTTGCTTTGAAGTAAGCCTTATCATTGCCATATTGTTTGCTAATCTGTTTAACCTTTAAGCACAGGTGCGCATTTTAACCCCGAACCTTTCGACGTACAGCTTTCAAATTAAAAGTTGCGTCATCTGATTTGAGTAACTGAATCACTCTTTTCATCAATGGTGCGTATATAGTTTTCATGAGTTGCAGAAGGGCATTTAATAAGACAGGCTGTGTCCAGTGTGATAGTAAACACCGCTGTTTCACCCGACAACAGGCGGGCTGCAGCTCCGGCCGTCTTGTAATCATTGTCATATTGTTTTCTGTTTTGCAATATAGCACTTCAGATTTCTTTTGCAAAAATTAAAAGTTTATTCAGGTTGAGGCTTAAGGTCAAAAGAATTTTGCATAGTTATTCATTTTGTTAAAGAAAATGTTATGGTTAAATGCTTCGATTATCTGTAAAACACAGTTTATATGTTGTTAAATAAACAGGTTGTGTGAAAAGAAAGTTATATTGGTGGGTCCTCCCTTCCACGTTTTCCTTATTTCTAGTAAGTACCACGTATCACTTCCACTATATCCTTTTGTTCAAAGGTGTGTGAAATCTTATGGGACTTAACTGCTAACGTCATCAGTCCCTAAGCTTACAAACTACTTAACCTAAATTATGCTAAGGACAAACACACACGCCCATGCCCGAGGGAGGACTCGTACCTCCACCGGGACCAGCCGCACAGTCCATGACTGCAGCGCCTCAGACCGCTCGGCTAATCCCGCGCGGCTATCCTTTTGTATGTAATAATTTTCTCCTGTTGTTAATTTTCGGTATGAAGTATTGCTGTGTTCCAGGATGTGTAGATCACTTTCGATATTAGTGGAGTTGTGGTTTTTTGTTTATTAGGTTTTATGTGAAAGCGGGAAATATACCGGCAACAGTGGCAACAATTGTAAAACCATGCTGTGATGGAACCAAACAGTACACATGAAATAACTTTTACAATGTTTTATAAGAATGCTATTTCTGTATGTTTTAGAATCAAAGAACCTACTAATGATGGCGGTATTTGACGCTGAAACTAGTTTTGAAATAAATAAACAAATAAAAAAAGTGTTTCGCATCAAGGTGGACCCCACACCACACCACATTGTTGTTTTTGTGTGCAAACACGGACCAATGGAAGAGTTTGAAGATAAAATTATTGTTGATATTACGTCCTTATGCAAGCTGTGGGCCAAGCAGAGAAGAAATTATTTAAAAGAAATAAATAAATACACATGGCACAAGCAAGTCTTTATTTTTCCCTGTGCAGCAGGACAAGTATTGAGATGTGGATGCACGGATACAAAATGGAGAGTGTACTCTGACAGGCATGTGATGCAATTACTACTGTGCAGAAAACATCAGGTAGAAAATTGTGTAACGTGTTTATGGGAAGACTGTTAGACGCTGAGAAAAAAACAAGAAACACACTGAAATGGCTACATATAGAGGTACCAATTACGACAATATCAGTACCTATACTCCCAACGCCCTACATATGGGCCTTAGATCTTCCCTCTCATTCGACAGAGAACAGTATTCATTTTTGTTGACTTACCTTAGGCTTCACAGTTTTAATCTGCTTAGGCAGCTGATCTAATGGTAGATGGCTTTTAATTAAGCGTGGTGAAACCATCGTCTCCACATGGTCTATTGAGTGAGGCATTTTCCTTGTGAACTCAGGCATCAAAGGCGTTATCCTGAGAAATAAACAGAACAGACGTTATTAGCAGATGTTGCCTTCACGTGCTGAAACACAGTGAGTGATGTGCTGCTGGTACTTACTCTAGATATGGGAACCTCTGTATCAGTGGGACGCGCTTTGCTTGCTCAACATCGCAGTTGTTCATCAGCAGCCATATCAGCTCCTGGCTCCATGTGGTGCCTGCCAACAGACATTCCAGTTTTGCTACACAACTCGGAATTCATGAAGGTAGAGACCAGGCAGAATAAGGTGGCTAGTAGGTGTGCAGTTGGCAGGGGATGCGAAGGGAGGGCGGTAGTGGTGGGGGTTGCGTGAACGAGCTGCAGGGGAAATTCAGACCGCTGGAGTGGATGTCCCATTCTAAACTGAAGCCTACGCTCACATTTTTTTGTAAATATTAAGTGGAGCCCCTCCAGGCCCACACTTGCACGGTGATCATTCAAAAAGGTCCGTCACCTCTGCTTTGGTTATTATCTAAAAAGAATTCCACTGGAAATGCAACAGAAGCAGCGATTTATTTTCGCCTAGAATGAAATTTTCACTCTACAGCGGAGTGTGCGCTGATATGAAACTTCCTGGCAGATTAAAACGGTGTGCCGGACCGAGACTCGAACTCGGGACCTTTGCCTACCGCGGGCAAGTGCTCTACCAACTGAGCTACCCAAGCCATGTCTCCGCTGTATCCTTTCTTCCAGGAGTGCTAGTTCTGCAAGTTTCGCAGGAGAGCTTCTGTGAAGTTTGGAAGGTAGGAGACGAGGTACTGGCAGAAGTAAAGCTGTGAGGACGGAGCGTGAGTCGTGCTTGGGTAGCTCAGTTGGTAGAGCACTTGGCCGCGAAAGGCAAAGGTCCCGAGTTCGAGTCTCGGGCCGGCACACAGTTTTAATCTGCCAGGAAGTTTCATATCAGCGCACACTCCGTTGTAGAGTGAATATTTCATTCTAGAAACATCCCCCAGGCTGTGGCTAAGCCATGTCTCCGCAATATCCTTTCTTCCAGGAGTGCTAGTTCTGCAAGTTTCGCAGGAGAGCTTCTGTGAAGTTTGGAAGGTAGGAGACGAGGTATTGGCGAAACTAAAGCTGTGAGGACGGGGCGTGAGTCGTGCTTGGGTAGCTCAGTTGGAAGAGCACTTGCCCGCGAAAGACAAAGGTCCCGAGTTCGAGTCTCGGTCCGGCGCACCGTTTTAATCTGCCAGGAAGTATTATTTTCGCCTAGCTTATTAAAAATTTGTATCTTTCAGAAAAGCGACATGAGTGGCGAATTTTGACTAAGACCTACATATTACTCTTGCTGCCACGTTAAAATTTGCTTCTTTTGCCAAAGCACACCGAAGTTTACACAGTCTCACATCACTAACACGTCGTGCAGACACAATTGTGACCGAGCGAGGTGGCGCAGTGGTTAGCACACTGGACTCGCATTCGGGAGGACGACGGTTCAATCCCGCATCCGGCCATCCTAATTTAGGTTTTCCGTGATTTCCCTAAATCGCTCCAGGCAAATGCCGAGATGGTTCCTTTGAAAGGGCACGGCCGACTTCCTTCCCCGTCCTTCCGTAATCCGATGACCTCGCAGTTTGGTCTCTTCCCCAAAACAACTCAACCCAACCCAGACACAATTGTGACAGAATTCTGGTTTATTAAGTTTATTAAGTGAGGAGCTGAGGAAAAGTACGGTCAGAATCTTATGAAAAAGCACTCCCTCAGTACAAAATAAACGTGTAATATCTTCACTTATGACGTTCCAAAACCCATAGCATTTCTCGTTTTACCAGCTATCTATGGTTCTTAAAAACCACATTCTTTCATTGAAAAAGTCTGTTGTTAGTGGAATAACACAGTAAATAATGAAGTTTTGCGTTGTAACCATATGCTAAAATACTCTTCTCTTTGCGTGCTATCATTTGCCAAAATCTCATTTCGATATCTCAAACCATTTACGAAATGTGAGGAACGTTGTGGATGTTTCGCTCTGGCTTTATCGCTGCCGCTCACGATCGCAAATGAGTGTGCTTTATCAGATAAGTTATCTCTAGATTGGTGACATACAGACATCCACCCAAATCTAAAGAAAAATTCGATATGTTACGTACATTTCATGAGCAGCAACATGTCTTGTAATATGCGCCAAACGCAAAATCATAGCGATCCCTATCTTTTATTGCAAACTTTTTCGAATTTCGCTCGGAGTCTTACTTTCCATGCAAATGTCACAATAACTATGACCATTAACGAAATGATGGCTATGAAGCTCACATGTGAAGCTATAAATAACGCAAAAATTATACTACACCCCTGGAAATGGAAAAAAGAACACATTGACACCGGTCTGTCAGACCCACCATACTTGCTCCGGACACTGCGAGAGGGCTGTACAAGCAATGATCACACGCACGGCACAGCGGACACAGCAGGAACCGCGGTGTTGGCCGTCGAATGCGCTAGCTGCGCAGCATTTGTGCACCGCCGCCGTCAGTGTCAGCCAGTTTGCCGTTGCATACGGAGCTCCATCGCAGTCTTTAACACAGGTAGCATGCCGCGACAGCGTGGACGTGAACCGTATGTGCATTTGACGGACTTTGAACGAGGGCATATAGTGGGCATGCGGGAGGCCGGGTGGACGTACCGCCGAATTGCTCAACACGTGGTGCGTGAGGTCTCCACAGTACATCGATGTTGTCGCCAGTGGTCGGCGAAAGGTGCACGTGCCCGTCGACCTGGGACCGGACCGCAGCGACGCACGGATGCACGCCAAGACCGTAGGATCCTACGCAGTGCCGTAGGGGACCGCACCGCCACTTCCCAGCAAATTAGGGACACTGTTGCTCCTGGGGTATCGGCGAGGACCATTCGCAACCGTCTCCATGAAGCTGGGCTACGGTCCCGCACACCGTTAGGCCGTCTTCCGCTCACGCCCCAACATCGTGCAGCCCGCCTCCAGTGGTGTCGCGACAGGCGTGAATGGAGGGACGAATGGAGACGTGTCGTCTTCAGCGATGAGAGTCGCTTCTGCCTTGGTGCCAATGATGGTCGTATGCGTGTTTGGCGCCGTGCAGGTGAGCGCCACAATCAGGACTGCATACGACCGAGGCACACAGGGCCAACACCCGGCATCATGGTGTGGGGAGCGATCTCCTACACTGGCCGTACACCACTGGTGATCGTCGAGGGGACACTGAATAGTGCACGGTACATCCAAACCGTCATCGAACCAATCGTTCTACCATTCCTAGACCGGCAAGGGAACTTGCTGTTCCAACAGGACAATGCACGTCCGCATGTATCCCGTGCCACCCAACGTGCTCTAGAAGGTGTAAGTCAACTACCCTGGCCAGCAAGATCTCCGGATCTGTCCCCCATTGAGCATGTTTGGGACTGGATGATGCGTAGTCTCACGCGGTCTGCACGTCCAGCACGAACGCTGGTCCAACTGAGGCGCCAGGTGGAAATGGCATGGCAAGCCGTTCCACAGGACTACATCCACCATCTCTACGATCGTCTCCATGGGAGAATAGCAGCCTGCATTGCTGCGAAAGGTGGATATACACTGTACTAGTGCCGACATTGTGCATGCTCTGTTGCCTGTGTCTATGTGCCTGTGGTTCTGTCAGTGTGATCATGTGATGTATCTGACCCCAGGAATGTGTCAATAAAGTTTCCCCTTCCTGGGACAAAGAATTCACGGTGTTCTTGTTTCAATTTCAGGAGTGTATTTTACCCAACAATTTCTGTAAAATCGTTTGAGAAAGACTGCAGGACGTACGCATTGATTCTGTGATCCCCGACCGACCGAAAGGGGTAAACACTTGTCGGCCTCCCCTTCCGAACAAACGAATGAACTCGCCCAGCGCTTTGGACGAAAATTGAGCACTGCGCATCGTTCACCGTATCGTGCGCGGACACTATTGCCTGGCAAAGCGAAGATCCGGTTTAGGTAGCGGGGTCATCGTACTCACACCTAGGAAGCAGGCAGGGAGAGGTATAGTTCCAGTCACGAATAAAGGCAGTCGAGTTTGTGTGACAGCCAATGAGCGTTCAGTAGTGTACTGAGCGCACCATTGTGCTTGTCTTAGCTGACGCAAGCGTTAAACATGCTCCTAGCGAGATACTTACTGAATTTTTATTCCATTTGTTGCGAGTTGTCATCGCTTACGGTGGTGGTGAGCGTCAAATCCTACACTACTGGCCGTTAAAATTGCTACACCGAGAAGAAATGCAGATAATAAACGGGTATTCATTCGACAAATATATTATACTAGAACAGACATGTGATTACATTTTCATGAAATTTGGGTGCACGGATCCTGAGAAATCAGTACCCAGAACAACCACCTCTGGCCGTAATAACGGCCTTGATACGCCTGGGCATTGAGTCAAACAGAGCTTGGATGGCGTGTACAGGTACAGCTGCCCATGCAGCTTCAACATGATACCACAGTTCATCAAGAGTAGTGACTGGCGTATTGTGACGAGCCAGTTGCTCGGCCACCATTCACCAGACGTTTTCAATTGGTGAGAGATCTGGAGAATGTGCTGGACAGGACAGCAGTCGAACATTTTCTGTATCCAGAAAGGCCCGTACACGACCTGGAACATGCGATCGTGCATTATCCTGCTGAAATGTAGGGTTTCGCAGAGATCGAATGAAGGGTAGAGCCACGGGTCGTAACACATCTGAAACGTAACGTCCACTGTTCAAAGTGCCGTCAATGCGAACAAGAGGTGACCGAGACGTGTAACCAACGGCACCCCATACCATTACGCCGGGTGATACGCCAGTATGGCGATGACGAATACACGCTTCCAATGTGCGTTCACCGCGATGTCGCCAAACACGGATGTTACCACCATAAAGCTGCAAACAGAAACTGTTTTTTTCCGAAAAAATGACGTTTTGCCATTCGTGCACCCAGGTTCGTCGTTGAGTACACCATCGCAGGCGCTCCTGTCTGTGATGCAGCGTCAAGGGTATCCGAGCTGATAGTCCATGCTGCTTTGTTTCCAAAAATCGAAAAGTTCTCGACAGATTTCCCAAATTTTTTATGTGAAACTCTAATAAATATTCGGATGGACGTAGGCTTTAATTCTTTCGTATATAATAGAGCACTATATACAGTGTGGTCCATTGATAGTCACGTGGCCAAATATCTCACGAATTAAGCATCAAACGAAAATACTACAGAGAATGAAACTCGCCTAGCTTGAAGGTGGAAACCAGACGACGCTATGGGTGACCCGTTAGATGGCGCTGCCTCTGAAGGTCTCGCTGTATGGTGGTACAACATGCAATGCGTGGTTTTCATGAGCAATAAAAATGGCGGAAATTATGTCTATGTTGATCTCTATTCCAGTTTTCTGTAGAGGTTCCGGAACTCAGGGAATGGACATTAATTATACTTGCGAACCCGGCAAGACTCTGTAATTGCCAAATATGTACGGGAGTTGGATAAACCTCCTAAAGCGCTTCTCCCCCTGTCTGTACGTATTTTCTCCTCCCCCCTTACTTTATCCATCTTGTCCTCCTCTCTCCTATCGCTGTCAATCATTTCCTCTCCACTATTTCCTCTATGTCTGCCCATCTTCTCCACCCCACTCTTTCCCTCTCTCTGTCTGTCTCTATCTACTGCTCTTTTCTCTGTCCATCTACTCCTTCCCTTCGGTATCTCCTTTTCTCTTCCTGCTGCTCTGTCATGTCCTCTTCCCCCTCTCTCTGACCTTGAGTCTTGTCTGTTGTTACTGCAAAAGGAACCTTGAGGGGAATTGAAGCCGCTTAAAATGAATGGGTAAATCGGCTGGGATCATTGGTATATGGGGTACAAAAAGTACGTCTCCAGTTGCTAGATCTGTGAAGATTTTAGCTTCAGTTAAGTATTTCGCGTAGTTTTAACTCATATTCCGTAATAGTGTTTTAATAGTAAGCTGATAAGCCATTAATATAACTTTCTTGTTTGCTCTTGAAAAGAATTGCGAGGGGGGAAGCAGTACAGCAGATTGTTGGGTATACAATTTTTCTTTAATCTGGCGCTTCAGAGGTGGTGGTCCAGATTGCTGTACACACCGGTACCTCTAATACGCATTAGGAAGTTCTCTTGCATTGATGCATGCCTGTATTCATCAATTCACTGTTGGTACAGATTATCCCTCTCCTCGATGGTGATTTGACGTAGGTCCCTCACAGTGGTTGGTGAGTCACGTCGTTCATAAATCTATCCCGGGCTTGTTCAATAGGGTTCATGTCTGGAGAACATGCTGACCACTCAAGTCAAGCGATGTCGTTATCCTGAAGGAAGTCAGTCAAAGGCTGAATACACTCTACATTGCTGATAGGTGTCCAGCTACTTTTGACTAGATAGTATACGTAAATACACACATCAAAAAAGTTTTGCATCACCTCTGTTCCGAGAATTCCGGAACCAGTACAGAAAATAGGAATAGAGATCAACATAAACATCATTTCCGCCCTTTTTATTCCTCACGGAAACCACACACTGCATGTTGTACCACGATACAACGAGACCTTCAGAGGTGGTGGTCCAGATTTCTGTACACACCAGTACCTCTAATACCCAGTAACATGTCCTCTTGCATTGATGCATGCCTGTATTCGTCGTGGCATACTATCCACAAGTTCATCAAGGCACTGTTGGTCCAGATTGTCCCACTCCTCAACGGCGATTCGACGCAGATTCCTCAGAGAGGTTGGTAGGTCACGTCGTCCATAAACAGTCCTTTTCAATCTATCCCAGGCCTGTTCGATAGGGTTCATGTCTGCAGAACATGCTCGCCACTCTAGTCGAGCGATGTCGTTATCCTTATCGAAGTCATTCACAAGATGTGTACGACGGGGGCGCGAATTGTCGTCCATGAAGACGAATACCTCACCAATATGCTGCCGACATAGTTGCACTATCTGTCAGAGGATGGCATTCACGTGTCGTACAGCCGTTACGGCGCCTTCCATGACCACCAGCGGCGTACGTCGGTCCCACATAACGCCTCCCCAATACGTCAGGGAACCTCCGCCTTGCTGCAATCGCTGGACAGTGTGTCTGCGGGGTTCAGCCTGATCCGATTGCCTCCAAACACGTCTCCGACGATTGTCTGGTTGAAGACATATGCGACACTCATCGGTAAAGAGAACGTGATGCCAATCCTGAGCGGTCCATGTGGCATGTTGTTAGGCCCATCTGTACCACGCTGCATGGTGTCGTGGTTGCAAAGATGGACGTCCCCATGGAACGTTGGGAGTGACGTTGCGCATCATGCAGCCTATTTCGCACAGTTTGAGTCTTAACACGACGTTCTTTGGCTATACGAGAAGAATTATTCAACATGGTGGCGGTACTGTCAGGGTTCCTCCGAGCCATTATCCGTAGGTAGCGGTCATCCACTGCAGTAGCAGCCCTTGGGCCGCCTGAGCGAGGTATGTCATCGAAAGTTCTTGTCTCTCTGTATCTCCTCCATGTCCGAGCAACATCGCTTTTGTTCACTTGGAGACGCCTGGACACTTCCCTTGTTGAGAGCCCTTCCTGGCATAAAGGAACAATGCGGACGCGATCGAACGCGATTCTGAGCGTCGAGGCATGGTTGAATTACAGACAACACGAACCCCTTCCTGGTGGAATGACTGGAACTGATCATCTGTCGGATCCCCTCCGTCTACTAGGCGCTGCTCATGCATGGTTGTTTACATGTTTGGGCTGGGTTAGTGTCATCTCTGAACAGTCGAAGGGACTGTGTCTGTGATACAACATCCACAGTCAACGTGTACCTTCAGGAGTTTTGGGAACAGGGGTGATGCAAAACTTTTTTGGTCTGTGTATTTAAAATTCTGGCTAGGTCTGCTCTTTAAGAGGTACAGGGTTACACAAAAATATGGAAGCACCGCGTGAAATGGCTGCTTGAACATAAATACGTAGGCTAGTCTAGCTTGCAGATTGCGCTGTTGTATTTGGCCAAGAATGGCGCCTGTGCAATGTTCTCAATACGTCGCACGTTGTTGGCCGTGAGTTCGAAAGCTGGCAAATTGCTGGTCCTCGTGCGGTCGGTCCTTCCGTAAGGTAGCCGAAGTGTTTGGTGTTTCAAGAGGCACCACATCAGAGATTATACTGCATATGGGGAAATGGAAAAAGATCGTCCACTAAGTAATCTTCTAAGTAATTCAAAAAAGTGTCATCCGTGATGCAAATGCCCTTAGCAGAATAATGTTGTGCCGGAGCCATGAAACCTGCGCTATGGAGTCATTTTGTAACGAATCAAGATCGAACTCCCGACAACGGATCGTACTGTACCAACGTCGCTACGCCGCTGATGTATGGCTTCCTGCCGCGCAAAATTGCTTGAGCGAACCAGTCGACCACTACAGCATGAATTTGGCACAGTTTTAATTTTACAGTCGATATTATGACCGTGGATCGCTATTAGTTTTCAGAAAATTCCAGTCATAGCGGAGCGCCTGGCAAATACTCTAAGTCTAGCTCGTACCGTGGTTGCACTCTTAAAAGACGAATTTAAGACAGATCAACCCTTGGATAATTAATACTGCAGCAATCATGAACATTGACGAGACGGCAGACTGAAACGTCGAATAATACACTACTGGCCATTAAAATTGCTACACCAAGAACAAATGCAGATGATAAACGGGTATTCATTGGACAAATATACTAGAACTGACATGTGATGACATTTTCAGGCAATTTGGGTGCACAGATCCTGAGAAATCAGTACCCAGAACAACCACCTCTGGCCGTAATAACGGCCTTGATACGCCTGGGCATTGAGACAAACAGAGCTTGGATGGCGTGTACAGGTACAGCTCCCCATGCAGCTTCAACACGATACCACAGTTCATCAAGAGTAGTGACTCGCGTATTGTGACGAGCCAGTTGCTCGGCCACTATTCACCAGACGTTTTCAGTTGGTAAGAGATCTGGAGAATGTGCTGGCCAGGGCAGCAGTCGAACATTTTCTGTATCCAGAAAGGCCTGTACAAGACCTGCAACATGCGGTCGTGCATTATCCCGCTGAAATGTAGGCTTTCGCAGGGAACGAATAAAGGGTAGAGCCACGGGTCGTAACACATCTGAAATGTAACGTCCACTGTTCAAAGTGCCGTCAATGCGAACAAGAGTTGACCGAGACGTGTAACCAATGGCACCCCACACATCACGCTGGGTGATACGCCAGTATGGCGATGACGAATACACGCTTCCAATGTGCGTTCACCGTGATATCGCCAAACACGGATGCGACCATCATGATGCTGTAAACAGAACCTGGATTCATCCAAAAAATGACGTTTTTCCATTCGTGCACCCAGGTTCGTCGTTGAGTACACCATCGCAGGCGCTCCTGTCTGTGATGCAGCGTCAAGGGTAACCGCAGCCATGGTCTCCGAGCTGATAGTCCATGCTGCTGCAAACGTCGTCCAACTGTTCGTGCAGATGGTTATTGTCTTGCAAACGTTCCCATCTGTTGACTCAGGGATCGACACGTGGCTGCACGATCCGTTACAGCCATGCGGATAAGATATCTGTCATCTCGACTGCTAGTGATACGAGGCCGTTGGGATACTGCACGGCGTTCCGTATTACCCTCCTAAACCCAGCAATTCCATATTCTGCTAACAGTCATTGGATGTCGACCAACGCGAGCAGAAATGTCACGATACGATAAACCACAATCGCGATAGGCTACAATCAGACCTTTATCAAAGTCGGAAACGTGATGGTACGCATTTCTCCTCCTTACATGAGGCATCACAACAACCTTTCATCAGGCAACGCCGGTCAACTGCTGTTTGTGTATGAGAAATCGGTTGGATCTTTCCTCATGTCAGAACGTTGTAGGCGTCGCCACCGGCGCCAGCCTTGTGTGAATGCTCTGAAAAGCTAATCATTTGTATTTCACAGCATCCTCTTCCTGTCGGTTAAATTTCGCGTCTGTAGCACTTCATCTTCGTGGTGTAGCATGTTTTAATGGCCAGTAGTGTAATAAACAGCACCTTTAATATACACAGCGTCGTAATCGTACAGTGACGCTGTTACACCACGAATAGACACGCCAAAACATTCCAATGACAATGACAAACAATATCGAGCAGCAATTACGAGGCAGACACATTTCCATAACAACTCCCGTTATCGTACTATCGAACAAAACGAAACACCAAACCACTTTAAATACAATAACTGTTTAAATTATGTCAAGCTTAATGTCACCTCTAGCTTGCAACTGTTCTCACACACAACAAAATTCTCACAACTCAGCGCACTATCTCTGGAAAAGTCTCGTAATCTTTTAATTATTTACAATATTCATATCAAATATATCGTCGTGTTACGACCAATTCACTTTAATTCACAATAAAGGATGACAGCCAAAAACAGTTGCAGGATAAAATTTTTTATTAAAATTCTTGACCAAGGTTTCGGTACATATAAATGTACCTTCATCAGAAGTAAAACTTCCTGAACAGAAAGACACATTCATTAGAAAAGCCATATCAACGAAAGTGAGAAACAGAAGCTTAAGTAACGGTGAAATTACTACAGTAATGTAGGCACAAAATCATTGGTACTTACTAAAATTACATCATGCAAGGCGTCGTCAGTAATTAAAACATCATCTCCATTTATACAACATGTGTAATGGGCACAGGGTCAAAGCGAACAGTATTAGCAGCATTACTTCACTTATGAACTATTGAGACACGAGTGTGAAAGCACTAGGGCAGATGGTTTCGCCGAGAGAGGGCACTTGCATGTGCCAGACTCGCGCATATTAAAATCCATAAATACATACATAAGCGCATCAAAAAATTATTAAAGGTTTTGTTAATTCAAACTCTGCCTTAATAAGTAAAACGTATCAGGCCAATTAAAGACATTTATGTAAAATAGAAATATAAAACCAATTTATCTGTATCCTAGTGTCAAACGGATAAAGCTTGCGCTTGGAACATCTGACGAGAGAGGGCACTAGTGTAATGCGCGAGAGTCTCGCGTAACATAGGCAGTGAAATACATACTAGCGAAACGACCAAAAATGTTGTAATAAAACGAAAACATCTGTCATTATGAATAAAACGTAGTAGTCATTTAACCATACATACACATTGAAATTCATAACAAATAAACATCAAAATACGTAGAATCCCAACAAGACAGGAAAAGCGCATTTCACCGGCATTAACAAGCAAGAAAATAACTACTAGTCAGCCAGACTATGTTACATTAAGGCAATGAGGGGTTTGAAACTATCTAAAAAAATTTTGTTTCGAAGCTGCACCTGTTCATTAAGCTTCTGTTTCTCACTTTCGTTGATATGGCTTTTCTAATGAATGTGTCTTTCTGTTCAGGAAGTTTTACTTCTGATGAAGGTACATTTATATGTACCGAAACCTTGGTCAAGAATTTTAATAAAAAAATTTATCCTGCAACTGTTTTTGGCTGTCATCCTTTATTGTGAAGAATTTTAACAGTTGCTGCCGCAGCCATGTTTAAAATCATGGAATTCACTTTAAGTTTCTCTCGCCGATATCTATAACGATTAAGATAATTGATGCTACCATTAAATCTCTTTCTGTTTAGTTCAGCGTTGCTATGTAAATAATACGACGTAACGTATACCACAGACTTACCAATCTTTGTTATTAGCATAATAGCTGACGTGTCCGTGATAACTTTCAGCAACTTCAATTCTAATTGAACTTACTTAGGACACTCTTTCCATAAATGAAATCGTTTTAACTGTTTAGAATATCTACTCTCTGTATATTTAGCGAGGATCAACTCAATTAATCACCTTTTCGATCAGGCAAAACTTACAAATACCATCGTAAAATTGTGCATGCAAAGCGTTATTAATATCTCTGCAACTAAACCTTTGCTTTTCTCACAAAATATAGCTACTCACAACAGCTACTAATTGACCACACGTAAAGTTTTCTTTTAACCCTAGAGAACTGGTATTTATTGGGTCTAGGTATTTCAATACAATTTAATTCACATAAGTGAGAGAGTGCCGGCAAAGACTAACACACCCCACAAAAACGGAAATTCAATAATAAAAAATAAAAAAAATCCTAGGCGCCACCGCCTCTGTAACCCTAACCTTAAGTAACAATTTAACACAATTCTGAGCCTCTTCAGGCTTTAGCAAAACGCGAACCTCTAAGTTTCCTAAATTGAAATAGGCCACTCGTCACTTTGACTAACTTCGTTTAGTTGTGTGTTGCTTGTAAATGGTTCCTTTTATCCTCGTCGCTTATCAACTCAATTACTGATGCGATCTATCATATTACAGTGAAACAGTTCGAACCTATATGAGCCAATTCTAGGTCCGCTGTATGATCGTGGTATTTAAACAACAACAACAAAAATGTGTTGGAGGCTTTCCTTTCTCGACACACACCAATCACTACCAAACCACTCCAACAAAAACAGCTAACAACCTCTGGGGGAGCCGCGACCACTAATCGTATACCACGGATAGGATTTCGGTTCCAACGATTCCCAAAAACTCATCAACTGCAAATCTCCTTCACTCTAACACGGCTCACGCTGCCTCTATCGCAGCAAACTATTCCTCACTACCGAACTATTCACTGGACGACAGTAAATCGATCGCCCTAGCACATAAATTCGCCAAAACCAGTGTCTCATCCGCGACTATTTATAAAACCACAGAGAGCCTACGTATATTCCGTAGCTCAGCTTTGGGAGGAAACTACTGTCACAGCCACGTATATGAACAGGGACCTAAAAGACAAAGCATCCACGCTGCCTCCGTGAACTGCACCAAAATAAGATACTGGTTCTACCAGCAAAACTTCCTTCCCTCTCCCAAGCCTTAAACACCAACTGCGGTGCCTCAATACGCCACGCAATGGGTCGGTATTCTATCCTACCTAGACGTATTCCGACATATCAACTTAGTCGGTAAGAGGTCTACTCGGGAAATAACTACCTTCTTACGTCATACAATAGGAACCATTTACACGAACAAACACGCAGCGCCACGCCAACTTTTGACAATTAATTAATTATTCGTTGGTGCTGTCGGTTCTCTACTACAGCGACCGTCTCTGGACCCAGCGATGGCGATTTGTTGCATCGCTGAAGTCGCGCGCGCTCACCCCCTGTTTTTTTTTCATCGACCCTCTCGAATCACCTGTAACATGTTTTTTCGCCCTTAATACATCGTACAAGTATATTTATAGTAACCACCAGGTGTTATTAGCCATTTATCAGGTCGGATGCTCATCAATTGTAAAGGCGAATGTAACCCGTGCGTTTTGACACAGCACAATTTGATCGGACGAGTCTTGTTTCACAATAATTTCAACTTCTGGCCGAGTTTACGTCCCAAGAGTGGAACACGGCGGGGGTTCCGCGATGGTTTGGACAGCCATAACGTGGTATCCCATGGGCCGCATGGTTACTTTGCAAAGTCGCATACTACATCTGCATCTGCATCTACCCTGCCCCTTAACATAGACAAATGTAATGTATTGCGAATACATAGAAGGATCCTTTATTGTATGATTATATGATAGCGGAACAAACACTGGTAGCAGTTACTTCTGTAAAATATCTGGGAGTATGCGTGCGGAACGATTTGAAGTGGAATGATCCTTAGAAAATGTAGCCATCAACAAAGGAGGTGGCTTACAAAACAATCGTTCGGCCTATACTTGAGTACTGCTCATCAGTGTGGGACCTGTACCAGAATGGGCTGACAGAGGAAATAGAGAAGATCCAAAGAAGAGCGGCGCGTTTCTCCACAGGGTTATTTGGTAAGCGTGATAGCGTTACGGAAACGTTTAGCAAACTCAAGTGGCAGACTCTGCAAGAGAGGCGCTCTGCATCGCGGTGTAGCTTGCTGTCCAGGTTTCGAGAGGGTGCGTTTCTGGATGAGGTATCGAATATATTGCTTCCCCCTACTTATACCTCCCGAGGAGATCACGAATGTAAAATCAGAGAGATTCGAGCGCGCACGGAGGCTTTCCGGCAGTCGTTCTTCCCGCGAACCGTACGCGAGTGGAACAGGAAAGGGGGGTAGTGACAGTGGCACGTAAAGTGCCCTCCGCCACACACCGTTGGGTGGCTTGCGGAGTATAAATGTAGATGTAGATGGAGATGTACACTCCGCAGGGCACCTTGCGGCGCGTGTCGGAGGGTACTTTACGTACCACTGTCTGTTGCCCCTTCACTGTTCCGGTCGCGAATAGTTCCCGGGAAGAACAACTTACGATAAGCATCCGTGTGTGCTCGGATCTCTCTGATTTTATCTTCATGGCTTTTTCAAAAGATATGAGCTGCAGGAAGCAATATGTTTGTCGACTCTTCTAGCAACGTACGCTCTCGGAACTTTAATACTAAACCACACATCGGTACAGAACATCTTACTGTATTGTCAACGATTATCTGATCACTTTGGCTGGTCAAGTCCCTCCCGTGATACGACGTTTGTTCCTCAGTGGTGATGCTATGTTCCATGACGAAGAGACTACAGTTCACACAGTTCGCTTCGTCCAGGACTGGTTTTGTTAGCACGAGAATCTCAATAATATAAGGATCAGTCAAATAAAAAGGAGACAGACTATACACACAGATGTCACAAATGTCACAGGACGGTGATATTCATATACACAAATGGCGGCAGTATCGCCTACAAATGGCAGTGCGTTGGCGGAGCTGTCATTTGTAGCCACGTGATTCATGTGGATGACATCGGTAGTTCACAGAGGCTTTTTGCGGATGATGCTGTGATATATCGAGAGGTTGTAACAATGAAAAATCGTACTGCAGGTGGATCCGCAGCGAATTGACGCATGGTGCAGGGAATGGCAACTGAATCTCAATGTAGACAAGTGTAATGTGCTGCGAATACATAGAAAGAAAGATCCCTTATCATTTAGCTACAATATAGCAGGTCAGCAACTGGAAGCAGTTAATACCATAAATTATCTGAGAGTACGCATTCGGAGTGATTTAAAACGGAATGATCATATAAAGTTGATCGTCGGTAAAGCACATGCCAGACTGAGATTCATTGGAAGAATCCTAAGGAAATGCAGTCCGAAAACAAAGGAACTAGATTACGGTACACTTGTTCGCCCACTGCTTGAATACTGCTCAGCAGTGTAGGATCCGTACCAGATAGGGTTGATAGAAGAGATAGAGAACATCCAACGGAGAGCAGCGCGCTTCGTTACAGGATCATTTTGTAATCGCGAAAGCGTTACGGAGATAGATAAACTCCAGTGGAATACTGCACGAGAGTCGCTCAGTAGCTCGGTATGGGCTTTTGTTGAAGTTTCGAGAACATACCTTCACCGAGAAGTCAAGCAGTATATTGCTCCCTCCAAAGTATATCTCGCGAAGAGACCATGAGGATAAAATCAGAGAGATTAGAGCCCACACAGAGGCATACCGACAATCCTTCTTTCCACGAACAATACGAGACTGGAATAGAAGGGAGAACCGATAGAGGTACTCAAGATACCCTCCGCCACACACCGTGAGGTGGCTTGCGGAGTATGGATGTAGATGTAGTAGATGTAGATGTAGATGCGAAAAGGTTTCCGACGCAATCATGGCCGCACGACGGAAATTAACAGACTTTGAACGCGGAGTGGTAGTTGGAGCTAGACGCATAGGACATTCTATTGCTAAATCGTTGGGGAATTCAATATTACGTGATCCACAGTGTCTAGAGTGTGCCGAGAATAACTGATTTCAGGCATTCCTCACACCACTGACAGCACAGTTCTAACATTCTGCGTGGTGTCTGTTTGTTCTAAGTCGTGTCTCCCTACCACTTTCGCGCAACGACGCTCTCAGCGTGTTTTTTAGGGAATTGACTAGTTTGAACCTGGGACCTGTTGCTGGTAAGGAGACGCCTGACCACACATGACATGTAGAGTTCAGAAGAGTTCAGTGAGACTAGCGATGATATAACAATGATTTCAGCGTCAGCTCCACTGCACTCCCTGTAAAAGAATCTCAATACTAAATTTAGTGGAAGGCGTTCAAGGCTTTCCTATTTTTAGTTAGCTGGTAAAATAACGTCGAAAAAGCAGTTAAGTTTACCATTGGAATTTTCATTCTACTCACAAAACATTGTTTATAAATTGCACTATTGATAAAAGGAAATATTTTAATACAGGATGATAAAAACCAATTGCGTTCAACAAAAATGTGAACGAATATTCCCTGAATGGGTTTCCAAGTTATCTAATGGATCTAAGGATGACCTATGCCACATCACATCTATAATCTAGATTTAAGTTAAGTTTCATAAAAGAGAAAACTATCAAATGGTCTACAGTGACCCTCAATTATCTTTAATTACTCATTTAACTTGTCGTAAATTACAGTGGCTGATGTGGATTCTCAATAATTATATAACAGAAAAATCATTGCGTTTCAGATTTTAACTTCAAGTAGCAAATGTGAATACCACGAAGTTTAATTGACGACCGACACTAGTATTACGTAAAAAGGGGGTGTAACAGATGAGACTTCTGCAGTTCTGAGTGAAGGCTTATGCGCTCTCATGCGGCATCGCGTGCGTTCATTACCTTGTCGTCGGTTAGGCAGCGTCAGGGAGCGGCGGGCGGTGCAGCTCCATACACCTCGCCGTCTCGGAAGTAACTCTCTCTAACTTCTCCTCACTACAATTTACCGAAGTTGGTTTAAGAAAACGGTATCTGGCTGTGTTTTCAACTGACCAATCAGCGTCTCAATGTTAACCTTAAGCTCTGCCTACAAAAATTCTGTCTATCCAATGAGAAACGTTATACTTTTCATGGTGGGACAATGTTTTTAATGTTTGCTATGTAACAGACACGTGTATAGTCTCACGCTAAAACTTGCAGCTGGTGTGGCCCTTTTAGTGTTATCGTAAGATCTACACTGTTCTTCTGGAGGGCTCTATCTTTTAACATGGGCTGGGGATGGACCTCTTGGCGGTCGACCGGCGATGTGGGTGTCCCATTGTCCCACTCTTAATGTAGGGCCTTCTAGCCTACACGGCTCTCCTCTCGGCCTGTGTTCACGTTTCTCCCCTCGGAACTGCGTCTGTTTCACGGTGGGAAGGTATGACATGCATTTAGGCGTTCTTGTGTTAGTCTGTGGTATTCCATTTGCTCACTCGTTGATCATATTACTTTGGTTAATTTAATGTCAGTATCTATTCGGAGCTATGTGACATACTGCCGGATTTGCTGTCATGTCAGGGTTTTCATGGAAAGTGTTGGATTTGCCTTCACATAACGACCGAGAGCAGCGTCGTCTGTGTAAAGTTGTCAGACGGGCAACTCTGTGTAAAATAACCGCAGAAGTCACTGTGGAACGTACGACGATCGTATCCGTTAGGACAGTGCGGCGAAATTTGGCGTTAAATGGCTACGACAGCAGACGACTGTCCCGGGTGCCTTTGCTAACAGCACGACATCGCCTGCGGCACCTCTCCTGGGCTTCGGACTACACTCCTGGAAATGGAAAAAAGAACACATTGACACCGGTGTGTCAGACCCACCATACTTGCTCCGGACACTGCGAGAGGGCTGTACAAGCAATGATCACACGCACGGCACAGCGGACACACCAGGAACCGCGGTGTTGGCCGTCGAATGGCGCTAGCTGCGCAGCATTTGTGCACCGCCGCCGTCAGTGTCAGCCAGTTTGCCGTGGCATACGGAGCTCCATCGCAGTCTTTAACACTGGTAGCATGCCGCGACAGCGTGGATGTGAACCGTATGTGCAGTTGACGGACTTTGAGCGAGGGCGTATAGAGGGCATGCGGGAGGCCGAGTGGACGTACCGCCGAATTGCTCAACACGTGGGGCGTGAGGTCTCCACAGTACATCGATGTTGTCGCCAGTGGTCGGCGGAAGGTGCACATGCCCGTCGACCTGGGACCGGACCGCAGCGACGCACGGATGCACGCCAAGACCGTAGGATCCTACGCAGTGCCGTAGGGGACCGCACCGCCACTTCCCAGCAAATTAGGGACACTGTTGCTCCTGGGGTATCGGCGAGGACCATTCGCAACCGTCTCCATGAAGCTGGGCTACGGTCCCGCACACCGTTAGGCCGTCTTCCGCTCACGCCCCAACATCGTGCAGCCCGCCTCCAGTGGCGTCGCGACAGGCGTGAATGGAGGGACGAATGGAGACGTGTCGTCTTCAGCGATCGCTTCTGCCTTGGTGCCAATGATGGTCGTATGCGTGTTTGGCGCCGTGCAGGTGAGCGCCACAATCAGGACTGCATACGACCGAGGCACACAGGGCCAACACCCGGCATCATGGTGTGGGGAGCGATCTCCTACACTGGCCGTACACCACTGGTGATCGTCGAGGGGACACTGAACAGTGCACGGTACATCCAAACCGTCATCGAACCCATCGTTCTACCATTCCTAGACCGGCAAGGGAACTTGCTGTTCCAACAGGACAATGCACGTCCGCATGTATCCCGTGCCACGCAACGTGCTCTAGAAGGTGTAAGTCAACTACCCTGGCCAGCAAGATCTCCGGATCTGTCCCCCATTGAGCATGTTTGGGACTGGATGAAGCGTCGTCTCACGCGGTCTGCACGTCCAGCACGAACGCTGGTCCAACTGAGGCGCCAGGTGGAAATGGCATGGCAAGCCGTTCCACAGGACTACATCCAGCATCTCTACGATCGTCTCCATGGGAGAATAGCAGCCTGCATTGCTGCGAAAGGTGTATATACACTGTACTAGTGCCGACATTGTGCATGCTCTGTTGCCTGTGTCTATGTGCCTGTGGTTCTGTCAGTGTGATCATGTGATGTATCTGACCCCAGGAATGTGTCAATAAAGTTTCCCTTTCCTGGGACAATGAATTCACGGTGTTCTTATTTCAATTTCCAGGAGTGTATATCGATTAATCCCTAGAAACTGGAAAACAGTGGCCTGGTCAGATTGCCGATTTCAGTTGGTAAGAGCTGATGGCAGGCTTCAAGTGTGACAAGGCCCCACGAAGACATGTATCCAACTTATGAACGCGACACTGTGCAAGTCCATGGTAGCTCCATAACGGCGTGGGCAGTGTTTTCAAGAATGGACTGGGTCCTCTGGATGTTGGGCTACTTGAAAGACCATTTGCTGCCATTGATGGACGTCATGTTCCTTAATAACGATGGAATTTTTATGGATGACAATGCACCATCTCTCGCAATAATTGTCGAAGGCTTTTTCCAGGTCGACAAATCCTATGAATGTCTCTTGATTTTTCTTTGGTCTCGCTTCCATTATCAACCGCAATGGCAGAATTGCCTCTCTGGTGCCTTTACCTTTCCTAAAGCCAAACTGATCGTTATCTAACACATCCTCAATTTTCCTTTCCATTCTTCTGTATATTATTCTTGTAACTTTGATGCATGAGCTGTTAAGCTGATTGTGCTATAATTCTCGCACTTGTATGGAAGCGAACCTTGGATTACAAACAGTTCAGACTAGGTGAGAGTCGAATTTTTTGAACTTTGGTGCTGCAGAAGAATATTAAGTATTAGGTAGGTAGATCGAATAACTAAAGACGAGGTGCTGAATCGAATTTGGAGAAAAGGGGAATTTATCGCACAGCTTGATCAAAAGAAGGTGTCAATTGAGAGGACTCATTCCGAGGCGTAAGGAATGGACAATTTGATAATGGAGTAAAGTGTGGTGGTGAGAATTGTCGAGGGAGGCCAAGGCTGCACTACACTAAACAGGTTCAAATGGTTATAGCTTGTAGTAGTTATGAAGAGATGAAGAGGGTTGTACGGGGTAGTGTGGAGACTTGTGTATAATCAGTCCTTGGACTGAAGAGCACAACAGTAAGAAAAACAATTTGCAACCCAATATGAAACAACAACTTTCTGGGGTTTATCATTTCTGCCACCGGTTTTCATTTTGTTGCTGGCACAGTGCTGGTCGTTAGAGCTCTGTCGAGGGAAACGTCTAAATATACACTCCTGGAAATGGAAAAAAGAACACATTGACACCGGTGTGTCAGACCCACCATACTTGCTCCGGACACTGCGAGAGGGCTGTACAAGCAATGATCACACGCACGGCACAGCGGACACACCAGGAACCGCGGTGTTGGCCGTCGAATGGCGCTAGCTGCGCAGCATTTGTGCACCGCCGCCGTCAGTGTCAGCCAGTTTGCCGTGGCATACGGAGCTCCATCGCAGTCTTTAACACTGGTAGCATGCCGCGACAGCGTGGACGTGAACCGTATGTGCAGTTGACGGACTTTGAGCGAGGGCGTATAGTGGGCATGCGGGAGGCCGGGTGGACGTACCGCCGAATTGCTCAACACGTGGGGCGTGAGGTCTCCACAGTACATCGATGTTGTCGCCAGTGGTCGGCGGAAGGTGCACATGCCCGTCGACCTGGGACCGGACCGCAGCGACGCACGGATGCACGCCAAGACCGTAGGATCCTACGCAGTGCCGTAGGGGACCGCACCGCCACTTCCCAGCAAATTAGGGACACTGTTGCTCCTGGGGTATCGGCGAGGACCATTCGCAACCGTCTCCATGAAGCTGGGCTACGGTCCCGCACACCGTTAGGCCGTCTTCCGCTCACGCCCCAACATCGTGCAGCCCGCCTCCAGTGGTGTCGCGACAGGCGTGAATGGAGGGACGAATGGAGACGTGTCGTCTTCAGCGATCGCTTCTGCCTTGGTGCCAATGATGGTCGTATGCGTGTTTGGCGCCGTGCAGGTGAGCGCCACAATCAGGACTGCATACGACCGAGGCACACAGGGCCAACACCCGGCATCATGGTGTGGGGAGCGATCTCCTACACTGGCCGTACACCACTGGTGATCGTCGAGGGGACACTGAACAGTGCACGGTACATCCAAACCGTCATCGAACCCATCGTTCTACCATTCCTAGACCGGCAAGGGAACTTGCTGTTCCAACAGGACAATGCACGTCCGCATGTATCCCGTGCCACGCAACGTGCTCTAGAAGGTGTAAGTCAACTACCCTGGCCAGCAAGATCTCCGGATCTGTCCCCCATTGAGCATGTTTGGGACTGGATGAAGCGTCGTCTCACGCGGTCTGCACGTCCAGCACGAACGCTGGTCCAACTGAGGCGCCAGGTGGAAATGGCATGGCAAGCCGTTCCACAGGACTACATCCAGCATCTCTACGATCGTCTCCATGGGAGAATAGCAGCCTGCATTGCTGCGAAAGGTGTATATACACTGTACTAGTGCCGACATTGTGCATGCTCTGTTGCCTGTGTCTATGTGCCTGTGGTTCTGTCAGTGTGATCATGTGATGTATCTGACCCCAGGAATGTGTCAATAAAGTTTCCCTTTCCTGGGACAATGAATTCACGGTGTTCTTATTTCAATTTCCAGGAGTGTATATCGATTAATCCCTAGAAACTGGAAAACAGTGGCCTGGTCAGATTGCCGATTTCAGTTGGTAAGAGCTGATGGCAGGCTTCAAGTGTGACAAGGCCCCACGAAGACATGTATCCAACTTATGAACGCGACACTGTGCAAGTCCATGGTAGCTCCATAACGGCGTGGGCAGTGTTTTCAAGAATGGACTGGGTCCTCTGGATGTTGGGCTACTTGAAAGACCATTTGCTGCCATTGATGGACGTCATGTTCCTTAATAACGATGGAATTTTTATGGATGACAATGCACCATCTCTCGCAATAATTGTCGAAGGCTTTTTCCAGGTCGACAAATCCTATGAATGTCTCTTGATTTTTCTTTGGTCTCGCTTCCATTATCAACCGCAATGGCAGAATTGCCTCTCTGGTGCCTTTACCTTTCCTAAAGCCAAACTGATCGTTATCTAACACATCCTCAATTTTCCTTTCCATTCTTCTGTATATTATTCTTGTAACTTTGATGCATGAGCTGTTAAGCTGATTGTGCTATAATTCTCGCACTTGTATGGAAGCGAACCTTGGATTACAAACAGTTCAGACTAGGTGAGAGTCGAATTTTTTGAACTTTGGTGCTGCAGAAGAATATTAAGTATTAGGTAGGTAGATCGAATAACTAAAGACGAGGTGCTGAATCGAATTTGGAGAAAAGGGGAATTTATCGCACAGCTTGATCAAAAGAAGGTGTCAATTGAGAGGACTCATTCCGAGGCGTAAGGAATGGACAATTTGATAATGGAGTAAAGTGTGGTGGTGAGAATTGTCGAGGGAGGCCAAGGCTGCACTACACTAAACAGGTTCAAATGGTTATAGCTTGTAGTAGTTATGAAGAGATGAAGAGGGTTGTACGGGGTAGTGTGGAGACTTCTGTATAATCAGTCCTTGGACTGAAGAGCACAACAGTAAGAAAAACAATTTGCAACCCAATATGAAACAACAACTTTCTGGGGTTTATCATTTCTGCCACCGGTTTTCATTTTGTTGCTGGCACAGTGCTGGTCGTTAGAGCTCTGTCGAGGGAAACGTCTAAATATACACTCCTGGAAATGGAAAAAAGAACACATTGACACCGGTGTGTCAGACCCACCATACTTGCTCCGGACACTGCGAGAGGGCTGTACAAGCAATGATCACACGCACGGCACAGCGGACACACCAGGAACCGCGGTGTTGGCCGTCGAATGGCGCTAGCTGCGCAGCATTTGTGCACCGCCGCCGTCAGTGTCAGCCAGTTTGCCGTGGCATACGGAGCTCCATCGCAGTCTTTAACACTGGTAGCATGCCGCGACAGCGTGGACGTGAACCGTATGTGCAGTTGACGGACTTTGAGCGAGGGCGTATAGTGGGCATGCGGGAGGCCGGGTGGACGTACCGCCGAATTGCTCAACACGTGGGGCGTGAGGTCTCCACAGTACATCGATGTTGTCGCCAGTGGTCGGTGGAAGGTGCACATGCCCGTCGACCTGGGACCGGACCGCAGCGACGCACGGATGCACGCCAAGACCGTAGGATCCTACGCAGTGCCGTAGGGGACCGCACCGCCACTTCCCAGCAAATTAGGGACACTGTTGCTCCTGGGGTATTGGCGAGGACCATTCGCAACCGTCTCCATGAAGCTGGGCTACGGTCCCGCACACCGTTAGGCCGTCTTCCGCTCACGCCCCAACATCGTGCAGCCCGCCTCCAGTGGTGTCGCGACAGGCGTGAATGGAGGGACGAATGGAGACGTGTCGTCTTCAGCGATGAGAGTCGCTTCTGCCTTGGTGTCAATGATGGTCGTATGCGTGTTTGGCGCCGTGCAGGTGAGCGCCACAATCAGGACTGCATACGACCGAGGCACACAGGGCCAACACCCGGCATCATGGTGTGGGGAGCGATCTCCTACACTGGCCGTACACCACTGGTGATCGTCGAGGGGACACTGAATAGTGCACGGTACATCCAAACCGTCATCGAACCCATCGTTCTACCATTCCTAGACCGGCAAGGAAACTTGCTGTTCCAACAGGACAATGCACGTCCGCATGTATCCCGTGCCACTCAACGTGCTCTAGAAGGTGTAAGTCAACTACCCTGGCCAGCAAGATCTCCGGATCTGTCCCCCATTGAGCATGTTTGGGACTGGATGAAGCATCGTCTCACGCGGTCTGCACGTCCAGCACGAACGCTGGCCCAACTGAGGCGCCAGGTGGAAATGGCATGGCAAGCCGTTCCACAGGACTACATCCAGCATCTCTACGATCGTCTCCATGGGAGAATAGCAGCCTGCATTGCTGCGAAAGGTGGATATACACTGTACTAGTGCCGACATTGTGCATGCTCTGTTGCCTGTCTCTATGTGCCTGTGGTTCTGTCAGTGTGATCATGTGATGTATCTGACCCCAGGAATGTGTCAATAAAGTTTCCCCTTCCTGGGACAATGAATTCACGATGTTCTTATTTCAATTTCCAGGAGTGTATGGTTTGGAAATAGTGCTCCAATAGCGTCTGTCTCCACGCAATCTGGACTGCTCGGGATGCACGCTTTAAAGTGGTTCAGTACACAGATCGAACGTCTCTACGATGATGATAGTGTTGGTGCTGGTGATGATTCTATTTGTCAGTAGAAATATGAGATCTGTTGACACATGACCAGCACGAAATGAGAAAATTTCGTTCTTGTCGAACACAACTGACTCCTCATAAGCAGGAAGTAATGACTGCTGGAATCTCAAGTTGTTTTAGTATTTCCAGAAGGCTTCTGAAACCGTCCCCTACAAACGTCTTCTGTCAAACTAAATGCCTACGGAGTTCAGTCTCAACTGTGCGACCGAATTCATAATTTGCTGGCAAAAAGGCCACAGTTCGTAGTAACTGACGGGAAGTCG
The DNA here is from genome assembly GCF_023864275.1 of Schistocerca cancellata. Lineage (NCBI taxonomy): Eukaryota > Metazoa > Arthropoda > Insecta > Orthoptera > Acrididae > Schistocerca > Schistocerca cancellata. The sequence goes on along the minus strand of NC_064635.1, from coordinate 52,454,645 downwards.
TCTAAAGAAAAGTGATGTCTGGGTTTCCCCCTGGGAGCGCCATAGACCGTCCGCTAATTTATATAAACGATTGAGGAAACAATCTGAGAAGATCTCTTAGATATTTTACAGATAATGCTCTCTTTTACCGTCTCGTGAAGTCCTCAGAAGATCAAAACAAATTACAAAATAATTTAGACAAATACACAAATCAAAAAAAGATTTGCGTCACCCCGGTTCCCAGAACTCCTGAAGACAGACGTTGGCTGTGGGTATTGTATCACAGTCCCTTTGACTGTTCAGAGATGTCATTAAACCCGCCCAAGCCGGCCGAAGTGGCCGTGCGGTTCTGGGCACTGCAGTCTGGAACCGCGAGACCGCTACGGTCGCAGGTTCGAATCCTGCCTCGGGCATGGATGTGTGTGATGTCCTTAGGTTAGTTAGGTTTAACTAGTTCTAAGTTCTAGGGGACTAATGACCTCAGAAGTTGAGTCCCATAGTGCTCAGAGCCATTTGAACCATTTGAACCAAACCCGCCCAAACATGTAAACAACCATGCATGAGCAGCACCTATTAGGCAGAGGGGTCCGACAGCAGATCAGTTCCAGGAGGTACACGGCTCGTGTTGTCTGTAGTTCAACCATGCCTAGACGATCAATACCGCGGTTCGATCGCATCCGCATTGTTACTTTGTGCCAGGAAGGACTCGCAAGAAGGGAAATGATCACGCGTCTCGGAGTGAACCAAAGCGATGTTGTTCGGACCTGGAGGAGATACAGAGAGACACGAACTGTCGATGACATGCCTCGCTCAGGTCGCCCAACTGCTACTGCTGCAGTGAGTGACCGCTACCTACGGATTATGGCTCGGAGGAACCCTGACAGCAACGCCGCCATGTTGAATAATGATTTTCCTGCAACCACAGAACGTCGTGTTACGACTCAAACTGTGCGCAGTAGGCTGCATGATGCGCAATTTCACTGCTGACGCCCATGGCGAGGTCCATCTTTGCAACCACACCGTGCAGCGCGGTACAGATGGACAGATGGGACCAGCAACATGCGAATGGACCGCTCAGGATTGGCATCAAGTTCTCTTCACCGATGAGTGTCACATATGCCTTCAGCCAGCCAATCTCCAGAGACGTGTTTCGAGGCAACCAGGTCAGGCAGCAAGGTGGAGGTTCCCTGCTGTTTTGGTGTGGCATTATGTGGGGCCGACGTACCCCGCTGGTGGTCATGGAAGGCGCCGTAACGGCTGTACGATACGTGAATTCCATACTCCGACCGATAGTGCAACCATATCGGCAGCATATTGGCAAGGCATTCGTGTTAATGGACGACAATTCGCGCTCCCATTGTGCACATCTTGTGAATGACTTCCTTCAGAATACCGACGTCGCTCGAGTAGAGTGGTCAGCATGTTCTCCAGACATGAACCCTATCGAAGATGCCTGGGGCAGATTGGAAACGGCTGTTTATGGACGACGTGACCCACCACCACTCTGAGTGGCCTACACCGACTCGCCATTGAGGAGTGGGACAATCTGGACTAACAGTGCCTTGATGAACTTGTGGATAGTATGCCACGACCAATACAGGCAGGCATGAACGCAAGAGGACGTGCTACTGGGTATTAGAGCTACCGGTGTGTACAGCAATCTGGACCACCACCTCTGAGGGTCTCGCTATATGGTGGTACAAAATGCAATGTGTGGTTTTCATGAGCAATAAGAAGGGCGGGAGTGATGTTTATGTTGATCTCTACTCCAATTTTCTGTACAGGTTCGGGAACTCTCGGAACCGAGATGATGCTAAATTGTTTTTGATGTGTGTATTTGATTTGTACGAAAAGTAGCAGTTGGCTGTAAAAAAGGGTGATGTCATCCACATGAGTACTGAAAGGAATGCGTTAAAATTCGGTTACGCCATCAGTCACACAAGTTTTAAGGCTGTCAATTTAACTGCACACTTAGGGATTACAATTAGGAACAGCCTGAGTAGGAATCGTCACATAGAAAATATTGTGGGGAAGGAGAACCAAATGAAGCATCTTTGCGTCTTATTGATAGAACACTTACAAAATTGTACAAATCTGCTAATGACAGTACCTGCACTATGCTTGTCCGTGTTCGTAGGGAGTATTGCTGCGCCGTATGAGACCATTACGATTATTATTGAGGGATGACACCGAAAAAGTTCAAGGAAGGGCAGCTCGTTTCGTATTATCACGAAATAGTGGAGAAAGTGTCAGGGATATAATACTGGAGCTAGGGTGGCAGTTATTAACACAAAGGGTTTATTCATTACAGCGAAATGTTTTCATGAAATTTTAATCTCCAACTTTGTCCTCCGATGGAAAAATGCACTCTAAGACAAAAAAGGATGCACCACGAAGGACATTGGTAGTTGCGACGTACATACAAGGGCGAGTCAATTGAAAACCTTAAATTCGTAATAACAAATCGAAATTTCGCGCCGTTATCGTGTAAGTTGGTAAGCGTGCTACAAACAGCGTGCAGAACGGTCTGTTGGTGGCATCATAGTGCAGATGCACACATACGTTCCAGATCAGTATAAAGATGGCCGCCCCACTTGAGACTTGCACCAGGGAAGAACAGCGTTCTGTTATTCGGTTTTTGCGTAGTGAAGGTGTGAAACCTACTGAATTCTAAGTTCTAGGGGACTGATGACCTAAGATGTTAAGTCCCATGATGCTCAGAGCCAAACCTACTGAAATTCATCGAAAAATGGAGGTTCAGTACGGTGATGCATGTTCGTCTCAGCAACAAGTCTACGAAGGGAATAGGAAGTTCGCAAATGGTGTGACTTCAGTGGAAAATGCTCCTCGTCCAGGTCAGGCACAACGAGTTGTGACTCCACAGAACATTGCAGCAATTGAAGCCATAGTGAATGAAAACAGCCGAGTGACACTGAATGACATTGCAGCATGTTTACAGATTAGTCATGGGTCAGCACACAACATTGTGAAACTGGAGCACATCATGCACAAAGTGTCTGCAAGGCTGGTGCCACGGCAGCTGACTCCTGAAATGAGAGAACGACGTGTTGATGCTTGTGAAGAACATCTTCGGCACTTTGAACTAGAAGGTGATGGCTTCCTTGCAAGAATCGTTGCTGGGGACGAAATCTGGGTTCACTTCTACCAACCGTAAACGAAGAGAGCGAGCAAGAAATGGCGCCATTCCTCATCACCAAAACCAAAGAAGTTTCTAACAGAACCATCAGCAGGGAAGGTTATGCTTACTGTCTTTTGGGACGAAAAAGGCGTCATTTTGGAGCATTACATGTCTAGAGGGACCACTGTCACCAGTGCATCATACACAGATCTCCTAAAAAATCATCTGCGCTCTGCAATCAAATCAAAGTCACGTGGATTGCTGTCAGCAACATGACAATCCAAGGCCCCACACTGTCCGTATAACAGTTGCAACAATCAAAGACCTGCATTTTGAGTATCTTCCTGATCCACCATGCTCACCAGACCTTGCCCAAAGTGATTTCCATATGTTTGGACCACTCAGAGAAGCAATGGGAGGAAAGAAGTTCCGTTCTGATGAAGAGGTACGGCACGCGGTGCATGAGTGGTTGCGCGGACTACCAAAAGAATTTTTTTCTAAAGGAATTTATGCACTTTGTAAGCGCTGGAGGACTTGCATTGAGCGTGGGGGTGATTATTTTGAAAAGTGATACAGCTTTGTACCACTTCTGCACAATAAATAATATTTAAAAAAATATTTAAGGTTTTCATTTGACTCACCCTCGTATAAAGACAAAGATATGATTACAATAAAATTGGATGATTTTTTCAAAAGAAAAAGCTCCATATACTGAGCGAGTTGGTCCACCTCTGACCCTTATGCAAGCAGTTATTTGGCTGGACATCGATTGCAAGAGTTGGTGGATGTCCTCCTGAGGGATGTCGTGCCGAAATTTGTCCAATTGACGCGCTGAACCGTCAAAATCCCGAGCTGGTTGGAGGGCTCTACCCTTAATGCTTCAAACGTTCTGGATTGGAGAGAGATCTGATGACCCCGCTGGCGAAGGTAAGGTTTGGCAAGTACGAAGAAAAGATGTAGAAACGCTCGTCTTGTGCGGGCGGCTAACATACTGCTGAAATTTAAACACTGGATGCCTCACCATGAAGGGCAACAATACGGGGCGTGGAATATCGTCGACGTAGCGCTTGTAAGGGTGTTGTGGATGACAACCAAAGGGGTCCTGCTACTGAGTGAGATGATACAGCAGACCATGACCCCTGGTTGTCGGGCTGTATGGCATGTGACACTCAGTTTGGTATCCCACCGCAGTACAGTGCATCTCCAGACATCTTCGGTGGTCATTGGGGCTCATTTCGAAGTGGGACTCATCACTGAAGATAATTGTACACCAGTCAATGAGATTTCAGGCCCCGATGGCCGCTGAAGACGTATCTGGATACTCCTCAGGCAGTGTTGGGATACCAGCCTGACTTACCTGCCATACAGCCAGACAACCGGAACTGATGGTTTGGGGTGCCATTTTATTTCATAGCTGGATCCCTTCGGTTGTCAACTGCAGCATTGGTTGTAAATGGCAAGCCATCATGGACGAGCTGGTGCGTTTCTGGCGCCAGTTTCCATCGATCGTCTTTTTTATCTTTGAGTCGACTTCGATGCTTATGTGTCTTTTGCTCAGCTTTGGCTGCTCGGATTTAACGGCAGCGCGTGCGCTCTGCTGGGGAGGTGTGTCGGGATCGGCGGTGAGCGAGAGTCACGTGGGGCTGTGTACGTAGGCAGGACGGCAAGAGGACGAGTCGGGCAACGGGGGAGCGGGGCCAGCGGCTATGGCGTGTCGAGTCGTGATGGCAGATCCACCGCCCATGGTGATTTGGTTTTCCTGGAGATCGGAAAGACGAGCTCCTTCGAGTCTGTTATAAGCTACGCCGGTCGATTGAATTGGAGTCGCCGAGTTGCTTCGGTGGGTTGCTTGCGGTTTAATTGAATATGCCAGTGTACTAAAAATCCTTTGGAAACGTTTTAGTTGTTTATCACTTACCTCTACATCTACATCTACATCCATACTCCGAAAGCCACCTCACCGTGTGTGGTGGAGGGTGCCTTGAGTACCTCTATCGATTCTCCCTTCTATTCCAGTCTCGTATTATTCGTGGAAAGAAGGATTGTCGGTATGCCTCTGTGTGGGCTCTAATCTCTCTGATTTTATCCTCATGGTCTCTTCGCGAGATATACGTAGGACGGAGCAATATACTGCTTGACTTCTCGGTGAAGGTATGTTCTCGAAACTTCACCAAAAGCCCATACCGATCTACTGAGCGTCTCTCCTGCAGAGTCTTCCACTGGAGTTTATCTATCATCTCCGTAACGCTTTCGCGATTACTAAATGATCCTGTAACGAAGCGCGCTGCTCTCCGTTGGATCTTCTCTATCTCCACTATCAACCCTATCTGGTACGGATCCCACACCGGTGAGCAGTATTCAAGCAGTGGGCGAACGAGTGTACTGTAACCTACTTCCTTTGTTTTCGGATTGCATTTCCTTAGGATTCTTCCAATGAATCTCAGTCTGGCATCTGCTTTACCGACGATCAACTTTATATGATCATTCCATTTTAAATCACTCCTAATCCGTACTCATAGATAATTTATGGAATTAACTGCTTCCAGTTGCTGACCTGCTATATTGTAGCTAAATGATAAGGGATCTTTCTTTCTATGTATTCGCAGCACATTACACTTGTCTACATTGAGATTCAATTGCCATTCCCTGCACCATGCGTCAATTCGGTGCAGATCCTCCTGCATTTCAGTACAATTTTCTATTATTACAACCTCTCGATATACCACAGCATCATCCGTAAAAAGTGAACTTCCGATGTCATCTACAAGGTCATTTATGCATATTGTGAATAGCACCGGTCCTACGACACACCTGAAATCAATCTTGCTTCGGAAGACTTCTGTCCATTGAGGATGACATGCTGCGTTCTGTTATCTAGGAACTCTTCAATCCATTCACACAATTGGTCTGATAGTCCAAATGCTCTTACTTTGCATTAAACGACTCTGGTGAACTGTATCGAACGCCTTGCGGAAGTCAAGAAACACGGCATCTACCTGGGAACCCGTGTCTATTGCCCTCTGAGTCTCGTGGACGAATAGCGCGAGCTGGCTTTCACACGATCGTCTTTTTCGAAACCCATGCTGATTCCTACAGAGTAGACGTCGTGACTATCTTGACGGCAGCTGAGGAAGTGTGGCTGCGCCCAACCAACCGACATGAAGCGTGGTTAAAGACGAAGCTAGAAGTAATGAGTAAGTCCGGCTCTGGCGTTTCAAGACACGCCGAGATACGTCCTCTATTCTACATTATAGTTTAGTTGCTAGTCTGGCGTGTAAATGTGCGTCGAGATAATTCTTGTCATCTTAACTTTAGGGCATGATTTTTAGCGAACATATTAATCAAAGTTTAAGGGCTGGCACTGGCCAAGTAACTCACGGAGGCTAATTTGTTTCTATTCAGTTGTATTGCTCACCTGTTCTCCATATAAGTTTGTGTAGTTTATATTTCAGAATATTGTCTGCCGTTGGTGTGTGTTGTGTTACAGACAATTGGTAGCGGTCGACGCGAGCATACTGGGAGCAGAGAGATATTTAAGGGCCTGTCCTCTTCTTTACATCTTGGGTTATGTTGTCACTGTTGCGTGATTCCATCTTTCCGGTGGAGAATTATAGTAGCTGAAGTTCAATTGCAGTGCAAAGTTGAGTACATTTCTATGTCATTTCGTGTCTCGTGGATCTCTCGTATTGTATTGAATCCTTGGTCTGCTCGCGTCTATCGCTAATTCACACGCAATATTGAAGCAACCTCATTTTAGAGGTATTGCCATATAGTCATGTTCTAGTTGTAATCGTTCTAAGAATATTATTGATTAATCAACTGAGTAAGTAAATTTGAAGACTAGTTTGGTCAAAATTAAAGCACCTCCTTAATTGTTTGAGTAATTTGTTTATAGTTTTGTTTAGGAAAGTTGACTAGCCAAATCTTAAAAGATCTGTGTTCTTACCCTTAATCTGTTCCTCAGCTGATTGGAAGTAATGAGAGTTTCGATGGGAATTGTATGGACATTTGTATTATTTAAGTAAAGCTTTACCTGAGTGTATATACCTAGTCATATTCAAATTTCAAGTTTTATAGGTCTTGTTTCGGTTAAAGAAATTTATTTGTTGCTTGTCCAAGTGATCTGGCCTTGTAAGGCAGTCTCCTGTATTATTGTGATTTTATAATTGTAACAAAATATGTAGCAACTACAACGGATTGAAAAATTTCAAAGAAAGGCAGCACGTTTTGTATTATCACGAAATATGGGGGAGAGTGTCACAGAAATGATACAGGAGTTGGGCTGGAAATCATTGAAAGAAAGGCGTTTTTCGTTGCGACGGAATCTACTCACGAAATTCCAATCACCAACTTTCTCCTCCCAATGCACAAATATTTTGTTGACACCGACCTACATAGGGAGGAACGATCACCAAGATAAAATAAGGGAAATCAGAGCTCGTACGGTAAGATACATGTGTTCATTCTTTCCGCGCGCTATACGAGATTGGAATAATAGAGAATTGTGAAAATGGTTCGATGAACCCTCTGCCAGGCAGAGTTTCCAAGTAGATGTAGATGTACATAGGAAGAAATGACCAATCTGGTAAAACATGAGCAATGATAGTCCGGACAGAAAGATTCGGGTGTTAAGTTTTCCCCACGTGCTACTCACAAGGGAACCTCCCCATCGCACCCCCCTCAGATTTAGTTATGAGTTGGCACAGTGGATAGGCCTTGAAAAATTGAACACAGATCAGTCGAGAAAACAAGAAGAAGTTGAGTGGAACTATGAAAAAATAAGCAAAATATACAAACTGAGTAGTCCATGCGAAAGGTAAGCAACATCAAGGATACTCTGAGATCAGGAGCGCCGTGGTCCCGTGGTTAGCGTGAGCAGCTGCGGAATGAGAGGTCCTTGGTTCAAGTCTTCTCTAGAGTGAAAAGTTTAATTTTTTATTTTCAGTTTATGTGACGAACTCTTATGTTTTCATCACTTTTTTGGGAGTGATTATCACATCCGCAAGAAAACCTAAATCGGGCAAGGTAGAAGAGTCTTTTTACCCATTCGCCAAGTGTACAAGTTAGGTGGGTCGACAACATATTCCTGTCATGTTACGCACATATCGTCACCATTGTCGTACAGAATAAATGAGACGTGTTTCCCTGTAGAGGAATCGGTTGACCTATGACCTTGCGATCAAATGTTTTCGGTTCCCATTGGAGAGGCACGTCCTTTCGTCCACTAATCGCACGGTTTTGCGGTGCGGTCGCAAAACACAAAAAAATCAAATGGCTCTGAGCACTATGGGACTTAACATCTATGGTCATCAGTCCCCTAGAACTTAGAACTACTTAAACCTAATTAACCTAAGGACAGCACACAACACCCAGCCATCACGAGGCAGAGAAAATCCCTGACCCCGCCGGGAATCGAACCCGGGAACCCGGGCGTGGGAAGCGGGAACGCTACCGCACGACCACGAGATGCGGGCCGCAAAACACAGACACTAAACTTATTACAGTGAACAGTAAACTTATTACAGTGAACAGAGACGTCAATGAACGAACGGACAGATCATAACTATGCGAAAATAAAGAAAGTAAACTTTTCACTCGAGGGAAGTCTTGAACCAAGGACCTCTCCTTCCGCAGCTGCTAACGCTAACCACGGGACCACGGCGCTCCTGAGTTCACACTGTCTTTGATGTTGCCTATCTTGCACATGGACTACTTTGTTTGTATATTTTGCTTATTTTTTCATAGTTTCACACAACTTCTTCCTTTTTTCTCGATTGATCTGTGTTCAATTTTTCAAGGCCTATCCACTGTGCCAACTCATAACTAAATCTGAGGGGGGTGCGATGGGGAGGTTCCCTTGTCAGGAGTGGTACGGTCTCGAAATAGTCTGGAAGCGGTTAAGTGAAACCTCTGTCAAACGAGTGTGGGCTGCAGAGCACTCGTGCAGAAGTAGATGTGGAGTGCGGCGCCTACTCACCAGACTTGGGGAACGTCACCAGCCACACGTCGTCCGGCCTCACTGCGAAGTCCAGGATCCTGTGAACGTCCCTGGTGACCTTGGACAGCAGGACGCAGCCAGAGGGCTTGAGGCGCACGTGATCGTCGCGGTAGGGGCCTCGCAGGCTCTCGACGTACCTCCGCGCAGCTGGGGAGGTCAGCACCTCGGCTGTCGCCGACATCCTGGAGTCCACTGCTGAGCAAAAGAGGCGGCCCGTCATCCGTATATACTGTCCAGTCCAGACAGTCCTCACGAAAAGTGTCACAGAATAACACACCAAACGCACTCTCTGACAAAAAAGCGAAGCACCTAGAAGACATGGCCCGTTGTCAGTGTATCTTCATACACATACGAGGTGCATTCAAGTTCTAAGGCCTCCGATTTTTTTTCTCCGGGCTGGAAAGAGATAGAAACATGCGCATTGTTTTAAAATGAGGCCACGTTCATTGTCAATACGTCCCAGAGACGGCAACACCGTACGGCAGATGGAATTTTACCGCCAGTGGCGAAAATGAGAACTGTTTTAAATACTTAAAATGGCGACGTTTTCTTTATTTGAACAGCGTGCAATCATTCGTTTTCTGAATTTTACGTGGTGTGAAACCAATTGAAATTCATCGACAGTTGAAGGAGACATGTGGTGATGGAGTTATGGATGTGTCGAAAGTGCGTTCGTGGGTGCGACAGTTCAATGAAGGCAGAACATCGTGTGACAACAAACCGAAACAATCTCGGGCTCGCACAAGCCGGTCTGACGACATGATTGAGAAAGTGGAGAGAATTGTTTTGGGGGATCGCCGAATGACTGTTGAACAGATCGCCTCCAGAGTTGGCATTTCTGTGGGTTCTGTGCACACAATCCTGCATGACGACCTGAAAATGCGAAAAGTGTCATCCAGGTGGGTGCCATGAATGCTGACGGACGACCACACAGCTCCCCGTCTGGCATGTTGCCGAGCAAAGTTGACGCGCAAAGACAGCATGAATGGGACTTTCCTTTCGTCGGTTGTGACAATGGATGAGACGTGGATACCATTTTTCAATCCAGAAACAAAGCGCCAGTCAGCTCAGTGGAAGCACACAGATTCACCCCACCAAAAAAATTTCGGGTAACCGCCAGTGCTGAAAAAATGATGGTGTCCATGTTCTGGGGCAGCGAGGGCGTAATCCTTACCCATTGCGTTCCCAAGGGCACTACGGTAACAGGTGCATCCTACGAAAACGTTTTGAAGAACGAATTCCTTCCTGCACTGCAACAAAAACGTCTGGGAAGGGCTGCGCGTGTGCTGTTTCACCAAAACAACGAACCCGCACATCGAGCTAACGATAAGCAACAGTTTCTTCGTGATAACAACTTTGAAGTGATTCCTCATGCTCCCTACTCACCTGACCTGGCTCCTAGTGACTTTTGGCTTTTTCCAACAATGAAAGGCACTCTCCGCGGCCGCACATTCACCAGCCGTGCTGCTATTGCCTCAGCGATTTTCCAGTGGTCAATACAGACTCCTAAAGAAGCCTTCGCCGCTGCCATGGAATAATGGCGTCAGCGTTGTGAAACATGTGTACGTCTGCAGGGCGATTACGTCGAGAAGTAACGCCAGTTTCATCGATTTCGGGTGAGTAGTTAATTAGAAAAAAGAAATCGGAGGCCTTAGAACTTAAATGCACCTCGTACAATCAGCAGATATGTAAATCAATTATTCAAAAACAGACTTAATCGCATTTATTATTATTATACCGCCAACTGGTTTCAATCCAACGTAGGAGTCATCTTCTAGGCGTTTACACCATTGGTCGACTGCTGGTGGTGTCACTCCTGTCTACATAACGACAGGAAACTATGTAGACAGGAGTAACACCACCAGCAGTCGACCAGTGGTGTAAACGGCCAGAAGATGGCCCCTATGTCGGGATGAAACCGGTTGGCGGTATAGTAATAATAAATGCGATTGAGACTGTTTTTGAATAATTGGGGAGCAAGGAAGGTGCCTCCACGTGTGCATATTGCTTACATGCTACATAGAAGAAAGTAAAATTATATTGATTGGCGACTCCATGGAGTGTCCTGTGCACCACGACCAGATAATGGATATACTTGGAAGGAGTGACAGCATTGGTCGTATTTTTTGTTTTATTAACCGCAAAATCGATTTTCGGTCACTTAGTGACCATCCTCAGTGCTGTAATATACAATTTAAATTGGTAGGCACTGGTGTCAACAAGCCTACCAATTTAAATTGTATATTACAGCACTGAGGATGGTCACTAAGTGACCGAAAATCGATTTTGCGTTTAATAAAACAGAAAAATACGACCAATGCTGTCTCTCCTTCCAAGAAAGTAAAATGCCGACGCTCCCCGGAAACGTTGCCCAATCGGACAACGGCCAAACCTTCCACCACCAGAAACCAATGCAATCAAAAGCCAAAAACAAAAACAGGCCCTCTTCAGGGCCAACCCTGACGATCGTCAGCCTAAACGTCGAGGGAATCACCAAGAATAAAGAGGATGTAATATCGCAACTATGCCAATCAGAAAAGTGGGATGTACTGTGCCTGCAGAAACGCATAGAGATGAAACAGCAAACAGACCCAATACAAAAAGGAATGCACTTGGCAGTAGAAGCACCTCACAGAAGGTATGGGAGCGCAATCTTTTACCAGACCCGAGATGCTGCTCTCTTCCACGAGTAAGACAACCACCAACAACATTGAAGTGTTAGCCATAGAGAGTGGATCATTTACAATATGCTCCATATATAAACCCCCCAGCCAGAACTTACACATTTCATCGCCAGAAAGCTTCAACAACCACACTTCATTGTGAGCGACTTTAACAGCCACAGCACCACCTGGGGCTACGACGAGACAGACGCCAATGGTCAGCTGCTAGAACAATGGGCTGAGACAAATAACCTCTCACTTCTCCAAGACCCCAAGCTCCCCTGCTCCTTCAACAGCAAAATTTGGAAGCGAGGTTACAATCCCAATATTCGCTTCGTCAGCCAGAGCATCTACAACACCTGCTGCAAAAGAGTATAGGATGCAATCCCAAAGACACAACATCGACTTATTGGAATCCAAGTCTACCCAACAATCAAAACAACCAAAATACCTTTCCGTAGGAGATTCAACTTAAAAAGGCCATGTGGTCAGAATATTCCCAAGCACTGGATGAGGAATTAGCCAGTCTGACCCAACACCAAATAATTATCTTATCTTTGTTGAGACTTTGCGAAAGGTATCTAGTCGCTATACTCCTAGGGGCTGCAGACAACACTATATCCCAGGGCTCTCAAATGCCTCAAAGGACATCCTGGAGAAGTATCAAGTATTGTTCGTGGAAGACCCATTCAGCGACGAAAGCATCATCTGCGGCACAGCTTTAATGTCAGCCCTCAGCGAGGCACGCGAGAAGAAGTGGATAGCAACCCTAGAAAGAATGGATATGTAGCAAAATAGCCTGGAACCTGATTAAGAAACTGGATGGTGACCCAAGACTAAGCAAGGCCCCGACCAACGTAACTCCAAACCAGGTGGCCAACCAACTCCTTCTAAACGGCATGTTCAACTCCAAACGTCAGAAAATTAAAATCACACGCCTGCTGCCAACGGAAAACACCAACTTCCAGAAACCATTTACCATGAGAGAGTTGAACAATGGCATAAATACCATGAAGAATGGGAAAGCCCCTGGGTTTGATGATATTTGCGTGGAACAGATTAAAAACTTTGGCCTTGGCGCCAGGGACTGGATACTTGGATTTTTTAACGTGTGCCGTGAAACCTTTCAAATCCCGAAACTGTGGAGGAAGTCAAAAATGGTGGCTCTCCTTAAACCTGGGAAGGACCCAGAGTCTCCGAAGAGCTATCGACCCATAACCCTTCTCTGCCACCTGTTTAAGCTCTATGAAAGATTGATCCTCAACAGAATAGAGAAGATCGTTGACTCGAAGCTAATTCCACACCAAGCAGGTTTTAGACCTGGGAAGTCCTGTACCAGTCAAATTCTGGCATTGACGGAACATATCGAGGATGGATTTGAGAATAAACTAATCACCGGGCTGGCACTAGTCGACAGTGCTGCCTATGATACAGTAGATCACCGGACACTACCGCATAAAACCTACGAGACCCTGAAAGACTACCACCTAGTCAAGATAATCGAATCCCTGCTCCAAAATAGACAGTTCTTCGTAATGCTTGAAGGGGAAAAAGAGTCGATGGTGGAATCAGAAAAATGGGCTCGCCCAAGGGAGCGTGCTGGCGCCAATCCTATTCAACATAAATACAAATGACCAACCAACTCCAGACAAAACCAAAACTTTTGTATATGCAGACGACCTGGCAATAACAGTTCAAGGCAACATGTTTGAAGCCATCGAGGAGAAACTGGAAACCGCCCTTTCTACAATGTCAACCTACTACAAAAAGAATTCTCTAAAACCCAATCCCTCCAAAACTCAAGTGAGTGCATTCCATCTGAACTCGAGGCAGGCAAAGTACAGGACCATGTTACCTGGGATGGGACATTACTATAACACACACATACTCCCACCTACCTTGGCGTCGTGCTGGACAGAACATTGACATACAAATATCATTGCGAAAAAACACGCAAAAAAGTAGAAGCACGAAATTCCCTAATAAGAAACCTGTCCAATAGCAAATAGGGTGCCAAACCTACCGTGGTCAGAACTTCAGCCCAAGCTCTGTGCTTCTCAACTGCCGAATATGCCTGCCCGGTATGGTGCAGATCCGCCCACGCAAAAAAGGTAGATATTAGCTTGAATTAAACATGCAGGATAGTGACAGGCTGCATGAAACCAGCCCCCATAGAAAATCTTCACAGGACCGCAGGTTTCACAAACCCTGACTCACGTAGGAAAGCCCATGAACATACCGAGAAGCTAAAACAAACCTTTGATGCCCGTCACTCAATATTTGGCCTAGAGTGTGGCCACAGCAGACTCAAATCCAGACGCCAAGTTGCGCCTTAGATGAGCCCCCCCATCTACTATCCACTACGAGAGGGCCCACCAAGCGGCGTTTCTGGTGATTGGAAAACCTGGAGAATGCTTAACAGCATCAGAACTGAGGTGGCTCCTGTGAAATCTAATCTGATCAAATGGGGTTTGTTGGACGAAAAGACAAATGCGACTACGGCACTCGACAGGACATGGAACATCTACAATGCCCTGCCTGCCCCCACAGATGCACCCTCGACGATCTATGGCTGGCTAAAGAAGAAGCATTGGACATTGCCCAATACTGGGCAAACAAATTGTAGTTTCCAGACACGAAAAAGTAAAGTAAGTTTGAATAATTGATTAATCATACTAATCGCCGCTTCATCTCCACAACCATGTTGTCCAAAAAGGTATGTAAACGATTAAGAAATAAGCAAAGATCGTCCGAACAGGCCATGAAGGCCAAATGGTAGAGACGGGCTGCATGTCATCCTGAGCCCTCAGGCGTCACCAGGTGAAGATTCGGAGGGGCCCGTGGTCAGCACACCACTCTCCCGGCTGTTGTCAGTTTTCATGGCTGGTGCTGCTGCTTCTCTGTCATGCACCTCCTCAATTGGCCTCACGAGGGCTGAGTGCACTCCACTTGAGAACAGCACTCGGTAGATCCAGACAGTGACCAATCCAAGTGATAGTCAAGCCTGACAGTGCTTATCTTTGGTGATCTGACGGTTCTGGTGCTACCACTGAGACAAGGCTGTTGGTATATAATTGATTAGCGTTGCAATTTTCTGTGACAAGGTAGATCGTCAACCAGAGTGCCTCAGTTTTGTTCATGTTTAGTGTTGTCACTAGGCCTGGTAGTGTATATAAAAGCCATGAACAATGTCACTGCAAAGATCATGGATATGCTGCATACTCACATGAGAAAGCGTTGCAACACCTCACAAAGTTTTAAGGTGCCTCACGTTGGTCTCCATTTGGCCAGCTGGTTTAATCGTGGAATATCCAGATTTGAGAGGCATTTGGATGTGAAAGTGGCCTACGTTGGACTTATGGGAAAATGAGGATAGGCATACTCATAATCTGGGTTCCAGTCGACCATATCTGACTATCGGATGGAGGATGGCTATATGGTGCAAGACAGATAATGTAACCCCATCACATGTGTACATGCCATAAGAGAGCAAGTGATGGACTCGGTGAACATCCTCTACCATACTACTTGTCGGGGGGTAGTAGCAGCTGGACTAGGGAATTACTGTCCCATGGGTAGGCTGCCAGTAACACCACCACACAAACGGCTGCATTTGGAGTGGCACTGTGGCTGGAAACCATGGATTGCTGATGAATGGTGTCACATTGCGTTCAGTGGTGAACCACGGTTCTGCAGTACCCTAAGACAATCTTCGTCGGCCCCATTCTTCCCGTGTTTTGGAGAGCTGTGATGGTTCAAATGGTTCAAATGGCTCTGAGCACTATGGGGCTCAGCATCGGAGGTCATCAGTCCCCTAGAACTTATAACTACTTAAACCTAACTAAAGACATCACACACATCCATGCCCGAGGCAGGATTCGAACCTGCGACCATAGCAACAGCGCAGTTCCGGACTGAAGCGCCTAGAACCGCTCGGCCACAACGGCCTGCAGTATATATGGCATCTGTCCATCCTCGAAGGATGATATTGTAGCATAGTTGGTTCAGACTCCGCAACATCTACTATGGTTGCAAAGTCCCACTCGAGAGTGGCAGTCTCTACTGCAGTTTGGGCACTTGAAATGTGAAGGACTTCACCAGATGCCGCTCTCTCCTGCCGTCTTGCCCTCTCCCTGATGTCTTCCTGCATACGTTCGTTCTCTGCATGCTCAACCCCATTGCGCACAGTTTGCCGCCATTTGATACAATCACCAGCTGTATTTTCCCAATGACTTGGATCGATGCTGACCTCAGTCAGATCTCTCTTGCAGACATCCTTGATGCGAAGATGCGGTCGTCCTACTGGCCTCACACCCTCCCGGAGTTCTCCATACAGCACTTATTTTGGTATTCGCTCAGGACCCATGCGCCTGACATGTCCCAGCCACCTTAGACGTCGGTGGCTCAGGAGTGCATGAATGTTGCTTGTGCTTGCGAGTCGTAATACTTCGGTGTTGGGTCCTCTATCCTCACAAGGGATCTGAAGGGTCCTCCGGAGACAACGGAGATGGAAGCTGTTCAGTCGGGATTCATGTTTAGCAAGAGTTCTCCGTGTTTCACAGCTATACAAAAGGGTGCTAATAACCCAAGCATAATAACCTTGCAATTTAAAACTTTTATCAATTCTGGATTTGGAACACTGCGACTGTCTTGTTAGAGGTTTTAGGATTTACTACAACCAATCGCCGTTTTCTCTTCATTTTTTTTTATTCGTGACCTGTTTCGAATCGCCTGGCGATTCATCATCAGATGATATAATTTAGTTTGGAGTACTGTGGAGGTCGTGCATCTGTGGTAAATATAGAGACGAAAATGTGAGCACTGTATGTGGGAAGTTTGTAAGATTAATTTGATGGTATTACTCACTGTTTTTTATTCTTGTTGCAAGCACTGCTCTGAAAAACATAATGTATGCTTTCCAGTATCATTAAATATCGAGTGAAACAGGCACTTTTCCACCGATGGCGACTCCAAAAATGGTTCAAATGGCTCTCAGGCACTATGGGACTTAACATCTATGGTCATCAGTCCCCTAGAACTTAGAGCTACTTAAACTTAACTAACGTAAGGACAGCACACAACACCCAGTCATCACGAGGCAGAGAAAATCCCTGACCCCGCCGGGAATCGAACCCGGGAACCCGGGCGTGGGAAGCAAGAACGCTACCGCACGACCACGAGCTGCGGATGATGGCGACTCCCACACATTTACAAAATATAAACAAAGCAAAGAGTTTGGTTGTTCTATCCAAAGAGTTTTGTGGAGGCAGAGATTTTCTTTGCTCATTTTTCGTTTTGTGTGGCATTCGTAATAAAATACATATTTATTACATTACTTTCTTTATAAAAATTAGTATTATGTTTTTACATTGCAATTCTTTTCTCTTATGCTATTTACAAAATCTACAACAAAGTATTTAGGACAATATTTCTGGTAGTGAAGTCATGTTTGGCATGTTTCTCATTGTTCTGGTAGTGAAGTTATGTTTGACATGTTTCTCATTGTCCTAACAGTAATAACAATATTCCAAAGGGCTTACAATTTTTCTTGACAAGTGAATTCTTATGACGTTTGATTATTATTTCATAAATGAATCCGGAAATAAACATAACAAACAGCACTAGATTGCATAATTAATAATAGAAATTTTAAATGTGCCAAAGAATTTGTATCTCAAAATAATTTTAACTGTACATTCAAGACTAGTATTTATCGATTATAACATCCTAAATAAAGTAATTCCTTTTCATAAATTAACTTGAAATATAACATAGTGTGTATAAAATTATATGAGAGTTTTCAGAAAAGCAGCTGAGATAATACTGACCCATCTAAAATTCGAAAAATAATTTTGGTATCGGCAACTATTGTCCAGGAAAAGTAATGCTCGAGGAGGATGTCTCGTTACACCATTCCCTCCTAGGCATGGGAAAAACCGACTGCTTAAAACATACCTGTGTTTTAGTTCTGAATAACCGGTATTTTTCTATTTGTTTGGTCTCAGTTACAAGAGGTATTTTTATTTTTTACTAATAACCGGGGAAAATCAAAATATCAATTAGCCATAGCGGCTGTGGTAAAATTTTTCGTTTCTAAAAAAAAAAAAACTTCTTTTAAAGAAAGAGTAATTTTTTCGTGCTTCTATGGTGAACATGGATTTTCCAAACCACATCTGCGAATATTGCGTCTGTTGACTTTTCCACTAAGGTGGAACGTCGCTTCATCGCTAAAAATTACGCGCTGTAGAAATGCGTCACCTTTGCTAGCACATAACCACAAAATGCGGGACGCTTGTCTTTGTTATTGGGGTTGAGAGCTTGCACAAGTTGTAATCGGTAGGGCTTGTACAGCTAACGCCGTCTCAGAACTTCCAAGTTCTCGACTGGCTCTATAGGTAGATCTACTGGGACTGCGCACAAAACTTTCTCGAAACCGTCGGACATCATCCTCTGACACACGCGGTCGGCCTGTGCTTTTTCCTTCGCACACACTCCCAGTCTGTTTAAATTGCTTTTGAGAGCTGGTGGTTCACTACCGAATTTGGTTCTAATTTCCCGCTGCGCTGGAATTGACGACTCACTTTTCGCGAGCTTAAGAACGCAGAAAACCTTCTGCTCTACAGTCTCCATCTCACAACTGACTGTGAAAAGGAATGACGGCCCTGTTGCCGCGGAAACTCTACCGGCCGCTTTGAAAGCATCACCCGCCAAAAACTTTGAAACTTCCTCTTTTCATCAGTATAAAGTTTGTTTCTTTATGGATTTGTACTTGAATACATACGAATTTTTGTAAATGAGTGCACCATTTAGAATAACCCTGTATACCTGCACTTTTTATCGGGAATTTGGATACAATTTATTTTTTCTAACTAAACCAAAAACACTCTTAAGAAATTCAAACGAACAATTTAGATAATGGACGAAATATGCCATTTACCAGGAACAATTACATTAATATTTCAATAATTAATCCAATGACAAACATTTATTGCCCAGTCTGCTCATAAATACTGGTTCTATAATGTGTTCATCTGTTAAGTTGACTCCTTTCACAAAAAGGAAAAAAACATTCTAAGACGAAATTAATTTTTGAGAAGTCACGGAATGCCCTACAAAACTATTTTTTGTTTTAAATTAGCTAAAAAATTTTGGCACCGCTGCTATGACAAATTGATACATTGGTTTTATATCCAGTTATTAGTAAAAAAGAAATATGCCTGCTAAAACCGAGACCAAACAAATACAGAAAAATACCGGTTATTCAGAACTAAAATACCGGTATCAGTTTTAATCGGTTGGCTTTTCACATCCCCAGAGTGGCAGGGGCTACCTTGCCATGGCCTCGGTGTGGCCCTGTTAACACACGAAGAAATTCATGGGAAAGGGGCTTAATAACTCAGGCGAGACTATAAAAAGGGCCGTTTTTAACACGTCTTATAGGTTGCAATAAAAATCCTTCCAAGCAATTCACAGTCATTCAGGGAACATAAATGCAGAAGTAACTCACCTTACTGTGCAATGTAAGAGACAGGTGTCTTATCAGGACCTCTGCCGCTCCACTACAGCTTCCCGGCAGCCTCTAACCGTTTTAGCGGCGTATTTATCACCTCGGCAGTCGCATACGACATCCGGATACACCACGTGTCAGCGAGGACACAGAACGGTTTCTTCCCACGATGATACGCTCGATAAACACGTTGTGTACGACTGAATTGGCGACGGTAAGTGCCGACAACACATCAAAGTACAAGTTCTTTAGTTATCTGTAACGCATACTCATAAATAGTTCGTCACATTGAACGAGATAATGCACAGAGTATCGCAAATAACTGCATCACTCTGGCCGCGGGGCTAGTGAAATGGTTTAGGATGCAAGGAGCCTACTCTCAGTCAAAATTACACAATTTGATTTAACACCATCAATTTACATAAGGTACAGGCTATTAGACAGAGCACATTTAATTATTCAGTTAAGCAAATGGAAATCATTATCAGACCATCTACGATACATCGAAAGCTCCAATATATGAAAAAGGTGCCGCCGGCCGCTGTGACCGAGCGGTTCTAGGCGCTTCAGTTCGGAACCGCGCTGCTGCTACGGTCGCAGGTTCGAATCCTGCCTCGGGAATGGATGTGTGTGATGTCCTTAGGTTAGTTATGTTTAAGTAGTTCTAAGTTTAGGGGACTGATGAACTCAGATGTTAAGTCCCATAGTGCTTAGAGCCATTAGAACCATTTTTGAAAAAGGCGCCAATAAAGGATGTGACAGAGTTCCACCCAAACCAGTACCTAAAGCGACACTGATTATATCATCAACTTAACATCAAAATTTATTTTCAACCCCAACTACATTCTAACTTATTTACAACACCCTTTAAGACATAAAAAAATAAATGACACACCCCAAAGGAATTACCCGAATGATACGGTAATCGGTAGATTTAATGTACATGTACAGAGAAGTAAATGATTACAGTTTCAGAAAATTGGATGGCTTAGTCAAGAGAAAGTGCTTCACAAACTGAGGAAGTCAATAACGGGTTGGTCCACCTGAGTCCCTTATGCAAGTATTTAATCGCCTTGGCATTGACTGAAAGATTTGTTGGATGTTCTCCTCAGAGGTATCTTGCTAAATTTTGTCCAACTGGCACGTTAGATCGTCAAAATCCCGAGCTGGTTAGAGGTCCCTGCCCATAATGCTCCAACTACTCTCAGTTGGGGAGCTGTCTGGGAACCTACTGACCAAGGTAGGGTTTGGTAAGCACAAAGACAAGGAGTAGAAACTCTCACTGTTTGTGCACATGTAAGCCCAGGATGGCATACCATCAAGGATGACAACCAAAGGGGATCTCATATCAAAAGAAATGGCACTCCAGACCATCACTTCTGGCAGTCAGGCCGTATGGCTGGCGGAAGTCATCCAGGTCTTCTGCAGACACGTCTTTGCTGGTCATTGAGGCTCTATTCGAAGTGCGACTCACGCTGATGACAAGTCTACACCAGCCAATGAGATTCCAAGCCGAAGTCGTGTCTGGAGTCGACCCAATCAGCGTTGGGATGCCAACATGACTGTCACCCGAAAGCCAGGAATGATGATCTAGGGCACCACTTCTTTTCAGAGCAGGATACCTTTGGTTGTCATCCGTGATACCCTTAGAGCACAGTAGTACAACGATGATCTTGTACGCCCCGTTTTGTTGCCCTCCATGGCAATCCATCCTGGACTTACATTTCAGGAAAATAATGTCCGCCCGCAAATGGCGGGAGTTTCTACTGCTTATCTCCGTCCTTACCAAACCTGACTTTGGCCAGCAAGTTCGCCAGATTCTCCCCAGTCGAGAACTTTTGGAGCATTTGGTCAGTACCCTCCAACCAGCTCAGGATTTTGACGGTCTAACGCCAACGTTGGACAGAATTTGGCATGATATCCCTCAGGATGACATCCAACAACTCTCTCAATTGACGTCAAGCTGTAAGGACGGGTCTAGCGTCTCCCCCAGTCGAGAACTTTTGGAGCATTTGGTCAGTACCCTCCAACCAGCTCAGGATTTTGACGGTCTAACGCCAACGTTGGACAGAATTTGGCACGATATCCCTCAGGATGACATCCAACAACTCTCTCAATTGACGTCAAGCTGTAAGGACGGGTCTAGCGTCTCCCCCAGTCGAGAACTTTTGGAGCATTTGGTCAGTACCCTCCAACCAGCTCAGGATTTTGACGGTCTAACGCCAACGTTGGACAGAATTTGGCACGATATCCCTCAGGATGACATCCAACAACTCTCTCAATTGACGTCAAGCTGTAAGGACGGGTCTAGCGTCTCCCCCAGTCGAGAACTTTTGGAGCATTTGGTCAGTACCCTCCAACCAGCTCAGGATTTTGACGGTCTAACGCCAACGTTGGACAGAATTTGGCACGATATCCCTCAGGATGACATCCAACAACTCTATCAATTGACGTCAAGCTGTAAGGACGGGTCTAGTGTCGTGCTTGGCTATCTCAGTTGGTAGAAAGGCAAAGGTCCCGAGTTCGAGTCTCAGTCCGGCACACAGTTTTAATCTGTCAGGAAGTTTCATATCAGCGCACACTCCGCTGCAGAGTGAAAATCTCATTCTGGAAGCTGAATAATTGTTTGCATAACTGCCAGAGGTGTACCAACGTGTTTTTGACTTGCTTAATTAGTGAAACACTTCCTCCTGAATAAATCATATATTTTTTCTGAAATTGTAATCATTTGTTCGTCTGTACACGTACGTCATGTCTGCCGATTTCCATCCCATTCGGATGATTCCTTCGTGGTGCGTCTTTTCGTTTGTCTTAGAGTGTATTTAAGAGCACAATTTAGCAGCAAAATTATTTAAAGGGGCGCAACAACTTGGACCGTAAGTCGCTATTAAGAAACTACTTTACAGCCGCTAATAAAAGGATACTTTGGCTTCAAAAAAACAAGACTGGACAATATAATGTCAAAAGGTATTGAAAGACGCCCATTGATGTGTTGGTTACTGAGGGAGTCAGCACCAACAGAAACAAGGGCGCAGAGAAATTGCGATGGGCAGTGGCAGGAAATCAAAATGATCTGTACATAACACTTACAGATTAGTAGAAAATTTTATTTTTAAATAGGAAAGTAACAAAACTCTCGTTCTGAGATGACTTGATGTGCTTCCTGTTCCTCCTACATGCAATTACTTTTACACACTATTAGTATTTGCAGAACACAGGCTAAGTATCGCCTACCTATTACTCAGTACTGATGCTCTCGAAGTCTGCGACCGAACTCGGACCGACCAGCGGTGGGCGGCTGCTTAAGTCAGCGTTGACAGGGGGCGCTGAACCCTGTCTCGCTGGAGGTGTGGCACTGCCCACTCTTTCAATTGGCTCGCGGTGTCAGCGCCTTCTTGATGACGTTCCGCGGCGCTGCGCTGGTCGGTGTTTGGTCGATGCTTTGGGACTGCACACCCACAGTAAGGCAGCGCAGCATCAAAAGACCTCAATGCTAAATCAACCAACGTAATAAAAAACCTATTTTACAGGCTCCACTAATTAGGACAAACACTGTACCGTTCCATGGAATTAAACTTAGAAAAGACACAGATTAAATTACAACCCACGTCTTATGTCGACTCAGAATGTCAACGTCTGTCAGAATTTTTTTCCTAGCAGGCAGTTACGTTTGACACCTGTCGCAATCGGACGTCCCACTAGTTTTGCATGGACATAGTAAGAACAATTGAATTTTAGAGCTCTAAAACAGAAATTAATTGGCCAAGTGCGACTATCACTCGCGCTCTGAGGTTTCTGTACAAACTTAACACTGCATATAGACAGTTCTGCAATCCCTCGAATGGACACTCTACGATTTTCGCCTGTTATCGATACTGGCAAGATATTGTTCGAGAGGATTCCAAGAATTTCGAGAATGTTTTAATTTTAGGTTTAAATTTTTGGTTTAATTTCGAATTTGCTACTGTAAAAACCGAGAAAAGGGGTCATAACAGACGGACAACTGGATTACAAATGCCAAATTTTTTTCGTCTGATGCGATTACAAATTAACAATTTTCGGATTTATTTCTTTAAATGTACTGTGAAACCTTGTTCCTTGGCAAATTTCATGATTGTGGGTCATTGGGAAGTGCCGTACAGGCTTTCATCTGCATCTGCATGGATACACTGCAAATCACATTTAAGTGCCTAGCAGAGGGTTCATCGAACCACCTTCACAATAATTCATGAGTGAGTTTGCGAGTATCAAAATACGTGACATAAATGACCTTGTCTTTCGATTGCACTGAATTAAAAGCTTAAATGTCTTAGACTGTCAAGGTATCGTAGACCTCAGTACGACATAAATAAAAGCTTGCTGCGTCTCTTCGTTTATGAGAAAAAGGTTTCTTATCAGTCGGACTGACAGACAGACAGACCATGTTACAGACAGATAACAATGTGTTCCTATAAAGTTTCAGCTTTTACCGATCGACGTACAGTACCTCAAAAACAGTGTTACCACACGCACATTAACACCTTAAAAACACCCACATGTCATTTTGAAATAAGGAAACTGCTTTGCATATTTGTTGTTGTTGTGGTCTTCAGTTCAAAGACTACTTTGATGCAACTCTTCATGCTACTCTATCTTGTGCAAGCATCTACATCTATTGCAACCAACATCCCTCCGAATCTGCTTAGTGTATTCATCTCTTGGTCTCTCTCTACGATTTTTACCCTCCACGCTGCCCTCCAATACCAAATTGGTGATCCATTGATACCTCAGAATGTGTCCTACCAACCGATCTCTACTTTTGGTCAGGTTGTAACACAAATTCCTCTTCTCCCCAATTCTCTTCAGTACCTCCTCATTAGTTACGTGACCTACTCGTCTAATCTTAAGCATTCTTTTGTAGCACCACATTTCAAAAGCATCTGTTCTATTCTTGCCTAAACTATTTCTCATCCATGTATCACTTCCATGCATGGCTACACACTCCTTCAGAAACGCTTCTCTTGGCACTGCCAGTCTACATTTCATATCCTCCCTATTTCGACCGTCGTCAGTTATTTTGCTTCCCCAATATCAAAAATCGTTTACTACTTTAAGTGTCTCATTTCCTAATCTAATTCCCATGGGACCACCTGATTTAAAGCGATTACATTCCATTATCCTCGTTTTGCTTTTTTATGTTCATTTTACAGGGTGTTTCAAAAATGACCGGTATATTTGAAACGGCAATAAAAACTAAACGAGCAGCGATAGAAATACACCGTTTGTTGCAATATGCTTGGGACAACAGTACATTTTCAGGCAGACAAACTTTTGAAATAACAGTAGTTACAATTTTCAACAACAGATGGCGCTGCGGTCTGGGAAACTCTATAGTACGATATTTTCCACATATCCACCATGCGTAACAATAATATGGCGTAGTCTCTGAATGAAATTACCCGAAACCTTTGACAACGTCTCTGGCGGAATGGCTTCACATGCAGATGAGATGTACTGCTTCAGCTGTTCAATTGTTTCTGGATTCTGGCGGTATACCTGGTCTTTCAAGTGCCCCCACAGAAAGAAGTCACAGGGGTTCATGTCTGGCGAATAGGGAGGCCAATCCACGCCGCCTCCTGTATGTTTCGGATAGCCCAAAGCAATCACACGATCATCGAAATATTCATTCAGGAAATTAAAGACGTCGGCCGTGCGATGTGGCCAGGCACCATCTTGCATAAACCACGAGGTGGTCGCAGTGTCGTCTAAGGCAGTTTGTACCGCCACAAATTCACGAAGAATGTCCAGATAGCGTGATGCAGTAATCGTTTCGGATCTGAAAAATGGGCCAATGATTCCTTTGGAAGAAATGGAGGCCCAGACCAGTACTTTTTGAGGATGCAGGGATGATGGGACTGCAACATGGGGCTTTTCGGTTCCCCATATGCGCCAGTTCTGTTTATTGACGAAGCCGTCCAGGTAAAAATAAGCTCCGTCAGTAAACCAAATGCTGCCCACATGCATATCGCCGTCATCAATCCTGAGCACTATATCGTTAGCGAATGTCTCTCGTGCAGCAATGGTAGCGGCGCTGAGGGGTTGCCACGTTTGAATTTTGTATGGATAGAGGTGTAAACTCTGGCGCATGAGACGATACGTGGACGTTGGCGTCATTTGGACCGCAGCTGCAACACGGCGAACAGAAACCCGAGGCCGCTGTTGGATCACCTGCTGCACTAGCTGCGCGTTGCCCTCTGTGGTTGCTGTATGTGGTCGCCCTACCTTTCCAGCACGTTCATCCGTCACGTTCCCAGTCCGTTGAAATTTTTCAAACAGATCCTTTATTGTATCGGTTTTCAGTCCTTTGGTTACATTAAACCTCGGTTGAAAACTTCGTCTTGTTGCAACAACACTGTGTTCTAGGCGGTGGAATTCCAACACCAGAAAAATCCTCTGTTCTAAGGAATAAACCATGTTGTCTACAGCACACTTGCACGTTGTGAACAGCACACGCTTACAGCAGAAAGACGACGTACAGAATGGCGCACCCACAGACTGCGCTGTCTTCTATATCTTTCACATCACTTGCAGCACCATCTGTTGTTGAAAATTGTAACTACTGTAATTTCGAAAGTTTGTCCGCCTGAAAATGTACTGTTGTCCCAAGCATATTGCAACAAACGGTGTATTTCTATCGCTGCTTGTTTAGTTTTTATTGCCGTTTCAAATATACCGGTCATTTTTTAAACACCCTGTATATCCTCCTTTCAAGATACTGTCCATTCTCTTCAACTGCTCTTCCAGGTCCTTTGCTGTCTCTGACAAAATTGCACTGTCATCGGCAAACCTCGAAGTTTTTATTTCTTCTCCATGGATTTTAATTCCTACTCCAAATTTTTCTATTGTTTCCTTTACTGCATGCTGAATATATAGATTGAATAACATCGGGGATAGGATACAACCTTGTCTCATTCCCTTGCCAACCACTGCATCCCTTTCATGCCCCTCGACTCTTATAAGTACCATGTGGTTTCTCTACAAATTGTAAATAGCCCTTTTCTCCCTGTACTTTACCCCTGCCACATTTAAAATTTGGAAGAGAGTATTCCAGTCAACAGTGCCAAAAGCTTTTTCTAAGTCTACAAATGTAGAAACGTAGGTTTGCCTTTCCTTGACCTACCTTCTATGAGAGGCCGTAGGGTCAATACTGCATCGTGTGTTCCTACATTTCTCCAGAATCCAAGCTGATCTTCCCTGACGTCGGTTTCTACCAATTTTTCCATTCTTCTGTAAAGGATTACGTGTTAGTATTTTGCAGCCATGACTTATTAAACTGACAGTTCCATAATTTTCACATATCTCAGTCCCCTCTTTCTTTGGAATTGGGATCATTATATTCTTCTTGATGACTGAAGGTATTTCGCCTGTCTCATACATCTTGCTCACCAGATGGAAGTGTTTTGTCAAGGCTGGCTCTCCCATGGCTATCAGTTGCTCTAACGGAATGTTGTCTACCCCTGGGGCCTTGTTTCGACTTAAGTCTTGTAGTGCTTTGTCAAGTTCTTCTCGCAGTATCGTATCTCCCTTCGCATCTTAGACTATGTCCCCTCCCGTTTCCATGAGATTGTCCCCAAGTGTATCTCCCTTGTATAGATCCTCTAAATACTCCTTCCACGTTTCTGCTTTCCCTCCTTTGCCTAGAATTGGTTTTCCATCTGAGCTCTTGATATTCATGTAGGTGGTTCTCTTTTCTCCTAAGGTCTCTTTAATTTTCCTCTAGGATGCATATATCTTACTCTTATTGATACGTGCTTCTACAACCTTACTTTTCTCCTCTAGCCATTCCTGTTTAGCCATTTTGCACTTCCTGTCAATGTCATTTTTTAGACGTTTGTATTCCCTAGCGCATGCGTCATTTGTTGCATTTATATATTTTCTCCTTTTCTCTATTTCATTCAATACATCTTGTGTTACCCAAGGATTTTTACTATCCCTCGTCTTTTTATCTACTTGATCCTTCGCTGCCTTCACTATTTCATCTCTCAAAGCCGCCCATTCTTTCTTATTGTATACCTTTCCCCTGTTCTTATCAGTCGTTCCCTAATGCTCTCTCTGAAACTCTCTACAACCTCGAGTTCTTTCAGTTTACCCAGCTCCCATCTAATTAAATTCATGCCTTTTTGCAGTTTCTTCAGTTTTAATCTGCCGTTCATAACCAATAAATTGCAGTCAGAGTCCACATCTGCCCCTGGAAATTTCTTACAATTTGAAACCTGGTTCAGAAATCTCTGTCTCACCTTTATATAATCTACCTGAAATCTTCCGCTGTCTCCACGTATCTTCCACATACTCAACCTTCTCTCATGCTTCTTAAACCAAGTGTTAGCTATGATTATGTTATGGTCTGTGCAAAATTATACCATGCGGCTTCCTCTTTCATTCCTTTCCCCCAGTCAGTTTTCATCTACTACTTTTCCTTCTCTTCGTTTTCCTACTATCGAAATCCAGTCCGCCATGGCTATTAAATTTTCGTCTCCCTTCACTACCTGAATAATTTCTTTTACCTCATCATATATTTCCTCAATCTCCTCCTCATCTCAGAGCTAGTTGGCATATAAACTTGTACTACTGTGATGGGTGTGGGCTTCCTGTCTGTCTTGGCTACAATAATGCGTTCAGTATGCTGTTCATAGTAGCTTATCCATGTTCCTGTTTTTCTAATCATTATTAAACCTACTCCTGCATTATGCCTATTTGATATTGTATTTATAGCCATGTGTTCACCTGATTAGAAGTCCTGTTCCTCCTGCCACCGAACTTCACTAATTCCCACTATATCTAACCGTAACCGATCCATTTTCCTTTTTAAATTTTCTAACCTACCTACCCGTTTAAGGGATCTGACATTCCCCACTCCCATCTGTAGAACTCCAGTTTTGTTTCTTCTGATGATGATGTTCTCGTCATTAGTCCCTGCTCTGACCTAAGAGTGGGTGGCCATTTTGCCTCCGGAATATTTTACCCAACAGGATGCCATCATTATTTAACCATGCAGTAGAACTGCATACCCTCGGGAAAAATTACGGCTGTAGTTTCCCCTTGCTTTCAGTTGCTCGCAGTACCAGCACAGCAAGACCGTTTTGGTTAATGTCACAAGGCCAGATCAGTCAATTATCCAGGCTGTTGCCCTGTAACTACTTCAGGAACCACACGTTTGTCTAGCCTCTCAACAGATACCCCTCCATTGTGGTTGCACCTATGGTACGGCTATCTGTATCGCTGAGGCACGCAAGCCTCTCCACCAACGGAAAAGTTCCATGGATCATGAGGGGAGTCTGTGTATTTAACATCTCTGAATTGTTCAAATGAATTCAGTCATGAAAAATCAGTTACTGTACGATTCATTTGGCCGAACAGTGGATAATTAAGCAAGTGCCAGTAGCCGCTTATACCAAAGTACCGCCCAGGTGGTACAGCCGCTACAGCACATTTAAATCGTTCAAAACACACATAAGTAACGGCTGGCGCTCCCCTGGAAGTTAAGATAAAAGGAACACACAGATGACGGAGCGGCCGACTTCGCACTACCCTTTGGCACCACTCAGTTATTATGCAATACAACAGATGGGAGCTCACCATTAACTCACGTAAAGGCTGACCAAAAAAAGTGCCAGAAGGCGTGAAGAAAACGAAACGAATCTCCACGGGTTGAGAGGGTATGTGATGTAATTCCAATGATTAGAAATCGAGTTAGATTTACGAAGAACTTGATGGCATGAGCACACGTACGACTTTGACGTTACACACCCTCTGGCCTCGATGTATGCACTGAATCAGTTAGAGAGGGGATCATAAAGCTGTTGTATGCTCTCCTGAGGCAACCTGGTTCATAACTGTTGTAACTGATCTTTAATATCCTGGGTACTGGCATCGGGACAGTGTGTTCGAGTATAATGACTTTTCTGGAGACTAGAAATCTACTCTGTAGGAATCAGCATGGGTTTCGAAAAAGACGGTCATGTGAAACCCAGCTCGCGCTATTCGTCCACGAGACTCAGAGGGCCATAGACACGGGTTCACAGGTAGATGCCGTGTTTCTTGACTTCCGCAAGGCGTTCGATACAGTTCCCCACAGTCGTTTAATGAACAAAGTAAGAGCATATGGACTATCAGACCAATTGTGTGATTGGATTGAGGAGTTCCTAGATAACAGGACGCAGCATGTTATTCTCAATGGAGAGAAGTCTTCCGAAGTAAGAGTGATTTCAGGTGTGCAGCAGGGGAGTGTCATAGGACCGTTGCTATTCACAATATACATAAATGACCTGGTGGATGACATCGGAATTTCACTGAGGCTTTTTGCAGATAATGCTGTGGTGTATCGAGAGGTTGTAACAATGGAAAATTGTACTGAAATGCAGGAGGATCTGCACCGAATTGACGCATGGTGCAGGGAATGGCAATTGAATCTCAATGTAGACAAGTGTAATGTGCTGCGAATACACAGAAAGATAGATCCTTTATCATTTAGCTACAAAATAGCAGGTCAGCAACTGGAAACAGTTAATACCATAAATTATCTGGGAGTACACATTAGGAGTGATTTAAAATGGAATGATCATACAAAGTTGATCGTCGGTAAAGCAGATGCCAGACTGAGATTCATTGGAAGAATCCTAAGGAAATGCAATCCGAAAACAAAGGAAGTAGGTTACAGTACGCTTGTTCGCCCACTGCTTGAATACTGCTCAGCAGTGTGGGATCCGTACCAGATAGGGTTGATAGAAGATATAGAGAAGATCCAACGGAGAGCAGCGCGCTTCGTTACAGGATCATTTAGTAATCGCGAAAGCGTTACGGAGATGATAGATAAACTCCAGTGGAAGACTCTGCAGGAGAGACGCTCAGTAGCTCGGTACGGGCTTTTGTCAAAGTTTCGAGAACATACCTTCACCGAAGAGTCAAGCAGTATATTGCTCCCTCCTACGTATATCTCGCGAAGAGACCATGAGGATAAAATCAGAGAGATTAGAGCCCACACAGAGGCATACCGACAATCCTTCTTTCCACGAACAATACGAGACTGGAATAGAAGGGAGAACCGATAGAGGTACTCAAGGTACCCTCCGCCACACACCGTCAGGTGCCTTGCGGAGTATGGATGTAGATGTAGATGTAGATGTAGACGTCTGAAGCGATCATAACCATGTCCTACCAGCACAGATTTTGGGATCTTGCTGGATACTGGAGTACCTCAAGATAGTAGACAATTCGTAGAGACATCTACAATGTGTGGGTGAACATTGCACTGTAGAAAAATGGGAGCACAATATCATCGTATGCGAGGAAACAAATGAGGAAGCAGTACACCCATGACGTACCACTGTATCGTCAGAGTTCCCTGAGTCACTACCACCCGGTACATGACGTCATTCCCAATGGCTCCCCAGACCAGGAGTAAACACGCTCTGTCTCTCCAAAACATTGGAAAAATGTACCTCTCCCAGGTCACCACCAGACCCGCCGAAATTGATCATCCAAGGTACAGCAGAACAACGATTCGTCGCTGAAAACAATGTGACGTCATTCATTAGCAGACACTGCTTCCCAGTCACGGCACCAACTCCAGACACAGCCATTTGTGTAGTCCAGTTGCTGCTACCCTTTTAACAACTCTGCAAGATGACACAGAATCTTGCAGGCAATCTATTACTTGTTCTGGATAGACGTGCGGATGTGAAGGGGTTATGATCTTCTTCAGGCACAATACAATGATCCTACCTTGTGGTCGCCTGACGTAGTAGACTGGATGCTTGACGACAAGTATGCTTGCCCTATCGTTTCCACGCAGTCCAACATCAGGCCACTGTCACATCTGAGTGCCTCCCAAATTTTGGCACTGTACAATTACACTAGGTGACCAAATGGACACCCACAAGCTCTATCGGATGCTGATAATGATCTCTCACGCGAGTGCAGAGCATTTCCACGTCCTCCACAGTGGTCGCTCAACATCTGACCTTGCTCACGCTGCTTGTGTACCCTACCAGGAATTGTTCAAAATGTTCAAATGTGTGTGAAATCTTATGGGACTTAACTGCTAAGGTCATCAGTCCCTAAGCTTACACACTACTTAACCTACAGGGTGTTTCAAAAATGACCGGTATATTTGAAACGGCAATAAAAACTAAACGAGCAGCGATAGAAATACACCGTTTGTTGCAATATGCTTGGGACAACAGTACATTTTCAGGCAGACAAACTTTCGAAATTACAGTAGTTACAATTTTCAACAACAGATGGCGCTGCGGTCTGGGAAACTCTATAGTACGATATTTTCCACATATCCACCATGCGTAGCAATAATATGGCGTAGTCTCTGAATGAAATTACCCGAAACCTTTGACAACGTGTCTGGCGGAATGGCTTCACATGCAGATGAGATGTACTGCTTCAGCTGTTCAATTGTTTCTGGATTCTGGCGGTACACCTGGTCTTTCAAGTGTCCCCACAGAAAGAAGTCACAGGGGTTCATGTCTGGCGAATAGGGAGGCCAATCCACGCCGCCTCCTGTATGTTTCGGATAGCCCAAAGCAATCACACGATCATCGAAATATTCATTCAGGAAATTAAAGACGTCGGCCGTGCGATGTGGCCGGGCACCATCTTGCATAAACCACGAGGTGTTCGCAGTGTCGTCTAAGGCAGTTTGTACCGCCACAAATTCACGAAGAATGGCCAGATAGCGTGATGCAGTAATCGTTTCGGATCTTAAAAATGGGCCAATGATTCCTTTGGAAGAAATGGCGGCCCAGACCAGTACTTTTTGAGGATGCAGGGACGATGGGATTGCAACATGGGGCTTTTCGGTTCCCCATATGCGCCAGTTCTGTTTATTGACGAAGCCGTCCAGGTAAAAATAAGCTTCGTCAGTAAACCAAATGCTGCCCACATGCATATCGCCGTCATCAATCCTGTGCACTATATCGTTAGCGAATGTCTCTCGTGCAGCAATGGTAGCGGCGCTGAGGGGTTGCCGCGTTTGAATTTTGTACGGATAGAGGTGTAAACTCTGGCGCATGAGACGATACGTGGACGTTGGCGTCATTTGAACCGCAGCTGCAACACGGCGAACGGAAACCCGAGGCCACTGTCGGATCACCTGCTGCACTAGCTGCGCGTTGCCCTCTGTGGTTGCCGTACGCGGTTGCCCTACCTTTCCAGCACGTTCATCCGTCACGTTCCCAGTCCGTTGAAATTTTTCAAACAGATCCTTTATTGTATCGCTTTTCGGTCCTTTGGTTACATTAAACCTCCGTTGAAAATTTCGTCTTGTTGCAACAACACTGTGGCGGTGGAATTCCAACAACAGAAAAATCCTCTGTTCTAAGGAATAAACCATGTTGTCTACAGCACACTGGCACGTTGTGAACAGCACACGCTTACAGCAGAAAGACGACGTACAGAATGGCGCACCCACAGACTGCGTTGTCTTCTATATCTTTCACATCACTTGCAGCGCCATCTGTTGTTGAAAATTGTAACTACTGTAATTTCGAAAGTTTGTCCGCCTGAAAATGTACTGTTGTCCCAAGCATATTGCAACAAACGGTGTATTTCTATCGCTGCTCGTTTAGTTTTTATTGCAGTTTCAAATATACCGGTCATTTTTGAAACACCCTGTAAATAATCGTAAGGACAAACACACACACCCATTCGCGAGGGAGGACTCGAACCTCCACCTGGACCAGCCGCAGGAATGGTAGCAACACTACATTGGTTACTCATTGTGGTCCAGTCACATTAATGTGACCACTGTCTATGTTCGATGTCCGTGTGCAATAACTTTGGATGCATGGTAGCAACACTACACCCGAACAACACAAATGTGGCCGTTCTATACGGTCCAGTCACATTAATGTGACCACCACCTATGGTCGGCGTCAATGTGCAGTAACAACTCACAGAGGGGAAATGGCAGCACTTGCAGTGGAGGGTATAGAGAGTGCCGGCCACTGTGGCCGAGCGGTTCTAGTCGCTTCAGTCCGGAACCGCGCTGCTGCTACGGTCGCAGGTTCGAATCCTGCCTCGGGTATGGATGTGTATGATGTACTTAGGTTAGTTAGGTTTAAGTATTTCTAAGTCTAGGGGACTGATGACCTCAGACGTTAAGTCGCATAGTGCTTGGAGCTATCTGAGCCAATTTGTATAGAGTGTGGGTCGAGAACAAAGGAAACAGTTTAATTTTATCCATATGTTGCAGCTTCAAACGTGACTGCACTCAACACACTCGAGGTATGAGATAGATACAATAAAGAGCATTGCCATAAGCAATGACAACACAGCCAAAACAACTGACAATTTAGACAGAGAAATACACAAAAGCAAGACAACGAATGGAAACATTATGGAAGAAGAGAAAATATCCCATACCTCGGCCCCGTATCACAAAAAAATAGCTAGCCTTTTCAACAAAACAAATGTAATAGTTTCATTCTCAACTAATAATCAATTAGGAAACTTACTCATCCATAACATAAAATCAAATACGCAAATATACAACAACAGTGGAGTGTACGAAGTATCATGCCCCAGTTGTCCTGCCTGCGATATAGGGAAAACAGGCAAAAGCTTCAAAACCCGTTTTTCAGGCTCAACCACTTTGAAAAATCAGTCATTGCACAACATATGTTGGAAACGAAACTTGTCATCAACAATCTAGAAAACAATTTGGTAAGATTACATAATGAAGACAATGGTAAGATCCTAAATCTGTTAGAAGAACTGTAGGTATATCTCCACAAAATCCAAAAACCAGAATCGATGTTGCAGCGCGCGATAAGCCGAGCGGTCTAGGACGCTGCAGTCATAGACTGTGCGGCTGATCCCGGCGGAGGTTCGAGTCCTCCCTCGGGCATGGGTGTGTGTGTTTGTCCTTAGGATCATTTAGGTTACGTAGTGTGTAAGCTTAGGGACTAATGACCTTACCAGTTAAGTCCCATAAAATTTCACACACATTTGAACATTGGAACAGAATCGATGTTAAATGAACAAACAAATTTCGCAAGCCACAGTTATTTCAGTAACTTTAAGGATCTGTTCTAAAGTCATTTCCTGCATATGTCAGTTGTTTCTTGCCTATGCTAATTGTTTAATAATTATATCTTTAGCACTATGAAAAATTCATCTTTGACCACACCATGTACAAAAACATCTGTGAAGTGTTTACAAACATACGTCTGCGAATGTGCCTCTTGAATGAAGAAACATGTTTGAAAACGATGGAGGAAAGAACTGATACTGTTGCTAAAACTTTAAAAAGGCTTGGATTATTTGGTAAGTTTACAGTATTGATCTTTTCCACTATTTCTCACATATTTTCCGCGTGTGACTTAAAACGAAATTCGTAACCTAACATTATACCTTTTCGTGACAGGAATACGCATTTCATCTCACTCAAGAGAACAAATAAAGCGTTTATTAAGACGAATAACACCTGAAGATGGACTCACAGGGTCTGAAATGCATCGTGTACTGAATAAAACACGAAAAATTGTGACTCAAGGCGTTTTTTAATGCATATCTCGAGTGTAAATTGTAAGACATTTCCAGGGGCAGATGTGGACTCTGACCATAATCTATTGGTTATGAACTGCAGATTAAAACTGAAGAAACTGCAAAAAGGTGGGAATTTGAGGAGATGGGACCTGGATAAACTGAAAGAACCAGAGAGCTTCAGGGAGAGCATTAGGGAACGATTGACACGAATGGGGGAAAGAAATACAGTAGAAGAAGAATGGGTAGCTTTGAGAGATAAATAGTGAAGGTAGCAGAGGATCAAGTAGGTAAAATGACGAGGGCTAGTAGAAATCCTTGGGTAACAGAAGAGATATTGAATTTAATTGATGAAAGGAGAAAAAATAAAAATGCAGTAAATGAAGCAGGCAAAAAGGAATACAAACGTCTCAAAAATGAGATCGACAGGAAGTGCAAAATGGCTAAGCAGGGATGGCTAGAGGACAAATGTAAGGATGTAGAGGTAAGATAGATACTGCCTACAGGAAAATTAAAGAGAGCTTTGGAGAAAAGATAACCACTTGCATGAATATCAAGAGCTCAGATGGAAACCCAGTTCTAAGCAAAGAAGGGAAAGCAGAAACGTGGAAGTCTGAGGGTATTTCGCCTGTCTCATACATCTTGCTCACTAGATGGCAGAGTTTTGTTGGGCCTGGCTCTCCCAAGGCTGTCAGTAGTCCTAATGGAATGTTGTTTACTCCCAGGGCCTTGTTTCGACTCAGGTCTTTCAGTGCTCTGTCAAATTCTTCACGCAGTATCATTTCTCCTATTTTATCTTTATCTACATTCTCTACCATTTCTATAATATTGTCCTCAAGAACATCGCCCTTGTATAGACCCTCTATATACTCCTTCCACCTTTCTGCTTTCCCTTCTTTGCTTAGAACTGGGTTTCCATCTGAGCTCTTGATGTTCATACAAGTGGTTCTCTTATCTCCAAAAGTCTCTTTAATTTTCCTGTAGGCAGTATCTATCTTACCCCTAGTGAGATACGACTCTGCATCCTTACATTTGTCCTCTACCCATCCCTGCTTAGCCATTTTGCACTTCCTGTTCCTTACATTTGTCCTCTAGCCATCCCTGCTTAGCCATTTTGCACTTCCTGTCGATCTCATTTTTGAGACGTTTGTATTCCTTTTTGCCTGCTTCATTTACTGCATTTTTATATTTTCTCCTTTCATCAATTAAATTCAAAATTTCTTCTGTTACCCAAGGATTTCTACTAGCCCTCGTCTTTTTACCTACTTGATCCTCTGCTGCCTTCACTACTTCATCCCTCAAAGCTACCCATTCTTCTTCTACTGTATTTCTTTCCCCCATTCCTGACAATTGTTCCCTTATGCTCTCCCTGAAACTCTGTACAACCTCTGGTTCTTTCAGTTTATCCAGGTCCCATCTCCTTAAATTTCCCACCTTTTTGCAGTTTCTTCAGTTTTAATCTACAGGTCATAACCAATAGATTGTGGTCAGAGTCCACATCTGCCCCTGGAAATGTCTTACAATTTAAAACCTGGTTCCTAAATCTCTGCCTTACCATTATATAATCTATCTGATACCTTTTAGTGTCTCCAGGGTTCTTCCATGTATACAACCTTCTATCATGATTCTTAAACCAAGTGTTAGCTATGATTAAGTTGTGCTCTGTGCAAAATTCTACCAGGCGGCTTCCTCTTTCATTTATTAGCCCCAATCCATATTCACCTACTACGTTTCCTTCTCTCCCTTTTCCTACACTCGAATTCCAGTCACCAATGACTATTAAATTTTCGTCTCCCTTCACTGTCTGAATAATTTCTTTTATGAAGGTACACTACTGACCATTTAAATTGCTACACCAAGAAGAAATGCAGATGATAAACGGGTATTTATTGGACAAATATATTATACTACAACTGACACGTGATTACACTTTCACGCAATTTGGATGCATAGATCCTGACAAATCAGTACCCACAACAACCACCTCTGGCCGTAATAACGGCCTTGATACACCTGGGCATTGAGTCAAACAGAGCTTCGATGGCGTGTACAGGTACAGCTGCCCATGCAGCTTCAACACGATTCCACAGTTCATCCAGAGTAGTGACTGGCGTATTGTGACGAGCCAGTTGCTTGGCCTCCATTGACCAGACATTTTCAATTGGTGAGAGAACTGCAATATGTGGTCGTGCATTAGCCTGCTGAAATGTAAGGTTTCGCTGTCATCGAATGAAGGGTAGAGCCGCGGGTCGTAACCCATCTGAAATGTAACGTCCACTGTTCAAACTGCCGCCATTGCGAACAAGAGGTGACCGAGACGTGTAACCAATGGCACCCCATACCATCACGCCGGGTGATACGCCAGTATGGCGATGACGAATACGCGCTTCCAATGTGCGTTCACCCCGATGTCGCCAAACACGGATTCGACCATCATGATGCTGTAAACAGAACCTAGATTCTTCCGAAAAAATGACGTTTTGCCATTCGTGCACCCAGGTTCGTCGTTGAGTACACCATCGCAAGCGCTCCTGTCTGTGATGCAGCCGGCCGTTGGTGGCCGAGCGGTTCTGGGCGTTTCAGTCTGGAACCGCGCGACCGCTACGGTCGCAGGTTCGAATCCTGCCTCGGGCATGGATGTGTGTGATGTCCTTAGGTTAGTTAGGTTTATGTAGTTCTGAGTTCTAGGAGACTGATGACCTGAGGTGTTAAGTCCCATAGTGCTCAGAGCCATTTGAACCATTTTTGTGATGCCAGCGTCAAGGGTAACCGCAGCCACGGTCTGCGAGCTGATAGTCCATGCTGCTGCAAACGTCGTCGAACTGTTCGTGCAGATGGTTGTTGTCTTGAAAACGTCATCTGTTGACTCAGGGATCGAGATGTGGCTGCACGATCCGTTACAGCCGTGAGGATAAGCTGCCTGTCATCTCGACTGCTAGTGATATGAGGCTGTTGGGATCTAGCATGGCATTCCGTATTCCGTTCCTGAACCCACCGATTCCATATTCTACTAACAGTCATTGGATCTCGACCAACGCGTGCAGCAATGTCGCGATATGATAAACCGCAATCGCGATAGGCTACAATCCGACCTTTGTCGAAGTCGGAAACGTGATGGTACGCATTTCTCCTCCTTACGTGAGGCATCACAACAACGTTTCACCAGGCAACGCCGGTCAACTGGTGTGTGTGTATGAGGAATCGGTTGGAAACTTTGCTTATGTCAGCACGTTGTTGGTGTCGCCACCGGCGCCAACCTTGTGTGAACGCTCTGAAAAGCTAATCATTTGCATAGTACAGCATCTTCTTCCTGTCGGTCAAAGCTCTCGTCTGTAGCACGTCATCTTCGTGGTGTAGCTGTTTTGATGGCCAGTAGTGTAGATTGGGTCAACAAAAATATGCACCTATCTTTGGGAACCATCTTCAAACTTTTGTCAGGTGGTCTCATTTATGTGACTGGACAGTTTACATGCGACAGCGAACTGCAACTGAAATCACTTGTGTACCAGTCGATGGTTTGTACCTGTGCAATGTTACATTTCTTCTGAGTCCTTCACTGTTTCTGTTAGGCAGTCTGCAGCATACAAAATTGTTAAGGCTTTCGTGGTCACTTGTTGACAAACTGCCTAATGGCTTCTGTCTCGGGTTCTTCGGCCGACGTTCATCTGATGATTTTTCTGACGTTTCGCCAGCACGAGTGGCTGGCATTGTCAAAGCTTCACCCTCCATTGCCGGTGGTGAACTGGAGCCGAGCTCGCGGCCGCAGACTATATGCACCTGGCGCGCCAACGTCCGAGGGCTTCTTCGCGGTCATTTCCGGTGCGGTTCTCCTCTTGCTACCTGCGAAGGTCGTTCGCTGCAGTACGGAGAGCCAGAATCCGTTTACCTTAAAGGTTTCCTCTTTCTTGTTGAAGCTATTCGCGTGTTTTTGTATTTCTACAGCTTCTCTGAACAAGCGCGTGTGATATTGCTTCTCTACAGCCAGAACTTCCGTGTCGGCGAATTTTATTACGTGGTCGGTCTCACTCGGTGAGTGCTCTGTCACGGCCGATTTCTCCGCCTGCCCCAACCTGCAATGTCGCTTATGCACTTTGATCCTGGTGTCAATGGATCGTCCAGTCATTCCGACATAAACTTTTCCGCATGTGCATGGTATGCGGTATATTCCCGACATTGCAAGTGGGTCTCTTTTCTCCTTCGCCGATCTAAGACACTCTTTGATCTTCCTTGTCGGTTTGAAAATAGTCTTTACGCCATGTTTGCGCAATATACGGCCGATTCTGTCCGTCACTCTGGGAATGTATGGCAGAAAGGCCGTACCCGACATTTCTTTTTCTGGTTCCTTACTTCGCCGAGTGTTTGGCTCTGTTACACTTCTAATATAATTTGTGGAGTACCCATCGCTCCTCAGAACACTTTCCAGGTGTTGCATTTCGCTTCTGAGGTGCTGCGGCTCACATATTCGTCCTGCTCGCGGTACGAGCGTATCAATCATGCCTGTTTTCTGGCTCGGGTGGTGGTTTGATAGTTCGTGCAGGTATCGGTCCGTGTGAGTCGGTTTTCGATACATGTTGTGTCTCAGATTTTCGCCATCTCTTGTGACCAGCAGTCCAGCACATCTAGAAATGGCAGTTTTTTGTCCTTTTCTGCTTCCATAGTAAATTTTATGTTGGCATGGAGGCTGTTCAAGTGTCTTAGGGAGTCACCGAACTGTTCTTCACCGTGGCTCCATACAACAAAAGTATCATCTACGTATCTGTACCACACCATAGGTTTACAAGTCGCCAAGTCCAGTGTCTGTGCCTCGAATTATTCCATGAAGAAGTTGACCACCACTGGACTAAGAGGACTACCCATGGCGACGCCTTCCAGCTGTTGGTAAAAATAGCCATTCCACGTTAAATAGCTCTTGGTGAGACATGCATGGAAGAGCTTTGTGATGTTTTGCGGGAAAATGGAACCGATGTGCTCCAGAGCGTCACTGATTGGCACTTTCGTAAACAAAGAAACAACATCAAAGCTGACCAGGACGTCGTTTGGTGCAAGTATTAGTTTCTTCAGCTTCTCAGTGAAATATCCGGAGTCATTTATGTATGTGTCGGTCTTCCCCACGTGTGGCTGGAGCAGAGAGGCCAAGTGTTTTGCCATTTTATACGTCGGTGAGCCAGGAGCGCTAACAATCGGTCTTAGTGGGACGTAGTCCTTATGGATCTTAGGTAATCCATACAGCCGAGGTGGTAGGGCTTCTGTGTTGCGCAGGTTTCTCTGTATGTCCGCCGGCAGAGAAGACGCATTGATTAACCGATCCGTATTCCGTATGACACGCTGCGTCGGATCTGCCCTGGTACATCGACGGATCTAATAGGTCTCGGATCTTTTGCTCATAATCTTAGGTCTTCATTACGACAGTCGCATCCCCCTTATCGGCAGCACGGTTCCGGACTGAAGCGCCTAGAACCGCTCGGCCACAGCGGCCGGCGTTCATCAATAATATATTCTCCTTCAGTGCTTAAACTCTGCCGAGCGGTTCTAGGCGCCTGTGTGTGTATAAGTGCAGTGAAAAATATAATTATATTTTATATTGATGTTTATATTTGTGCGAAAGTGCACCGGAAAAATTTGTTGCCAGTCACTTGGCGACAAATTTGTAATCTGACTCCTGTTGTGGAAAAAACGTCTTAGTTCTAAAAATGACATTATATACGTTCTTGACTAAGCACTTTGGTCGGTTTACATTTTGGGCCTTGTAAAGTTCATTTTCCGCTGCACTTTCGCACAAATGTAAAAATCAATATAAAACATAATTTCATTTTTCACTGCACTTATACACACATAGACGCATACGCATAATAGCATCAATGTAAATCAATGCTTCGTTTTCACTGTAGTTTACAGATATATAGAAACATCAGTTTAATTCATTGGTAAAATAACTTCTGTTTTGCACAGTACAGATACATAATGTATACAACAAATATAAAATACTTTTGTCTCTCCTTTTTTTTCACATTACATATACACATCTATATTTATTTTATTTTTCTTCGCATTACATGTACATAAACACTTCAATAAAGAGCAATACATATCATCATTATGATAATAAATCTGAAAAAGAACACACAAGATTCTTTTTTATATTTTCCTTATATGATTCACAATAGTTCAAAAATGGTTCAGATGGCTCTGAGCACTATGGGACTTAACTTCTGAGGTCATCAGTCTCCTAGAACTTAGAACTACTTAAACCTAACTAACCTAAGGACATAACACACATCCATTCCCGAGGCAGGATTCGAACCTGCGACCGTAGCGGGCTCGCGGTTCCGGACTGTAGCGCCTAGAACCGCTCGGCCACTCCGGCCGGCATTCACAATAGTAATTTCCTATGTATTAAGTGAGTTTTGCAGTGCCTTGCGTTACCTTTGATCTCTGCATGGAACATGCGTAGGTAACAAGGCTCTTTCCTCATCGTGTTCAAACGTAATGGAGATTTCATCCCGCTGTTCAGTATTTCTTCTACTTGACCGAAGAGGCCGTCTACTGCACATTCATCTCATCTCCGACCCTTCACAAGTGTTTACTATGGTCCTCCCCCCCACATATACGCTGCCATAACAATCGCCCATGCCTTTTCACATGTACTTAAAACAATCTCTACAACGCAGTATCTGCACAAACAACGTATAAACATAATGGTAAGTATTACACTTTATAAGTAAGATCAGAACGGATAATGATACCAAGGTATTTCTAAGAAACTATGCTATTTTATGACCTGCTCCTTTAAGGACATCTAAATACTGTATTAAATGTTCCAACGGCATCTCTAATTTTAACTTAGAAATGTTCCCATTTTTAATACGGCAGTCAATCTCCATGTTTAAAGGTGGCACCATATCTTCAGTGGTCACATTAATTCTTATTATTTGTTCGGACTGTATGAACACCTATGTTCTGTACTCTTCACATTTTCCGCAAAATGTTACTTGTACCTTTGACCAGTAAATATGTTGGCTTGTTGTCATTACACAAAATTGTCAAGCCTTCCTCTTTTGGGGCAACGAATAACGAATTGTCCTGACTCAGTAGACTCCAAATACTTTCATTTTGTTTCGCCGTCATCTTAACACAATCCTTGGGAATTTCCCTCACCGGTTGCAACATCCTAGCTTCGCACGTTTAGTTATCAGATGTGGACATTAAAACCAAATTTTGTTAACAAGTTTTGCGATCGTGATCTATCTCTTTACACAACAGTTGATAGTTAGTCACAATTAACAGGTGACCTTCCTCTGGCTGTATGTACACGAATAAACATTGATTTCCATCAACTTCGGTAGATAGAAGCAATATTCTGTACAAATTAAACAGCTCTTTTCTACTAATGAGACATTCAGTACAAAACTTAAACACATCAACATATAATGCGTAAATACTGGTTCCGCTCTGTTCCTTGATAGCAATTGAGAACTTTTTGTCTTTAATAATGTCACGTAGGAGAAGGTGTGATTACATGAATGACGAACACTAACTTCACCTAACGAAGGTTTATTCATCACTTGCACATGCAAAAGCGCGGAGCGAACTGCCTCCTGCCAGAACACATACACAGCTACAGAACATTCCACTACAATGCTTGTTAACATTTGTGGATACAGCTAGAATGTACTCGAACCAAATATAGAAATTAAAATTGCACAGTTCAGGTGAGTTTTTAACTCACTACCCTCCAGGCAACAGTTTAGTATCATAACCACTACACCACGGTACTACTAAGCTTAATTTGCGAGAATGTCATCTGGAACTGAATGCATGTATTTACGTATTTGCACTGTATTAATGGCATGAGGTACCAGTATTCCTTTTGGTGCATGTACTACAGGAGAAATTAAACCTCGTGTTCTCTTTCTAACTTATTGTAAATCAGTATCAACTGTATTAACTGTTCATTAACAGCAATGATCATAACTGAAGTCTGTTTCTTCTAATCATTACTATTAGTACAGTCATCTTTGTATCTATGGAGCTGTCCCGTGTTTTTAATAATCATTCCCGCGTTATGTGAAAGGCTAGCTACTGTATGATTGAAACTCGTCGAAGTTTCTTTTACTATTGTCAATTTAAGCAATTGCGCATGTTTATTTTCCGTTAAATCAGTCTTAGATAGAAGGCATCCTGTTCATCTAATGTCGCAAACAATATGCAACTGATTCCACCAACAATTTAAGACATCTCGTTTCCTACGGGTCTCATGTCCTGTTAATTGTCCAGTTAGATCTTGCGTTTTCCGGATCTTTTTAAAATGCCGTTCTGAGGCTTGCTCTTGATCCCTTATTCCCAAGCTTGTTAACTTCTGTTTATAATATCCTACAGACAAATGTGCAAGTCTTTCTGTCTCATCCGCATGCCCTAAAGTTGTCCCAGATTAATACAGTTAACGATGTTCCACGTCACGTTGTAGATTTGTACCTTGTCAGCACTACCACAATATAAGCCAAGGCGACGAAGGAAACTTCTCTATACTAAAATCTTGAAATTGTCCACGTTTGTGCATTGCCGCAAGAAAGCTGACCAGGTCCAAAACTCCCGTCTC
Organism: Schistocerca cancellata; assembly: GCF_023864275.1. Lineage (NCBI taxonomy): Eukaryota > Metazoa > Arthropoda > Insecta > Orthoptera > Acrididae > Schistocerca > Schistocerca cancellata. The sequence goes on along the minus strand of NC_064635.1, from coordinate 52,411,229 downwards.
TTTCCTCATCTGAAATTCTAGAAAAGTTCTACTTCAGTAGAACTCCTTTAACTTATTGGCGTGCACCGTTAAAAATTTGTTTCTCTCCAAGTGAATGACCACATCTGGGCCCTTTGTCCTTATTACAGAATATGGGCCTCGCCACTGCCTGTCTAGCTTGCGGTTTTTGCCCCTTCTAACACTTTGATCGTTTATTAGAAACTTGATCACCTGTTTTAAAATATTTCGGATTCTGATCTCCATCATAGTTCTCTTTGTTCTTCTCTTGACACTGTTTATTATAATTCCTGGACACTGGTGCGTCTGTCTCATTTTCTCCTTTAACTCGAGCAGATAATCATCGTAATTATGAGTAACATCTGCGGAATCTCTTTGGAAGATACTAGATATATTACACGCTTTACCGAAAAATAACTTTTGTGGTGTATAATCGAGGGCGCAATGGAGTGTGGTATTGCTCACAAATACAGCGAATGGAAGACATTCATCCCAATTTGATGGAGCCCTGTTGTTGTTGTGGTCTTCAGTCCTGAGACTGGTTTGATGCAGCTCTCCATGCTACTCTATCCTGTGCAAGCTTCTTCATCTCCCAGTATCTACTGCAACCTACATCCTTCTGAATCTGCTTAGTGTATTCATCTCTTGGTCTCCCTCTACGATTTTTACCCTCCACACTGCCCTCCAATGCTAAATTTGTGATCCCTTGATGCCTCAAAACATGTCCTACCAACCGATCCCTTCTTCTAGTCAAGTTGTGCCAAAAACTTCTCTTCTCCCCAATCCTATTCAATACCTCCTCATTAGTTACGTGATCTACCCACCTTATCTTCAGCATTCTTCTGTAGCACCACATTTCCAAAGCTTCTATTCTCTTCTTGTCCAAACTGTTTATCGTCCATGTTTCACTTCCATACATGGCTACTCTCCATACAAATACTTTCAGAAACGACTTCCTGACACTTAAATCTATACTCGATGTTAACAAATTCCTCTTCTTGAGAAACGCTTTCCTTGCCATTGCCAGTCTACATTTTATATCCTCTCTACTTCGACCATCATCGGTTATTTTACTCCCTAAATAGCAAAACTCCTTTACTACTTTAAGTGTCTCATTTCCTAATCTAATTCCCTCAGCATCACCCGACTTAATTTGACTACATTCCATTATCCTCGTTTTGCTTTTGTTGATGTTCATCTTATATCCTCCTTTCAAGACACTGTCCATTCCGTTCAACTGCTCTTCCAAGTACTTTGCTGTCTCTGACAGAATTACAATGTCATCGGCGAATCTCAAAGTTTTTATTTCTTCTCCATGAATTTTAATACCTACTCCGAATTTTTCTTTTGTTTCCTTTACTGCTTGCTCAATATACAGATTGAATAACATCGGGGAGAGGCTACAACCCTGTCTTACTCCTTTCCCAACCACTGCTTCCCTTTCATGCCCCTCGACTCTTATAACTGCCATCTGGTTTCTGTACAAACTGTAAATAGCCTTTCGCTCCCTGTATTTTACCCCTGCCACCTTCAGAATTTGAAAGAGAGTATTCCAGTTAACATTGTCAAAAGCTTTCTCTAAGTCTACAAATGCTAGAAACGTAGGTTTGCCTTTCCTTAATCTTTCTTCTAAGATAAGTCGTAAGGTCAGTATTGCCTCACGTGTTCCAACATTTCTACGGAATCCAAACTGATCTTCCCCGAGGTCGGCTTCTACCAGTTTTTCCATTCGTCTGTAAAGAATTCGTGTTAGTATTTTGCAGCTGTGACTTATTAAACTGATAGTTCGGTAATTTTCACATCTGTCAACACCTGCTTTCTTTGGGATTGGAATTATTATATTCTTCTTGAAGTCTGAGGGTATTTCGCCTGTCTCATACATCGTGCTCACAAGATGGTAGAGTTTTGTCATGACTGGCTCTCCCGAGGCCATCAGTAGTTCAAATGGAATGTTGTCTACTCCCGGGGCCTTGTTTCGACTCAGGTCTTTCAGTGCTCTGTCAAACTCTTCACGCAGTATCTTATCTCCCATTTCGTCTTCATCTACATCCTCTTCCATTTCCATAATATTGTCCTCAAGTACATCGCCCTTGTATAAACCCTCTATATACTCCTTCCACCTTTCTGCCTTCCCTTCTTTGCTTAGAACTGGGTTGCCATCTGAGCTCTTGATATTCATACAAGTGGTTCTCTTCTCTCCAAAGGTCTCTCTAATTTTCCTGTAGGCAGTATCTATCTTACCCCTAGTGAGACAAGCCTCTACATCCTTACATTTGCCCTCTAGCCATCCCTGCTTAGCCATTTTGCACTTCCTGTCGATATCATTTTTGAGACGTCTGTATGCCTTTTTGCCTGCTTCATTTACTGCATTTTTGTATTTTCTCCTTTCATCAATTAAATTCAATATTTCTTCTGTTACCCAAGGATTTCTATTAGCCCTCGTTTTTTTACCTACTTGATCCTCTGCTGCCTTCACTACTTCATCCCTCAGAGCTACCCATTCTTCTTCTACTGTATTTCTTTCCCCCATTCCTGTCAATTGTTCCCTTATGCTCTCCCTGAAACTCTCTACAACCTCTGGTTCTTTCAGTTTATCCAGGTCCCATCTCCTTAAATTCCCACCTTTTTGCAGTTTCTTCAGTTTCAATCTGCAGTTCATAACCAATAGATTGTGGTCAGAATCCACATCTGCCCCAGGAAATGTCTTACAATTTAAAACCTGGTTCCTAAATCTCTGTCTTACCATTATATAATCTATCTGATACCTACTAGTATCTCCAGGATTCTTCCATGTATACAACCTTCTTTTTGATACTGTATCTCAGTAATTCTGTTGTAGTTCGGTGTCATCATTTCAATGCTCCATTCGATTGGGGAGGGTAACAGGAGGTCAATACCCTGCCAGCCTTATGACAACCTGCACACTCTCTTTAGAATGTCCCCCAAATTTTGGAATTACTCTTTCCACCAGAACTCGAACCACTGTATCTGCGTTCTTTTCTTCTACCGGTTCTGCTACAATGAACTTCCTTAATGCCGCCTGGCATGTTAGTATGTGACTATTATTTCTGTCTGTTACCATCAGGGGACACACAGGATCAATATCACAGCTATCAAACACCCTTCTGGCGTTGGTGTAATAATCAACGACATTTTTGTCTTTTCTGTGTTTATTTTTTACAACTAACGCATTTTCTGATATTGTGCTCAATATCCTTCTTCGTACCGGGCCAAGTTCGCTATTTCCTAATTCGACCGTACTTTCTCAAGACCCCTTGATGACCAGTTACGGATGTTTCGTGGATTTCCCCCAAAATTTCCGCCTTTTCTTCGACAGTTATCTCCTGCTGTTCGTCTTCCTTGACTACCAGCCCTTCCTCTTTCATTTGCCCCAGTTTCAGTACCAGCTGACTGTGCCCCTCGACAATGCATCTGTTACACAGTTGTTCTTGCACTTTGCCCTTTTTGTACACAATGTCATAATCATACTCCTCTAATTTCAATCTGGACTTCTTTAAACGGGAGAACGGATCGCTAATATTTCAAGCCCACTCTAATTGTTTATGAACTCTACAAATGGTAAACTTACGACTAGACACGTATGGTGTGAAATGCTTGTCCACCCAAACTACGGCTGATAACTCTTTCTCAATTGTGCTATAATTTCCCTCTGCATTGTTCAGAGTTCCGGACGCATATGCAACTGGAAGGTCTTTACATATCGCCCTTCGCTAAGAACCGAGCCAATAGCATCCTGGCTGACGTCAGTCGTGATTATAAACTGTTTTGAAAAATATGGGTACTGCAATATAAGGCGTCTAGCACCTTCTCTTTTAGCACTTGGTATGCATCTCCTTGCTTAACGCCCCATTCATACTTAACACTTTTCTTCAACAACTCATGTAGGGGTTTTGCCACCGTACTAAATTCACTTAGGAATCGCGTTTATACCTGACTAACCCAAGCAAACGTATTAACACCTTTGTTGTATTGGACTGCGGATGTTCCGCCACTGCTTGTAACTTGTCTGGGTCTGGCTTTAACCCATTCTTGGTTAAGTGGATGGCTACCAATAGGCTTAAGCTTAACAATGCACAAGTCATTACACTGTCAATAGTCACATTAATGTGATTGGACCGTGTGTTTACACGATCTGCGTCGGATCGTTAATGTAGAAATGCAAAGTAAGCGTTAAAACACGCTTCTCTGGGGCACACCTGAAGTAACTTTTGCATCTTTTGATGAGGGTCCATCAGAGATAACAAGATTACGTGCTGCATTTGTTGACGACTGCCCATCCGAGATAACAGGATCACATGCTGCATCATGGCTCCGTTATCACCCAGCAAACATTAACTGTAAACATCGTTAAAGAATTAAGGTTCTCCCAATCTTGACAGCCACGCACTTTCACCGGCGATTTATGGGTTTCAGAAAAAAAAACTGATAGAAGATCAGATCAGAATAGCGGAGGGCGATCGACTACAATTTGCAATAAGGTGGAATTGTGGCTATAAAATTGCAACCAATCAGTGATGAGAGCGCAGAATTCAACACCCGCAAATTTTTGTAGCTGCCACTGTTATTCGCAACAGGGTAGTAATTGTGGAGAGGCTGGATCCATTGTTTTCTCAGGCATGTACATCTATACATAGACTACCCGTTCAATCAGAACAACCCTGCGACATGTTCACGAATCGAACAGTGACACAAATATACAGGGTGAGTCACCAACTATTGCCAGCTAGAATAACTCCGAAAGTATGATAATAGCTGAAAAGTTTGTGGGAAAAATGTTGCATGGGACAACGGCGATCATAATATGACGTTGGTTTTATGTTGCTAGATGGGGTCGCTGCAGAGATATGAAAGTCAACTTTTTTTAAATGGGATGCTATATTTTGGTCCTTATTTTCTGATAGCCGCTATCGAGAAGAATCCAATGATGTGCAACAGTAAGGTCTTTGAATGTCAACGAAGGTAACAAAGGTGGTGTGATATTCGCTATTTTTGACTTCATTAAAACAGCAAATACGAGTAGTTAATACTTTCAGCCAGAAGACAAATACTTGTTTATAAATAATGATTAATGTATAATGAGGCGTCGCATAGCGACGGTGGAATTTTCTAAATAATGTAATTCGTCGTCTTTGGGCGGCAATATAAACAGGAAAATACGGATAGATATGCGATCCTTCACTATTTTGTTCGCTGGAGAACAAATGAAGCCTTGAAGGCTAAAGACTTGTACTGTTTTTCTCAAGTAAGACGGACGCAGATTTGTGGTAGTCTGATCTAATTTTTACTAAATGTGTATAAACGTGTTATGTCTAAGTTTGAGTGAAGTGTAAAGAACTGTTATAACTTACCGTGACGACGCACGAGCGACTCAAAGAAGACAATGGCTATATAAAAGAGCGCTCAATGGACATGATACGGACATAAAAATCTACCGTCATTGTAGTATTAAGCTTAAGGTACGATATATGTTTTAGTTATAATAAATATTTGTTCTGGGAATACTGAATCATTTATCAGTGCTCATTTCTATTATCTCCTCAGTATTATTTTCATTTTAATTATGCATTTTGCTAATATTACAGACACCAAGATCAGCAGTCCAAAGTGCGTGTTACATTGATAAAAAGAAAACTGTTTTATCGTCTTCTTGCATCAGCTTTAATACTGAATTTCCCTTTTGTGTGATGTTACAGTTGTTTTTGCGCCCTTAAGAACTTTCTGGTCCCTTAGGAAATTGTTTTGTCATAACAATAACTTCACAACCGGGTATGATCGTATCTACGATCATGAAGTAATTAGAAAGACGATAACGCAATTTCTTAATCAATAGCACGCTAGTTGTGACTGCCTCAAGCCACGCGAAACTGCAAGTAAAAACTATTCACATCTCATAATGCAATATTTTATGACAATGGTCAATCCATGATTCTTACGCCAATTGTGATTGATAAAACAGTAAGCTAAATCTCAATTTCCAACTTTCCATTGAATAACAACATCACTTTTATTTTGTAACATCACAGTGGCATGAATGTCCATTTACAGAAGAGGTTTGAAGTGGTGACCATTGGTGTCAATGCAGTGCTGCCGTCTTCTTATCATGCATTGAGAGGTATTCCTTATCACTTCGGCACTTATCAAAGTACATGCTCTGACAATTCTCCCTCGTACGTCGTGCAAATAGTAGATATTCGCCGAATACGGAGTATCCATCTAACGTGCCATTGACATGTAAATACCATTCGACGATTTCGCAATACCACACTAATAGGAATGGTAAGACTAGTATCGTCGAATCAAGCGAATGTGAATAATGTATTCCTTCGAAGAACAAATCGATATTCTTCTCATTTACGGAGAATGCCAACGTAATTCAGTGAGAGCTAGAGACTTATACGCTGAAAGATATCCTCAACGTACTCACCCTATAAGTCGTACATTTAAATATGTGCATGACAAACGCATCGGAAACATATATACGACAAAGGAAAGTTACTAATCAAATGTTTTTTATTCCAGTCTTTGATCACAATATCAATTCTTTAGACGATGACCGGTTTCAGTCTGTAATGACCATCCTCAGATCTTTTTTACACCATGTCCTAAAGTGATAAGGACATTACCGACTGAAACCGGTCATCGTCTAAATAATTGATATTGTGATCAAAGACTAGAATAAAAAACATTTGACAGTATTGGATCACTGTCTGTATACGCGACCATGTCGCATTTGGTGGAAGTTACTTACGGGGAAACGGAAATTGGTACTCTTGCCACTGTGGTTCTATATCCTTGTGTTACTTAGCGTCAAATCACAAGGGAATCTGGCATGAGCCAGAGTAGTGTTGTTCGTGTTCTGCTTCGCCATAAATATCATCCTTACCATATCAATCTCCACCAAGAATTATCTGGTGCGGGTTGTATGCGTCGCATTGGCTCACCTCCAGATTAGAGGGATGACACATTTATTAATTTGATTTTATTTACTGACGAGGCTCATTCACGAACCATGGAGATGTTAATTTGCATAACATGCATTATTGGGCTACTGAAGATCCATGTTGGCTGCGGTAAGTTGCACACCAAATGGTCAGTGAATGTATGGTGTGGGGTACTGGAGGACGGAATTATAGGCCCCTATTTCATCTAAGCAAATCTTAATAGTGGGAAAGTACACCACTTTCCTGCAAGAAACATTAGGTCTGTTAATGGAAGAAATACATTTAGGAACAAGGAACAGAATGTGACATCAATACGATGTGTGTCCGGCACATTTTTCGCTGATGGCTAGAAATGAGTTGCACAGGTAATTCCCAAATCGTTGGACTGGATGCGGAGGAGATGTATCGTGGGCGGCTCGTTCGCCAGACTTAAATTCGAACTTGGACTGGTCACTGGAGGTCACCAGAGTAACAAATCCACGAGGGACATTTCGACCCTTCTAACACTGCCCGAGTCACCTGTTGTGGCTGTAACTGTGAAGCTGAACGCGAAAGAACAATCACAGCTAAAACAAGACCAGGAAGACCCATTGTACTGAGGGACAGAGAGCATCTAACACTGCGGAGGATAGTTGTTAAAAGTCAGCAGGTAATCAGTGGAAGAAATCACTCGTGGGTTCCAAAATACTACCAGTAACCTATTAAGCCCGACGACTGTGTGTATGGAGTTGAAACAGAGTTGGTTGGTTGGTTGGTTTGGGGAAGGAGACCAGACAGCGTGGTCATCGGTCTCATCGGATTAGGGAAGGATTGGGAAGGAAGTCGGCCGTGCCCTTTCAAAGGAACCATCCCGGCATTTGCCTGGAGTGATTTAGGGAAATCACGGAAAACCTAAATCAGGATGGCCGGACGCGGGATTGAACCGTCGTCCTCCCGAATGCGAGTCCAGTTGAAACAGAGTGCAATGGTCGAGCACTCCATCGCCGGCCAGACATTTCTAGACACAATGCAATGCGACGGTTGAGGTAGGGTACACAGCGATGCCACCGGACAGTGGACGACTGGAAACGAATTAATTGGAGTGATTAATGACGCTGTATCCTGTGGTGATGCGATGCAAAGGTCTTGGTCTTTGCGAAGAACGTTAGCTGGCATCATGCATACTACCAGCAGTTAAGTATGGCGAGTGTGGAGTTATGGTATGGGGGTGTTTCTCGTGGTTAGGGTTTGATCCTCTTATTGTACTTAAGAAAGTGCTAAACGCGAAGAGATGTGAAAACATTTTAAACCATTGTGTACTCCATACGATGCGGTGATCGTATCAGCATGATGGTACAACCTGTTACAAAGCAGCATTTGTGAGGCTATGGTCTGTAGATAGTTGACATTCCAAGAATAAACTGGCCTGTCCAGAGTCCCAATCTGAACCTAGTGGAACACCTTTGTGATGGGTTACAACGTCGACGTTCCTCCGGACACCAGCATCCAACATTACTAACCTCTCTGGTTTCGGCCCTCAGGGAGGAATGGATGCCATCCGTCCACAGACATCCAGACACCTCGCCGGCCGAAGTGGCCGTGCGGTTCTAGACGCTGCAGTCTGGAACCGCGAGACCGCTACGGTCGCAGGTTCGAATCCTGCCTCGGGCATGGATATGTGTGTGATGTCCTTAGGTTAGTTAGGTTTAACTAGTTCTAAGTTCTAGGGGACTGATGACCTCAGAAGTTGAGTCCCATAGTGCTCAGAGCCATTTTGAACCAGACATCTCATTGAATGTATCACCAGCAGAGTTCAAGCTGTGATAAATGTCAAAGGCTGAATACGCCCTACATTGCTGATAGGTGTCCAGCTACTTTTGACTAGATAGTGTACGTAAATACACACATCAAAAAAGTTTTGCATCACCTCTGTTCCGAGAATTCCGGAACCTGTACAGAAAATAGGAATAGAGATCAACATAAACATCATTTCTGCCCTTTTTATTCCTCAAGGAAACCACACACTGCATGTTGTACCACCATACAGCGAGACCTTCAGAGGTGGTGGTCCAGATTTCTGTACACACCAGTACCTCTAATACCCAGTAACATGTCCTCTTGCACTGATGCATGCCTGTATTCGTCGTGGCATACTATCCACAAATTCATCATGGCACTGTTGGTCCAGATTGTACCACTCCTCAACGGCGATTCGACGCAGATTCCTCAGAGAGGTTGGTAGGTCACGTCGTCCATAAACAGTACTTTTCAATCTATCCCAGGCCTGTTCGATAGGGTTCATGTCTGCAGAACATGCTCGCCACTCTAGTCGAGCGATGTCGTTATCCTTATCGAAGTCATTCACAAGATGTGTACGACGGGGGCGCGAATTGTCGTCCATGGACGAATGCCTCACCAATATGCTGCCGACATAGTTGCACTATCTGTCAGAGGATGGCATTCACGTATCGTACGGCCGTTACGGCGCCTTCCATGACCACCAGCTGCGTACGACGGCCCCACATAATGCCACCCCAAAACAGCAGGGAACCTCCACCTTGCTGCACTCGCTGGAAAGTGCGTCTAAGGCGTCTCCGACGATTGTCTGGTTGAAGACATATGCGACACTCATCGGCGAAGACAACATGATGCCAGTCCTGAGCGATCCATTCGTCATGTTGTTGGGCCCATCTGTACCGTGCTGCATGGTGTCGTGTTTGCAAAGGTGGACTTCGCCATGGACGTCGGGAGTGAAGTTGTGCATCATGCAGCCTGTTGTGCGCAGTTTGAGTCATAACACGACGTACTGGGCTGCACGAAAAGCATTATCCAACATGTTTAGTTGCTGTCAGGGTTCCCCCGAGCCATAATCCTCAGGTAGCGGTCATCCACTGCAGTAGTAGCCCTTGGCGGCATTAGCGAAGCAGGTTCCTGTCTCTGTGTATCTCACCCATATCCTAATAACATCGCTTTGGTTCACTCTGAGACACCTGGACACTTTCCTTGTTGAGAGCCTTTCCTGTCACAAAGTAACAATGCGGTCACGATCCAACCGCGGTATTGACCGTCTAGGTGTGGTTGAACTACAGACAACACGAGCCGTGTACCTCCTTCCTGGTGGAATGACTGGAACTGATCGGCTATCGGACCCCCTCCGTTTAACAGGAGCTCCTCATGCATGGTTGTTTACATCTTTGGACGGGTTTAGTAACATCTCTGAATAGTGAAAGGGACTGTGTCTGTGATACAATATCCACAGTCGACATCTATCTTCAGTTCTGTGAACCGGGTTGAGCAAAACTTTTTTTGGTGTGTGTATTATTGAGTGTAGTTAAATGTCAGAATTCATGTCCAAAAGAGAGTTTCTTAGATTTTTACTGTGCTTCTCAAACATTTCATTTATTACAACAGCTTTTCTATTTTTGAAAATAACAATAATTTGTCAGAGATGTCAGAAGTATTCATGAACAGTAATAACCAGAGAGTAATAAACAGAAAAACGTTTAAATATCTACTTCTTTAAAAGCGGAATAATAAAAGCGATTGCAGTCTTCCCTGTGTCAGTATTCAATAATTACGCTATACAGGGTGTTTCAAAAAGGACTTTCCGACTTTAAAAGTTCATATAAATTTATTGGAAGAAGATATGGAGCTGGGTTTAGTGTTATTTTGTAGGGAAACACATCAAGGTTTTTTACCTTAAATTAAAGAAGTTGGATGTATCTTCCGTTGGTTATCCTGCACGTATTCCATCGGAAGTTAATTTCTTCTTAAACTCGCTGTAACATTGGAGGTGTAACTTGCTCAATTTCGGCGTAAATTGTTGCTCTAAGTTCAGGTAGAGAAGCGGGCACAGGAGGTACAAACACGATATCCTCGACGAATCCCCATAAAAAAACGAGTGGTGTCAGTTCTGGGGAATGTGGGGGCCATGCCATTAGCGCATAATGGCCAATCCATTGACATGGAAAGCGGTCACTGAGAAAATCCTGGACGTGAACCAGGTAGTGGGATGGTGCACCATCTTGCATGAAGTAAACATTTCCTTCCTGGTCATCCTCATCGATCTGTGACATCAAAAATTGTTGTAACATAGCCAGGTACACTATCCCATTGATGGTTCTCTCACAGAAAAAGAGGGGCCATAGACATTGTTCTTGCTCACTGCGCAAAAAACGTTCAGTTTAGGTCTATCACAAACATGTTGCAATGTTTGATGTGCATTTTCACTGCCCCAAATCCTACAGTTATGTGTGTTACTCTTGCCACTTAAGTGAAAAGTCGACTCGTCATAAAATATGACTTTGTCCAAGGAACGTTCATCCACATGTAATTGATTTAATGTGTCCGCACAGAAATTCTTGCGAGCAATTTTATCAGTATCTTTTACTGCTTGTGCGATCGTCAACCTGTACTCTTTAAAAAGCAAACGGTTTCTCAACACTGCCAAACAGTCATATGTGGGATTTGCAATTCGCGAGTTGCACGCCTGCTCGATTTCGTATGGCTGTTGACAAAACGTTGTCTCACTCCCTCAACGACGTCGTCAGATGTGCTAGGACGACCCGATGATTTCCCATGTCTTACCGAGTACCCTGTTTCTACAAAACACTTTTGCCACCCATAAACTGTAGACCTACCAAGTGGATCTTTAGCGTACTTGGTACAGAAACAACGCTGAACTGTTGTCGCCGACTTTGATTCTTCAAACCAAAACACACAGCAAGGCAGCCATCTTAAACGCAATTGCCGCTAGCGCTTCTTACGGTGCGATTCCGCACTAGCGAAAAACGCGAGACAAAACTCGATGTATTTCCCTGCAAATTAACACTACAATCACCTCTGTAGGCACTCTGGATTAATTTATGTGAGATTTCAAAGTTGTAAAGTCCTTTTTGAAAAACGCTGTATTGTGTAATGATGCAACGATAAGAAGCCAGATGCCACATCAAAAACAAACAAACGAACACCGTCTGAACAGGCGCTCGGAGGATGCTAAGTTCACCGGACTTGGATATGATGTGACGTCATTATGACGTATACATGCTACATCGAAAACGATAGAAACCGTATATCGACTATTCGACATTTGTGAACTTTCGAGAGGTTGTGACAGGGTAACGCTGTGCTCTGCGCCATTCGTTTGTGAACAGTAGACTCCAAAGCTGAACTGAGTATATGATGACCGAACACATTGGTTCTCCAAGTAAGAGACCTTTACTGGTGCCATCTTCTGCAAGCTGCATCCAGCAAAAGTAACGAGACTTATGCATAGTTTAAGGTATCCGCTCATGTTGTGATGCAATTCGTATTTTGCATAATCTTGTGTTAGCAAATTATACTGCTGACATAAACCACATTGACATGGCCAGGTACATGCTAAAACTATTGTGGCTGTATACATGAGATAATATACAGCACGTCTGGTTTATCATACCACCATGGAATGCTTTGACACTGCATTCAATCATTTCATACGTCAATCAGTACTAGACACTAACCTTTGGTTAAGATTACATTGAGAAATCCACTTCCCCTCGTATTTCATCTCCGGTCGACGATTTTTCTTCAACAATGCCCCATATTTTCCTTTTTAAGTTCCAAATTCAATCATTCTACACACCAGTCATTACTGGACACTAAGGTACCTGTCTCTGCGGTCTGAGTGTAAAATTACTTGGAATTATGTTTGATAAAAAGACTATCTTTGGATGGACATATAAATTACTTAGCTAACAAACTTGCACGAGTTCTCTTTCAGCTATATAAATTAAGAAAAAAAAGTCAGCAAGAGTATGCTGCTACAATCTAATATGTACTGACAAGACCAATTGTATGAAACCATACTAAAATGTTGATAATAAATAAATATTATTTTCGGCGTAAGCATTCAATACAACAATCACACAATCTAATCTGGTCGGGACATAAGAAGACTTCACTTTTTTTACGAAACGTGTTGTTCGTGGTGTTTTCAAGGCCACGGTCAGGAATATTTCTATTAATATCCAGCTCTTTTACTTTTATTTTGGCGAAATACATATACGCTGCCACACTGAGCTGTTTTCAGAATCGCACGTGTCAAAACAAACCACTAGCAGACGACAGTTTAGAATCTCGAACGTTCGTAAAAGTCGATAGGTGTGTTAATCGACAAAGCGTATATACGTCATAATGACGTCACATCATATCCAGGTTGGGTGAACGTAGCATCCTCCAAACGAAACACACAGCAAGGCAGCCATCTTAAACGCAATTGCCGCTAGCGCTTCTTACGGTGCGATTCCGCACTAGCGAAAAACGCGAGACAAAACTCGATGTATTTCCCTGCAAATTAACACTACAATCACCTCTGTAGGCACTATGGATTAATTTATGTGAGATTTCAAAGTTGTAAAGTCCTTTTTGAAAAACGCTGTATTGTGTAATGATGCAACGATAAGAAGCCAGATGCCACACTTCGACCATAGATACTAGTAGACTGGCCTTGCTGTGCAGAAGCTATGGGGCTAGTGTGGCTCCAACATAAACCACGTGACTGTTGGCAAAACGTGGCGGGATTTCAAATCAGCGGTCTGCCATCCTATGTTTGTATCGGATTTTCCCCACATTTCTCAATTGACTGCCAAACGCTTCCAACAAAAACTACTTTTTTATTTGTGAAAAATTATACCAGAACTACATTTGACCTGGATTTGTTCAAAGTACCATTTATAAAATCTAACAAATACATCGAACGCCACTCTGGTGGGCAGCGGGACGAAATTACTATAAACTATCAATTATAGTAAAATGTCGTTAAAATTCTTTTAAACAGTAAGAGTAGGCTCGTGTCAAAACTTTAAACATTGGATTCGCCACGTTTTGAGCTCTAGTCACTTATAAAAGAAAATGAGATATGGGAATTATGTCAACTATAGGTGTCAAAATTGTTTACTTTAGGAGCAGGTCCATTTTAGAGTATCAATTTTAGGTGCACTTCAAAGGTTCAGTTCCCACTATTTTTACAAAAGCTTAAACTATCAGTTAAAAAAATGATATTTTAGATGAAAGGTGAGACTTTGCAGTCTCAGAAAATAATTTTGGAGCCTAGGTTTAAAAATGACAGACACTGTAAATACAAATTATAGATATACATTGTAAATAATAACTAACCTATCAAAACAGTTCTCTGCGAAGTGCTTCGAGCAAAGGCGCGTATGTGCAAACGGCTTAAAGTTTTTCCGTTTCAGGGCCTGTATCCAAAGCTGCCTTCGGTTTTCATCCTTACGGAACCTATGAGTAGGAACGAGAAACGATTATACTTACTTCTGTAACCGAATTATCACAGATACTTTCCAAAATGTGATATGAGTCTGACTTTACAGGCATCACTTTCAACACTTTAATTTACGTGATACTCTATTTCAAGTGTAAAAAACATATAAAAGTTACTTCAGCAGATTTCAATAAACGCATCTGCACTATCGTAGAAACACTTACACGTGAAATGTAATGCCATTTCCCCGACAAAACGATGAGTACAGCCATAAGCGCAACACGAAACAACCATGTTTTGCCAACATTCACGTGACTTTAGCCCTGAGATGTTGGAGCCACGAAAATGACGTCAGGGCCAGTCTATTATATTTATGGTCGAAGCTTCAAACCGAAACACACAGCAAGGCAGCCATCTTAAACGCAATTGCCGCTAGCGCTTCTTGCGGTGCGATTCCGCACTAGCGAAAAACGCGAGACAAAACTCGATGTATTTCCCTGCAAATTAACACTACAATCACCTATGTAGGCACTGTGGATTAATTTATGTGAGATTTCAAAGTTGTAAAGTCCTTTTTGAAAAACGCTGTATTGTGTAATGATGCAACGATAAGAAGCCAGATGCCACATCAAAAACAAACAAACGAACACCGTCTGAACAGGCTCTGTAGGCACAGTTGTACCGACAAGCTGCCGTTTCATCTTCAGCTGTAGGCATCAGCGAACGTGGATGCGGAGGGGCACGTGAGCAGCACACAGCTCCCCCAGCCGTGCTCAGCTTTTGTGGCTGGCGCTGCTACTCAATTGGTCTCTCAATGATTGAGTGCATCCTGCTTGCCAGCAGCACTCGGCAGACCATACCGTGACGCATTCAAGTGCTAGCCAATCCCGACAACACTTAAGGGGCTCCGGAACGCCCTATACTTGCAATGTTAAAATAACGCTTATAAATTACATCTTTCCTCACAAAGTATTTGAAGTAGGAAGTTGAACTTTTTACAGATTATTTATTGGAATATGGGCTACAACTTAACACAGGGATTTTACAAAATTTTAGTTCAGTTATTAAAGATGATTTTTTTTCAATTGTAATGAAAATTAACAACATTTTTTTGCAATTTTTTATTTATATATTCAAAAATATACAGTTCTTTGGAAAAAGGCTGTGTTAAATTATGCAGAAGGTACTGTGTAACATTTACTGAAAGTTTGAACAAATATGTTTGGAAGACCCCTAGAAAACATGTAATTAGTATGAGAAAATAAAAGTTTTGGGAATCGAGCGACAAAGATTGGATTAACTTTTTAGTGCATTCCAGGTCCATAGGATGGATTATCTTCATCCTCTGTAAAATCCTCCTCCAGCTTCCTCTTGTTCCTCCTCCTGTTTACTCTTGCTTGTATTTCTAGACTCTTTACAGCCCTGTCTGCAGCCCGAAGGCGTTCCTTGTCTAAAGCAAGCATCGCTCGTACCATGTTAGAATGTTATTATTTACAGTAATAACACATACCTTTGGCTTTCCAACATTTCTCCTTTTCTTAAAAGCCTTCAGAGGATTTCTAATAACTTTACTTTTACTCATTATTATACTTCAACAAAACAGAGACTCAAGAAACAGAATTAATTACGAATATTTTCGAGATAACGACAGAGTAAATAAACATGAAACAATCGACAATCACACCAGCGATATATATTGAACCATCACAGGTTAGCCACAACACATACTTTATCTCACATCACTAAAATGTACCTGATGAACACGGACGTTAATAATAACACCATTTGACAGCAGTTTAACAGCGCCACAGTGGGTCACGCCCATGTAGAACACATTTCAAAAAAAATTTAAAAATAGTTGTAGTCTTCGGAATTGAATAAATTATATATCTATTAAAAGGTAATAAATAGTCTGCAGATTCAGAAAACGCAAAAAAGTAAAAATTGAACTTTTCATGATTTTCAGCCTTTCCGGAGCCCCTTAACTTTGGTGATCTGACGGGATCCGGTGTTACCACTGCGGCAAGCCGGTTGGCTCAGAGGCCACCTTACACAGAATGAAATTAGAAAATAAAATTAAAAAGTACCACCTCTCTTGGATTTGAACTCAAGAATTCAAATATGTAAAAGATAACTGTTTACAGCGTACCACAATGGCGTAGGGGAACCACAAGCTGTGACATTGTCGCGAATAAAACAGTGTATACACAAAAAGTTTCCTTTAATTTACGTCTATGGTCACAAGCTTTTTGTTAACAGATTATCGGTTTCGTTCTGTAATATCCATCATCAGATCTGCAGCAAAAAATCGGAAAAAACATAAATACACTCGCAGATTGTTAGCGCTAGCTAACAGAGGCCGCTGATTTTGTACAGCACTACATTTGCTTTCATTGTGGCTTCTTTAGCGATTTGTTTTATAGTTTTTTAAATGTTATTCTGTGCACTATCAAAGGTGTTTATTACTTATGTCATTATCTAGACTATTGGCACTTGACCATATGTCAACTACTGTCTCTCAACTCTTCCTCTTTTTAACAATCTGACTTATGTCGTGTTCTATTTCATCGCTTTTTATTACTGCAATTCCTTTTATACGTTACGAGCTCATTACAGACTTCAACTGTTGTGACTTGGCAAGACAGCCAAGTCACAATGCGAGGATGCCGAAATGCACGCGTTAAGCTCACGCAGACTGGCGTGAGGTCTGGAACAGTAAAGTAGTTGAGTCTAGTAAATAAAGTACGAAGCTCTTTGAATACTTAACTTTAATCCACAATTGGTGAACATCTCTCGTTACTGTACAGGCTTTATAATCACAATATCAATTGGTAATGGCGCCTTGCTAGGTCGTAGCAACTGACGTAGCTGAAGGCTATGCTAACTATCGTCTCGGCAAATGAGAGCGTATTTGTCAGTGAACCATTGCTCGCTAAGTCGGCTATACAACTGGGGCGAGTCCTAGTACGTCTCTCTAGACCTGCCGTGTGGCGGCGCTCGGTCTGCCATCACTGACAGTGGCGACACGCGGGTCCGTCGTATGCTAGCGGACCGCGGCCGATTTAAAAGCTACCACCTAGCAAGTGTGGTGTCTGGCGGTGACACCACATCAACTATTATATCCCTCTTTATTTTACGCTGTTGCCGGCCGGAGTGGCCGTGCGGTTCTAGGCGCTACAGTCTGGAACCGAACGACCGCTACGGTCGCAGGTTCTAATACTGCCGCGGGCATGGATGTGTGTGATATCATTAGGTTAGTTAGGTTTAAGTAGTTCTAAGTTCTATGGGACTGATGACCTCAGAAGTTAATTCCCATAATGCTCAGAGCTATTTGAACCGAGCGACCGCTACGCTCGCAGGTTCGAATCCTGCCTCGGGCATGGATGTGTCTGATGTCCTTAGGTTAGTTAGGTTTAATTAGTTCTAAGTTCTAGGCGACTGATGACCTCAAAAGTTAAGTCGCATAGTGCTCAGAGCCATTTGAACCATTTTACGGTGTTCAATTAATCATTGAAAACTAGTGTATGCCTACATTAGTGACATCTGGTGAACTTACAACACAAACATCTTGTGGCTACTGTACGGCAACTTGTTTTGAACAGTAGTGCTACTGACAACATGACTCGTGCATATGGTGTTGTTTATATAT
This sequence comes from Schistocerca cancellata, assembly GCF_023864275.1. Taxonomy (NCBI): domain Eukaryota; kingdom Metazoa; phylum Arthropoda; class Insecta; order Orthoptera; family Acrididae; genus Schistocerca; species Schistocerca cancellata. The sequence continues at coordinate 52,393,384 of NC_064635.1, read as the reverse complement.
ATTTGACGATACTGGTGCTGATTTTGCATTTAACTATAGCTGCAGTACATTAGGACTTTGTTTTATAAAAACAAATATGCCTCTTCATACTTACAGTGCACAAATGCATATATATGTCAGTAGTACTTTTCACTATGGTCTATTTATTGTTTTTAAGCTGTAGACAATCTGCGAGTGTATTTTTGTTGTTTCCCATTGTTTGCTGCAGATCTGATGATGGTCATTACAGACCGAAACCGGTAATCGGTTAACAAAAAGCTTGTGACCATAGACGTAAATTAAAGGAAACATGGTGTAGGGGAAGTCTTGACGAACGGTTTGATACAGGACACGTGCAGTGTATCTGCTGTATTGTGGGCTTATGCTTATTTTGCCAGAAAAATAAGTAACAACCTGACTTTTGTCGTGTTCTATTTCATCGCTTTTTATTACTGCAATGCCTTTTATACGTTATCAGCTCATTACAGACTTCAACTATTGTATCCCTCTTTATTTTACGCTGTTCAATTAATCATTGAAAACTATTGTATGTCTGCATTAGTGACATCTGGTGAACTTGCAACACAAACATCTTGTGGCTATTGTACGGCAACTTGTTTTGAACAGTAGTGCTATTGACAACATGACTTGTGCATATGATGTTATTTATATATATTTGACGATACTGGTGCTGATTTTGCATTTAACTATGGCTGCAGTACATTATGACTTTTGTTTTACAAAAACAAATATGCCTCTTCATACTTAAAGCGCACAAATGCATATACAGGGTGTCCCAGCTATCTTGTCCACCCAAAATATCTCTGGAACAATAACAGCTATTGGAAAACGACTTTCACTGGTATCAATGTAGGGATGGGGCCCATGAATGTACATATTTGGAAACATTCTAAAACGAAAGCATATGTGTTTTATAACACAAACTTATATTTTTTAAATGGACCTCCTATATTTTTTCTTCAGCAATCCATAGCATGACAAAGCACATACACAATGGCATTGATTGCATCGCAATATTCCCATTACATCCCGAGATATTGAGACGCGAAGTTGACGCTTGGAAGACCCGACATGAGCTCCTAGCGCACGTCCCGAGGCTCAGGCGTGAACCCCATGATGCCCGTAATCGCGATGTGACTGACATGTGTAATCACACCTCCATACTTATCAAGAGGTCCGAAACGAATAATACGGTCTGCTGCCATCAACTCTCATAAGCACGTAATGGTTTCCCTCTTGCACGTTTTGCGTATCTACGTACACAATATGAACCAGTTCCGATCGGCGTACACCCGTCAGGTTGTCTTATTTATCCTGCACACCCAAAATAAGGTTTATCTAACGCGTTATATGACCCATTGTGTCTGTCGCGAAGGGCCTGGCTCTACCTAGTCAAGTGTCCAACGTAGTTCCCACTACTGCCACAGTTACCACTTCGCCTTGTTTATGATTTGCGACCCATGCAAACTCCTGTTCTCCACCACCCTCCGAGCATCCGATTTGTTGTTGCTTTAGCGTGCAGTACACCGCTTGCCAGTGTAGTTGTGCATCAGAGTAATCTAGTGACGGCACGGAGGTAGTACACATTGTGAATAAACGTTGTTTTGTGGAACTTATACTGTACAGTATAATGTACACACATGAAGATATGGTAGAAATGCTGCTGATCTATGGAGAATGTACGTTGACGGGAAATACGTTATGAGATTGCTTGTTTGTTGATAGTACTGTTAGCGAACATTATGATTATTAAGTTAATATATCTGTTTTCTACCCTACTCTACATACCTGTACTGTACCCTGTTGTAGGTGGACGAAATGCTGTTCAGGCAGAACGACTGTACAGAAGACGATTCCCTGACAAGCCATCGCCTTCGCGCCGGATGTTTGGTTGTATCACATCTTGTCTACGTGAAACGGGAAGCTTAAATCCAAGACCTCGACATCGTCCTAGAACACGCACAGATGAACGTGCTGAAGTTGCTGTGCTCGCTACCATAGCTGTGAATCCTCAAATCAGCACACGTCAAATTGAACGTGAAGTTGGTGTGTCGAAATCAAGTGCACAGCGTATTCTTAAAGGTCATAAATTTCATCCTTACCATGTTCATTTACACCGGGATCTTCATGGAAATGACTTCCGCAGTAGGGTAACATTTTGTCGATGGGCTCAGCAAAAACTGACTAATCCAAATTGTTTTGCAGATGTTCTCTTTACCGACGAGGCATCATTCTCCAACAAAGGAATTGTCAATATGAGGACTATGCATTATTGGTGCGCAGACAATCCACAATGGCTCCGTCAGGTAGAGCATCAACGTCCGTGGAAAGTTAATGTTTGGTGTGGGATTATTGGAGATACCATTATCGGACCTTTCTTTATAAATGGCATCCAAAATGGCAGACAATACTCCAGATTTATACGATACAATCTTCCTGTTCTCTTGGACACCGTACCTCTGAACCGGAGAATGGTCATGTGGTATCAGCATGACGGATGCCCTGCACATAACGCCTTACGAGCACGACGACTTCTGAACCGTAAGTTCCCTGATAGGTGGATTGGACGAGGTGGCCCAGTTAGGTGGCCTGCCCGATCTCCGGACCTTACACCGCTGGATTATTTTCTTTGGGGAGCAGTGAAGGATGCTGTTTACCAACATGAGCCAACAACACCAGAGGACATGAAGCAACGCATTATTGATGCTTGTACAGCCATCAAAGAGGAAACAGTAGCACGAAGTAGGGCATCCTTCATCCGCAGAGTGACCCTATGTATGCAAGCCAATGGGCATCACTTTGAGCATGAGGTGTGAACGCTATGTTTAGTATGTAGTGCTGATAACACAGTGGAAGTTTCTACAAAGGGCCATTTTACCCAGTGATGTCAAGAAACATTTGTTTGCAACAATTTGTCATTTAACGCATTAGATAAACATAACATTAATAATTGTGTGATAATAAAACTAATTGGTTCAACATGTTTACATTCATCTTCTATGTCCTACCTGAACTTCCCAAATCAAAACATTTTTACCTAAACAACTGTAAAACTTTTTGTCCCCTTGCTCGTTGCACTAAAACCATAACATGAATTTTACTATTACGAGTGAATGATTAACTGTCACTTGCGCTAGATCTACAGTAAAGTAAAGTTTTAACGTTGAACAGCATTATCTTTTTAGTAACGGATAAACGATAAGCGAAGTTAACTTTGTGACTAACGTTGCGGTACACAGATATGTTACAGAACCGCATCACCCCTAGCCTATGGGATAAATACCTGCTGGAATGTACGACGTTAATGCAGGATGGCAGCAGACCGTATTATTCGTTTCGGACCTCTTGATAAGTATGGAAGTGTGATTACACATTTCAATCACATCGCGATTACGGGCAGCATGGGGTTCACGCCTGAACCTCAGGACGTGCGCTAGCAGCGCATGTCGGGTGTTTCAAGCGTCAACTTCGCGTCTCAATATCTCGGGATGTAATGGGAATATTGCGATGCAATCAACGCCATTCTGTATATGCTTTGTCATGCTATGGATTGCTGAAGAAAAAATATAGGAGGTTCATTTAAAAAAACATAAGTTTGTGTTAACAAGCACATATGCTTTCGTTTTAGAATTTTTCCAAATATGTACATTCATGGGCCCCAGCCCTACATTGATACCGGTGAAAGTCGTTTTCCAATAGCTGTTATTGTTCCAGAGATATTTTGGGTGGACAAGATAGCTGGGACACCCTGTATATGTCAGTAGTACTTTTCACTATGGTCTATTTATTGTTTTTAAGCTGTAGACAATCTGCGAGTGTATTTTTGTTTTTTCCCATTGTTTGCTGCAGATCTGATGATGGTCATTACAGACCGAAACCGGTAATCTGTTAACAAAACGCTTGTGACCATAGACGTAAATTAAAGGAAACTTGGTGTAGGGGAAGTCTTGACGAACAGTTTGATACAGGACACTTGCAGTGTATCTGCTGTATTGTGGGCCTATGCTTATTTTGCCAGCAACCCACATTACAACCAAGTTATGCAGGAAGCCTACATCCTCATAGACAACCCCTGAATGCTGCCATTCTACGGACGGCCACCAGATGGCGATTGAAGCACCAGCGGAAGTTGCAGGTCCCATTGACCTTTCTGCTATGCCGGTCACGTGACAGGAGGCAAAATCGACTGTATCCTGGCGGCGAAGGCTGTACTTAGGCCGGCGCATGGGTACTGCGAGAGGCAGTTCCGTGAGAGCTCCCTGGGCCAGGCGCTGAATGCTTACGCATTTCTTCAATCAGGAACTCACTTGGGAGCTGTATGGTTTCCGAACTTAATTTCCATTTGAGGTACACCAAACTTGAGTATGTTTTCCTCGTACTGGAACTTTAGGGACTTTAACTTGAGCTGAGTGTGACTTCTCAGCCTCTTAACTGGAGATACAATATTGCAGTGGCTGTGTTGTTAAGAAGAACGATTGTCTGTATTTGCAACTGCGAAAACATTTCATCTATTTTAACTTGTAACTGTCCTGCCGAGACTTCAACTTTTTCGTTGCGCAGTGATTAGTGTAATTACTAGTTAGTGATTTCTGCTAACAGTGTTTGTTTTCGTTCTACAGGATATTTCCCGAAGAGTGTGCAAAAATGCAAGAGGACATAGAGAATGCTCCACTGAACAATTTGAGGTAGCCAACCTGGGGTCGGGAAGTCAGCTTATGGAGGTATGGAAGTAAACTTGTCTACCGCTTTGTCTAGCATTACTATTTTCCATTTTATTTACAACTAAGATGCGTACAAATTTACACGTACTGTGCAGTTTATTTACATGTACAGGGTGTTTCAAAAATGACCGGTATATTTGAAATGGCAATAAAAACTAAACGAGCAGCGATAGAAATACACCGTTTGTTGCAATATGCTTGGGACAACAGTACATTTTCAGGCAGACAAACTTTCGAAATTACAGTAGTTACAATTTTCAACAACAGATGGCGCTGCAGTCTGGGAAACACTATAGTTCGATATTTTCCACATATCCACCATGCGTAGCAATAATATGGCGTAGTCTCTGAATGAAATTACCCGAAACCTTTGACAACGTGTCTGGCGGAATGGCTTCACATGCAGATGAGATCTACTGCTTCAGCTGTTCAATTGTTTCTGGATTCTGGCGGTACACCTGGTCTTTCAAGTGTCCCCACAGAAAGAAGTCACAGGGGTTCATGTCTGGCGAATAGGGAGGCCAATCACGCCGCCTCCTGTATGTTTCGGATAGCCCAAAGCAATCACACGATCATCGAAATATTCATTCAGGAAAGTAAAGACGTCGGCCGTGCGATGTGGCCGGGCACCATCTTGCATAAACCACGAGGTGTTCGCAGTGTCGTCTAAGGCAGTTAGTACCGCCACAAATTCACGAAGAATGTCCAGATAGCGTGATACAGTAATCGTTTCGGATCTGAAAAATGGGCCAATGATTCCTTTGGAAGAAATGGCGGCCCAGACCAGTACTTTTTGAGGATGCAGGGACGATGGGACTGCAACATGGGGCTTTTCGGTTCCCCATATGCTCCAGTTCTGTTTATTGACGAAGCCGTCCAGGTAAAAATAAGCTCCGTCAGTAAACCAAATGCTGCCCACATGCATATCGCCGTCATCAATCCTGTGCACTATATCGTTAGCGAATGTCTCTCGTGCAGCAATGGTAGCGGCGCTGAGGAGTTGCCGCGTTTGAATTTTGTATGGAGAGAGGTGTAAACTCTGGCGCATGAGACGAAACGTGGACGTTGGCGTCATTTGGACCGCAGCTGCAACACGGCGAACGGAAACCCGAGGCCGCTGTCGGATCACCTGCTGCACTAGCTGCGCGTTGCCCTCTGTGGTTGCCGTATGCGGTCGCCCTACCTTTCCAGCACGTTCATCTGTCTCGTTCCCAGTCCGTTGAAATTTTTCAAACAGATCCTTTATTGTATCGCTTTTCGGTCCTTTGGTTACTTTAAACCTCCGTTGAAAACTTCGTCTTGTTGCAACAACACTGTGTTCTAGGCGGTGGAATTCCAACACCAGAAAAATCCTCTGTTCTAAGGAATAAACCATGTTGTCTACAGCACACTTGCACGTTGTGAACAGCACACGCTTACAGCAGAAAGACGACGTACAGAATGGCGCACCCACAGACTGCGTTGTCTTCTATATCTTTCACATCACTTGCAGCGCCATCTGTTGTTGAAAATTGTAACTACTGTAATTTCGAAAGTTTGTCCGCCTGAAAATGTACTGTTGTCCCAAGCATATTGCAACAAACGGTGTATTTCTATCGCTGCTCGTTTAGTTTTTATTGCCGTTTCAAATATACCGGTCATTTTTGAAACACCCTGTACATTCCCTATTTCCTGCAAGGAAACAAGGACAAGCCTGACTACTAGGACGCTATGATGCAGGTTTTGTTGACTTTACTTATCCATAAGGTGGCTGTATCGTATTTATATTGTCCCATGACAGAATGTGCTATGAATCAACAACAAAACAGTGCAAAGCCTCTCTTCATTGTGGTTGTCCGCAACCATCTCAGTGCTGTGTTTCCTGGTCGCTGGATTGGAAGGGTGGTCCCATTCCATGGCCTGTGAGGTTACCTGACCAGAATCCCCATGATTATTTCCTATGGGGATTGATTGGCGACTCCATAGAGTGCTGCGTGCACAACGACCATATGATAAATAAAATTAGAAGGAAGATCAGCATTGGCCTTAATTTTTATGATTTATTAACAGCAAATTCGATTTTCGATCGCATAATGATCCTATTCAGTGCTGTAAGTTAAACATTTCACATAGCGATCAGTTAATAAGAAACAAAAGACCACAAATACACCTGAGTGTAAACCAAATGTCGGTAAGAACATACCTTTAGCGTACAAATTACAGCTCGTATGCACTGGTGTCTTGTTATTTGCAGTCACAGAAGCTATGAAACGACCACAATAACTGAAGCCGCTGTTTACATTCACCTATAAAACAGACCTCTCTCTGACATGTGTCACGTGAAGACTTAACATTACTTTATTTGGCTAGAGAATTACCACAAAATACCAAATGTGCACTTGCAAATCATTAACTGAATAGCCGGCCGGAGTGGCCGAGCTATTCTAGGCGCTGCAGTCTGGAACCGCGCGACCGCTAGTCGCAGGTTCGAATCTTGCCTTGGGCATGGATGTGTGTGATGTCCTTAGGTTAGTTAGGTTTAAGTAGTTCTAAGTTCTAGGGGACTGATGACCTCAGCAGTTAAGTCCCATAGTGCTCAGAGCCATTTGCGCCATTAACTGAATATTTCAAATCTGAAATTGTACATTAAAAAAATGGCTCTGAGCACTATGGGACTTAACATTTGAGGTCATCAAACTACTTAAACCTAACTAACCTAAGGACAACACACACATCCATGCCCGAGGCAGGATTCGAACCTGCGACCGTAGCGGTCGCGTGGTTCCAGACTGTAGCGCCTAGAACCGCTCGGCCACATCGGCCGGCTGTACATTAAAAACGCATAGCAAAAAGGAAGGGAGAAATGCACATCTTGCCGACATACACTGGCGTCTTATTTTCAAAACCACTTCAAAAAGAAACATGCAAGAATAAAAATCAACAGGCGAATTATAAGGTGTCAGATTACAGGGCTGGTAAAAAAGAAAAATATACAAATAACATGACATCACATATAACAGAATTTGTTATACCGCAGTAACCGCCATCTGGCGTGGGAAGTCAGAGGTGCAAAGTTCTTAATTTACGTAAAATATTACGTTGAAGCCAAGAAGTCAAATGCATACATAGCCGTGATTGTACAATATATGCCACGATTTAACAGGTCAAAATCTCATGAAACACAATAGGCCTATTCTTTATAAACAAATTTTTTAGGGTGTAGACTAACAATTTTTTATCGTATTTAACGACATGATGATACATACATCTCATTCGTCCCGTTTGGACATGTTAACACATTATAGCTGTTTCTCATCATTAAGAGCAACTGTTACAAATTGCAAAGAATTAGTGATACGTTGGCTAGAGACACAAGTGTACGAAATACGCTAGCCTAGTAGAAACCTCCACTACTACTCCTATTACTTACAGAAAAAAATTGTTCATATGATACAAACAGAACTTGGGTATAAGGAAAGAGAGTTTTCTTTAAAGTATAAAAGCTTTGTCCCAAAAGCCTTGCCTATCAGGATGTCTAAAGTCACTTGTGTCTGAGGTACCAATGGTTGTTGTTGTTGTTGTGGTCTTCAGTCCGGAGACTGGTTTGATGCAGTTTTCCATGCTACTCTATCCTGTGCAAGCTGCTTCATCTCCCAGTACCTACTGCAACCTACATCCTTCTGAATCCGTTTAGTGTATTCATCTCTTGGTCTCCCTCTACGATATTTACCCCCCACGCTGCCCTCCAATACCAAAGTGGTGATTCCTTGATGCCTCAGAATATGCCCTACCAACCGATGCTTCTTCTAGTCAAGTTGTGCCACAAATTTCTCTTCTCCCCTATTCTATTCAATACCTCCTCATTAGTTATGTGATCTACCCATCTAACCTGTAGCATTCTTCTGTAGCACCACATTTCGAAAGCTTCTGCTCTCTTCAGGTCTAACCTATTTATCGTCCATGTTTCACTTCCATATATGGCTACACTCCATACAAATACTTTCAGAAACGATTTCCTGACACTTAAATCTATAATCGATGTTAAAAAATTTCTCTTCTTCAGAAACGCTTTCCTTGCCATTGCCAGTCTACATTTTATATCTTCTCTACTTCGACCATCATCAGTTATTTTGCTCCTCAAATAGCAAAACTCCTTTACTACATCAAGTGTCTCATTTCCTAATCTAATTCCCTCAGCATCAGCCAACTTAATTCAACTACATTCCATTATCCTCGTTTTGCTTTTGTTGATGCTCACCTTATATCCTCCTTTCAAGACACTGTCCATTCCGATCAACTGCTCTTCCAAGTCCTTGCTGTCTATGACAAAATTGCAATGTCATCGGCAAACCTCAAAGTTTTTATTTCTTCTCCATGGATTTTAATTCCTATTCCGAATTTTCCTTTTGTTTCCTTTGCTGCTTGCTCAATATACAGATTGAATAACATCGGGGATAGGCTACAACCCTGTCTCACCCCCTTCCCAACCACTGCTTCCCTTTCATGCCTTCTGGTTTCTGGACAAATCGTAAATAGCATTTCGCTCCCTTTTTTTTACCCCTGCCACCTTCAGAATGGATACAGGGATGGAATTAGTTACCAGAATTGTCGCTGCCTGTAATGTGATTCGAAACATATCCGGCGTATTTTTCAGGGTGCGTTAGAATCTTGATTCCAAATATTGGACTTGCATTGAGGTTGATAGCCATCAGTTTCAGCACATTGTGCCAGATAAAGTACAAATGGTATGCTCGTTGTGTTAATGCAGTTAACTGTAACTAATGTATACATAGTAACGTGATTTTATTCCTATTATCTCCTTAGTCTGGCTTCTTCAACCCCAGGGTCCCCACCACAAATTTTTCGGTGGAGCATCCTCAATGACCTGTTAAATTTTTGTACTCTCTTACAGAAATACCCCGTAGAGGCCTTCTGCCTGTTCATGTCAATTCTTTATTGTCACCAGCTGCATGAAACACAGATTTGACAGCTTTTGCTAGTCCCTGTTGGACTCTAATCCTGACACTTTGTGTGCGAAGACTTCAGTTAGAACTCTTTGTTTATTTAATATTAATAGGCCCTCTGCTTCAAGTACTGTTGGTATCCAAACCAGAAGAATTTATTTGTATTTTCAAGAATTGTTTCGAAGAAGGAAAATTGTGTCCTCTTAATTCTGTAAACATAGTATTCATTGTATACCTGGGCTTCTACCTTTTGACCACCTACGGCGGTCAAGCTGGGAAGCAACCTCAAATTCGCCTACAAAAAAACACTTACGTTATATTTCCAGAATGAGATTTTCACTCTGCAGCGGAGTGTGCGCTGATATGAAACTTCCTGGCAGATTAAAACTGTGTGCCCGACCGAGACTCGAACTCGGGACCTTTGCCTTTCGCGGGCAAGTGCTCTACCAACTGAGCTACCGAAGCACGACTCACGCCCGGTTCTCACAGCTTTACTTCTGCCAGTACCTCGTCTCCTACCTTCCAAACTTTACAGAAGCTCTCCTGTGAACCTTGCAGAACTAGCACTCCTGAAAGAAAGGATATTGCGGAGACATGGCTTAGCCACAGCCTGGGGGATGTTTCCAGAATGATATTTTCACTCTGCAGCGGAGTGTGCGCTGATATGAAACTTCCTGGCAGATTAAAACTGTTCGCAGGAGAGCTTCTGTAAAGTTTGGAAGGTAGGAGACGAGGTACTGGCAGAAGTACAGCTGTGAGTAGCGGGCGTGAGTCGTGCTTCGGTAGCTCAGATGGTAGAGCACTTGCCCGCGAAAGGCAAAGGTCCCGAGTTCGAGTCTCGGTCGGGCACACAGTTTTAATCTGCCAGGAAGTTTCACTTACGTTATAGTACATGCACACCACACTAGTTTTGTAGTATCCTCTCGCCCTCTTACGCCATTGTCTTTCGTTAACATCAATAAGCTAACCGTACCTCTGAAAGGAAGAGGCTTTTGAACAACTACGAAGCTGAAGAAATGAATTAAAATTCGTGCTATACCTGGTACTTGAACCTTTGCTTATTGGGTACGTATGCTAGCCATTACAGCACCACACCATTATACGAGTAGCTAACAGAGCTACACACACTACCCTCGTCCAACGCCCTCCCTGTCACAAACTTCAACTCAGATCTTCAGAAGAGGAAAATAAGCTGAAGACATGAAGTTTGTCAGGGAGGGCGTTGGACTAACGTAGTCTGAACAGCTATGTTAGCTATAATGCTGTGCTGGTGTAATGGCTAGCATACCTGCCCAGTAGTCAAGGGTTCAAGTCCCAGCCATAGCACGAATTTTAATTCATTTCTTCAGCTTCGTAGATAAAGATGATACTCAAATACACTACTGGCCATTAAAATTGCTACACGAAGATGACGTGCTACAGACGCGAAATTTAACCGACAAGAAGAAGATGCTGTGATATGCAACTGATTAGCTTTTCAGAGCATTCACACAAGATTGGCGCCGGTGGCGACACCTACAACGTGCTGACGTGAGGAAAGTTTCCAACCGATTTCTCATACACAAACAGCAGTTGACCGGAGTTGCCTGGTGAAACGTTGTTGTGATGCCTCGTGTGAGGAGGAGAAATGCGTACCATCACGTTTCCGACTTTGATAAAGGTCAGATTGTAGCCTATCGCGATTGCGGATTATCGTATCGCGACATTGCTGTTCGCGTTGGTCGAGACCCAATGACTGTTAGCAGAATATGGAATTGCTGGGTTCAGGAGGGTAATACGAAACGCCGTGCTGGATCCCAGCGGCCTCGTATCACTAGCAGTCGAGATGACAGGCATCTTATCCGCACGGCTGTAATGGATCGTGCAGCCACGTCTCGATCCCTGAGTCAACAGATGGGGACGTTTGCAAGACAACAACGATCTGCGCGAACAGTTCCACGACGTTTGCAGCAACACGGGCTATCAGCTCGGAGATCATGGCTGTGGCTACCCTTGACGCTGCATCAGAGACAGGAGCGCCTGCGATGGTGTACTCAACTACGAACCTGGGTGCACGAATGGCAAAACGTCATTTTTTCGGATGAATCCAGCTTCTGTTTACAGCATCACGATGGTCGCACCCGTGTTTGCCGACATCGCGGTGAACGCACATTGGAAGCGTGTATTCGTCATCGCCATAGTGGCGTATCAACCGGCGTGATGGTATGGGGTGCCATTGGTTACACGTCTCGGTCACCTCTTGTTCGCATTGACGGCACTTTGAACAGTGGGCGTTACATTTCAGATGTGTTACGACCCGTGGCTCTACCCTTCATTCGATCCCTGCGAAACCCTACATTTCAGCAGGATAATGCACGACCGCATGTTGCAGGTCCTGTACGGGCCTTTCTGGATACAGAAAATGTTCGACTGCTGCCCTGGCCAGCACATTCTCCAGCTCTCTCACCAATTGAAAACGTCTGGTCAGTGGTGGCCGAGCAACTGGCTCGTCACAATACACCAGTCACTATTCTTGATGAACTGTGGTATTGTGTTGAAGCTGCATGGGCAGCTGTACCTGTACAGCCATCCAAGCTCTGTCTGACTCAATGCCCAGGCGTTTCAAGGCCTTTATTACGGCCAGAGGTGCTTGTTCTGGGTACTGTTTACTCAGGATCTATGTACCCAAATTGCGTGAAAAGGTAATCACATGTCAGTTCTAGTATAATATATTTGTCCAATGAATACCCGTTTATCATCTGCATTTGTTCTTGGTGTAGCAATTTTAATGGCCAGCAGTATATCTTGAGGAAAATTTAATTATATTGAGCTTTTGAAAAAGTTATGCAAAAACTAATTAAGTTTCCAATTGGATCTAAATTTAACCTTTGCAATCAGAGTTGGAGTAAGAAGGACACAAGAAAACAACGATTTAATTGTTAATTTCACGCTGTGTAATTCACAAAAATGTGAGGTAAAATTTTCACAGGCGTCTGTTTTACGATTTGAAAGTACTAGACTAAGTCGGAGGCGTAAGAGGGCGACAGGATATCAAAACAAGAGAACATAAAAACGCACTGTAGCTTATGTGGCTCTTTTATACACTACTGGCCATTAAAATTGCTACACCAAGAACAAATGCAGATGGTAAACGGGTATTCATTGGACATATATATTATACTAGAACTGACATGTGATTACATTTTCACTCAATTTGGGTGCATAGATCCTGAGAAATCAGTACGCAGAACGACGACCTCTGGCCGTAATAACAGTGTTGATATGCCTGGGCATTGACTCAAACAGAGCTTCGATGGCGTGTACAGGTACAGCTGCCCATGCAGCTTCAACACGATACTACAGTTCATCAAGTGTAGTGACTGGCGTATTGTGGCGAGCCAGTTGCTCGGCCACCATTGACCAGACGTTTTCACTTGGTGAGAGATCTGGAGAATGTGCTGGCCAGGGCAGCAGTCGAACATTTTCTGTATCCACAAAGGCCCGTACATGACCTGCAACATGCGGTCGTGCATTATCCTGCCGAAATGTAGGGTTTCGCAGGGATCGAATGAATGGTAGAGCCACGGGTCGTAACACATATGAAATGTAACGTCCACTGTTCAAAGTGCCGTCAATGCGAACAAGAGGTGACCGAGACGTCTAACCAATGGCACCCCATACCATCACGCCGGGTGATATGCCAGTATGGCAATGACGAATACACGTTTCCAATGTGCATTCACCGCGATGTCGCCAAACACGGATGCGACCATCGTGATGCTGTAAACAGAACCTGGATTCATCCGAAAAAATGACGTTTTGCCATTCGTGCACCCAGGTTCGTCGTTGAGTTTGCCATCGCAGGCGCTCCTGTCTGTGATGTAGCGTCAAGGGTAAGCGCAGCCATGGTCTCTGAGCTGATAGTCCATGCTGAACTGTTAGTGCAGATGGTTGTTGTCTTGCAAACGTCCCCATCTGTTGACTCAGGGATCGAGACGTGGCTGCACGTTCCGTTACAGCCGAGCGGATAAGACGCCTCTCATCTCGACTGCTAGTGATACGAGGCTGTTGAGATCCAGCACAGCGTTCCGTATTACCCTCCTGAACCCACCGATTCCATATTCTGCTAACAGTTATTGGATCTCGACCAACGCGAGCAGAAATGTCGCGATACGATAAACCGCAATCGCGATAGGCTACAATCTGACCTTTATCAAAGTCGGAAACGTGACGGTACGCATTTCTCCTCCTTACACGAGGCATCACAACAACGTTTCACCAGGCAACGCCGGTCAACTGCTGTTTGTGTATGAGAAATCGGTTGGAAACTTTGCTCATGTCAGCACGTTGTAGGTGTCGCCACCGGTGCAAACCTTGTGTGAATGCTCTGAAAAGCTAATCATTTGCATATCACAGCATCTTCTTCCTGTCGGTTAAATTTCGCGTCTGTAGCACGTCATCTTCGTGGTGTAGCACTTTTAATGGCCAATAGTTTAGGTCCATTTGAGGCTGTTTTCCTATTTGATAGCTCACAGGTATCTCATCGTCAAAGCGCAGAAGCGCTGTAACAAATAAGTCTAAAAAGGTCGTACGCAGAATCACTGTTTGTTGGGGGGGGGGGGGGAGGGGGGGATGTCTTGGTGCTCGCGTGCCTATTTGAGATATAAATATGGAACCTGGACCAGCTGCCACTTGTATACCCATTCGAATATCTGCCTCACTGTAGCTGCGTTACAGCATATTAAGCAAGGTTTCAGCGACGAACCGGAGCTCGCGCCTAGGAAAATTGTGCGAATCGATTAATTCCTGTTGCAGAGGATTTCAATGGGGCTGAAATAATGCTCAGGTAATGGCACCATTTGTATGTGCGCCGTTCGGTTTTTACATGCAAAATTAGTCACCCTCGATCGGATTTTAAGTGCAATAACTTTGCGTGAAGGCGGTCAAACGGATAAAGTCAAAATGAACTTTTTTTATCCAATAATCTTTATCCGTTGGCGGAATACGATGGTTTCAGACCGAGACAAATGTAGCGCATGTAGTCCGATCTCACGTGAATTGAAAGCGCGGACACGGTTTAAAGTGAGTCAAATAAATAAAAAATGTATTCTTACGATAAAAGTGAAAACTCACTTTCAAAAAATTTCCTTCATTCGGATTTTAGTGCAAATAACATGGTGTTTACATGTCAGTGGCACGTTAAACAGATATGCCGTATTCGGTGAATATTTATTCTTTCACCATATACGAGAGAGAATTGTCAGAGCATGTGCTTCGATAAGCGCCGAAGTGATAAGGAATACCACTCAATCCCTGATAAGAAGATTGCAGCACTGCACTGATACCAATGGTCATCACTTCGAACGCCTTCTGTAAACGCCACCTTTGTGACCTTCGTTGACTTTCAAGAACCTTACTGTTACACATCATTGTATTCGGTAGCCGCTATGAGAAAATAAGTACCAGACTATAGCATTCCATTTAAAAAAACGGAGCTTCATATCTCTGAGGCGACCCCACCTAGCACAAAAGACAATGTCATATTATGGACCCCTATGTCCCATGCAACTTTTGTGCGACAAACTTTTCAGCTCCTCTCATACTTGGTAGCAATGGTGAGTGACTCACCCTGTATAAGTGGCGTGAACAGCATCAGATGTTGCTTTATCATTGTGAAGGATGCCTCCAGCATGAACGAAATAGTGGCTTGTGGATTATGTATGTACTCTACTGGCCATTAAAATTGCTACACCAAGAACAAATGCAGATGATAAACGGGTATTCATTGGACAAATATATTATACTAGAACTGACATGTGATTACCTTTTCACGCAATTTGGGTACATAGATCCTGAGTAAACAGTACCCAGAACAAGCACCTCTGGCCGTAATAAAGGCCTTGAAACGCCTGGGCATTGAGTCAGACAGAGCTTGGATGGCTGTACAGGTACAGCTGCCCATGCAGCTTCAACACAATACCACAGTTCATCAAGAATAGTGACTGGTGTATTGTGACGAGCCAGTTGCTCGGCCACCACTGACCAGACGTTTTCAATTGGTGAGAGAGCTGGAGAATGTGCTGGCCAGGGCAGCAGTCGAACATTTTCTGTATCCAGAAAGGCCCGTACAGGACCTGCAACATGCGGTCGTGCATTATCCTGCTGAAATGTAGGGTTTCGCAGGGATCGAATGAAGGGTAGAGCCACGGGTCGTAACACATCTGAAATGTAACGCCCACTGTTCAAAGTGCCGTCAATGCGAACAAGAGGTGACCGAGACGTGTAACCAATGGCACCCCATACCATCACGCCGGTTGATACGCCACTATGGCGATGACGAATACACGCTTCCAATGTGCGTTCACCGCGATGTCGGCAAACACGGGTGCGACCATCGTGATGCTGTAAACAGAAGCTGGATTCATCCGAAAAAATGACGTTTTGCCATTCGTGCACCCAGGTTCGTAGTTGAGTACACCATCGCAGGCGCTCCTGTCTCTGATGCAGCGTCAAGGGTAGCCACAGCCATGATCTCCGAGCTGATAGCCCGTGTTGCTGCAAACGTCGTGGAACTGTTCGCGCAGATCGTTGTTGTCTTGCAAACGTCCCCATCTGTTGACTCAGGGATCGAGACGTGGCTGCACGATCCATTACAGCCGTGCGGATAAGATGCCTGTCATCTCGACTGCTAGTGATACGAGGCCGCTGGGATCCAGCACGGCGTTTCGTATTACCCTCCTGAACCCACCGATTCCATATTCTGCTAACGGTCATTGGATGTCGACCAACGCGAGCAGAAATGTCGCGATACGATAAACCGCAATCGCGATAGGGTACAATGGGACCTTTATCAAAGTCGAAAACGTGATGGTACGCATCTCTCCTCCGTACACGAGGCATCACAACAACGTTTCACCAGGCAACGCCGGTCAACTGCTGTTTGTGTATGAGAAATCGGTTGGAAACTTTGCTCATGTCAGCACGTTGTAGGTGTCGCCACCGGCGCCAACCGTGTGTGAATGCTCTGAAAAGCTAATCATTTGCATATCACAGCATCTTCTTCCTGTCGGTTAAATTTCGCGTCTGTAGCACGTCATCTTCGTGGTGTAGCAATTTTAATGGCCAGTAGTGTAGATGGAGACATGCTGCTTACTTATGTGGGACAGTGGACCAGCACTTGATCATTTGAAAGGGGCCTCTTTGGGGGGTCTCCAGTTGGCCAGTTGCTCGAATAGTACAACGTCCATATTTGCGGAGCATTCGGATGTGACAGTGGTTGTATGTTGGGCTGGCAGGGAACGTGAGGGTAGGCATACTTACGAGCTGTCAAGGTCGCCATCGCGCACGTCTGACCACAAGGGAGTATAGCTGTTTTGTGCTCCAAGCACATGGTAACTTCTTCACATCTGCCATTCAGGAATAAGCAATGTATTCCCTCCAACATTCTGTATCGCCCCACATCGTTGGTCAGAGACTAGCAGCTGTACGTGGAATTACCGTCCTTCGCCTACATGAACAGCTCGAACAGGGGTGGCATAACATATCCAGGACAGTATTCACCATATGTACGATCAACTGGATACCTGAGTCAGTGCCTGCATTGCTGCCCATGTAGGCAACGCCATATACGTTTCATGTGTGTTTCAGCATTCAGTATCTGGTACCTCAGAAATGCTTGTGCATCTGTAAATGTAATAATTTCATGTACTCCATATGCACTCTTGCAACAATAAATCTTGAGTGAACTGGAAACTCTAAAAGGGTGTACTATTTTTTTTTACCAGCAATGTCTTTTTCTTTCCCCACTAAATGCGATTAGGGGATAACTTCACGGGATAAAAGTCAGGATAGCACATAGAAACATTTTTCAAACTATGTAATATAAGTCTTACACTTTCGAGAAAATGCATGGTTTCACGCAGCAGAAAGAAAGTCGCCATGGAACTGTTATCCCATGTTTGTGGAACGTTTTCTTTACTCCTGAATAATTTATAAAATGTGAGTTTTCCTGTTTTAGAAATAAGCGTTTCAGTGGGTGCACCATTCCTTGAGAACACGTTTGACAGGCGGCACTGATACACCGACAAACTGGGCAGCTTCATCACAGTGAGATCACGAGCGCATCCAAACACGATGACTCCTGAATGAGATTTTCACTCTGCATCGGAGTGTGCGCTGATATGAAACTTCCTGGCAGATTAAAACTGTGTGCCCGACCGAGACTCGAACTCAGGACCTTTGCCTTTCGCGGGCAAGTGCTCTACCAACTGAGCTACCCAAGCACGACTCACGTCCCGTCCTCACAGCTTCACTTCTGCCAGTACCTCGTCTCCTACCTTCCAAACTTTACAGAAGCTCTCCTGCGAACCATGCAGAACTAGCACTCCTGAAAGAAAGGATATTGCGGAGACATGGCTTAGCCACAGCCTGGGGGATGTTTCCAGAATGAGATTTTCACTCTGCAGCGGATTGTCGGTCCGGTACACAGTTTTAATCTGCCAGGAAGTTTCATATCAGCGCACACTCTGCTGCAGAGTGAAAATCTCATTCTGGAAACATCCCCCAGGCTGTGGCTAAGCCATGTCTCTGCAATATCCTTTCTTTTAGGAGTGCTAGTTCTGCAAGGTTCGCAGGAGAACTGTTAAGTTTGAAAGGTAGGAGACGAGATACTGGCAGAGATACTGGCAGAAGTGAAGCTGTGAGAACAGGACGTGAGTCGTGCTTGGGTAGCTCAGTTGCTGGAGCACTTGCCCGCAAAAGGCAAAGGTCCCAGGTTCGAGTCTTGGTCCGGCACACAGTTTTAATCTGCCAGGAAGTTCATGATGACTCCTGTCTCCACGTCGACCTTTGTTACTGCGCTGATTTCATGCAACCGACTGGCACTTGACACCATTTCAGTACTATGGAATTAGAGGGTCACATGACTGCTTGGTACCAGCTTTACGTCATCTACAGCACTCCAAACTGACCAGCGTGCAGTTTTTAAGAGGGGTGACACATTTTGTATGGTGAGCTCAATTGCAACGAGTACAAATATGATTTACAGTTTTAGAAAGGTGAGCACTACGGAACTATAAATAAACTCTACTTGTGTATCAGTCCGTGCACAATAGTGCACGGTACCAGTATGTTCCCAAAAGCTGCCCTCAAAAATGCGATTTTTCAGGCAATCACATATCCGGTTCTGTTGATGACAGAGATAAGGGGTTAAATGTTTTGGAAGGGCCTTGGCCTAGTCACCATTTACATACCTGTCGGAAGAACAGGCATACTGTAGTTACCCTATAGTATGGGGTCAAAACTTAAACATTACGCACTTCCTCCAGCCCAAGCAAACTGAGCAAATAGATTGGTTCTTTTGTGTTAGGTATGATCCTGGATGGATCTTAGGCAGCTTATATGAGATGTGATTCAAAAGTTGTAAGAATGACTTGTAATTGTACAATGGTGGTACTTACATGCTACTGTGATGCATCATCATCAAAATAGTCCCCTTCTGACTGAACACACCAACTAGAACGGTCTTTCCACTTTGGAAACATTCATGGAAATATTTTTCCTGACGTGTGTTAAGGACGCTCTCCGTATGTGCCTGGATGTCTTCAATCGAGTCACATCGCTCCCCTTTCAGTGAAAATTTCAGTTTAGGAAACAGGGGCGGTTGTGGAAGCACAGGAATTTTGAATTTGCTCAAAAATTCAACGATGAAGAAGGCGCAATGAGCTGGAGAATTGTCATGGTGTAGCTCCCACCTCCTCCCTTTCCAGAATGCAGGCCTTTTCTTCTGCATCTTTTCACACAAACGCTCAAGGACACATTTGTAGTATTCCTGGTTAATTGTCTGTCCTCCTGGGGTAAATTCATGATACACAATACCGGTAGAATCGAAAAAAATCACCAATATTGTCTTCACCTTTGACCGACTTTGCCGTGCTTTTTTCGTTTGTGGTGAACCTGGAGTCTTCCACCGCGAAGACTGCATTTTTGTTTCAGGTTCATATCCATATACCCACGATTCGTCACCTGTGATACCCTATTTCACAAATCTGGGTCGTTTTTAGTCCGATTAATCTGTTCTTGGCACATTTCAAGTCGGTATTGTCCCTGGTCACTTGACAACACTTTTGGAATGAATTTTGCGGACACTCGATGCATGTTCAGATCTTCAGTTAAAATTCACTGAACTGCATAGAAACTTAAATTAAGTTCATCAGCCATCTGCCTAATTCTAAGTCTACGATTAGAGCGCACTAAGTCCTGAACTTTCACATTTTCATTCCGTTTTGAGGTGGAAGGATGGCCGGAACATGGTTCATCTTCAAATGATTCGTGGCCATTTTTAAATCTGTTGAACCAGACAAAAACATTAGACTGGCTCATACAATTATCGCCAAAAGCTGTTTTTAGTAGTTCGTAGGTCTCAGAAGCTGATTTCCCGGTTTTAAAACAAAATTTCACACAAACTCGTTGCTCCGTTTTTATGTCCATTTTCACACAGATAAAATCTGGCAACAAGTCCTAACAGACCCGCACCCAGCCAGCTGCCACAACGAACTGAAATAAAGGAAACGCAGTTTCCTGTCAGAGGGCGTTCAAGGACAAGGCAATGACTCACTCCCCAACCCTCCGTGTACCTGCCAGTCAAACCAGTACGCAGTAGCGGATCCTTTCTTACAACTTTCCAATCACATCTCCTAAAAGCACCATTTTTTCATAGGCGGTTTCTTGAGAAAACTCCGAAAAACCATGATTTTTGGGAACGATAAGCAGCAATTATGAGGACGGCCACTTGTAGTGTTTCTGTTCATGACAGATTGTCGGAATTTAGCACACCGGACTACCACTTAGAAGGACGTTGGTTCACACTGGCATCTGACCATCCTAATTTAGGTTTCCCGTAATTTCCCTAACTCACTTCGGGCCAATGCTGGGACGGTTCTTTTGGAAGGACACAGTCGATTTCTTTTCCCACCCTTCCCTAATCCAGCTTGTGTACCGTCTTCAATGACCTCGTTGTCGATCTGCTCCTCTACCCCCTTCATCGAAATTTTTCCAAACGTTCTTGGGTACCAAAAATGCCACTTCTATAATGTCCATAACTTCTATAATTTCCATTCATGGCAAATCAAAATTTATACGATATGTTCTTCAGACGATATTTTCCAGGGACCTTGAAATTTTTTTGCTGAAGCGTCTTAACAAATCTCTGTTTGCAATGCGAATTTTGTCAGACATAGGGGATATAAAAATGAAAAAGCTGGCATACTATGCTTACTTTCATTCCATAATGTCATATGGGATTATTTTTTGGGGTAATTCTTCAAGCCAAGCTAAAGTTTTCCGGGCACAAAAACGTGCAGTGAGAATTATATGTGGTGTGAACTCAAGAACATCCTGCAGAAGGCTGTTTAGGGAAGTAGGGATACTAACTACGGCTTCCCAATATATTTATTCCTTAATGAAATTTGTCATTAAAAATATATCACTTTTTCAAACCAACAGCTCATTTCATGGAATCAATACTAGAAATAAGAATAATCTTCACAAGGATTTAAAGTCACTTAGTCTTGTACAAAAAGGTGTGCATTATTCAGGAACACACATTTTCAATAACTTGCCAGCAGCCATAAAAAGCTTAACAACCAATGAAATTCAGTTTAAGAGAAGCCTAAAGGATTTATTGGTGGCCAACTCCTTCTACTCCATTGATGAATTTCTTAGTGAAACCAACTGATTTGTATATAAGTACAACATAACTTCTGCACAATTTCAGTGCAGTAATGTGTTCACTGAAAATTTGTGTGTCTGTGTCTGTGTGTGTGTGTGTGTGTGTGTGTGTGTGTGTGAGAGAGAGAGAGAGAGAGAGAGAGAGAGAGAGAGAGAGTGTAAGTATAATCTAACTTCTGCACCATTTCAGTGCAGTAATGTGTTCACTGTAAATAAGTATTGCAGTAGTTGTATTACATGTTTATTACCTTATAAATAAATAAAAAACTTTTTTATTTTAAATTCAGTGCATTAGTATTTGTAAAATGACTCTTAGTGTTCATTAAAAAATGACGATCATTCCACTTGGGACCTGTGGAATGGTACATTAGCTTATTTGTTTTAGTTGTAGATATTTGTCATGTATTGTTGTTTTTCTGACATGTTCCACATCCTGGAGGACCTCCTCACTATGGATCAATTGGAATGAAAGTAAATCTAATCTAATCTAATGACTCTTTATCCATTATCGAGATCCAGAGGTGTAAAGTTACCATACTTATGCATGTAAATTATACATGTAATATCCGGACTGAGGCATAAATGCAGTTGTAACTGACATGGTGAACACATGGCAGGGGTTATAATGTCATTGCAAGGCTTCTGAGGGCACCAGACTGGTTTTAGTCAACATTTTTTCAACAATAAGGACGCGCTGTCTCTATATATTGGGTACTTTATGTGTGTACAAATATGCCCAGAGGTGTGGCAAAAAGATGCTGCTAAAGAGTGTCTTATTACGTCTGAAAAGAACTTAAAATGAGCGCCAAACATCAAGTGAAACTGAGAAGACTGCGAATACAGTTAAACATTTCCAATAACATTTTCAGTTTTTTAAGACATAGGAGGAGCCTATGTTGGCGTGCTGTCTACTCATCTAGCAGTCTACGATCATCTATGGACCTGCAAGTCCCACCCTTGGGATATGGGTGCTGTGCACTGCCTTTGGTGTCAAGTCCAATGATGATTAGTAAGTTAGGCCACTAAATGGCGAGGTCAACAGCGTCCATGTTTGAAATAAATACAGATGAGAATGGTGAAAATCTTTTAAACATCCACATTAAATTTCAAAATCAAGTTGCATCCTCACACAAGTATTGAAAATACAGCCCTGATGCTGTAGTATTCGTAAAAGACCAAGTATAAATTCAGACAAAGCACAGCAGAACAGCTAGAGAAAAACAAAAGATAAAAGGACAGACACAGACAGGGAACAGATGACTTTGGACGGGTGACCACCTCGGCACAATGAGTGATCGAGCCAGTCTGCAACACATTAAAATCTTCCACCCAATATTTTGAGAAGAAGTCTGGACGTCACACAGAATCTTAAAACCCAAATCACACTTGCCTAATTATCAGTTAAAATAGAGGGCAGATCCCGTAGGAGATCCAGATCTGCCATCAGCCTCCCGCCAACACATGGTCTTCTGTGCCACAAGTGAGGTAACAGCCTGCAGGGGGACTGAACAGCAAGAAGGAGATGGAAAAGAGCAATCCTCGTTGGTAGCCACATTAGCAAGTTCATTTCTCTGGAACCTCGTGTGCCCTGGGGAACCTAGCAGAAAATTGTTTCCTTGTCCTGTCTGTGCAAGAGAAGACGAGCATCCTATACTTATTCCACCATATGATCTCCTGGGTGTATTGGGCCAACAGTGAGAAGAGTACTTTGGGAATCTGAGCAGATGCTGCTTAGAACGGTCAGTCAGACGTTTCTGACCCCATACCAAAAATAGCTTTTAGATGGGAAGGATGGTATGAATGTGGAGACAAGTCGGTGGAAACTCCAGTTGAAAAGCTGCAACAAAATATTATGCCTCCAGGTAGCCACAGTGCCTATAGATTGCAACATCCTTAACAAATGTTTTATAAATTGTGCCAGCTCTCATTCTTCTTCTTCTTCTTCTTCTTCTTCTTCTTCTTCTTTTGGTAAAAATAATTCTGATAATATTTCAGCTGCTGTAACCCTTCTTAAACAACAAGCACCAGCAACCAAGAAATTCTCTTGGTCAAAAATCACCTCCGGCCACATTATCAAATCTATAAAGAAACTTAAAAAAAATCAAAAACAGAGGACTATTACAGGCTTAGTAACAGTATTGTTAAACACATAGCCACTGCAATCTTAATGCCACTAACATATCTGATGAATCGCATACTTGAAGAAGGAGTATTCCCCGAATGTCTGAAAATGACAGTTACACTCCCTATCTATAAGAAAGGTGACAGAAAAATGCCAAACAATTATAGACCTATATCAATAATTCCCATTGTATCAAAAGTAATAGAAAACTGCATACATATCCAAACTTACAATTTTTTGAAAATAATAAATTATTGAGTAAGAACCAGTTTGGCTTTTGATCTGAACTATCGACAACCAAAGCAGTTGAATGCCTCCTTAGTAATATATATGAAGAATATGAAAACAAGAAACTCACTTGTGCTACACTGTTAGATTTAACAAAAGCCTTCGACTCAGTCACACATAACATAATGATGAAAAATTATGGTATTGTAGATAAACCATTTCAATTTTTTCAATCATACTTAAGCAATAGGGTATAATTAGTAAGAACAAACTATCAAAAGTCTACACCCCTGAAAGTCAAGAGAGGAATTTCACAAGGCTCAGTGTTTTGCCCTTTCCTGTTCATTGTTTACATCAATGACTTCTGAAATTATATGCCATGCAACAATGTACTGTATGCTGATGATATGACACTAATAACAGATGGAGAAAATCTGGAAGATGTCATAGAATACAACAAAGTAGTAACTGAAATGAGCAGTGACTGGTGCAGAGCCAACGTTTTATCAATAAACAAACTGAAAACTGAAGAAATTTACTTCACCCTGAAACCAATTGAACAGAATACAAAAAATGTCAAGTTACTTGGTTTACATATAGATCAAAACTTACATGGGACAGACACACAAATTATCTATGTGGCAAACTTGCTCGAACTCTCTTTCTATTACACAACCTGAGACACGTTATCAGTAAAAATCTGCTAATCTCCACATACTTTGCTTTTTTCCATTCACAACTGCAATAAGGGGTACTTCTTTGGGGTAACTCAAGTGGCAGAAGAAAGCAGTTAGGTGCATTTTAGGACTAGCACCAAGACAAAGTTGCAAAACTCATTTTAAAGAAATAAAGATAATGATGCTACCTAGTACATACATTTATAATTGTTTAATATATGCTAGAGAGAACATAAAGAACTTTAATTTAAGATCTGAAGTGCATGTTCATAATACTCGAAATAATAGTAAAGTAGACCTATCATACACACGGCTGACATTAATGCAAAAGAGCCATAAACACCTTAGTTTGAAATTTTATAACAAACTCTCAAAGGCTGTGAGCGAACTACCAATGAATAACTTTAAGCAAACAATAGAAGTGTGACTCAAACGTATGCCATATTACTCACTTGATGAGTTTCTAAACAGTGACACAAAAGAGATATGCTACATGAAACAAAAAACTGTCATATGAATTATACCTATATGTTTGTGACAGTAATGTACCAACAAAGACTTTTACATGGATACGTAATATGTACCATAAATATATCTGCATAACCACACACACAAGTGTCTTTCTCATGCAGCTTGTGGGAATGGTGCTATGATGATTACTGGGGTTAGTTGGATCTTTCCTTGGTTTTAAAATCAGGACTAAAACAGATTCATTCCACGAGATGGGAAAGTCTCCCGTCATGCAAATTGTTGTGTCTAGACAAGACAGCCTAGACACAATGAGAGGAAGCCAAAAGGCACGCGCTTAAACTCACGCAGGGTGGCGTGAGGTCTGAAACAGGATACGTAATGAATGCTATAAAGAAAAGTACGTAGCTTCTGGAATACTTAACTTTAATCCACATTTGTAGAACATCGCTCTTGATGATACATTAATAGAATCTCAATATCTATACTGGTAATGGCGCCTTGCTAGGTCGTAGCAAATGTAGCTGAAGGCTATACTAACTATCGTCTCGGCAAATGAGAGCGTAATTCTCAGTGAACCATGGCTAGCAACGTCGGCTGTACAACTGGGGCGAGTGCTAGTACATCTCTCTAGACCTGCCGTGTGGCGGTGCTCGGTCTGCAATTACTGACAGTGGCGACACGCGGGTCCGTCGTATACTAGCGGACCGCGGCCGATTTAAAAGCTACCACCTAGCAAGTGTGATGTCTGGCGGTGACACCACACAAATCACATTAAAGAGCTGAAGGACCTCCTTCGCACAGGGATTTATATGTATCAACATGCTGCATGTTATCATGTTCTGGCTACATACAGTGTTCCTCCATGCTGGTGAAATGGAAATCAGAACAAACCTTCTCCCGTGTCTCCCAATAACAACAGAAAGTTGGATTCTCGCTAGAATCGGCCATTACAGTCTTTTACAATTAAGCCATTGCCTGAACAGTGTGTCTCGGTGATGTTAGCAAATACAAAGCTCGTGTAAAGTTGCTATTGGAGGTTGTGAGATCCTCCTAATGGCTTCCCATTGTTTGCTTGTGGGTGTGGACACCTGATGGAGTTCAGGAACTCTTGCCAAAACCTCTGCATACTCTGTTGAATTATGTTCCTCACCTTTACTCTCACCATTCGAAATGTTGAAAGATACACATCCACAGGGCACCAATTGAATCTCTGCATAGTCACCCTCCTGCCCCTGACTGCAGAATGACACTCAGCATTCCACAAATGGATAGGCTGCTTCCCAAGTTTCCCCTTCAGCTTTCAGATGGATGCATCATTGGCATGATGAATCACAGTTGTAATGTGATCCACCCTGTCCCAGATGCTTTCACACTGCTAGAAAACAGCTAAATGACTGTAAAGCATCCATCTAGCTTTTCTGAACAGCCATCTCAGTGGCTTCCTTTTGGGATCTGCTCCATCTGGCAGATGGATCCAGTTGGGGTAGCACTTACTGCCACGAACATTGTCATACGAGTTGAACGGGAGGTCTATGGCTTTAGACCACTCTGTAATGGTGCTGAAATGGATTGCTTTATCAATGTTCATCAGTATGACTGTAGTCCACCTCTGCAGTGCAGCAGTAGCATTACCAGCTATCGTGCAAAGGGGCCCAGGTTTGATTTCCGGCAGGGGACTGGGTGTTTTGTGACCTTCATTATCATTGACATGCAAGTCGCCAAGTGGCGTCAACTTAAAAGACTTGCAATACGGCCACCGAATCCTGAAAGAGGATATCCCGGCCAATAAATGCTATATGATCATTTCATTTCATTTTCATGATGTCTGTAGTTCGTGTCAAATCCTCAAGTATACAACAACTGGGAGAAGTGGTGTTGGACCCCTGTAGTGTGCTGTGTGTGCATTAAAGTCTAGTAAAAGAAGAAAGGGATAGGGAACTTTAGCAATAAGCTGTGCAAGGATTTCACTGTCAAGAGGCTTGTAGGGCATTAGGTACACAGAGCACACTGTACCATTAACATGGGCCAGTTTCCTAATAGTGACAATTTGTAATATTGTGGTTAAGAACACAGGTGAGGAGTGGAGTGTGTCCTTGATAAACATCACCATCCCATCTTTCACCCTGTCAGTAGTGAAGTTGTGATTGCTGTGGCGGTGATAGCCTCGAAGTACAGGTGTGCTAGTCTGTTTAAATGAGTCTTCCCATACAAGTAGTCTCAATTCTTTCAGACAAGTTCTATATCTGTTCATATTCCACTGAAGTAAGAGAGCTGTTTCAGCATTGTGGTTTAGATTTTGGTGGTTGGGCACTTTTACAGTGGGGGAGAAGTTAGGGGGCTTTCTGGTTCTGGTAATGAGGCATCTAACTCCATGATGACGTCCTCGTACTCATCAGTCAGAGATGCCAGAAAGATGTCTGGAGGCGCCCGGGATAGCTTTGGATCCTAACATCATAAAACATGGAGTGCCCCAGGGCTCAGTGTTGGTTCCTCTTTTTTTATTTATGTAAATGACATAACATATTGCACTCAGAGTTCCAAAATACGAGGGAATTTCGAAAAGTAGAGATACAATGGCTCGCAGTCCTTAAATGGAACATTTATTTAGAAAACATTATCCAAACATTTGTTAAGTCAGTGCACAAGCTTTTGTATCCTACAGTCATAGAAGGTTGCCCCCTGTTATTGGAACCACATTTCAACTTCATCTTTGCTCTCTTCATCGTCGTAGAATGATTTTCCACCAAGATGTGACTTCAGGTAACGGAAGACATGGAAGTCGGTGGGCACAAGGACCGGGCTGTATGGCGGATGGTCCAATACGTCCCGTATGAATTGTTTGAGTAGAGCTTTGGTCATGAGGGCTGTGTGAGGCCAAGCGTTGTCATGAAGCAAGCGGACTCCACTTGTTAGCATTCCCCTGCGTTTGTTTTGAATTGCCCTTCAAAGATGTTTCAAAGTCTGGCAATATGCAGCAGCATTAATTGTCATTCCAGGAGGCATAAATTCCAGCGGAAGAATGCCTTGTCTGTCCCAAAGAACAGAGGCCATGATTTTCTTCACTGCAATCGATGTTTTGCATTTCTTGGCTTTTGGTGAATTCGAATGGCGCCATTGCATTGACTGTTGCTTGGACTCAGTTGTATGATGATAAACCCACGTCTCGTCGCCTGTCACAATGTGATCGAGGAACTCATCACCTGCTTCAGCATAGCGTGTGAGGAAGTCGAGTGCAAAGCCCATCCTTTTCTTTTTGTGTTTTTCTGTTAACAGTTTTGGAACCCAGCATCCACACAATTTCCTGTAGCCTAGCTTGACAGTCACAATGTCATAAAGAGTTGTCATTGACACGTCTGGTATGATCCGATGCAATTCTTTCAATGTGAGACGTCTATTCGCACGAATTGCTTCCTCCGTTCTCCGAAGAAGGGAATGAGAGATCACAGAGGGCCGACCTGTTCTTTGTTCGTTATGAACATCGGTCCTACCTTCAGAGAAATGACGACACCATTTCATTACATTTTGTCGATTCATAATGTTCCCATAAACAGAAACAATTTCTTCGTGAATATCCACTGGTCGCTGACCTTTTGTATGAAGAAACGTATGATGGAGCACACTTTGCATTTGGCGGGATTCTGAATCAGCGCAGCCATTTTAAACATGACCTACTCCAACCAGAAGCAGCGTTCAACTGCCGAACGACCATGAGGAGAAAGTTAACGGTTCAAGGTTAAAACCAGTGTTGCCAACTTGCTCGCCAAAACTCTTCTGTTCCTCTGGCATACCGTGTATCTTTACTTTCCGAAATACCCTCGTAGTTCTGTATGCAGATGACACATCCATTGTGTGTAAAAAGGAATCATATAATGAACTAGAGACCCATTGTAATAAAGTGACAAATGAAATTGTACAGTACTTTAATGAAAGCCACTTAAATGTAAGCAGTAGTGAAACATGTCTCATAGAGTTTAATGACAGTAGTTTTAATGATGAAATTAAACTATACATAGGCAATGAATTAGTAAAAGAAATAGGTAAGTGTAAAATTCCTTGGTTTAACAATTCAAAGCAATCTAAAGTGGGACACATATGTTGATGCTCTATCATATAAGTTGTTTAAGAATACATTTGCAATTAATATGATTAGCAAGTTCTGCAAAGACACTGTTGTCCAAGCTCTATTTTCCTTGCAGCTGAATTATAGGATAGAAATATGGTGAGCAACAACCAAAGTAAATCTAAATAAGCTATTGCTAAATCAGAAAAGGGCTATGAGAATGATCTGTGGAGCAAAGTATAAGGAATCATACTGTGGCTTGTTTCCAAAAACTGGTGTATTAAATGTAGTAAACATGTACATTCTAAAAGCCTTATTACTTGTTAAGAGACTGCAGCCCAACATTTGTTCCAATTTGTATCAGTACAATACCAGAAACAAAGAAA
The DNA here is from genome assembly GCF_023864275.1 of Schistocerca cancellata. Lineage (NCBI taxonomy): Eukaryota > Metazoa > Arthropoda > Insecta > Orthoptera > Acrididae > Schistocerca > Schistocerca cancellata. The sequence goes on along the minus strand of NC_064635.1, from coordinate 52,364,070 downwards.
AATTTTACACCAGCAACCACAGAACAACACTCTCTGAATAGGGTCCACAAGATCCAGGTTTAAAGATAGCCAATGCACTGCCCAGTAAAGTTATGAACCTACCCACAATGAAGCTTAAATTTCAGCTAAAGAAATTCCTGTTACAAAGTCCATATTACACATTAAAAGAATGAAGGAAAAGAAAAAAAGTAACTAGTGTTAAGCAAACCATTTTATTTGTAATTTAATCATTTTGTTGATCAATGATATATTCAGAAGAACGTATTATTGCAATATGTATCAAGAATTGTAACCTGTTTTTATACATATGCAGTGAATCATTCGATGTTGAATAAAGTATTAATTATTATTATTAATATCCTTCCCCCTGGAGGGTAATGGGTAAAAAAAAAAGGGGGAGGGATGGGGTTTCACTCACTCACTCTCTCTCTCTCTCTCTCTCTCTCTCTCTCTCTCTCTCTCACACACACACACACACACACACACACACACACACACACACACACACACACACACACACACACACATACGTGCAGTTAGTTGTGTAAGATGTAAAGATGTAACAGCCCTTTTATGTCGTCAACCGTAACATATATCAAAACGCAGTTTTCGGCAAATTTTAGAGCATCGATGGGCAGGTATTTTTTGTTCGGTTAATGTTTTCAGTGCTGGTATGAATTGAGATATTGAAGCAATTACCTTATTTTCAAATAGAACCTTATACATTTTATAACTGTATTCGATAGCTCTTGAGAAGACAGTTACAGTGATATAGTATTTGTTAATGTTGATGTTGAAACCTTTCATGAAAAAAAATAAAAAATAAAATAAAATAAAAAAGTCGAGTAATGCCCTAGAACGTGAGAGTGCAGAGGCTGGAATCAGCATTAATGGCGCTAACACCGCCAAGCAGAACTCTCGTGCTACGCTGTGCCAGAATGCGAGCTCATTCGCCTGTTTACTTGTCTACACTGTGGGCTGCAAATTTCTGCTTCAACATTCGTTGCGAGCAGAAATGTACACCACTAAGAAGTTGGATATACTGCTTCTATATGGTGACTGGAAGAGAAATGCCATTAAAAAGCAGTACAGCGGTGTAGGGCTATCCATCTAGATTGCCAATGTCTGACGTGCCAGGAAGAAATTGCACAAATTATTAAGACTCTAGTGCAGACAGGCTGTTTGAATATCAAAAAGAGGACAAGAAAGAAGACAGCAACTGACAGAGAACATGAAGAAGCTGTTTGGGTTAAGATGCTAATGAATCCACTTAGTGGTATGTATTGCCAAGGAATGTGGAATCAGCCAGACAAGTGTCATTCGCTTCCTGCATTCCTATCGTCTGTCAGTACATCAGGCACTTGATCATGATTTCGAACATCATAAGGAATTTTGTCGCTTTGCCCTTCAGTAACTGAGAGGCAACCCTACGTTTGCCCAGTGTGTGCTCTTTACTGATAAAGCAACATTTATTAGCCACGCTAATGTAAATTTGCCTAACATGCGCTATTGGGCAGCCAAAAATCCACACTAGCTTCATCAGGTGTGACATCAACGGCAGCGGAGGGTAAACGTATGGTGTGGCATCATAGGAAATTGCATTGTGGAACCTTACTTCATCTCAGTCGTTCTAAATGAACTATAACACAAACTTTCTGATGAACATTCTGCCGTTTCTTCTAGAAGAGGCACCACTGACTATTCAACAGTGTACATGACTGCAACACTACGGTTGTCGAGGTCACTCGTCCATGTTGCAACACAAATACTGAATAAGAACTTTCTTCGGCAATGGATAGGATGAAATTCTGTTGTCAAATGGCCTGCGAGGGCACTCAATCTGACTCCTCTTGATTTCTTTCTTTGAGGAGCACTCAAAGACGCAGTCTATGACGAAGTCCCAACTATGCCAGATGATACGTGTCATCGAATTGCCAGTGCATGTTCAACCATATCATCCACCTTAATTATGTCTGTTCATCATTCTTTCGAATGGCAATTGCTAATGTGCCTTTCAGTCCATGGTCAACAGTTTGAACACATGCTTAAATAAAGGATAAAGTTATGTTTTTGGAAGACAAAATTTATGTTATGTGATTTGGGTCGTTACCAAATCATTGTTAGTAAATTGTTCATTTCATTTATGTGTGTATGAAATTGCATTGCAATAAGTCAACAGTGTTTACTGCAAGTAGCTGCACTTAAGCGCTTACGTTCAGCATGAAACAACATTTCGGCAAGATGTATATTTATTCTGCTGTGTATAGGTGGTCACCAAAGTATTTTTATTAATAATGTTTAGTTCAACGAATGTAGCTCAAATGATATAATTTAGAGCAGTATAGGTAGAGATGGTTGTCCAACACCACATATTTTATTTCTAGGAAGTAGACAGCAACGTACGGGAAAAAGAGAGTTCGAATCTTCCTTCTGACATTTAGTAATTTAATACAATAGTTGGTTTTTGCAGCATATAAGAGCTCTTTATTTCTGAAGAATGAACAATTGATTTGCCTGTTTCAGCTCACATCTGGGAGGATATGCAAATGTAAAATTGTTCTCCTAAGCCCTTTGTGATATATTAAATTCTAGCCTATGTCATGTTTTCACATACAGCATTCATATGTGAACCTACACCTAGGTCATAACTTTGCTCAAGGGGAAATACAACATTATTCTCATACGGCAGGCCTGCCTTAAAGTATACAACTATGCAGGTGGTCCGAGATGCTTGCTTGGCTTGCATACTCATAATAAGATTCTGTATAGGAGATCCACTTGGTTAGTTTTACTTCCTGATTTTTTTGTTCCTCAGCAAAAATTGGACAGTCTTGTTCCAGATTGGGTGGCTATCAGAACAGTTGGTGCCTATTGCTGGAAAAGTGCACACAGTGTCAGATTCACGTGCTGCTTTTCCACATTTCCTGCAAGTCGCTGCACCACCGCAACACAGCATTGTGTTGCCAAATTGCTGGCATCTGAAGCACCTCGTAGAGTTAGACATAGATAAGACTTAACCCTAAGTTGGAGGAACCCTGGCATTACGTATTCTGTCAGGGTTGGAGGATTTAAGATTGCAATGAAGGTGGCAGCCTTCTCAATCTCTCCATTATACCTTCTTGTCATTTGTTCCACATCAACTATATAGTGCGATACCCATTCTTATTTCAGTTCTGAGATGTTTATATCCACAATATCGCAGCATGCGACCACACTCATGCTCAAGCTGTAGAAGTTGTGCAACGTAACAACTATGTCATAGCCACCCAGTTGTTTACTATTCCCATGCAGTCCCAACTGCTTTGACCTATTAATTTCAACCAACAATGAACCATTTTGCAACCAACAATGAACCATTTTGCAACCATTTAATAGACTTTAAGGTGCCAGCAAGCCCTTCTAACTCTTTACGAATATGAAAAAGAGGACAATTTTTCAAATGTCCCCTCTTTTCTCTTGATCTCTAGAAAAACACACTGATTCATGACTCCTTGAACCTCATTATTGAAGACAAACTGATTATCAGGAGGACTAGCCTCCCTAATTCATCTATGTGAGTGAATGGGAATATTCCCAGATGGTACACACACTGCATTGGGAGTGAAGTGTTGATTAGATTTGTCATGATGTTCCCAAGAGTAGTTAGGGACAAAGGGGTCCAGCCAGTGCTGTTAGCTTGGTTAAGCCTTACACAACTGAGGTGCAGCAGTTTCCCCAACAGTTGCCCACTAACAACTATTCTACCTCAACAGCCATGTATCTCATCAGCACACATCACACTTCGAGACTGGGGTGTTTTTATGGACTGTTACCATCCACACAATCCTGATGGCCAAGTCAAGATCCCCATTCCTCGTGACACTCAACATTCCGCCGTTCACCGTACGGTGGTCGCTGAAGCATGCCCAGAGCTTACAGTGAAAGAGACTGTTGGTGCTTACCAGTCCCCAGCTCAAGAAACTTGGGTTCACTAAGCCTGTATGCAGCACGGTAAGGCTGAATTCCCTGAGGTGCTCACTATTTAGCCTGTGCACATGCAGCTTACCGAATGCCACGAATGCAGAAAGCAGTTTCCCCCCGTCCAATGCGGTGAAGTTACTGACTCGTAACCAGCGGACTTTACAGTGGCTGTATATGAACCTGGAGACACGCAGGCACTCATCTGCCAAAGTAAGGGTGAACAGACCCTCTGCTGTCCACTTCTGCTCCTGAGGGCAGACTCCACTGCTGAACATTGCCTCTCCTGCATTGGTGGACCACAGTGTGATCGGGTGTGCCTCGACACACACTTTGCTGAGAGGTTTGGCTGCCACTAGGCAGCGCAGCAGAAGTGCAGTGGGCAACTGTGACAATATGGGCCCTCTGGCTGGGCATGTGCTGCTCTGACCTGAGAGAGCTGGTTGCCTGGAGCAACACCCCGACTGCTTTCGTTCTCTGAATAATAAATGTTTATGTAGTCAGTAGCATTTCCCTGATGTGTCACCAGGTGTATAACAGGCACCCACTCACCTCACCACTGCGCACCCTCGCCCTGAGGGTGGTGGTGCTTCGACCTCCCAACTTCAATCTCCCCATCACTGCCACCCATCTTGATGGAAACAACCCAGTCACTTCAGAAGTGATAATGTTATGTTTGATGCTGATGTTTTGCCACACAAACAATGAAAATGTAGCAAGTGATAATTTCTTTTTCCTTTCATTATTTTCTTGGGGTGCCAATGTGAAAAAGTTTCAAATTATGTGTAATGTCTATTGAAATTCTCCGAATGCTCTCATTCTCAAGTACTGGATGATTATAGTTCAGGTTTCCTTCTTATTTTTTCCGAAAGTCACCAAATTATGCACAGATAAGCTGAACATTGATTTACTGCTGTACTTTATTTCATTGACTGCTCCTGTATTTGTCTCTATCCATCTTCGCTTGAAGGTGTATCCCTTATGCAAGGTGCCCAGGACGAATGGTCAATATTTGGGGCTACAACAGAAACGATCATTTGAAGCAAAATGTCTAATGAACATGGACTCTAAACTGAATACCTTAAGAGCTCACTGGTTCAGTAGAAGAGAGATATTTCACAGTAGTGAAGATTAATAAGTGCTCATAGGTGACGATGCCCATAATATGATCTATTGGGTGCTCTAGACCAGGGGGTTATAGAGTATTTCTAATATTTTCGAAGATGAATGGCAATTTATAAGCAGCCATAAAACTGATCTAGTTCTGCCCCTGTCAAAGACCTGCATAACAACAACTTTTAAATAATTTTCTTGAAAGAAAAGCACCTGACTACACTATATTTTTTCCTTTCCCTGAGAGATGGAGGGGATTGGGGGGAGGGGGGATGGGAGGTTGACACCCCCTTGCCACAGGTATGACTGACTTATTCACATATCTTAAGGTATCAATTTAGATCCCATGTGTATCAGACCTTTTTGCTTCAAATGATTGTTTTTGTCATCTCCTTGAATACTGATCATTCCTCTTGGGCCACCCTATATTTGTAATATTTCAGTTTATGTAGGTCCTCTGTTTACTGACGTAGTAACTTAGATCCCTCTGCCCCATTAACATTTCCTCACTTTCCTCATTGCCTACTTTCCTCCTTACACCTCATGGGTCCCTCTTAAATAGGGTTCCAAGTGACCTGCATCCCTTCATTTCCTTGTTTTTTTGCATTTATGAAGGAACCTATGAACCAAAATTTTTGTTTTGTTTTGCTTTGTTTTAGGGCACAAAAACAACTGAGGTCATAATCACCCATGTCACAACCTTAGAACACTAATATGAAAAAGAAGTTGAAAATGACTACCTGCTACACCCACTTGATGGAAGGAAAGAGAGATAAGGAGAAACGACCACAAAATATGCCACAGAGACAGCAGAGGTCCCAAACCAAAGATTAAATGCCCTTTGTGATATTGCTAAAACACGTAAAAAGTAAAATGCAGTTGACAGCCTGCATTTCATTAGCTAATTGGGCCAATAACTCAGATGACAAACATGCACTAGAATGTAAGCAGTCAAAAAAGGGGCATTCGGACAAGAAATAGTGAACCGTCAAGGTTTCACAACAATGATCACAAAGTGGTGGGGGATCACAACCAAACAAATGACGGTGGCTAAAAAGACAGTGCCCAATACACAACCTAGCTCAAATGATCTCCTCACAGTGACAGGGCTGAGAGGAGGTCAGCCAAACCACTGTGAGAAATTTAATTTCCTGGTGACCAGTGGTGATGCCAGACACCACCTGCTGACAGATGGCAACACGTAGATGATATGAAGGAATAGAAGAGCTAGTGGGCCGTGGTAGGAGGACTGCAGCCTCGGCAGCAGCATCAGCAGCCTCATTTTCCATCAGGCCAATGTGATCAGAAATCTACATGAACATCACAGTGGCTCCTTCAACAGTATGCAAGTGGAAGTTTTCTTGGACCTGTTGCACTGACGGATGGACTGTGTACAGCACGCAGAGACTCTGAAGGGCACTGACACAATCGGAGCATATGACACAATTAAAAAGCCTGTGTCACCAGATGTGCTGGGTGGCCTGATAGAGGGCGAAGAGCTCTGCTGTAAGTATTGAGCAGTGTTCTGGAAGGACAGTGCCAATTATGTAGGCACACCCAACACCACAGTCAGTCTTAGAACCATCAGTGCACACAAAGGTGCTATTACTAAGTTGTGTGTGAAGGTCGAGAAACACACAGTGATAGATCGGATCAAGAGTAGTTTCTTTAGGAACTGAATGAAGTCCGAGATGGACACGGGCTGCCACATGAAGCCAAGGTGGTGAAGGGTTCACATCCACTGGGAACATGCAGTTAAGCTACCAGAGCAGCAGCTGAAAGCGAATTCTGGGAGGTAACTCAGAAGAAGGGCGCACCTCATACTGTTGGTCAAGGGAGTCACAAGAAAGGATGCACTGGATGGGTGGCCGGACATGGCAGATAAACAGCACGCATATCCTCTGAGGACTGGCTGTTCAGCAGCTTCTGTATAGAGATGCTCAACTGGGCTAAAGTATAAGGCACCAGTAGCCAAACGGATTTCATGATAGTCAGTTGTATTAAGATGGCATATGATGGACAGATGTGCAGATGATAAATGAAACACCCATAGTCCACACTACTCGCCATTAAAATTGCTACACCATGAAGATGACATGCTACAGACACGAAATTTAACCGACAGGAAGAAGATGCTGTGATATGCAAATGATTAGCTTTTCAGAGCATTCACACAAGGTTGGCGCCAGTGGTGACACCTACAACGTGCCGACATGAGGAAAGTTTCCAACCTATTTCTCATACACAAACAGCAGTTGACCGGCATTGCCTGGTGAAACATAGTTCTGATGCCTCGTGTAAGGAGGAGAAATGCGTACCATCACGTTTCCGACTTTGATAAAGGTCAGTTTGTAGCCTATCGCAATTGCGGTTTATCGTATTGTGACATTGCTGTTCACGTTGGTCGAGATCCAATGACTGTTAGCAGTATACGGAACGCCGTGCTGGATCCCAACGGCCTCGTATCACTAGCAGTCGAGATGACAGGCATCTTATCCACATGGCTGTAACGGATTGTGCAGCCATGTCTCAATCCCCGAGGCAACAGATGGGAACGTTTGCAAGACAACAACCATCTGCACGAACAGTTCGACGACGTTTGTAGCAGCATGGACTATGAGCTCGGAGACCGTGGCTGCAGTTACCCTTGACGCTGCATTACAGACAGGAGCACCTGCGGTGGTGTACTCGATGACGAACCTGGGTGCACGAATGGCAAAATGTCATTTTTTCGGATGAATCCAGGTTCTGTTTTCAGCATCATGATGGTCGCATCTGTGTTCAGCTACATCACGGTGAACGGTCAGGGGAGGTGTGTATTCGTATTTGCCATACTTGAGTATCACCCAGCCTGATGGTATGGGGTGCCATGGGTTACACTTCCCGGTCACCTCTTGTTCACACTGATCGCACTTTGAACAGTGGACATTACATTTCAGATGTGTTATGACCCATGGCTCTACCCTTCATTCGATCTCTGTGAAATCCTACATTTCAGCAGGATAATGCACGACCACATGTTGCAGATCCTGTACGGGCCTTTTGGGATACAGAAAATGTTCGACTGCTGCTCTGGCCAGCACATTCTCCAGATCTCTCAATTGAAAACGCCTCGTCAATGGTGGCCGAGCAACTGGCTTGTCACAATATGCCAGTCACTACTCTTGATGAACTGTGGTATTGTGTTGAAGCTGTATGGGCAGCTGTACCTGTACACGCCACCCAAGCTCTGTTTGTCTCAATGCCCAGGCATATCAACACTGTTATTACGGCCAGAGGTGGTTGTAGTCAATGGTGGCCGAGCAACTGGCTTGTCACAATATGCCTGTTACTGCTCTTGATGAACTGTGGTATCGTGTTGAAGCTGCATGGGCAGCTGTACCTGTACAGCCATCCAAGCTCTGTCTGACTCAATGCCCAGGCACATCAAGACTGTTATTACGGCCAGAGGTGGTTGTTCTGGGTACTGTTTTCTCAGGATCTATGCACCCAAATTGTGTGAAAATGTAATCACATGTCAGTTCTAGTATAATATATTTGTCCAATGAATACCCGTTTATCATCTGCATTTCCTCTTGGTGTAGCAATTTTAATGGGCAGTAGTGTAGTTTCAAATGGACAAGGGATCAATACAAACTGAGGAGGGTGGCCCGATCCACTGCCCAGGAAGTACCGCTTAGAACATGTATGACAATGAGGGACTGTGTATAGCATGTGGGCAGGCAACACCCATGGGAGGATCAAGAAAGTTTTCTGTCAAGTGTGAGACCCAGGAATTTTGTAGTTCCAGCAAATGGAAGAGTTATAGGCCAAAAATGTACAGATGGTGGAAGAAGCCCATGGCACCACCAGAAATTCATTCAAACGGTTTTGTCAGTGGAAAAGCAAAAGCCATAGTCGATGCTCCATGAGCAAAGACTGTCGAGACATTGCTGAAGAAGCTGCTCTAGGAGACAAGTCTGTGGAGAACTGCAGTAGATCAAAAAGTCATCAATGAAAAGTGAGCCGGAGATGCCTGGTGGGACACAGGTCACAATAGGGTTAACGACTATAGCAAGAGGATGATGAACGGGAAGAGACCTGAGGCACCCCGTGTTCCTGGATAAAGGTGTCCGACAAGGCAGAACCCACACGGACCTTGAAAACTGTCTTTTAAAAATTCCTGAAGGAAGTGGGGCAGGTGGCCTCAGAAGCCCAACGTGTACGAAGTACGGGGATACCAGTCCTCCAGCAGGTGTCGTAAGCTTTCTCCAAATCAAAAAAGACTGCCACAGTCCAGTATTTCCACAGAAAACCGTTCATGACTTTGGTTGAAAAAGTGATGAGCATGCTCGAAATCCGCACTGTGCAGTGGTTAGTAGATTGTGAGATTCAAGCCATCATACCTGTCAACCAAGAACCATATGTTCCATCATCTTGCAAACATAGCTGGTGAAAGAAATGGGGCAGTAGGTAGAAGGAAGGTGTTAGTCCTTCCCAGGCTTAGGTATGGCTATCACACTGGCTTCACACCAGCATCTGGGAAATGTACCACCTGCCCAAATGTGATTGTATGTGTGAAGGAGAAATTGCTTGCCTGCAAGAGAAAGAAGCTGCAACATCCGAATGTGAACATTTCACAGCCCTGGGGCAGAAGATCCGGATGAACTAAGAGCACCATTGAGCTTCCTCATAGTAAAGTCGACGTAGAATTCACTAATCTGAGAGGAGCAGGATATCGCCTGAGCCTCCTCCACTCGTTCACAAGTGAATAAAGCAGGGTGGTAGTAGGTAGAGTTCAAAAATCCCCGAAACTAGCGGCTTAAGGTGTTGAAGATAGCAATAGAGTCCACAATGACATCATCTACTACAGTCAGTTTGGAAATCGATGAATGAACCTCGGTCCAATCGAGGTTGCCCCACGTAGCAGAAGAGGGAGTGAAACTATTGAAAGGAATAGTAAATAAGATCCAGCTAGCTCTTTTGCTATCCCAAAGAATGTGACGACAATGTGCTTGCAACTGTTTATACAGAATACAGTTCACCATCATAGGATGACTGTCAAAAACACGGAGAGCACATCTCTGCTCGCAAATCGTGTAACGGCACACCTCAGTCCAGTAGGAGAGGGGGGGGGGGGGGGGGCTGTCTAGGACAAAGCACGGTAAAGATGAAGTGTGAGATATGGAACATTCTGTGGCACTATCCAAGTTTTTAAGGTACCTACCTGATCATCACAACTCCAGTCAGCCTTAGAAAGCTACCAATTGGGTTTCCACATAGGTGGGATATGATTAATCAAACAGATAGTGCACACAGGAAATGGTAGCTCAAGTACAAAGAGAGAACAGACAACTCGAGATGACAGGAAAGCTGGGTAGTGCACAATGAGAGGTCCAAATGGGAATAAATGTGCTCAGAGTCTGAAAGGAACATGTTAAGACATACGAGGTTAAGCTGATTGTGGTCAGCCAAGAGGGCACTTCTCAGAAAGGTTCTCGAAGAGCCCCAACGAGGATTGGACTCATTAAAGTCACCGAGCAGCAGAAAGAGCTGAGGGAGTTGACCAATAAGCTGGAGGAAATCTGTCCTGGTGACCCTGAATGGAGCGATGTAGATGTTGCAAAGACGAAAGGTGAAGGAGGAAGGAAAATGCAAATTGCAGCTTCCAGCTGAGCAGTCAGTGAGACGGTTTGACTGTGAACGCCATCCCAGATGAGCAGCATGACTCCCCCATGAGATGGAAAGCTGTTCTCAGGGGGAAGATCAAAGCAGCCCAGAAGCAAATGCGCGAGGTCAAAGCAGTTGCGAGGGAACAATTTTGCTTCAGAAAGGCAGAAAACAAGTGGACGCTGCAATTCTAAGAGACGCCGTAATTCCTTTGTGTTGGGTCTAGTGCCATGAATGTTTCACTGGTGAAGAGACATAATGGGAAATGAGAAAGAGGGAACAAATGAAGGGTAGTAACCTTGGCAGCTGCCAAGTGCCAGCCTTCAATGGCTCACTGCTACAGGGCCTAGAGGCCAGAGGATGCTTTCCCACGAGATCTCGAGGTGTCGGCATTCTCCCTGGGTCAGCCTGCAGATTCCGGGGCAGAAAAACAGTATGTGGTGTGTACTGGCAAAGTGGAGGTTGGCCAGCTGTGGGTATTACACAGCAACACCCTTCACGAGGATATCCAATTCGGGGAAGAAGACCGTTTGGCTTTGTTTGATTTCTCAGAGCCCTTGCAGTTGGCGGATGAATACTCACATTCGTTGGCTGGAGGGACATAAAAAGTATTTGCAGGAGTATTCCTTTTGTCCTTACTGGCCTGCCATTTGGGTAGCAGATGATATCATCACCAGGCTGGCTTGTAGTGCAGCTGTAGGACGAGGAGACAGGGACACTACCATGATACTGGGCGATTTTACAACTGCAGTGCTGAAATGGAGGTCACATCTGTGTGGCCATGTCCTCCATGAAGCAAGGTGTAGCAAGAACAGTACTGCAAGTGCCAGAGAGTAAGATGCAGGGCTTTTGACTATCCAACAATTTGTGAGTGACAGAGTAAGGTATTTTTCCCTTCACCCGGATCTCCTGGACGGCCGTTCATCGAGATACACAGGTCATAGGACATTCTTAGGTTGTGGAAGCATGGTCACCATTATAACTGATGAAGTGATGAAGAGGATGTGGGCAATCATTATCATGAGCACCCCTACTACAAGCAACACATCTGACCGTGTTTTGACAGAGCATGCATGTGTAGTTGTACATTGACACTGGTCAGACTGTGATGACTTCATAGCCTGCATAGGTCTTCAATGGAAGCACTACTTGGTCAAAAGTGAGAAAACGAGTGTGTGTGGGAACTAAAGTTGCATCAGCCTTTTCATTATCCAATCGACAGCAGTGATGCCCTGATCAGAGAGACAAGTTTGGATTTCTCCCTCCATCTGACCATCAAGCAGCCAAATGTAAACAACATCATGCAAAGAATTCAGCATTAGCATTCGGTTGGACTTGACACGAACAGGATAGCCATGGAGGAGCGAAGCTGTAAGCAGCTGTTGGGCTTGAAAACCACAACTGGTCTCCAAACAAAGTCCCATTACATAAATGAGAGCAGGGTTTCATGGGGCCTGCAACTGCATTAACAACTTTCTGAATAATAAAGAGATTAACCATAGCAAGGGAATGAACCTCAGTACATGATACTTTGAGGGACCGAAGTTCAGCTGGGAGAGTGAATCTTTAGCCTCATTATGTTTAACAGATGTAGACGGAGATGAAGATGATTGGCTCGGCACAAAAAAAAAAGTAGTAGTCCCCCATGATTGCCAGCATCTCCAATGGCACACTCCTTCGAACTGGGGGCCCCTCTGAGGTGGTGATTGATTGTTCACACCTTAGGACACACACCCCTGGACTCCTGACATAGGGACAATTGGCGATTTGGGAAGGTAACAGCTCAGACAATCACTCCTCCCTGGGCCTGGCCTGTACCAGGGGGTAGAGTCTGAATGGAATATTGTGGCCAGTAAATTCACAGTCAGTGTGGGGAGAGTGGCAGTGGTGAGGCTTATGGTCAGATACCGTAATAGAAATGCCAAGCGCTTGAGGGGAAGTGCCATTCTAAACTGAAGATTGTGCTCAAGTTGTAAAAATTAAGTAGAGCCACTCCACACTCACACTTGTGCGGTGAGCATTCAAAAAGGTCTCTCACCTCTGCTTTGGTTAGTATCTAAAAAGGATTCTACTGAAAATGTAGCAGTGACCATTCAAAAAGGTCTGTTACCTTTGCTTTGGTTAGTACCTAAAAAGGATTCCACTGAAAATGTAGCAATTTATTTTCGCTTGGCTCGTTAACCATTTGTAGCTTTCAAAGAAGTATCATAAGTGGTGAATTTTGAGCACAACCTACACATTTCTTTTGTTGACATATTAAAATTTGCTTATTTTGCCAAAACACGGCTGAGTTTACACAGTTTCGCCTCACTAACATGTTGTGCAGATGCAATCGTGAAAGAATTCTGAAACAGTGATTTGTTAAGTTTATTAAGAGAGGACCTGAAGGAAAAGCATATCCACAGTACAAAATACATGTGTGATGTCTTCACTTATGTTGTTTCAAAAATCCTAGCATTTCTCATTCCACCAGCTATCTAAAAATTACATTCTTCCATAAAAAAAGACGGTAGTTGAAGGAATAACACTGTACATAATGAATTTTTCCATAATAACCATACGGCAAAATACTCTCCTCTTTGCATGCTATCATTTGCCAATATCTCATTTGGATATCTCAAACCATTTATGAATACGAGGAATGTTGTGGGTATTTCACTTTGTCTTTATCGTTGGTGCAGCATGATTGCAAATGAATGTGCTACATCAGTTTTCTCGATATTGGTGACAGACTGAAACATCCACTCAAGTCAAAAGAAAAATTTGATATGTTAATTAATTTCCTACGCAATAACACATTACGTAACATGTATCAAACTCAAAATCATAGTGACTCCTATTTTTCATTGAAAACTTTTTCAAATTTCGTGCAGTGTTACTTCCATTTAAATATTATAATAGCTACAACCATTGACAAAATGGTAGGATTCTGTAAAATTGTTTGAGAGAGATTGCAGGGCATGCACCTCAATTCTGTCATTGCTGACCAGCGGAAAAGTGGCAAACACTGTTGGCCTTCCCTTCTGAACAAACAAATCAACTCGCCCAGCACTTTGGGCAAAAATGGGTCACAGCGCATCAGCTGCCATGTCCTGCACAGACTCCACGTGTGAACCCTAACCGTTGACACATGAATGGGGATTAGGCATTACCTAGCCACCTGTTACACATCAAACGTGTGGGTCGGCCATCAGGAGCACAAAGGGACAAAGAAGAAACAAAGAAACCTCAAATGCTAAAGCGGAGGAAGGGTAGGAGATGGAGAATGAAGAAAGAAGGAAAGAAAAAAAATAGATTAGGGACTGTTCCGATGTCAGGCTATCGAAACTTCAGAACACATTCCCAGATCTGACATTTTCCCCAAGAGAGGGGGAGGGGGGGGGGGGGGGGGGGAAATAGCAGGAGGACAGACATGCAGCTTGGAAAGTGAGGAGATGCTGCAGATGCTGGGGCCCTGTGGTAGCCAAGCATGAACTCGGCAAAGAGTGGTAAGCCTCCTGGGAGGTGAAAAATTATTAGTTCTGTTTTCTTAAAAACATATATAGTAGGAACTGTGTAGCATAATACACAGATGAACTTATTTTTATTTTTACAATCAATTTCAGTTACACTCTAAGTGTTCTCATGGCATGAAAGACATTTAACTGTGCATTGGACAATAGCAATACCTAGATGTCTTTTATTATCTGAGAATAGTCAGCGTGGACTGAAATTGATTTTCAAAATTAAAATTAGTACATCTGCATATCATGTGATGCTGTTCCTAACCCTCAAGCTGTAGCATTAGTATGAAGCCCCTATAGCACAAAGTTTTATGTAATTCAAGTGAAGTGCATATTAAAAAAATCAAACACACATTCTTTTCCTTGTCACAGACCCATTCACCCTTTCATGCACTCCTTTCTTCCTGCAAGCCTCCCAGTTTGGAGCATACCTACTGTCATTGCTAAAAAAACTGCTGTAATTTTCACACATATTAAAATAAGATGTGCCACCCCCCCCCCCCCCCCACACACACACACACACACGCATACAGTGAACTTTTTAAGTAACAGAAACCAGTAAGTTCTCTTGAACATCAAGTCTTCCTTGGTGACAAAGGGTATCATCAGGAGAGCCATAGGAAAGTGCAACAGAACTGCTTTTGTTTCCTATTCCAATAAAAGAACTGATGGACAGGTTGAGCAGCAATCTGTGACTGTTGGTTAATGACACAGTAGTGTATGGGAAAGTGTCATCTTTGAGTGCCTGTACGAGGATACAGCGTAAGGTCGACTTGAGTGTGTTGGGATAATTCTAGGACAGTGCAGCTCATCTATAAAGGATACTGTGTATGGGACATTTTTTACTACTACTTGAGTGTTCGGATTCCCCATCACATGGGATTAAAAGAAATTCAGAGGTACGGTGCTAGGTTTGTTATCAGTAACTTCTATCAACACACGAATACTACAGAAAAGCTCCTTGAAATAAAATGGGAACTTCTGGAGGGAAGAATACTTTTTTTTGCAAAACACTAGTGAGAATGTTCAGAGAATTGTCATTAGTGACAAGACGCAGTATGATACTACTGCCAACAATATACGAGGTGCATTCAAGTTCTAAGGCCTCCGATTTTTTTTCTCCGGACTGGAAAGAGATAGAAACATGCGCATTGCTTTAAAATGAGGCCGCGTTCATTGTCAATACGTCCCAGAGATGGCAGCACCGTATGGCAGATGGAATTTTACCACCAGCGGCGAGAATGAGAACTGTTTCAAATACTTAAAATGGCGACGTTTTCCTTACTTGAACAGCGTGCAATCATTCGTTTTCTGAATTTGCGTGGTGTGAAACCAATTGAAATTCATCGACAGTTGAAGGAGACATGTGGTGATGGAGTTATGGATGTGTCGAAAGTGTGTTCGTGGGTGCGACAGTTTCATGAAGGCAGAACATCGTGTGACAACAAACCGAAACAACCTCGGGCTCGCACAAGCCGGTCTGACGACATGATCGAGAAAGTGGAGAGAATCGTTTTGGGGGATCGCCGAATGACTGTTGAACAGATCACCTCCAGAGTTGGCATTTCTGTGGGTTCTGTGCACACAATCCTGCATGACGACCTGAAAATGCGAAAAGTGTCATCCAGGTGGGTGCCACAAATGCTGACGGACGACCACATGGCTGCCTCTGTGGCATGTTGCCAAGCAATGTTGACACGCAACGACAGCATGAATGGGACTTTCTTTTCGTCAGTTGTGACAATGGATGAGACGTGGATGCCATTTTTCAATCCAGAAACAAAGCGCCAGTCAGCTCAATGGAAGCACACAGATTCACCGCCACCAAAAAAATTTCGGGTAACCGCCAGTGCTGAAAAAATGATGGTGTCCATGTTCTGGGACAGCGAGGGCGTAATCCTTACCCATTACGTTCCAAAGGGCACTACGGTAACAGGTGCATCCTACGAAAATGTTTTGAAGAACAAATTCTTTCCTGCACTGCAACCAAAACGGCCGGGAAGGGCTGCACGTGTGATGTTTCACCAAGACAATGCATCCGCACATCGAGCTAACGTTACGCAACAGTTTCTTCGTGATAACAACTTTGAAGTGATTCCTCATGCTCCCTACTCACCTGACCTGGCTCCTAGTGACTTTTGGCTTTTTCCAACAATGAAAGACACTCTCCGTGGCCGCACATTCACCAGCCGTGCTGCTATTGCCTCAGCGATTTTCCAGTGGTCAAAACAGACTCCTAAAGAAGCCTTCGCCGCTGCCATGGAATCATGGCGTCAGCGTTGTGAAAAAATGTGTACGTCTGCAGGGCGATTACGTCGAGAAGTAACGCCAGTTTCATCGATTTCGGATGAGTAGTTAATTAGAAAAAAAAATCAGAGGCCTTAGAACTTGAATGCACCTCGTATGTCTCATGACGACTGCAAAATAAAAAAGGTAAGAGAAATTCCAGTAGTAATCAAAACACATGTGAAAAGGAGCAATAAACACAAGTCTTGTGCACAAAACATATACACAAACAAAACTGTTTTCAACTCTCAAAATGTTAAAAAGGAATAAGCTTGCAAAATGTTTACAAAACTCTTGTTGATGATGCTTTACCATAAAGTGAAACACTTCTGAAGGTAACCAATTTTAATTACCGGTACACTTAAGGTAGAAAAAGCCAAACAACAGTAGCTACCACCGGTGTTTATGTCTTGAGCATTCTTCTACATATGGATCCAGTTCAACAAAGTGATAAACGTTTCTGTTCCTCTCATTTTTTATTCAAAGTGAAAATGTAGGGTAACTTCTTATGACATACAATGAACAGACATATATCTCACACAGACATGCAGAAGGAATGCTTATGTACAAAAACATGTTTTATTCAGCTGATATACATATGATGATGATATTGATTACTAACATAACAATTAAAACATGTATAGTATAAAAACAGATACGTAGAGTGTCTGGAAAGTGAGTCACACCTGTTTCATACTGGTGCCAAAAGTATATTACATAATATGTAAAAATATGAGGTTCTGCTGTAGTGAAACAGTCACCACCATAAAAAAGTGGTTGGACAGATGTGCGGATGTGCCAAGTTGAGAAGGTCTGAGACTACCATGCATTTCCTGGGACAATATGCTGTGGATGATAATGTGTTCTTAAGCTGCATCATAACCATTGGGAGACAGTGGCATGGGAGATTGAGAGAGACACATTTCACTACCAATAGAAATAAAATTTTAAGTTGTCCCACTCCCCACAGGGAATAGTTTTCTACGACTGTGAAAGTGTTACGTACAGTGAGTTAATCCTGAAAGGGGAACTCATTAATTGTGTATCATAATGTGATATACTAAAGGCTATGTGCACACTTCTGTGGAACAAGGTGTGTAGAAAGACAAACAGAAGCATCGCTCTCTTACAAGACAGTGCAGCACCTCCTTATAAGGCCAAGCATAGCACAGGCTTTGATAGGTGTGATTTCCCACTTGCAGGAGTAAATTGAAATAATACATAGGTGCATGGTCACCAATTTGTCAGTAGCAATCTATCTTCTTAGCTAACTCCATAATCGAGGTACAGATTTCTGAATGATAATATTCTGCCATTCTCCCTGTTACTGGAAGGTTTAAATTTTCCAGAGGACATTCATATGTGCGAACTTCTTTTTTTCAACCAATATTTCGGCTGTATATCTTTTGGCCACCTTTCGAGTGTGCCGCCATCTGAAGTTATTGCACACACTTCCGTCTATTTAAACCCAACTTCCGGATCACTATGTATGCGATCACAGATACACGAGGGCCAGACATACCATTTGGTTGGTGGCAAAAAGCTTTGTACAAGCTGACCATATGGCTAGACACTCGATCCATGTTTGGATACCAATGCACCAATAGAACTTCCACTGTAGCAACAATTCTGTGAGTTAATGAAAGGAAGTACTGGGTTCCACACATTGCCCAGGCACTAAAAACTAAATTCTCCACCAAATGAATTTCCACTGCTTCCTTCACCACTGGATTCCTGAACAGTGAAGTCAACAGTAGAATTTTGACACTGTCAAACAGTGTAGAGTGCTCAGTGTTGTTGCATTGTTCTGCCACATCCATTCATACTTTGGGCAGACGAAACGTATAGCCCATTTTGATACATCGAGCAGCCCATGAGAGAGATGCTCAGAAAACTGTAGGTACACCCAGCTCTTAAAACCCACTGAATCACATGTGGCAGATGACTGCATTGATACTGGCCATTCTATGCCATTTGACAAAGTCAAAATTCTAGCACAAACTTCATCATTCTGAGACTCTGTGGTCAATTAAGCAGTGGAATTAAGCTTGCCAAAGGGTTTAATTAGGATGTGGCTACATCTCAGGTACTATTGGCAGATCAAGTGTCTACCCACAGATTCTATTCGTAAAAAGTTCTTTGCTGGCGAGCAATACATCTGATCTCCACGTATCTGTGACTGCAAGCGCAGTGGTATGGCACTCGGCTTTAAAAGGATGGGTGCAAGTGCTTTAGCTTCATTCGTTTGGCTCACACAAAAGATGACCACAAGGCTGAAATCTCAGTTGAAGAAATGGAGCTTTTTGCAGGTGACGCCCACGATCTAAGGATCAGTCAATGCACCAAAAAAACACGAAGATGCATGTCACTTTATTTTGGTTTCATTGCTGCAAACTTTCAGCTGTGAAGCCATTTTCAAACTTTTGTACAGTACAACTCATCAAGATGAACATAATTACCATAAAATCTCACAATGGTAAAAGCACAAGTGTCTGCCAGACTTCACAAATAAAGACACGGCATCAAGGGCATCCAGATTTGCAAGACATCCCTATATGCAATCCGATCAGTTCTTACATTCGTGAGTGGCATACTCTTTCACTTTAGCTCTACATACACTTGGTGCCATGCCTACATTTGTGAGCTCCAGTGAACCTCCTATGCTGTTAGCACCATTTGGTTTCGTGGGTGCTTGGGCTCAAACCGGAGTGTGACCATTTTGATGGGTTTTACTACACAAAAATTTCAAAATGCCTTGATGACAGAAAATGTGGAGCAATGAAATCAAGTTAGAGAGCTATTTTAGTCCAACCAATGCCAGTGCAGGAGAATGTTACCATTCGCATAGTTTACGGTGGATGTGGACCCTATTGCCACCTACAATATTGCACAGATTTCTATTGGGAGGGCACGGAATGCTCAGTGCTACATTCCGGCACACATTTAATACAGTTACTGAACCTGCGTGATTACATAGAGAAACACAAAATTTCAGGATAGAATTTTGGACTAGTCCTTGCATTCAGGGAAAGAAATTCTTAGCACTCCCTACAGACACATATTTCTGAAAGCTGTGATAGTTTCTTAACTTTTGTGTGTGATTATGGCCATACTAAGAATTTTGCCTCCTGAACTTACAGACTAGTGCCAAATTTTACAGTTTTCTTAAGTGAATTTTCCTTTTGACAGTACATAGAGAAACAGATTAGTGAATGTGTACCATCTGTGGTATAATTCCCTTACCAATAAACTGTAATAGGCTGATAATATGCAAGTGTAACTCACTTTCTGACTACCCTTCGCAAATGGTACAGTCTGAGCATTATGTACAGTAGATCGTTGCTGATAACGAACAATCGAAGCAGCAGTTCATCTTATTCAAGTCAGTATCTTCTGCACAGGTAAAAGTCAGCATCACAGTATGGAACAGAGAAACTGTCTCTGCACACTGACAGGAACAACTGGAGTAGGGCAATTTTCAGACGTTTCAAAAGCTAGAGTTTTTGTGTTTTTAGATTTACATGTACGTTGGCCTTATTCCAGTCATTCCTGTCTCAGAAATTAGTAGGTTGATACAGTTTTCTGTTTTGTGGAACTACTCATCTTTAATTGCATACTCTGAATTTAAATTCATATTTCAGTGTTTTTACTTGGAATCTGCCTGATTCTTTTACACTAGCAGATGTAAATTACCACACTGTTGTCAATATATTTCAAACAAATATATGTAACCATGGAAATATAATATATACCAAAAATAACAGCAGTCAGTCCCATGTGTCAACATTCAGAGCAGTACACCTTGTAATTGAGCCATCTACAAGTTTCGTTCTACAGAATATGTTTCTTATCATAACATATATGCTAAAATAATTCTCTCTATCAAAAATATTAAGTACTAAGTCCCTTCCCTTGTGCAGTTGAGTTAGCACATGTGAATATTTAAGATAACTCATTGTCGTGTCAATACATTTCTTAAATAACCTACAATATAAATCAATCAAAGAATAAAACAAACAAAAATATCAGATCTCTGTTAAATCACTGTGTATATAAGATCTTGCAGCTATGTAATAAATATCATTTCAGTGTCTGCAACTGTGCTACTACCTGAATAAATAAAACTTTTGAAGCATTGTATGTAGCACTGTTTGCTATTACCAACACAATTTTTATCCAAAGAAAAAGAGAAAGGGATGGACACACACACACACACACACACACACACACACACACACACACACACACACACACACACACACACACACACAGAGAGAGAGAGAGAGAGAGAGAGAGAGAGAGAGAGAGAGAGAGAGGGGGGGGGGGGCGAGAGGTGGAAGTGAGAAAGAGAGAGAGGGGCAAGAGGGGGGGGGGGGAGACGGGGAAGGGAGAGATTTCTGTATGAAATTAGCAATATTTTTATCATATTTGTAAACATATGTAGGGAAAATATGGTTGGCACAACCATAATATATCTCTGTAGAGCAGTTACTACAAATAGGGGTAAATTGAAAGTTAAGTAGGTGAAAACTTAAGTCGGTTAAAAAGTACGCTTTCAAAATCAGTCCTGGAAGATGAGAGGTGGTAGATATCGCTGCCACTCTATTTTTACAGACCAAAGGAAAACTATGGCAAGAAAGGTGCTAAAATTTGATTACAAATCATAGTTACTGATACATCAAAAGGGAATAATAAGATGTAATTCTTCAGAATGAAGCATACCGGAAGAATGGCTACTCAATATTTCATAAAGAAAAATGAATACACATCAGTAATATCAATTAAAATGCTACATAGTTACAATTACTGCTACACACATACTATCAAGTAATATTTTATTTAAGAGATTTTCAAAATTTCACAATGCTACACAAAACTCTACACATATAAATTATTTATGTTACCAAGGAAGTTAAAAGGATCCATGGAAACACACTGGCTATTTTGTACCACCATTTCAAAAATTGATGATGCATACAATGCCTTTCATACAGCAATATAGCATTAACAATATACTTATCATCACAGTCACAATATTAACCAAAAATACATGTGTTATATGAACACTGATAATTAACATGTATACATTAAAAACAATGTAACATATGATTCAAGCTTCTTTAGCAATAAATTCATTACAAAACAGAATATTAATGAAAGATCTCTTCATAACTAATTATTAAAGCAGTCCCGACATGAGCGCAGTAGAACTAAGTAATGAACAATAGAAACAGTTGGTATGTAAGTCAAAAAACCACCAACTATAAAATAAGCAATGTACTGGTAATTAGTGTCTACACTGTTCAATACAGAACTGTCTGTACAGAACAGGGCATTTCTTGGTGCAGTAGAAAGCCAAGTATACATATAACTGGACAGTAACACATACAAACATAACAAATCTGAACTAAAATCATTAAAAATCTGAGAAGTGAAATCACTCCAGTAATAGCACACAATATGAGAAAGAAATTCTCAGCACTTGCAACACATTCAAAGGGACATTTGGTTTTACATTTGTTTTAAAATTCAATATAAATGACATGAAATGCTTACAACTAAATGTATAGTCAAGCACAAAAACTCCTAAGCTATACAACACAGCCCTTTTAATACTTGATGATTCTACCCTGCTCGTGGCCTTCTTTGAAGCTCAACTGTAGTGCAGTACTGTCCCACTTAAAAAAAATAAAATAAATAAATGAATAAATAAATAAAGATAATAATGATGATGATAATAATAATAATAATAATAATAATAATAATAATAAATTAAGATAAATACAAGGTGAAACAAAAAGTACTTTACAACTTTGGAATGATATAGAAATAACTTACAGAATCTGTATATTCATCATTTTGTAGCTACAGTCTCAAGTTTGATTCACGTAGTACATCAATACCCCATTCTGCCACCAGGAGCGTCAGCGTAATGTACAGTTAAGATGTCTACTTTCACTGGTGAGGAATGTGCTCACTGTGTGTTTCGATTTCATACAACGAACTCTGCAACAGCTGTTCGGTGTGAATTTCACACTGAATACACTACAGAACCTCCAAGCAGGCCTACAATTTACCCTTGGCACAAGAACTTTGTTGAGATGGGTCGTTCACTGTGACATGATAGATCACCAGCTATGGCGCTTTCTTCTTTACAGAGAAAACTATCACCAGTATTTGTGCCGGGATGGAATAATTTCGCACATTTTGGTGATTTAAGTTTTTTAAGCTTCCTTTCACTGTATTGAAATAGCTTCCTCTGTGTAAAAAAGTTTTACCTTTCTGTATGTAATGTATGTCTTGTGTATTTGTGCAGATAGTCGAGTACCTTGTACAGAATGTTCAGGAGATTGCAGCAAAGATCATCTGTGAACCCAAAGAAAACTGCAGAGCAGTGGAGCTAGAGACCATTGTGCACCAGCTGGCTGCTACAAAAACAATCTATGGCCATTTATTGCTTATTGGTAATTGTTGAGGAATAATGGTGACGCTGTGCATTTGTCAATGATTCAGCTATGGTTTTATGCCTGAGGAAAGGCAGTTACTATTGAGGAACAGGGAAAGACACTTAAGAGGAATTAAGATTATGTGTAGAGGGTCAGAAGAACCAGGCATGTAGTTGCTGTTTGTTCATTAACTTGAGCTGATGTAGTTAGCTATAAATATTATTTAATTGGACGGTTGTATCAATTTATGGTGCAAGTGGAAAGTTTCCACAATTGGAAAGTTTCCACAATTTTAGAAATATGACTGAAAGTGCCTGCATTTTGGTGAAAGATTGCAGCATCTGACATAGTGATGGATATTAAAGATTGGAAATAATTTAATTTTACTACGCTCCTTGATTTGAAGCATTATCACAGTGACATATTCTTCAATTAGTTGAATGGGGTTTTAAGTTTGTACTTGTAATACAGCTATGAACTATTTACAGATTGAGAGGCATGAATCGACAAAATATTGTTTGATTTCAGCGAGTGGACTGAAGTTATTTGAGTTGGGGTTCCAGTTATGGTGTATTTGTAGCATGCCTATAAATTGGATGCTGTGATTAAATGTAAAATTTGATGAAGGCATTCTCTGAGGCATAGAGTAACAGTCATGAATGTATTGGATGGATTTGGTATTTGAGGTGATAGGTGAGCAGGATTTTGTGGATACTGAATTATTTTATTGTCGAGAGTAGTTCTCAATTTTTGAAGATATTTGAAGGTTGTTACTGGAACACCCAGACCGGTAGTTTTTTCTTTATAGTTTACCTCACTTAGAGTTGCGATTGTAACATTTCATGGTGATCCAGACACTAGCTGAACCATATTTAAGTGGAATTCCACTGCAACCATTATTCTTGTAATAAATAGTGACGAGTGACATTTTCATTGAGGTTTTGTTAGTAGGATCGAGGATTGCTAACACCTGAAGTGGCTGAGAATTCTGCAAAATGTGTTTTAAACTGAGGTAAAAATGGTGGTAGCACCTACAATTTTTGTTAGATTTTTTTTATTACTTCATTTCACTTACAGTGGGGATTAGTTTTGTCTGTACATAGCTAGCAAAAAAAAAAAAAAAAAAAAAAAAAAAAAGACAGAGAGAGAGAGAGAGAGAGAATAAACTGTTATTTTGTTCAAAAGTCAAAAGCCCCGCATTCTCATTTAGCCCAAAGTTACTAAGTAATTGTAATTTGAGAGAAATAATAACTTACAGCAGAAACAAGCGAGATCTTAAACGGTGCAATATTAACAAGTAGAAAAGACCTGTCAAAGTAAGTGATTCTCGAGTGACAAATGAATGCAGGATAGGTGATCCAAAGTATTTACGAGTAAGGATGTAAGAGTCAGTTATCTATTTAAAGGTACAGAAAATACGAAGGACTGGTTTCTTTTTGTTCCAAAGTTGAAAGTTTACAAATGCAGTTTTGTATCATAAAGACAGACACATTATTTATATTATTGATGGGCGATGCCATAGCAACAAAATAGATCACCAACTGTAGCTATCAAAATTCATACATCTAAAGTACTTTGGATTTTTGGTGAAGGTATTATGCGTAAATAAGAAGGTAGCAAAATATAACTACCTTTACTGTGATTTTGCTAAAAGCTCAATAGGGAGGTGAGTGCACTGAAGGTCTGTGACTTATGTTAACAAGTGATCTCAGATGTGTTTTGTTAGTAGTGATTCTTAGCTACTCTAAAAGATTACAAGTAAAAAAATTAAATTTTTCTGTTACAGGAACAGTTCTAGAGTGCAACCTCTTACATACATGTTTAGACAAAATAATTTCATATTAATTTCGATCAATTTATTGTATTTAATCTAGGTATTGCTGGACAGAAATACAAGACATAATTGCATTTTTCTGTTAGGAAGAACTACATGTTAAAAGTCACTACTACTGACCTTAACATAATAACAACACTAAATGGAAAAGTATTTAAAAACTACACCAATCACAATCTACGTAAATAGCAGCCATTTGTGTGCTTGATTGTAATTTCCCAGAACCTGAGCTTTTGTGTAGCGAGAGAGTTACCACTGCTTTCCTTCATGTTACAAATCATTATTTTTAAGACTATTTACAAAGTTTTTTTTTCCCCTCATATTTTCCTCTTATCGGGGCTGGGTTGTGTCTGCTAGCGACAGGGCTAGTTACGTGAAGTTATAGGTGGCAGCTCTCGTACAGGGCATATTGTGCATCCAGATATGCTTGGAAACATTTTAATTTTACAGATCAATGACCGAGACAGTGCACCACCTCTTTTACTCATGGAAATTTGAGGCCTCTCAACAATCACTTCCCAGCTCGGTGTATTGGCCGAGAAGGGCCAATCGCATGGCCACTTCGCTCCCCAGACTTGACACCACTGGATTTCTTTCTTTGGGGTTTCATTAAAGACCACGTGTATGTTCCTTCCCTAACAAACAACTCAGCCAATCTGAAAAACTGAATTTGCACTGCCACTGCACAAGTTATGGCCAATTTGCTGCTACGAGTGTGGGAAGAAATTAATTACCAGTGGGGTGTCTGCTGCATCACAAATGGTAATTACACTGAACTAAAATGACACTTGACATTTTTATGTGAAACTTGAGATTGTTTGCTACAAAATGAGACATCTACCAATTCAGTAAGTTAGCTCAATAAATTTGTTTATCGTTCCACAGTTGAAAAGTCCTTCTGTTTCACCTTATAAGGACAAATGGAACTGAAACAGCACCGAACAAACAAAGAAACACACAGAATATGTAGAATCAGAATTAAGTGTAAGAAATGCCTTTCATAGGTTGAACTAAATATTTCTACCATATAAGGTGTCAAATGAATGTGTACGAGGAAAAGAGGGGGGAAAAGATGATTAAATAGTTTTAAAAATCTGGTCAAGTTTTAGCTTCCAAGTGTGGAATGAATTTTTTTAGCTCCGCACAGAGCCTGTACAACAAACACCTACTTGCTGGGTCTGTATCCCGGAAAGAATGCTTTCAGGGCTTCAAACAAGTGTTCATTCACAACAAATGGGAAACCGTCAGGCAAGTCTTCCTTGCATGTTGGGCACTTGTACACTTCTGCCTGGAAAGAGTTCTGCAGACATCCCTGAAAAGAAATAAATGCAAAATGATCAACACCAATCATTCTCATGTCAGTTTACTGTTTTTTCAATAAATCCGCAATGACTCAGCTTTATTATAATAATAACAGCATACTGATAAAGGGTTATAACTCTCTTTTCTTACAAGCATGACACTCAAGCCCAAAATTTCACCAATAAAATAAAAAGTAAATGAAATTTTCAAGAATATAACTGAATAGTCTTCTTGGAAGAAAAGGAAGAGTGTAGGTAATTTGGGTGAATCTACTGGGAAAATAGAAGATGAAGACATTTTCGGGGTGTACATAATATCAGGATTTACTATATGACTTTCAGTCAATGTATCTTACATGTATGTGAGTGCTGACTCAGGGCGTATATGTGGGCAAGAAAAAAGAATTTCTAGATTTCCCGGATAACAACACACTTTTTCCCCCACGTGAAAGTACACTATACCCCAGGTGAAAGCACTTTTTTTCCATGTCATATGACAATATACATTCCCTGTAGCTGTAAAACTTACCAATCGGATTTTAAGGGTTTTATACACCAGTGTAGAACTTGATGGCATTTTAGGAAAAAAATACAGCAAAAAATAATGTGTTTTGGAAAGTACACTACTGGCCATTAAAATTGCTACACCAAGAAGAAATGCAGATGATAAACGGGTATTCACTGGACAAATATATTATACTAGAACTGACATGTGATTACATTTTCCCGCAATTTGGGTGCATAGACCCTGAGAAATCAGTACCCAGAACAACCATCTCTGGCCGTAATGACAGCCTTGATATGCCTGGGCATTGAGTCAAACAGAGCTCGGATGACGTGTACAGGTACAGCTGCCCATGCAGCTTCAACACGATACCACAGTTCATCAAGAGTAGTGACTGACGCATTGTGACGAGCCAGTTGCTCAGCCACCATTGACCAGACGTTTTCAATTGATGAGAGATCTGGAGAATGTGCTGGCCAGGGCAGAAGTAGAACATTTTCTGTATCCCAAAAGGCCCATACAGGATCTGCAACATGCGGTTGTGCATTATCCTGCTGAAATGAAGGGTTTCGCAGGGATCAAATGAAGGGTAGAGCCACGGGTGGTAACACACCTGAAATGTAATGTCCACTGTTCAAATTGCCGTCAATGCGAACAAGAGGTGACCGAGACGTGTAACCAATGGCACCCCATACCATCACGCCTATGATACGCCAGTATGGCAATGAGAAATACACGCTTCCAATGTGCATTCACCGCGATGTCGTATTGCCATTCGTGCACCCTGGTTCATCGTTGAGTACACCGTCACAGGCGCACCTGTCTGTGACGCAGCATCAAGGGTAACCGCTGCCACGGTCTCCGAGCTGATAGTCCATGCTGCTGCAAACGTCGTCAAACTGTTCGTGCAGATGGTTGTTGTCTTGCAAACGTCTCCATATGTTGACTCAGGGATCGCCATGCAGATAAGATGCCTGTCATCTCAACTGTAAGTGATACGAGGCTGTCGGGATCCAGCACGGCATTCCGTATTAACCTCCTGAACCCACCGATTCCATATTCTGCTAATAGTCATTGGATCTCGACCAACAAGAGCAGAAATGTCGCGATACGATAAACCGCAATCACGATAGGCTACAATCTGACCTTTATGAAAGTCGGAAACATGATGATAAGTCGGAAACGTGATGATATGCATTTCTCCTCCTTACACGAGGTGTCACAACAACGTTTTACCAGGCAACGCTCATCAACTGCTGTTTGTGTATGAGAAATCGGTTGGAAACTTTCCTCATGTCAGCACGTTGTAGGTGTCGCCATCGGCGCCAACCTTGTGTGAATGCTCTGAAAAGCTAATCATTTTCATATCACAGCATCTTCTTCCTGTCGGTTAAATTTCGTGTCTGTAGCATGTCATCTTCATGGTGTAGCAATTTTAATGGCCAGTAGTGTATTTCATGCACAGCAACAGGTACACTGCATATTTTCATATTAGGAAGCTTTAAATAAAAATTCCAGCAAACACAGCACAGTAACTTCCGAAGCACTGGAATCAAGACTGCCCTGCATGATGCATTTTTGTCAGTCAATTATAGCTCGTGTCATGTGATCTCGCCAGCCAGAGACAGCAAATACCCAGAACTGATGCGCGATGTAGTCAGACAAGAGCAAAATCACTGTTAAGTAGCGCTCATCCAAAGCAGTTTGTTGTCAAAAAGTACTCCACAGTCTTCATCCTGAAGTTTTTGACACTTTTTGCTGTTGGCAGATGCTTGCCTGCACACTGTCTTGTTGTTGTAAATGGTGTATTTTCTTTGCAGCTAAAGTTTTATTGTGGTCTGGCCTCAGGAGCCAGAGAGTGGTCGTGTGTTTGCAATCTATCCTTTTCACAAAATTGCCCACTCCGTCCTTGATTTTCCACTGTTTGTTTTTGGTGCCTGAATTGCAAAACTTTCCTGGTTATAACCTAACGACATGGTTCCAGCATACAGAGCCATAGTACACACATCCAATGTGTCTATACTGCAAGTTGACAAAATTTTTCCTGGCAGCCTGATCTATAGGAGGGTGACATAAATTGGCCTCCTTGCTGTCCAGATTTTACACCTGTGGATTTGTTCTTATGGGGATATGGCAAATCTAAAGTGTTTGCCAGTAATCCAACTTCTCTGGAGCAACTGAAAGAAAATAATTGTAGCGAAGTGGCAGCCATCCCAGTGTCCACACGCAAAGCTGTTGTGTGAAATTTTGTTCATCGTTAAAATGAGTGCCATAGGCATCATGGAATGCATTTAAATGACATTACTTTTCAAAAGTAAATTCCTAAACTGTATATTTCAATAATAAACAAAGATTATGCCAATACACTTCAACCTCTACTTTATTTGGCACATCAAATATAAACACTCTTTTGAGACACCCTATGCTCCTCATCAAAGCCAATACACTGCTGCCACTTCCCTTGCAACTTCATTATTGCATCACAGAACTATTGTTTGGAGGTACTATGCACCCACTCATAGACAGCTGCCTGCAAATCTTCATTGATGCCAAATCTCTCACCTCGCAGCGCATGCTTTGTGTTATCGAATACAGCATACCGTATTTACTCTAATCTAAGCTGCACTTTTTTCCGGTTTTTGTAATCCAAAAAACCGCCTGTGGCTTAGAATCGAGTACAAAGCAAGCGGCAGTTTTAAAAATGTTGGTAGGTGCCACCGCAACTAACTTCTGCCGTCGAATATATGTAGCGCTACACAGGCATGCTTTGTAGGCACAAAGATAAATACTGGCGCCAAAACCTCTGCGTCAGTAAAAAAAAAAAAAAGGTGGAAGACGAGCTTTTTTTTAGCCGCCCTGAGTTTCGACCACTGCATTTTCATACATTATCCAACGAAGTAAATACAAATTCCGTATTGTTCATCTTCGAATGTAGCAGAATTTTAATGTACTATGAAAATCCGACAGGCAAGACTGTTTGGGATGTTTGTCAATATGGCCAACTCTACATTCTGAATTTTTTCCTAGCTGTGAGAAGAGATGGTTGCTAATAGGAGCCTGACGAAATGTGAATCACATGCAGTATTCTCTTCACCATAAGAAAGAATACGGATATAAACATTTTGCCATGTATTCTTTCGTGTTTGCTGCTATCTCATTTAAATCCTGTCTGCCTAATAAACTACGAAACTAGAGTGAGACAACAGCAAACGTGGAAGAGTATACATATTGTGTCATGTTTATATTTGTATTATTCTTATGCCTAATAGTGATTCAGTCAGAAATGAAGCACGGCAACTGACTAGATTTTTAAATCTAAGATGACTCTAATTTCTGTGCAGAATTTGATGTACTAAAGAAGCGGCCGCAAAGATTTTCAAACGGAGAATCATTTTCGTCTAACTCTCGTTCAGAACATGTTCTATCATACGCAGTCTATTATTTGGTTCTTGTTAATCATTATCAAAGAAAGCAGCAGTGTAAGTAACAACAAATAGCAGTCTCTTGCCATTGTTTCACTAATGAGACAATTCCTCTCTCTTTTTTTTTTTTAATTGTATGCGGCGGTAGTGCGCACAAAAGCAAGCCATGCCGCGAGCGGCGACAGGCCGTAAACACGCACTATCAGAATGCGACAAACAATGCATGACACAGTACAGTAATGCATTTTCAGCTTAGAGTGACGTAAACACCTATAACAAAGAAAACGGCACTTATCAGATCAAAGCAAAATAAGCAATTGATTCAAACCAGACG
This sequence comes from Schistocerca cancellata, assembly GCF_023864275.1. Lineage (NCBI taxonomy): Eukaryota > Metazoa > Arthropoda > Insecta > Orthoptera > Acrididae > Schistocerca > Schistocerca cancellata. Next base: position 52,333,720 of record NC_064635.1, on the reverse strand, counting down.
AAGCACGTGAGAAAGGAAGGGTACCCGTATAAATACGGATGGAGCACCTGATGCATAGCAATATCTACCTGGTAAAGCTTAACTGCTAAGCTTACGACTCGAACCAAACTACTGTAGCTGCATCGTCATTCATTCGACCTAAATTGTGTCTCGTATTACAATGGACCAACTTTGTTTCGATTTGGAGGTGCGGCCTAAAACTTTTCTCCCCCCTTGAATTTCGACTCTCAAATTTCACGTGCGGCTTAGATTCGGGAAATTTTTTTTCCTTTATTTCGAGTCTCATTTTTTAGGTGTGGCTTAGATTCGAGTGCGGCTTAGATTTGAGTAAATACGGTAATCAGATGGAGCGAGATCTGGTGAATATGGGTGATGTCAAATCTGGAGCCATGGCATTGTTGATGTGGGGTCGTGCACTGTTGTGCTGCAGGAGCACTCCCTTCAACCACTTTCCCTGTCACCTTCCCTAAATTCCGTCTCTGAGTTGTGTGAGGGTGTCATAGTACACCCTGCTGTTGACAGTTGCTCTTGTGGAAGCCAGTCCATTAGTAGTATGCCACAAGTGTGTCAAAGGACCATTTGCACACCTGCAGACACAACAGCATGAAATTTCTTGGGCCGAGAACTCCCAGCGCGTTTCCATTGCACGGATTGGACTTTCTCCTCAGGTCTATGGTAGCGACACCATGATTCGTCACCAGTCACCAGTTTCTCAAAAAAATTTGGATTTGATCTTCGTTCTTCATTTCCAATAGTTGAAAACAAACTTCAATTCTGTGCTCCTACTGGGCCTGCGTCAAGTCCCACAGAATCAAATATGCACACAACTTTTTCACATCTAATTTGTCACAAATAACAGTGTGTGGTGATGGGCAGTTCAAGTCTGTTTGCCATTCCAATTCAACAAAGGTTATGTGCCTATCAACCATAATCAACTGAAACATTACCTTAATATTTCACAGAGACAACAATGTTGATGGATGACCAGTATTCACATTTTTGCATACAGATCCCCTTCTACTAGTGAACCCAGTTATCCAGTTGTAAACAGTCCTCTGTGCAGGAGTTTCTTGATCACTAACCACAGTTAGATGTTTATGAATATCTGTTGTTTTGACTCCATCATTCCACAAAAATCATATGGTCCACCTTTGTCTGTGACAGTCACTTTCCATCTTTCCCATATCCTTCTCTACGTACTACAAACGAGCACTGCTTTTCGTACGCACTGTTCACATCTATAGAGTCTGTGCAGAGTACTAGAATCAATTCACCATTCTACAAGAGGATGTGCCCGCAGTCTGGGCAGTATTTGTAAAACAAAGCAACTGTACAATATTTCCAAACACTCACCGTATAGAGGAGATGCTGAGTCGCGATAGGCACAACGAAAAGATTCACACAATTATAGCTTTCGGCCATTAAGGCCTTTGTCAGCAAGACACACGCACACACACACACACACACACACACACACACACACACGCGCTCGTGCGCGCGAACGCAACTTGCACACATCTGCAGTCTCAGACAACTGAAACAACACTGCAAGCAGCAGCACCAGTGCTAGGATGGGGAAAGGAAGAGGCTGGGGCAGGGAGGGGAAAGGATAGTTTGGTGGGGGTGGAGGACAATGTAGTGCTGCAGTGGTTTAGACCGAGAGGGCAGGAGAGAAGGTGAAGGTGCATGTGGGGGGGGGGGGGGGGGGGATATAGCAGAAAGGAGAGAAATTAAAAGACTGGGTGTGGCAGTGAAATGACAGCTGTGTAGTGCCGGAATGGGAACAGGGAGGGGGCTGGACGGGTGAGGACAGTGACTAACGAAGGTTGAGGCCAGGAGGGTTACAGGAACGTAGGATGTATTGCAGGGAAATTCCACCTGCGCAATTCAGAAAAGCTGGTGTTGGAGGGAAGGATCCATATGGCACAAGCTGTGAAGTAGTCACTGTGAAGCAGTCACTGAGATGAGGGATATCATATTTGGCAGCATGTTCAGCAACAGGGTGGTCCACTTGTTTTTTTTTGGCCACAGTTTGTCGGTGGCCATTCATCCGGACAGACAGCTTGTTGGTTGACAAGCCTACATAGAATGCAGTACAGTGGTTGCAGCTTTGCTTGTAGATCACATGACTGGTTTCACATGTAGCCCTGCCTTTGATGGGGTAGGTGATGTTAGTGACCGGACTGGAGTAGATGGTGGTAGGAGGATGTATGGGACAGGTCTTGCATCTAGGTCTGTTATAGGAGTATGAGCTATGAGGTAAGGGATTGGGAGCAGGGGTTGTGTAAGGATGGACAAGTATATTGTCTAGGTTTGGTGGACGGAGGAATACCACTGTGGGAGGGGTGGGAAGGATAGTGGGCAGGACATTTCTCATTTCGGGGCATGACGAGAGGTAATCGAAACCCTGGCAGAGAATGTAATTCAGTTGGATGGTACTGAGTTATGAGGGGAATGCTCCTCTGTGGCCGGACTGTGGGACTTGGGGAGGTGGTGGAAGACAGGAAAGATAAGGCACGGGAGACTTGCTTTTGTACAAGGATGGGAGGATAATTATGGTCAGTGAAGACTTTAGTGAGACCTCGATATATTTTGAGAGGGACTACTTGTCACTGCAGATGTGACAACCACAGGTGGGTAGGCTGTACAGAAGGGACTTCTTGGTATGGAATGGGTGGCAGCTGTCGAAGTGGAGGTATTGCTGGTGGTTAGTCGGTTTGATATTGACGGAGGTTCTGATGTAGCCATCTCTGAGGTGGGGGTCAACATCTAGGAAGGTGGCTTGTTGGCTTGAGTAGGACCAGTTGAAGCAAATTCTTCACAGCCTGTGCCATATGGATCCTTCCCTCCAACACCATCTTTTCTGAATTGCGCAGGTGGGAACTTTCCCTGCATTACTTCCTACGTTCCTGTAACCCTCCTGGCCTCAACCTTCGTTAGTCACTGTCCTCACCCATCCAGCCCCCTCCCTGTTTCCACTCCAGCACTACACAGCCGTCATTTCACAGCCACACGCAGTCTTTTTATTTCTCTCCTTTCCGCTACTTAACCCCCCCCCCCCCCCCCCACCTTCTCTCTTGCCCTCTGCCTAAACTGCGGCATTTCACTGTCCACCACCCCCACCATACTCTCCCTCCCCCTTCCCACCCCAGCCTCTTCCTTACCCCCAGCCAGTCACCACTCCCATCATGCACTGGTGTTGCTGCTCACAGTGTGGTTTCAGTTGTCTGAGACACTGCAGACGTGTGTGTGTGTGTGTGTGTGTGTGTGTGTGTGTGTGTGTGTGTGTGTGTACACACATTCCATCCTAGATTTTCCATTGTTTGATTTCCAAACACTCCTTGCATATAAAGTCTTAAGTTAAACATAATTTCAAAAACTCAATGAGAAAAATGAAAATTTTTTGTAAATCAATTGATTTGCACCACACCATAAATAAATATTGTGAAGAGTATCCATAGACAGAAAATGAAACGAATTAACTGATCAACCATAATCTTTTTGTCACTTACCAAACATACATTGTGGCTGCACGGTGTCGTTATTGGCAGGTACAACAATTCTTGGCAACAGATGCACGTAAAATTCTCCTGAATAGCTTTGAGGTATTTCTGTAAAATAAAGCATAAATGTAGATTCGAGAAATAAAAATGCAGTGAGGTCTATATTCCTGGAGAAGATTACTAAACATGAAACAATTGAGGCATGATGTGGTAAAGGAAGAGGGCAGTTTTCATGGAACTAGAGAGAAGAACCACAAAGGCGAAGGAAGGATACGTTGGAAAAGTATAAAACCAAATTACAGAGGGAAAGAAAAACTTGTCTACAAGTATTAATAAGAATTCCAAAAATGGAGATCTTACAAAACAGTTTGTTCTATTCGTCCACAAGATCTGGAAATATGCAGATAACAGCATTCACATTGATACTCTATTCCTTCAAACCTAGAAGGCTTTACATAGTATTCTGCAGTGAACCAACTATTATCTTACGGAATATTAGACTAGTTTTGTGAGTGGTTCCAAAATGTCGTACAAGGCAGAATGCAGCATGTCATTCTTAATGGTGTACAGTTGTCAGATGTAAAAGTAACATTTGGAGTATTCTGAGAGAATGTTATAAGGCTATTATTTTTCCCACATGTATATACGAGAGAAAGCTATGGATGGATCTATATGGGGTAATACATCTGCTCGTTAAGCTGTTTTCCTCGGTAGGGTCTTCAGAGTTGGCCTTCCAGAACAACGAACAAATTACAATGGCAAAGCATAGTGTCCTACAGGCAATGGTACAGCGAGACACCTTTGCGGTACAAAGTTTCTCATCTACACTGACCCTCTCAGTGGCCTGCAAATGGTACAACAAATATATCCAGTAGGAAATATGATTTGGAGCATCAAAGATGCCTTACAGCAGATCCAAAACCAAGGCAGATGGGTTGGGATTTTGCTGGGTACCAGGACATGTCTGGATCTAGAGAAATAGTATAATTGACAAAACAAGAGGCATTATCATCTCATATCACTGGAAATACTGCAAAGGCTGCTGCCACTCTTCAGGAATGACTGGTTAGTCTGGCCCATTCACAGATATCCCTCGGTTGTGGTTGCAGATAGGGTGCAGCTATTTTTACTTTTGAGACCTGCACGCCACATCACCTCAGCAATGCCAATGGTGCATACCGTATTTACTCGAATCTAAGCCGCACTTTTTTTCCGGTTTTTGTAATCCAAAAAACCGCCTGCGGCTTAGAATCGAGTGCAAAGCAAGCGGAAGTTCTGAAAAATGTTGATAGGTGCCGCCACAACTAACTTCTGTCGTCGAATATATGTAGCGCTACACATGCATCCTTTGTAGGCACAAAGATAAATACTGGCGCCAAAACCTGTGTGTCAGTAAATAAAATTAAAAAAAAAAAAAAAAAAAAAATTGGAAGACGAGCATTTTTCTCCGCCCGAGTTTCGACCACTGCATTTTCATACATTATCCAAATAAAGTAAATACAAATTCCGTATTATTCATCTTCAAATTTCAATGTACTACAAAAATCTGACTGGTAATACTGGGATTTTTGTCAATATGGCCAACTCTACGTTCTGAATTTTTTCCTACCTGTGACAAGAGATGGTTGCTAATAGGAACCTGATGAAATGTGAATCACATGCAGTGTTCTCTTCACCACAAGAATAATACGAATATAAACATTTTGCCATGTATTCTTTGGTGTTTGCTTCTATCTCATTTAAATCCTGTCTGCCAAATAAACTACGAAACTAGAGTGAGACAACAGCAAACGCGGAAGAATATACGTAACGTGTCATGTTTATATTCATATTACTCTTATGCCTAATAGTGATACAGTCAGAAATGAAGCACGGCAACTGACTAGATTTTTAAAACTAAGATGAGTAATTTCTGTGCAGAATTTGATGTACTAAAGAAGCGGCCGCAAAGATTTTCAAACGGAGAAAAATTTTCGCCAAACTTTCGTTCAGAACATGTTATATTGTACGCAGTCTATTATTTGGTTCTTGTTGATCATTATCAAAGAAAGCAGCAGTGTAAGTAACAACAAATAGCAGTCTCTTGCCATTGTTTCGCTAATGTGACGATTCCTCTCTTTTTTTAATTGTAGGCGGCGGTAGCGCGAACAAAAGCAAGCCATGCCGCGAGCAGCGACAGGCCGTAAACACGCACTATCAGAATGCGACAAACAATGCATGACACAGTATAGTAATGCATTTTCAGCTTACAGTGACTGACGTAAACACCTATAACATTGAAAACGGCTCTTATCAGATCAAAGCAAAATAAGCAATCGATTCAAACCAGACGAAGCACGTGAAAAAGGAAGGGTATCCGTATAAATACGGACAGAGCGCCTGACGCATAGCAATGACTACCTGGTAAAGCTTAACTGCTAAGCTTTCGACTCGAACCAAACTACTGTAGCTGTATCGTCATTCATTCGACCTAAATTGTGTCTCATATTACAATGGACCAACTTTGTTTCCATTTGGAGGTGCGGCCTAAAACTTTTCTCTCCCCTTGAATTTCGAGTCTCATATTACAGGTGCGGCTTAGATTCGAGTGCGGCTTAGATTCGAGTAAATACGGTAATTGGAAAGTTTAATAACCACTAGCCTCTGATTAAACTGAAATCACTAAAAATGAAGTTTTTAAAATACCATATTGAGTCTTTATTATATAAAATGGTGGGTGAAATAGGTTTTTGCTATCATACTAGCTAGATTATTTAATGGTAAGACAGAGATTTAGGAACCAGGTTTTAAATTGTAAGACATTTCCAGGGGCTGATGTGGATTCTGACTACAATTTATTGAAACTTCCTGGCAGATTAAAACTGTGTGCCCGACCGAGACTCGAACTCGGGCCTTTGCCTTTCGCAGGCAAGTGCTCTACCATCTGAGCTACCAAAGCACGACTCACACCCGGTACTCACAGCTTTACTTCTGCCAGTACCTCATCTCCTACCTTCCAAACTTTACAGAAGCTTTCCTGCGAACCTTGCAGAACTAGCACTCCTGAAAGAAAGGATATTGTGGAGACATGGCTTAGCCACAGCCTGGGGGATGTTTCCAGAATGAGATTTTCACTCTGCAGCGGAGTGTGCGCTGAGATGAAACTTCCTGGCAGATTAAAAGCGTGTGCCCGACCGAGACTCGAGGCAAGAATGAGATTTTCACTCTGCACTCCGCTGCAGAGTGAAAATCTCATTCTGGAAACAATTTATTGGTTATGAACTGTAGATTAAAATTGAAGAAACTGCAAAAAGGTGGGAATTTAAGGAGTTGGGACCTGGATAAACTGAAAGAACCAGAGGTTGTAGAGAGTTTCAGAGAGAGAATTAGGGAATGATTGACAAGAATGGGGGAAAGAAATACAGTAGAAGAAGAATTGGTAGATTTGAGAGATGAAATAGTGAAGACAGCAGAGGATCAAGTAGATAAAAGGACATGGGCTAGTAGAAATCCTTGGGTAACGGAAGAGATATTAAATTTAATTGATGAAAGGAGAAAATGTAAAAATGAAGCAGGCAAAAAGGAATACAAACATCTCAAAAATGAGATCGACAGGAAGTGCAAAATGGCTAAGTAAGGATGGTTACAAGACAAATGTAAGGATGTAGAGGCTTATATCACTAGAGGTAAGATAAGATGCTCCTACAGGAAATTAAAGAGACCTTTTGAGAAAATAGAACCACTTATATGAACATCAAGAGCTCAGATGGAAAACCAGTTCTAAGCAAAGAAAGGAAGGTAGAAAGGTGGAAGTGGAATATAGAGTGTCTATACAAGGACGATGTAGTTAAGGGCAATATTATGGAGATGGAAGAGGATGTAGATAAAGATGAAATGTGAGATATGATACTGTGTGAAGAGTTTGACAAAGCACTGAAAGAGCTAAGACAAAACAAGGCCCCAGGAATAGACAACACTCCTTTAGAATTAATGATAACCCTGGGAGAGCCAGCCCTGACAAGACTCTACCATCTGGTGAGCAAGATGTGTGAGACAGGTGAAATAGCCTCAGACCTCAAGAAGAACACTTCCAATCCCAAAGAAAGCACGTGTTGACAGAGGTGAAAATACTGAATTATCAGTTTAATAAGTCACAGCTGCAAAATACTAACACGAATTCTTTACAGACTAATGGAAAAACTGGTAGAAGCCGACCTCAGGAAAGATCAGTTTATATTCTTTAGGAATGTTGGACCATGTGAGGCAATACTGACCATACGACTCTTATCTCAGAAGACAGATTAAGGAAAGACAAACCTTGTTTCTAGCATTTGTATACTTAGAGAAAGCTTTTGACAATGTTGACTGGAATACTCTCTTTCAAATTCAGAAGGTGGCAGAGGAAAAAAAAAAAAAGGGAGCGCAAGGCTATTTACAATTTGTACAGAAACCAGATGGCAGTTATAAGAGTCGAGGGGCATGAAAGGGAAGCAGTGGTTGGGAAGGGAGTGAGACTGGGTCATATCCTATCCCCGATGTTAGTCAATCTATGTACTGAGCAAGCAATAAATGAAACAAAAGAAAAATATATTTAAAAAGAAAGATGATGAGACTTACCAAACAAAAGCGCTGGCAGGTCGATAGACACACAAACAAACACAAACATACACACAAAATTCTAGCTTTCGCAACCAACGGTTGCCTCGTCAGGAAAGAGGGAAGGAGAAGGAAAGACAAAAGGATATGGGTTTTAAGGGAGAGGGTAAGGAGTCATTCCAATCCCGGGAGCGGAAAGACTTACCTTAGGGGGGAAAAAGGACAGGTAAGTCTTTCCGCTCCCGGGATTGGAATGACTCCTTACCCTCTCCCTTAAAACCCATATCCTTTTGTCTTTCCTTCTCCTTCCCTCTTTCCTGACGAGGCAACCGTTGGTTGCAAAAGCTAGAATTTTGTGTGTATGTTTGTGTTTGTTTGTGTGTCTATCGACCTGCCAGCGCTTTTGTTTGGTAAGTCTCATCATCTTTCTTTTTAAATATATTTTTCCCACGTGGAATGTTTCCCTCTATTATAAACAAAAGAAAAATGTTGAGTAGGAATTAAAATTCATGGAGAAGAAATAAAAACTTTAAGGTTCGCCGATGACATTGTAATTCTGTCAGAGACAGCAAAGGACCTGGAAGAACAGTTGAAAGGAATGGATAGTGTCTTGAAAGGAGGATATAAGATGAACATCAACAAAAGCAAAATGAGGATAATGGAATGTAGTTAAATTAAATCAGGTGATGCTGAGGGAATTATGTTAGGAAATGGGACACTTAAAGCAGTAGATGAGTTTTGCTATTTGGGGAGCAGAATAACTGATGATGGTCGAAGTAAAGAGGATATAAAATGTAGATTGGCAATGGCAAGGAAAGCGTTTCTGAAGAAGAGAAATTTGTTAACATCGAGTATAGGTTTAAGTGTCAGGACATCTTTCCTGAAAGTATTTGTATGGAGTGTAGCCATGTATGGAAGTGAAGCAATGATGATAAACAGTTTAGACAAGAAGTGAATAGAAGCTTTCGAAATGTAGTGCTACAGAAGAATGCTGAAAATTAGATGGGTAGATCATGTAACTAAAGAGGAGATACTGAATACAATTGTGGAGAAGAGGAATTTGTGGCAAAACTTTACTAGAAGAAGGGATTGGCTGGTAGGACATGTTCTGAGTCATCAAGGGATCACCTATTTAGTATTGGAGGGCAGCGTATAGGGTAAAAATTGTTGAGGGATACCAGGAGATCAATACACTAAGTAGATTCAGAAGGATGTAATTTGCAGTAGGTACTCGGAGATGATGAAGCTTGCACACCAAGAGTAGCATGGTGAGCTGCATCAAACTAGTCTCTGAACTGAAGATCACAACAACAACAAAAACAACAACAACAACTGGCATTCAGCACACTAAAAACCAAAAGAATTAATCACATTATTATAAAAAGTTTTCCATCAATGGCCAGTGTTTTCATTACAATTACAATCATGTTTTTAGGTAAGTTGCAGTTAGCCAGTGATTTCATAGAACATTAGGAAAGCTGGGTTATGAATATGTAATATCCTGACATGATTTACTGTTACTATTATTTATATTATAATGAAAAAGTTCTCCTTGTGTTACTGGAAACTCTACAACATTGCGGCCACAACAAAAATTATCATCTAGATATTCTATGAATGCCAGAACCTATCAGGAGACCAAACTCTCAAGAAAACACACCACCTCCTAGTGGCTGTCATTGTGGAAATGAGAGAAGGAAAAAAGACTGAGGTTGTAATATTACTCATCTTGTCTGTTGTTACAGTAAGAAAATATACAGTGTTTCCTGAAGCTATTCAACTCGAGTTCAGTGGCTTTACTGAGATAACACGCTAGGTTACGAAACTAACCTGACCATTTGCCTTATACAAACATGTGTCCTACTTTTCAAATATTATGTTTTTTTTTGGTCGAAGATGGAGAATTTCAATCTATGTGTCAAATTACATTGTTTTACTGTCCATTTTGCATGCCACACACTTTCCTTGCAATGGCTAAATTCATACAGTCTTCTCTTAATAGTTAAGCTCGTTTCAAATTCATACAGAAGTAAGAATTTCTATATTGTTTCCACATTAATTAAAGAGATAATCACTGGTCATGGAAGCCTTTTCATTTACCTTTTACCATCAATATGTTCCTCCACAAAAGTTATTTATTAAAAAACACAATATTTCTTCCACCATAAATTTCATAACTAATGCAGCATATTCCTTCAGTTTCAACATTTTGTTGGCAGGAACCAGCAACTTTATTAAACTTCTTAAAGTGATTATTAACAATTCTGCCAACAGCTGCAGTATTTATATTAGGCGACTAGCAAGCCAGGCTTGAAAATGAACATGTAAGGTTCGAAACAGTCACCTAATATGGGGTGTTCAAAAAGTCTCTCCACAGTGCCATATGACTGTTAGCGGCGCGTGCCGTATGATTGTTCGCCTGCCTGGATTACTTCCCTTCAAGTGGACTCTCCCAACATTCCACTGTTTCGTTTACCTAAGTAAAAATGAATATTCAATAAATTAATAACTTGTATTTCACTGAGTTTCATTTCGGTACATTCACTGCAGCATACGGCACGTGCGACAAACAATCATACAGCACTGCAGAGACACTTTTTGAACACCCCGTATAAATACTGCACTGTTGACAGAATCATTAATAAATGCTTTAAGTAATCCTGCAAGCCTTTCCATAAAATAACTGAACTATTCGAACACTTTTCCCCTAAAAACCAAAATAACACTTCAACTCTTAATTAAACTTTGTAAGAAATGCTTCATACTATATACCTGAGATGCAGCTGTGCGCAACTACTGCCCAATGGCTCTCTCACACTAACTCAGTGTGTGACCAATAGCATTTGAGAATTGTTGACAGCGAGACAATGTTCCCTCAATAGAAAAGGCATGCACAGCTTCAAAAAATTCCAGACGCCAGTGATAAGTAAAGAGTAATAGGCACACACAAAAGAAAGAAAACTTGCTAGTTTTCAGAATTATCCTCTGACGAGCTAAAAAAAAAAGTATACGTACACCTAACCCCCTATATGGGGGAACAGAGGTGTGTGTGTGTGTGTGTGTGTGTGTGTGTGTGTGTGTGTGTGTGTGTGTGCGCGCGCGCGCGCGCGCACACCAACGTGTGTGCGCATGCACACCTACGTGTGTGCGCATGCACACCTACGTGTGTGCGCATGCACACCTACGTGTGTGCGCATGCACACCTACGTGTGTGCGCATGCACACCTACGTGTGTGCGCATGCACACCTACGTGTGTGCGCATGCACACCTATGGGGCTGGTATAGCAAATACTCAGCAGTGGGAATAAAGATCGGTAATAATACTCTCCACTCTCTTTTATTTGAAGATCGCAGGTAATATTCTTCCAAGATGAAGAGGGTATGAAATAAATGCCCAGAAAGCTTGAAGAGTATAGCAAATGGGATTTGGGGATAATTCAGGTGAAGACAGAGTGTGTGTGTTTGGGACATGGAGGAAGGGAAACAGAACCCTGCAGAAGCTACAAATATTTGGGAGCAATAACAGTAAACTCTGGTGCATGGATGAGGATATTAGTTTCAGAGTAGCAACAGGTAAGTGTGTTACCAAAGCTTTGCATGATATAACATGGAATAATAATATTTGGAAAGACACTAAGAAAATAATAATTCAAACAATGGAAAATCCAGGATGGAATGTAACAATATTATGAAAGGGAAAATTGCTGCTCATCATATAGCGGAAGTGCTGAGTCACAGATAGGCGTAACAGAAGGATTGTCACAAATAAAGCTTTCGGCCCATAAAGCCTTCGTCAAAAACAGACAACGCTCGCTCACTCTCTCTCTCTCTCTCTCTCTCTCTCTCTCTCTCTCTGTCAGTGTGGCTACAGTTGCCTGAGACTGCAGTCGTATGTATGAGGTGTGTAGGTGTGTGTGTGTGTGTGTGTGTGTGTGTGTGTGTGTGTGAGAGAGAGAGAGAGAGAGAGAGAGAGAGAGATCTATTTTTGATGAAGGCCAAAAGCTTTATTTGTGACAGTCATTTTATTGGGCTTATCTGCAAATTAGCATCTCCGCTATATGGCGGGGGTCAACTTTCCTTTACATAAAAGGACAATTCAGTGTGGTGGAGAACTTAGTACTGTAGGGAGTGGCCTCAAACAAGGAAAGTTAGGGAGAAAATTAGAACAGTGGAAATGGAGGAAATGAGATTATGTCCACAGTTACCGATACATGATAGGATATGAAAGAAAGAAGTGTGGCGATAACATGCTCCATAACAAAACCTTTGGAGAAGAAGAATGCTTCAGCATTAACAGCAGGTAGAGAGAATTCCCACAGAAGATTTTAAACTGGGAGGCACCCAGAATAATGAGGAGAGAAGACAGTGAAAATACACACAGGGAATCAATGGAACACTGAAATCTATAACCAGGTGGCTGGAACAAAAGAGGCCTGTGGAGATCAAAAATGGCTAACTCCTACAGGAGACACTGAAGATGAAGATGAAGACTACATCTGGAATGCAATGGGAAGACAAGTTCATACTAGCCTCCAGCCAGCAATTTTTATGAATCTATACAACGAGTGTTTCAGAAATGGCAAGAGATTCCTCAAGATGACATTTGAAAGCTGCCTGCTTTCATGCCACATTGAATACAGGCAATATAATCATTCAACACCTGCCATGTGATGAACAACTCCATAAAATCTCAGAAATATCAGACTGCTGCTTCAACTGTAACGCTTTCCATTTTCACCAGTGTACTTACAATTTCAGCACCTGGTACCTAAACACATTCAGAGAACAAGAGCAGTTTTATTACAATTCATATATGATTACAAAAACTGTATACAGTGAAGACAGTTCAGTGGCACGAGGAATCGGTAATTTTCAATCATTGTTAACAAATGATGTGACAGAGTGCTAGACTAGACCTTACCATCTTCCCATCTCTAAGATAAAAGCTGCAGTGCTGCCACAGCTCCTTATTTTGCTCATCTTTAGCAATGATGTCTTCTATTCTTGGATCAATTTCATACGGTTCAGGTTTAATCCTTTTATTCAAACTGTCTTCTTCATTCTCATCCATCATGTGGCTTTCTTCTATGCTTGCATAATTTTCAGACAGTTCAGTTTTAATACTTATACGCAAACTCTTTTCTTCATTCTCATTAGTCACAGGTTTTTCTATCGGCTTCTTGGGACTTTTTTCTAACTTCTTGGAACTTTTCTCCGACTTCTTCTCGGACAGTGTCGGATTGTAATTTTCTGGATACTGCAACAGAAAGTAAATTCGAGTTTATTACATTACATGTATAAAGGGTTACTCCAGACTCCCCCCCCCCACCACCACAGCAGATGGTGATTTAAATCACATACAGAGTGAAAAAGTACACCCCTGATAAAATTTCGGAAGTTGTCTACAAATATTTTCTAAGTATTTTGGTATCAGGTGTGACATTACAACCGGCACGTCCGCTAAGATTCGTATGTAAATACAGATTTTTTGGTTAATCGGTGTACGGCTGGCTAGTTGCCGAGATGTGGATGAGGGCAGGCAAGTCACACATGGGGCCGGGTAGAGTAACCGGGCTACTGCAGCAAGCTGTGAACAGTTGGAGAGGGCCACACAGCAGGTTACAGTGGCTCAGTGATTTGTAAATCCCAAAGAGGAAAGAAGGAGAATGTGCTGTCACGGTAGTTGTGGGAACAGGGCAGAATTGACAGAAACAGTGTTAACAATGAAACCTAATATATTCACTAAAAATGTTTATAGATACCCTACAAAAATCTGAAGACAGTGTCGAAAACAAAGAAGCGAAATGATCTCACTAAAATTATTACATGTGCACAACATTATTGTTAATTAAGTTATTAACATTGTCACTATACAGACAAGTGTTTTCACACGAGACACTAATGTATCACACCTGACGTCAGCTAGTGAATAACTGTATTTCTATTGAAACTAGAAACTTCCTGGCAGATTAAAAATGTGTGCGAAAGCTAGCCTCAAACTCGGGACCTTTGCCATTTGCGGGCAAGTGCTCTTCCATCTGAGCAACCCAAATGCGACTCATAACCCATCCTCACAGCTTCAATTGCACCGGTACCTCATCTCCTACCTTCCAAACTTCAGAAGCTCTATTGCAGACCTTGCAGAACCAGCACTCCTGTAAGAAAGGATATTGCAGAAACATGGCTTAGCCACAGCCTGGGGGATGTTTCCAGAATTAAAGTTTCACTCTGCAGCAGTGTGTGTGTGTGTGTGTGTGTGTGTGTGTGTGTGTGTGTGTGTGTGTGTGTGCTGATATGAAACTTCCTGGCAGATTAATTCTATAATTCAACAATGGAAAATCCAGGATGAAGCGTACAATATTATGATAAGGGTAGTTGCCACTCACCATATAGGTGAGGTGCTGAATCACAGAGACACAGGGCAGAAATTGTTGTTGTGGTCTTCAGTCCTGAGACTGGTTTGATGCAGCTCTCCATGCTACTCTATCCTGTGCAAGCTTCTTCATCTCCCAGTATCTACTGCAACCTACATCCTTCTGAATCTGCTTAGTGTATTCATCTCTTGGTCTCCCTCTACGATTTTTACCCTCCACACTGCCCTCCAATGCTAAATTTGTGATCCCCTGATGCCTCAAAACATGTCCTACCAACCGATCCCTTCTTCTAGTCAAGTTGTGCCACAAACTTCTCTTCTCCCCAATCCTATTCAATACCTCCTCATTAGTTACGTGATCTACCCACCTTATCTTCAGCATTCTTCTGTAGCACCACATTTCGAAAGCTTCTATTCTCTTCTTGTCCAAACTAGTTATCGTCCATGTTTCACTTCCATACATGGCTACACTCCATACAAATACTTTCAGAAACGACTTCCTGACACTTAAATCTATACTCGATGTTAACAAATTCCTCTTCTTGAGAAACGCTTTCCTTGCCATTGCCAGTCTACATTTTATATCCTCTCTACTTCGACCATCATCGGTTATTTTACCCCCTAAATAGCAAAACTCCTTTACTACTTTAAGTGTCTCATTTCCTAATCTAATTCCCTCAGCATCACCCGACTTAATTTGACTACATTCCATTATCCTCGTTTTGCTTTTGTTGATGTTCATCTTATATCCTCCTTTCAAGACACTGTCCATTCCGTTCAACTGCTCTTCCAAGTCCTTTGCTGTCTTTGACAGAATTACAATGTCATCGGCGAACCTCAAAGTTTTTACTTCTTCTCCATGAATTTTAATACCTACTCCGAATTTTTCTTTTGTTTCCTTTACTGCTTGCTCAATATACAGATTGAATAACATCGGGGAGAGGCTACAACCCTGTCTTACTCCTTTCTCAACCACAGCTTCCCTTTCATACCCCTCGACTCTTATAACTGCCATCTGGTTTCTGTACAAACTGTAAATAGCTTTTCGCTCCCTGTATTTTACCCCTGCCACCTTCAGAATTTGAAAGAGAGTATTCCAGTTAACATTGTCAAAAGCTTTCTCTAAGTCTACAAATGCTAGAAACGTAGGTTTGCCTTTTCTTAATCTTTCTTCTAAGATAAGTCGTAAGGTCAGTATTGCCTCACGTGTTCCAACATTTCTACGGAATCCAAACTGATCTTCCCCGAGGTCGGCTTCTACCAGTTTTTCCATTCGTCTGTAAAGAATTCGCGTTAGTATTTTGCAGCTGTGACTTATTAAACTGATAGTTCGGTAATTTTCACATCTGTCAACACCTGCTTTCTTTGGGATTGGAATTATTATATTCTTCTTGATGTCTGAGGGTATTTCGCCTGTCTCATACATCGTGCTCACCAGATGGTAGAGTTTTGTCATGACTGGCTCTCCTGAGGCCATCAGTAGTTCAAATGGAATGTTGTCTACTCCCGGGTCCTTGTTTCGACTCAGGTCTTTCAGTGCTCTGTCAAACTCTTCACGCAGTATCTTATCTCCCATTTCGTCTTCATCTACATCCTCTTCCATTTCCATAATATTGTCCTCAAGTACATCGCCCTTGTATAAACCCTCTATATACTCCTTCCACCTTTCTGCCTTCCCTTCTTTGCTTAGAACTGGGTTGCCATCTGAGCTCTTGATATTCATACAAGTGGTTCTCTTCTCTCCAAAGGTCTCTTTAATTTTCCTGTAGGCAGTATCTATCTTACCCCTAGTGAGACAAGCCTCTACATCCTTACATTTGTCCTCTAGCCATCCCTGCTTAGCCATTTTGCACTTCCTGTCGATATCATTTTTGAGACGTTTGTATTCCTTTTTGCCTGCTTCATTTACTGCATTTTTATATTTTCTCCTTTCATCAATTAAATTCAATATTTCTTCTGTTACCCAAGGATTTCTATTAGCCCTCATCTTTTTACCTACTTGGTCCTCTGCTGCCTTCACTACTTCATCCCTCAGAGCTACCCATTCTTCTTCTACTGTATTTCTTTCCCCCATTCCTGTCAATTGTTCCCTTATGCTCTCCCTGAAACTCTGTGCAACCTCTGGTTCTTTCAGTTTATCCATGTCCCACCTCCTTAAATTCCCACCTTTTTGCAGTTTCTTCAGTTTTAATCTACAGTTCATAACCAATAGATTGTGGTCACAGTCCACATCTGACCCTGGAAATGTCTTACAATTTAAAACCTGGTTCCTAAATCTCTGTCTTACCATTATATAATCTATCTGATACCTTCTAGTATCTCCAGGCTTCTTCCATGCATGCATTCTTTCATAACTCTAAAACCAAGTGTTAGCTATGGTTAAGTTATGCTCTGCGCAAAATTCTACCAGGCGGCTTCCTCTTTCATTTCTTACCCCCAATCCATATTCACCTACTACGTTACCTTCTCTTCCTTTTCCTACTGTCAAATTCCAGTCACCCATGACTATTAAATTTTCGTCTCCCTTCACTAGCTGAATAATTTCTTTTATCTCATCACGCATTTCATCAATTTCTTCATCACCTGCAGAGCTAGTTGGCATATAAACTTGTACTACTGTAGTAGGCATAGGCTTTGTGTCTATCTTGGCCACAATAATGCGTTCACTATGCTGTTTGAAGTAGCTAACCCGCAGTCCTATTTTTTTATTCATTATTAAACCTACTCCTGCATTACCCCTATTTGATTTTGTATTTATAACCCTGTAATCACCTGACCAAAAGTCTTGTTCCTCCTGCCACCGAACTTCACTAATTCAACTATATCTAACTTTAACCTATCCATTTCCCTTTTTAAATTTTTTAACCTACCTGCCCGATTAAGGGATCTGACATTCCACGCTCGGATCCGTAGAACGCCAGTTTTCTTTCTCCTGATAACGACGTCCTCCTGAGTAGTCCCCGCCCGGAGATCCGAATGGGGGACTATTTTACCTCCGGAATATTTTACCCAAGAGGACCCCATCATCATTTAATCATACAGTAGAGCTGCATGTCCTCGGGAAAAATTACGGCTGTATTTCCCCTTGCTTTCAGCCGTTCGCAGTACCAGCACAGCACGGCCGTTTTGGTTAATGTTACAAGGCCAGATCAGTCAATCATCCAGACTGTTGCCCCTGCAACTACTGAAAAGGCTGCTGCCCCTCTTCAGGAACCACATGTTTGTCTGACCTCTCAACAGATACCCCTCCGTTGTGGTTGCACCTACAGTACGGCCATCTGTATCGCTGAGGCACGCAAGCCTCCCCACCAACGGTGTGTGTGTGTGTGTGTGTGTGTGTGTGTGTGTGTGTGTGTGTGTTTGTTGTTGGCCGAAAGCTCATTTTCTAACAGTCTTTTTCTTGTGCGTATCTGTGACTCAGCATCTCCGCTATATCCTTTTCATAATATTGTATATTTCTATTATTGTCAAATAAATAATTACAAATTATTTATTGAATAATGAGGACAAACCAAAGATTATTCCACAAGTACTGCCAGCACGAGAGTTTCTCCGATGTCCTATTCATGTACGTTTTTTAAAAAAAGATTTTGGTAACTTAATAAATGCAAGATTGTAACTTCACTAATGTTAGGACTGCAATGATAAGCTTTATAAAGTTCCTATGTTGACTAGTTTTATCGCAGTTCCATTTGTGGCAAATAAAAATTGAATAAAGCCAGTTATGCTATGTTTCACATTGAATAATGTGATATGGAGTTGCTAATCAACCACGAGTATTTGCTATACACAGTACACAGCTGATTGTTCGGGATAATCTGGGGACGAATATGCACAAATAATTGAAAAGGCACAAATAATTTAGTTATTTTCACACATATATTCTTTGTTCAAAAGTTAATCCAACTTCTGTGCGTAGATACTGCAGGCCTGTTTATTTCTTAAAATAGTCTGTGATGTTGGTCTGCCTCTGACAGAAGTCGACATTTTCTTGCAACAATAATACCACTCTACAGAGACTTCCTCTGGTCCATATAATCTAGAAGAGTACCAACATACTGAAATGCAATACAATGACTGATAAGGTCATTTCTTCACCATCACTTCCACACTCATTCTTTTCTCTTTTATTTTTTTGTGAAGCAGCAGTCACAATTTTGGCATCACTCATGTACTGAAAGCTGGATTCACATGTGTTGATATTCAATCATTCAAGTTTTCTTCATCAAAACCATTTAAAACTGCTGCCACATCCATTACTTGTGCATTTGTTATTTCTTCATCATGGAAATCTTGCAAATCACTTCCTTCAATGTCTGGAAGAATTTTCCTCCATGACTGAACTAGTATTATGTTGTCCGACTTCCTGCCAGACATCAAAATTTCCACAAATGGCATCTAGAATTGTCAACTTCTTCTAGAACAGCGCCAAATCATCTTCACCCACTAGCATTATCAGTAGACTATTGCTTTACCGATGCAGTTACACCGTGGTCCACTGGCTGCACAGTGGCAGTCATGCTGGGAGGGAAAAACTTTGTTAGAATGAGACCACCATCTATTATGAGAATCTTCTCATAGAGTGTGAAGGAGCATTATCAAGCAATAGAACATCCTCCTGTGAAAAACCTTTCTCTTCTAGAAATCACCAAACTTATGATACAAAATGTTTGTAGAACCAGTTTTTGAAAATTTGACTGTTCACCCATGCTCCTTTTTGGTTGCAATAGTGCACAGGAAGATCATTAGCTCTGATATCCTTGCATGTTCAGGCATTTTTTATATTTTACAATCACTGGTAGCTTCATTTTGTGATTCCCAGAAGCATTAGCAGTGCACAAAACTATTAGGCATTCTTTAGATGACATATCTGGGAGCACCAACTTCACTCTTAAATCATCAGTGCTGGTTGTTAAACATTTCCAGTATAGACCACTTTTGTCTGCATTATAAACATGATCTGATGTGAAATTATTTCCTTTCACAAATTCCTGGAACTCTTCTCAGAAGGAACCAGCTACCACAGCATTTGAACTAAGCCACCCTCCTTGCACAGTAAGTTCGTGAGTCCCATTGTTTCCGTCTGGTTAACCATCAAGATGCAGCATTAAATTCTGCCTCTAATCCTAGAGCTCCATGAAAAATTTCAGCTTTTTTGGCACACCTGCCTGTGCCCGAAACAATGACACCTTATGTTTGCTTTTGGCTAAAATATTGCAAGAGATCAGCATCTGATTCATCAAATGTAGATCTCTTCATTCTTTTCCATGCAGATGGTCCACAACTAGAATTACACTTCCTGGTAAAATTCTGGATTTTCTGCTTATTCTTTTTAATGTTCCAACATTGGTTGTAACAATGGAAAATTGTACGGAAATGCAGGAGGATCTGCAGCGAGTTGACGCATGGTGTAGGGAGTGGCAAGTGTAATGTGCTGCGAATACACAGAAAGATAGATCCTTTATCATTTAGCTACAAAATAGCAGGTCAGCAACTGGAAGCAGTTAATACCATAAATTATCTGGGAGTACGCATTAGGAGTGATTTAAAATGGAATGATCATATAATGTTGATCGTCGGTAAAGCAGATGCCAGACTGAGATTCATTGGAAGAATCCTAAGGAAATGCAATCCGAAAACAAAGGAAGTAGGTTACAGTACGCTTGTTCGTAATCTTCTAATTAATTCTAATTTTTGTTATTATGTCAACATGTTTCTTTCATTTCTCTGTCATCTCTTTCACAAATTTCTTTTAACTTACTTTGTTGACACTTACCTCCAATTAACATCATCACTGCTGCTCAACACGTCTTTAGTTGACATTTGTTAATGCCTGCAAATACTCTGCTTGCACTGCAATAATCAATTATTTTATTCTGTTTTTAATCTATATTCTGTTCAGCAACAACCTATGTGTGGACACAACTGAATAACCTTGCTTGTTATTTAACACATATTTGATGAAAGAAATTTCTGGCTATAGCTACACTGGGGCACTGAAATAAATCACTAGCAACAGATGAAAATTTGTGCTGGAGCAGGATTTGAACCTGGATTTTCCAGCTTTATACAAGCATTTGCCTTCACTGCTTCAGCTACCTGAGCTCGTCTCCTGCCCGACCCAAATTTCCAAATGCCGCACACTAGAAAGTAGAGTCCACATCTACTCTTCCTCTTTGTTTCAGCCCTACTGTCTTTATGTGATACATCAGACATTTCTGTACATTTGCACTGAAAGATCCATATGCTGTCAGGTATACAAGTATGACGTCTGCTCTTTCAGACATGCATGTCCGAAACAAAGACACTGTACTACACAATACACGCACCTGATGACATATCAGTCTTCTATCACTTGCAAAAAAACATGATCTCTGCTTGTTTCATATTGAATGGGAGGTCATAACATATGAGAAAGAGTGGTTGAGCAGTGTGTGAACTTTGTGTAGCTCCAGTAACGATTTCTTTCACTTTCCAGATAGCAATATCTTCTCTGCTTTTGTTGAGTTACTTAACACACCTATCTGTATTCTTTTCATAAAGTATTATATGAGACATCTGTCAGCTGTGCTGTAAATTCCATAGAACATCAGCTTATTGAATGGGAAGTGAATTACAAAGTAAAATGCTTCAAAGAGGAAACAGCAAATGAAAAAATACTGACTACTGAGCAAGAGAAAAAAGAATTAAATACATTAGCTGCCAATGTGCATTGATTTATATCAATGAGGCAAATTGAAAAATTATGCAAGATCAGGATTCAAATCAGGATCTTTTGCTTACTAGGCAATTGTGCTGACCACTACACCATCCAGACAACGTGGTCACTTCACCCACACAGACTACCCTATCACACCTCCCATCAAACCCAAACTACTCTCAACTTACACCACAAACTACAGATGTAGTGCCCCTGATCGTTAGCTTCACTACTCACAGTATCTTGCCGATTCCAGTAAGAGTTCCAGCTTAGGGTGCATCTGCACTGAAGGGATCATCAGCCATCAACACACGCTCACGCACACTACTGATATCAAACAATGAAAAATCCAGAAAGTAACAATATCGTGGAAAGGAAAGTTACTACTGACCATATAGTGGACTCAGAATCTTACTACTGATACTTTATTTTGTGCTTGTAAAATGATACATTAACTGTTAATTGCCTTTAAATATTAAAGGTGTTTTAACAAAGGTAGTCCGTGTACTAGGAATTAAATATGAAGAGTATCCCACAAAAAATGCAACTTTTGAAATACTCACTACTTCTGATTTTTGGTAAGTTTTTCATCTGTTTCTGTGTGATAAGTAATGGAGTGCTTCATTACTACAGAACAGTGTGTTATCTTAGTCAAAATTTATTACTAGAAGCTAGATTTTTATTTAATTATATATTTTCTTCCTTCACTCTTACACATGTGAAAAATGTAAATGTTCATGAATTGTGTCATCAGATCTGATATATTTCAATTTATCATTACATATTTTTTTAAATATTTCACTACAATTACACGTTTTTTTTTAACTTTATGCTACATAAAATTACATGTTATTGCTTTTTCACCCTTTTTCATATTTCCTCATACCCTTGGTAAGCCACTCCTCTAGAAAAATATCCAAATCTAATCTACCGTAACAGTCAGTCCTAATGCAATAAACTGTGCTTAATTGCACTTTGAGCTGTATCATTAAGGACGTGTTTTTGACTAATTCTTTATGATAGATGAGTTCAGTTCCCAAAAGCAAAGCAGATACAATAACAATATTGTGTGCATCATTGTTAAATCCATTATTATGTACAGTACATGGCTTCATGTGCTTTCAGGACTGAAAGTGGGGCATACAGAAAAAAGACTTGTGGCCTGAAATGTTTCGAACTACTAGCAACTGCTACCGATTCTCAACCACGGAGCGTGTGTACCAATAAAAGAATGCCAAATACTACTAAAGATTTCACAAGTTCAAATGTGTGTGAATTCCTAAGGGACCAAACTACTGAGATCAGTGGTCCCTAGACTTACACACTACTTAAAGTAACTTATGCTAAGAACAACACTCACACCCATGCCCAGATTTCAAAAGTGTTCCTGCTGCATCAATGTTTTTATCTAAATTAAGATCTTGCATTATGATGGGTGGTGCTTTCGCTACTGGTGGTGTCATTGCTCTACATTGAGTATGCAATAAACACATCAGATGGCCCACATTGAGGTGACAAAAGTCATGTGATACTTCCTAATATAATGTTGGTGCTCTTTTTGTTCAGCATAGGGCAGCAACTCAAGGTGGCATGGACTTGAAGTCACTGGAAGTCCCCTGCAGAAATACTGAGGCACGCTGCTTCTATACCCATCCGTAACTGCGAAAGTGTTGCTGTTGTAGGATTTTAGGCATGAACTGACCTCCCATTTATGGCCCACAAATGTTTGACAGGATTCTTGTACAACGATCTGGGTGGCCAAATCATTTGCTCAAATTGTCCAGAACGTTCTTCAAACCATCATAAACAAATGTGGCTTGGTGACATGATATACTATCAATCATAAAAAATTCCATCATTGTTGGCTGCAAATGGTGTCCAAATAGCTGAATATACCCATTTCCAGCCAATGATTGGTTCAGTTAGACTGGAGAACCCAGTTCATTCCATGTAGACATGACCCATACAATTATGGAGGCACCAACAACTTGCACAGTGCCTGTTGACAACTTGAGTCCATGGATTCATGGGGTCTGCACCATATTTGAACCCTACCATCAGCTCTTACCAACTGAAATTGGGATTCATCTGACCAGGCCACCATTTTCCAGTTGTCTAGGGTCCGACCGATATCGACACAAGCCCAGAGAGGTATTGCAGGCAAAGTTATGCTATTAGCAAACTCACACGTCAGGTGTCTGCTGTCATAGCTCATTAATGCCCAATTTCACCGCACTGTCCTAATGGATAGGTTCGTTGTACATCCCACATTGATTTCTGTGGTTATTGCATGTAGGGACAGTTGTCTGTTAGCACTAAAAAGTCTTCACAAATGGCACTGTTCTTGGCCATTAAGTAGAGGTCGCTGACCAATACGTTGTCCGTGGTGAGAGGTAATGCCTGAAATCTGGTATTCTTGACTCACTCTTGTTACCGTGGATATTCTCAGAATATTTAATTTCCTAACGATTTTTAAAATGGAATGTCCCATGCATCTAACTCAAACTATCATTCCGCATTCGAGTCTGTTAATTCCTGTCATGCAGCCATAATAATATCAAAAACCTCTTCACATGTATCACTTGAGTACAATCCACAGCTTCGCACTTTTCTATCTTGTTTAGGTGATATTGCCACCATCTGTGTATGCACATATCGCTATCCCATGACTCTTGTCACCTCTGTTTGTATTGATGAGCACACAAAAAAGAAAAAGCAGTGCAATTTTCTACGGTGAAAATGTTATTGACACAGATGCAAAATATTCCAAAATTCATAAAGCAAATTTTCCTATTATGTGAATTTTATCTATAGTGGATGCTGTTGAACTCTGTGACTGTTCCTTTATAGGGTGTAGAAAAATTTCCGCTACCAGTCACAATATACGGTTATTTATTTGTCACACGACCAGTTTCGGGCTTGCATCCATCTTCAGGTGTTTATACAATCATGTACATGTTTATATTGCTGGAGATCACTGTATAAATACAAAAAATTATTTGCTGGTGACTAAACAGATACAAATTAGACAATTTTAAGTGGCAAGACACCATTTGTCAAAAATATATATGTACTTACATAAAGATGAAGCATCATTATTATAGTTACACTGCGGTGACAGTTTTTCCACTTAGTTACACACTTATTATCATTTTCATTTCCATATTTCAGTTTTATAAAGTTTAGTTGCATAATTCACTATTACGATGTGCACTCGTGAAATACAATGTGTTTACATACAAACATATGGGCTGTGGTCAAAGAACTTAGAGGTAGCAAGTGTAAAGATGTTGCTCATACACCTGAAGATGGGCACAAGCCCGAAACTGATCCTGTGACAAATAAATAACCTTTTATTGTGACTGGTAGCGGAAATTTATCTACACCCTTTCTATTATGTGTACTCTTCCAAGGTTACTGAGAACATTTTATGGTGCAAACTTCATTTGCCTGAATATTGCGCATTTCTACAAAAGCAGTGTGGGCAACAGATTGCTGATAAGTCAACATTAAGGAAAAATTAATACAATTTTTGTTATTGGGGGGGCTCTGAACAGTGTGTGGCAGTATACAGATGAAAATGAAATGATCGTATGGCGTAGGTGGTAGGGAGATCCCCCCTGGGGCAGTTCAGCTGCAGAGTTGCAAGTCTCTTCAGTTGACACCACACTGTGTTACTTGCGGTTCGATGATGATGAAATGATGAGGAGGATACAACAACACCCAGTCCCCGAGAGGAGAAAATCTCCAACCTGGCTGGAAATCAAACCCGGGCCTGCTGTATGGCTGTCAGACACACTGAGCACTAGGCTTAGGGGGCAGACACTATACAAGTAACCACCACAGGTGGATAGCCATCGACAAAACAAAGGACATTCCACTGGCAATCCCAGTGTCGGAATCTCGACAGAGAAAAACCCTCAAAGCCATTACTGATTCTTATAAAGGGCTGGAGTGCATGACTAATTCAACAGTAGCTCATTTCGTAAATTCCAGACAGTCTTCAATTGCTGTGGCCTGAGAGAATTCAAGCAGAGAAGTTCCTATTATGTATTTGGAAGCTGAAGCATACATGCCAAAGACAGCAACTGCCCTCTGCATATTCTATCCGCATTTAATGCCTTTCACTCGTTTGGTCCGTGGGCTGTAACGTATTGCTGAAGAAGTTGCAGCAGCTACCCCACACTAAATAAAATAATTTCATATACCTGCACATCGTGTCACTTTAGAGAGAACTGCTGCCGAACCTAGTGTTGCCACCTGGGCCCGTCCTAACGAGATGCAGCGCCTGGATTGTAGCTGTCGGTTTTTATAATGAACATTTTTTGAGCCATTAAATCTGTGATTAAACAATTTCCGAAAGAGTCTTCAGTATCAGTACAAAAAGTATGCAACGCTTCCACTGAATCTAAAACTGAAAATTCTCTGGCATACGTCCACAGCAACTTTGTTTGCCAACAGTATTAAATAATAAGAATTTGTCCATTGCCTTTGCAGAAATCGTTAACATGTCAACAAAAATAATCAATTTATGAAAATATAATGTAATGGGGTACATAAAAAATCTACTCACCACGTGACAGCAGGAGAACACACGTACAAGCAGTATGATGTATACAAGATTTCAGAGCCAGTGACTCCTTCTTCTGATAGTAGGGTTGAAGAGGAAGGATGATGATGATGATGATGATGATGATGATGATGAGTCTGTGGGGGCACTCAACTGTGTGGTCATCAGCACCCGCACGAAGTCCCAATTTTTTCATGGACCAATCTATCCTCTGTCACGAATGATGATGATGATGATGATGATGAGGACAACACAAACACCCAGGCCCTGGGCAGAGAAAATCCCCAACCTGGCCGGGAATCAAACCCGAGACCGCGTGATCCAGAGACTGCAGCGCTAGCCACTAGACCACAAGCTGCGGACAGGAAGGAAGAAGGCTGAAGAAAAAGGACTGTTGAGATTTAGGAAAAGTGGTAGAGTTCAGAAAAGTCACTCAGAACTCTGGGTTGTCAGAGGAGACTTACAGGACAGCCTTCCCTTCTCATCCTGCCTGGTAAGTCACCCCTGACCCAGGGTTCTGGGTTACTTTTACAAACTATACCTTTTTTCTAAAACTCACCAGTCCTTTTCCTATATGTGTGTTCTCCTGCTGCTTTTTGGTGAGTAGATTTTCTGTGTAACCAATTACATTATATTTTTAGGAACTGTTAATACTGCCAAATGTGGGCTGACATTAGACATGATATTGGGCAAAGGAGAATAAGTTTAATGCTGCTTTGGCAAGGACTCCACGTTACTTGACTTTAACTACTATTTGAAATATCCTCAGTGGCGTAGATGAAGGTACTCTAATGGATATCTCTTCAGGAATATTTAATATCTTAAAATTTGCAACATTAATGTCCTGTAATATGCAAGGATCATTTTCCTCCTGCAAAACATTTCTTTCTGTTTGTCAGAGAATATGGAGAAGTACCTGGCTGTTCATTACACTTCAGAATGGGTGGTAAGGTAGAGTACTTTAGTAATTTCAGTGTAGATGGACATTCTAGTAAAGAGATGTGATTGAATGTAACTTTATTTTAATAGCACAGTGCAGATTTTCAAAATAAAAAATTAAGTAATGTAAAATGTACCTTCTTACTGTATTTTTCATGTTTTTGGTATTTCAAGTACATAGTGTAATTGAGAATTCGATTTCAGTTGGCATTACTGTTTATGTTAAATATTAAAATATTTTCATGATATTACATTTTTGTACGTATTTCAACTATTTTCCTTAAACAAACACAAACATATTACAGATATTGGGGAAAAAAAATGCGGGCTCTACTTAATAGTGAACATTGCGCAGAACGTGTTCACAAACTCTATAGAATGTTTGGTTAATATAATGCATTGAGTAAGTCGTCTGTGATGAGACTCATTGTTAAATTTGAGAAAACTGGTTTGGTTGTGGACAGTAAACACTTGGGCGTCCTTGTGTTAGTTAGTTTGTTTTTTTGTTTTAGGGCGCAAACTGCTATTGTCATTAGCGCCCGGTCTGTGACTTAGGAAATGGTAAAAAACAAAAATGTAAAGCAGCAGCAATGGGAACGAAACTCAAAAAATTGGAGAAACTAAAAGGAGAAGAAAAGCTTAAAAATCCACTACAGAAAGGGGTTGGTTGTCCCCAAAAAGAGCTTTAAATGACTGACGTAATCTCACTGGCACTAATAAACTCAAGAACACGATCGGCCGAGCGCCTGTCATCTGCTAAAATGGAAGATATATCAGGCGACAGCTGTAGACGGGCGCGTAACGGAGTGAAATAGGGGCACTCTTTTAAAAGGTGTCTTACCGTCCACAGCTGAGAGCAGTGGGGACAGAGTGGGGGAGGGTCGCCGCTTAAAAGAAGTCAATGGCTAAAAAGACAGTGCCCTATCCCGAGTCTAGTTAAAATTACCTCCTCCCGACGACGCGTTCAGGAGGAAGAGGTCCAAGCACAGGGAAGAGCTTTCACGTCCCGCAATTTATTATGGGGAAGTGTCGACCAATGTGCGTGCCATAAAAGAACAACACGACGACATAAAACGCTCCGTAGATCGGCGAAGGGAATCGATCGAATAGCTGACCGAAGAAGAGAGACTGCAGCCTTGTCCGCTATATCGGCCGCCTCATTGCCACAGATACCAACATGTCCTGGGAGCCAGACGAACGCCACAGAGACGCCCCCCAAATGGAGCAAGTGCAGGCAGTCCTGAATCCGGTGGACCAGAGGGTGGACAGGGTAGAGAGCTTGGAGACTGAGGAGAGAGCTGAGAGAATCTGAACAGATAACATACTGTATCCGCTGATGGTGGCGGATGTATTGTACAGCCTGGAGAACAGCGTAAAGCTCCGCAGTATAAACCGAACACTGGTCGGGAAGCCGAAATCGATTAGGGGTGTCGCCAACAATATAGGCACTCCCTACACCTAACGATGTTTTCTAGCCATCAGTGTAAATAAATGTGGCTTCCTTCATTTGTGCACATAGAGCAGCAAGTGCCCGACGATAAACAAGTGAAGCGGTACCATCCTTCGGAAATTGACAAAGGTCACGGAGCAGGCAGATCCGGGGACGGAGCCAAGGCGGTGCTGTACCCAAAGTTGTCAAGAAGGTTTTAGGAAAGCGGAAGGAAAGAGAATGGAGCAGTTGACGGAAGCAGACTCCCGGTGGTAGTAGGGAGGAAGGGCAGCCTGCATACCCGACATCCAAGGAGGCGTCGAAAAAAATGTCATGGGCCAGATTAGCAGGCATGGAAGACAGATGGCTAGCGTAACGACTCAGAAGGACAGCTCGCCGATTGGACAGCGGAGGTTCAGCAGTTTCAGCATAAAGGCTTTCCACAGGGCTGGTGTAAAAAGCCCCAGACACTAAACGTAATCCACGGTGGTGGATAGAGTCGAGACGCCGAAGAATAGACGGCCGAGCAGAGGAGTAAACTATGCTTCCATAGCCCAATTTCGAGTGCACTAAGGTGCGATAGAGGCGGAGAAGGACCACTCGTTCTGCTCCCCAGGAGGTACCATTCAGGACACGGAGGGTGTTGAGGGATCGCAGACAGCGAGCCAAAAGATAGGAAGCGTGGGAGGACCAGCACAGTTTTCTGTCAAAAATAAGATCCAAGAATTTAGTGACGTCCGAAAATGGAAGGTTGACAGGTCCTAGATGTAAGGAGGGTGGAAGAAACTCCTTACGTCGCGAAAAATTAACACAAACGGTCTTACTGGGAGAAAAACGGAAGCCGGTTTCGATGCTCCAAGAGTGGAGGCAATCGAGACATCCTTGAAGACGTCGTTCAAGAAGGCTGGTCCGTTGAGAGCTGTAGTAGATCACAAAATCGTCCACAAAGAGAGAGCCCGAGACATCAGGAAGGAGACAATCCATAATCGGATTTATGACAATGGCAAACAGTACAACACTCAGCACGGAGCCCTGGGTACCCCGTTTTCTTGGGAGAAAGTACGGGAGAGAGTGGTGTTCACCCGCACTCTAAATGTGCACTCTGCCATAAATTCGTGAAGAAAAAGGGGCAGCCGACCTCAAAAGCCCCAAGAGAACAGTGTGCGGAGGATGCCTGTCCTCCAACAGGTATCATATGCTCTCTCCAGATCAAAAAATATTGCTACTGTTTGGCGTTTCCGTAGAAAATTGTTCATGATATAAGTGGAGAGAGCAACAAGATGGTCAACTGCAGAACGATGCTTTCGGAAACCGCATTGGGCAGGTGTTAAAAGACTGCGGGTCTCCAGCCACCAAGCTAAACGGCAATTCACCATATGCTCCAAAACCTTACATACACTACTCGTGAGAGAAATGGGGCGATAGCTAGAGGGGAGATGTTTGTCCTTTCCAGGTTTCGAAACAGGAACGACGATAGCTTCCCGCCATCGTCTGGGAAAAGTACTGTCGGTCCAAATTCGATTATAAAGGCGAAGGAGGTAACACAGACTATGGGTTGATAAATGCAGCAACATTTGGATGTGGATACCATCTGGTCCTGGGGCGGAGGAGCGAGAAGAAGAGAGTGCATGTTGGAATTCCTGCATGGAGAAAACAGTATTGTAGCTTTCACGATTTTGAGAGGAGAAAGCAAGAGGTTGCACTTCCGCTGCATGTTTCTTTGGGAGAAACACTGGCGGGTAATTTGAAGAGCTCGAAATCTCAGCAAAGTGTTGACCCAATGAGTTAGAAATTGCGACAGGGTCCACTAATGTATCATGCGCAACAGTGAGCCCAGAGACCGGGGAGAAACTAGGCGCGCCTGAGAACCGTTGAATCTGACTCCAAACTTCCGAGGAGGGAGTGAAGGTGTTAAATGAGCTAGTAAAGAATGTCCAGCTTTCCTTCTTGCTATCGCGGATGACGCGACAGCATCGCGCTCGGAACTGCTTATAGCAGATACAGTTGTCCAAAGTAGGATGGTGGCGGAAAACGCGAAGAGCACGTCGCCGCTCACGTATTGCGTCACGGCATGCCGCGTTCCACCAAGGAACTGGGGGGCGCCGGGGCAATGCTGAGGTGCGTGGTATTGAATGTTCCGCAGCTGTAAGAATAACGTCTGTAATATGTGTGACCCCATCGTTGACGCTAGGAAAGTGACGGTCATCGAATGTCACTAGAGGCGAAAAAAGTGTCCAATTGGCTTGGCCAAACTTCCAGTGTTGCGGGCGCATATATGGCTGTTGAGGCTGCAATGTAAGGACACATGGAAAGTGGTCACTCGAGTGTGTATCATCAAGTGCGAACCATTTGAAGCGCCGAGCTAGCGGAACAGTACCGACCGAAAGGTCCAAATGAGAGAAATTTGTCGTGGAGGCAGACAAAAATATAGGGTCCCCAGTGTTGAGGCAAACTAGATCTGCTTGGTGGAAGACGTCTAGCAATAGTGAGCCACGCGGACAAGGATGTGGAGATCCCCAAAGCGGGTGGTGGGCATTGAAGTCCCCAACCAGCAAATCGGGGGGTGGAAGCTGACCAAAAAGATGAAGGAGATCAGCTCGTGCCATTGGTGTGGACGATGGAATGTATAGAGTACAAAGAGAAAAGGTATATCCAGAAAGGGAAAGACGAACAGCGACAGCTCGGAAGGAAGTGTTTAAGGGGACTGGGTGATAATGGAGAGTATCATGGAGAAGAATCATGAGTCCTCCATATGCTGGAGTGCCTTCAACAGAGGGGAGATCAAATCAGACGGACTGAAAATGGGGGAGAACAAAGCGGTCATGAGGGCGCAGCTTGTATCCTGAAGACAGAAGATGACTGGCGAGTAGGATCGTAAGAGGATCGACAATTCATCCCGATTGGCTCGAAGGCCGCAGATATTCCAGAGGATAATGGACATAGGGTGAACAGAAAATGGAGGAATGTGACCAAGGTTGCCGTCAACTCAGCGACTGCTCAGAGCTTGCGACCGACAGTATGGAATGGCATTCAGCCAAAGGCAGAAGATCCTGATCCATAGGTCGTTCAGGAGCAGCACCAGCGATCGGCCGGTTGATTGGCCGCCAGCAGTGCGCCTCGGCAACACAGAAGACGGCCGAGGGCGATTACCGCCAGGTGGTGCTGTAGATGAAACACACCTTGGCAGAGAAGGAGAGGAACTGGGTTTCTTACTAGCCTTCTTGGAAACATGATGTTTAGATGAAGGAGGAACTGATTGTTGTGAAGTTGGGGTATGTAAAAAATCTTCACGAGTATGCTCTTTTTTTAGAAGTCTTGGTGTCTGACTTTTGGGCTCGAGATTTAGCAGAACCCGATGAAGAGTGAGCCATAGAGTGGGCAGGCGAAAGTGGGGAGGTTGAACGGGCGATCTCTGCGCTGGCCGATCTGACAACAGTGGCACTAAAGGTAAGGTCAAAAGTCTGCGAGGCCGCCTCCTTTGTTGGCCAAGGAGAGGCAAGGACAGTGCTGCATTTTCCTGTCTGAGGCACGGTGGGCTGTCGACTGGCGAATAATTTTCGAGCAGCAAAGGTCGACACTTTTTCCTTCACTCTGATTTCCTGAATGAGCTTTTCTTCTTTAAAAATGGGGCAACCTCGAGAGGAAGCAGCTTGGTCACCCATACAGTTGATGCAACGAGGGGATGGAGGTGGACAAGCACCCTCATGGGCATCCTTGCCACACGTAACACATTTGGCCGGATTGGAACAGGACTGGCTGGTGTGATTGAACCGCTGACACCGATAGCAACGCGTAGGGTTTGGGATGTAAGGGCGAACAGAAATTATCTCAGGTCACACCTCCTGAGAAACGGACGGAGGGACCAATTGGCACTTTCGGAAGGTATCAGCTCGGGTAATCACCCCTCCCTGGGCCTGGCTGTTACCAGGGGGTACGTATGTGTCCTACCTGTCTACACGGGGCGGGGAATTACGCGTTACCCCGTCACCGCCTACGCATGGAAATGCGTGGGTCGGCCTTCAGACACGCACAGGGAGGAAAAAAGAGAAAGGGAAAGGAAAGAAAAGAGGTCTCAAACGATGTTCGTGTCAACCCTTTTCATGACTCTATCTGCCGTTACGCCCTGGTCAGACAGGTAGTGTTGAATTTCCTCGTCGGACAATCCGTCGAGGGAGCGTTTATAAACGACCCCACGTGACGAATTTAAAGTACGGTGCGGTTCCACCCGGACAGGGAAGGTGTGTAGCAGTGAAGTACGCAGCAATTTTTGTGCCTGGAGGGCACTGACTGTTTCTAACAACAAGGTGCCATTTCGTAATCTGGAACAAGACTTTACAGGATCTGCAATTGCGTCGATACCTTTCTGAATAATGAAAGGGTTGACCGTGGGGAAGTCGTGACCTTCGTCAGACCGAGAAACAACAAGGAACTGTGGCAACGATGGAAGGACGGTCTGTGGCTGAGACTCATTGAACTTACACTTGTGAGCTGACATAGTAGAAGATGAGGAAACCATTGCGAAAGTATCCCCCATGATTACCGGCATCTCCGATGGCGCGCTCCTTCCTTGTGGGGGCCCTCTCTGAGGGCACTCCTGCCTTAGGTGATTATTCACACCTCAGGTCACACCTCCTGAGAAACGGACGGAGGGACCAATTGGCACTTTCGGAAGGTATCAGCTCGGGTAATCACCCCTCCCTGGGCCTGGCTGTTACCAGGGGGTACGTCTGTGTCCTACCTGTCTACCCGGGGCGGGGAATTACGCGTTACCCCGTCACCGCCTACGCATGGAAATGCGTGGGTCGGCCTTCAGACACGCACAGGGAGGAAAAAAGAGAAAGGGAAAGGAAAGCAAAGAGGTCTCAAACGCCGCAGTGGAGAAAAGGGCAAAGAGAAGAGGTAAGGAAAATAGAAGGACAAAGGAAGGACGAAGACTTGCAAGTGGAGAAAGCAAAGAATTTGTTACAGTTTCGAGCGTCTGTCTCCGGACGTAGGCACAAAACATACTCCCAGAGGGGGAGAAAGGGAAGGAAAGAGGCGGAGGTGAGGGGGCGGGGGTGGGGGGCGAAGATGGGGGATGGGGAAGGATGCGGAAAGGGAAGGTATGCAGCCCAGAAAGGAAGGAAGGCCACATTAGCTCGGGGTCCTGTGCTCGCTACGCACGTATCCACAAAAGAGTTGTGGACCTCCTGGGGGGGGGGGGGGGGGGGGGGGGCCTTGTGTTAGTTGTTCAGTGTAAAACGTCACTGTCGGGAGTGATAATGTTGTTGTAAGTCTAGTGAAATCCATACAACTAAATTCACAAAAATTAGACATTTGCAGAACCAGCATGCAACAAATACTGAAGAAAATCTGCACCTTTGGATCTATAAAATCCAACTGATACATGAATTGAATCCAAACAATCATGTAAAGCACTGGGAATTTGTCCATTAGGTGTTTCCAGAATGAAAAATGGACAAAAATTTCATCCAGAAAATAACATTTACTGATGAAGCACACATTCGAGTTGAATAGGTTCATGAACAAACACAATTGCAGGCTTTGGGCACAGAAAACATTCAAGTAATTATGGAGATGTCATTACTTGTAGAAGTGACTGTGTGCTGTGGCAGTTGGGTTGATGGTGCAATTGGACCATACGTCTTTTAAGATGGATGGTGAATGCTACCATAAAATGATGAAGCTTGTTTGATCTGAACTTTGACTGTGTGAATGCTGAAGTAGTTTGGTTTCAAAAAGTTGGGCAGCCTGTCACACCTCAATTACAACAAAGGACTTGTTATGAGAGGTTCCCTGGTTGGGTGATTCCTCACAAGGGTAACGCTAATTGGCCGCTCAGCTCTTCCAAGTTGACACCGTGTGATTTATTTCTGTGGTTGTACTTGAAATTTCATGTGTACACCAACAAATGAGGATCCCTTCCACAGCTCAACAGCGAGATGCAGCATGTAATTTCAGAACCAGAGATGCAAGTATGCCAAAACATTATGGAGAATTTGATCAAACAAATGAATGTCAAATACGTGACTCCAGAGTCGTCACGGGCATTTGAGTAGTACCGTGCTTCACATGTAACCACAGGTTATATGTAAATTACTTGATTTCTTCAATTTGTATGTTATTATGCACTCCAAAGTTGTATTCTTTCTGGGAGACCTGTTAGTTTGGGGTTGACATGATAAGACTGCTCTCTCACAATTATGATGAAGAAACAAATGAATAGAATAAATGGTAAAGTCACTGGAACTGATTCAGCTCAGAGCCAATTTTATTTACTGACCTCAATTTGAAGGCCGAGAGACTCTATTAACCTCTTTCCTTCCTCTGTCCATGGGGCAGGTGTGGGATCATCCCGACGCAGCAAGTATCGCCAGACAATAAATCCAGAACATCCCCTATGGGGGAGATATTCGACGACTTTGTATATGCCATCGTATCTGAAACACAACACCATTACAGGTAAGAAAAAAACGATCTCAATCATTAACTGACAATAACACTGAGAGGAAGAAGTGAAGAGGGGGATATCTCCTGTATGTACGAGGTGCATTCAAGTTCTAAAGCCTCCGATTTTTTTTCTCCGGACTGGAAAGAGATAGAAACATGCGCATTGTTTTAAAATGAGGCCGTGTTCATTGTCAATACGCCCAGAGATGGCAGCACCGTATGGCAGATGGAATTTTACCACCAGCGGCGAGAATGAGAACTGTTTTAAATACTTAAAATGGCGACATTCTCCTTACTTAAACAGCGTGCAATCATTCGTTTTCTGAATTTGCGTGGTGTGAAACCAACTGAAATTCATCGACAGTTGAAGGAGACATGTGGTGATGGAGTTATGGATGTGTCGAAAGTGCGTTCGTGAGTGCGACAGTTTGATGAAGGCAGAACATCGTGTGACAACAAACCGAAACAACCTAGGGCTCGCACAAGCCGGTCTGACGACATGATCGAGAAAGTGGACAGAATTGTTTTGGGCGATCGCCGAATGACTGTTGAACAGATCGCCTCCACAGTTGGCATTTCTGTGGGTTCTGTGCACACAATCCTGCATGACGACCTGAAAATGCGAAAAGTGTCATCCAGGTGGGTGCCACGAATGCTGACGGACGACCACACGGCTGCCCGTGTGGCATGTTGCCAAGCAATGTTGATGCGCAACGACAGCATGAATGGGACTTTCTTTTCATCGGTTGTGACAATGGATGAGACATGGATGCCATTTTTCAATCCAGAAACAAAGCGCCAGTCAGCTCAATGGAAGTACACAGATTCACCGCCACCAAAAAAATTTCGGGTAACCGCCAGTGCTGAAAAAATGATGGTGTCCATGTTCTGGGACAGCGAGGGCGTAATCCTTACCCATTGCATTCCCAAGGGCACTACAGTAACAGGTGCATCCTACGAAAATGTTTTGAAGAACAAATTCCTTCCTGCACTGCAACAAAAACGTCCGGGAAGGGCTGTGTGTGTGCTGTTTCACCAAGACAACGCACCCGCACATCGAGCTAACGTTACACAACAGTTTCTTCGTGATAACAACTATGATGTGATGCCTCATGCTCCCTACTCGCCTGACCTGGCTCCTAGTGACTTTTGGCTTTTTCCAACAATGAAAGACACTCTTCGTGGCCACACATTCACCAGCCGTGCTGCTATTGCCTCAGCGGTTTTCCAGTGGTCAAAACAGACTCCTAAAGAAGCCTTCGCCGCTGCCATGGAGTCATGGCGTCAGTGTTGTGAAAAATGTGTACGTCTGCAGGGCGATTACGTCAAGAAGCAACGCCAGTTTCATCGATTTCGGGTGAGTAGTTAATTAGAAAAAAAATCGGAGGCCTTAAAACTTGAATGCACCTCGTAGTGTGGTCAGAAAGACAACAGGTAGTCACAAATTGGCAACTGTTGTCAACATAGAAAACAACCGGCAGTGATACAATGAAAAGATTCCTCAACTATTGTTTTGACTGTACAAAGTACAGTTGAGCCGATACCCAAAGTGTCACTTTTGTAAAAATACAAGTTAATGTGAATGAGTGGGAAAACAATCATGCAAAGTTCGAATACAGCATTAGTAGGAGCTTTCTGAAACAGTCACATCCATTAAATATCTAGGCATAAAGAAGCAAAAGGATATGAAATTGGACGAGCACATCAAGTTGGTAGTAGGAAAGGCATACACTCGACGTCGTTTTATTTGAAGAATTTTGGGGAAGTGTAACACATCCATAAAGGAGACAGTGTACAGATTGCTAGTGCAACCCATTCGTGGGTATTGTTCGAGTGTTTGGGATCCTCAGCACGTCGAATTAAATGAAGACATAAAATCAATTCAAAGGTATGCTGCTAGATTTGTTACCAGTAGGTTTGATAAGCACGCAAGTATTACGGAGATGCTTTGTCAACTCAAATGGGAATCCCTGAAAAGAAGACAATGCGCTTTTCACAAGGCACTATTTTGTAAATTTATAGAACTGGCATTTGAAACCAACTACACAATGATTCTACTGTTGCCAATGTCCATTTCGCGTAAGGACCACAAAGCTAAGATGCAAGAAATTAGGGCTCATACAGATATTTTTCCCTCACTATATACGCAAGTGGCACAGCAAAGGAATGGCTAGAAGTAGGTACGTACTGTATCTAGATGTAAGAAGTCATCCATGAGGACAAGAACTGACATGATGAGTCTCGCTGATAGTTACTTTATAAGCAGCTTACAAGCTAGTTTTTACTCTGGATTTTACTTCTTTCTGTTTACGAATTTTGTCTTATTTTCTTTTTTCATTTGTATTTCTTTGTACTTTTTACGCAAGTACTACTCTTCTGGAGCCAACAATACATCTGAAGCCTGGGCCATTTACTGTGGCAACCTGACAGGCCAATGGATTGCACCTTTCGACGGCAGCAGCAGGACACGCCCTTGGGGCAATCAACGAATCAATCATTAGCTGCAAACCCTCACCACTCACTGCTCAGACTCCAAAACATATCTCACCCAAGACACCATTTTCAATCAGTATACTTTTTACAAGCAATGCACATGAAATTACACTCTTCAGTCGGAATGTCGACAACACCAACGGAGATCGAGCGACTGTTCCCAGCAAAGTTTTTAGCTGGCTAGCGCCTGAGGTACAGTAGAATTCTTGGAGTGTTGATGAATTATACCCATTAATTGTAATGTCATAAGCAGCTTGTGAGACATATACAAATAGTACCTATATGAAAGTTTTGAAACTAAGATGTTATTGATTACGTAGACTTTCTGACTAATGACTGAGGACGCACTTCTCAGGTACGCAGCCAGATATTGTAGCCATCTCGACACGATATTTCAATGGACCAACTGTCTGCCATCTTCAGGTGAGTATGCTGAAGCAAAATCTCACCGGAACTGAGTTTCTAACAGAATCTGTGGCTCCTTTATAGACGGTGGCTGGCACACCAAGCACACACTTGCAGCACCACTGAACTAGTAGAAATAGACAAAATGATATGTTGCTAGCAGAACACTAATTAAAAGAATATTCTGGTCAAAATGAAGACTGTTGTTTAATATTGGACAAATTGGATTCAATGTCTTACTTAAAGGGACACCCTTATTCGCATTAACAATATTATAAGATAATTGAGTCTCAACAGGTTCCTCATGAACACATTCCCAGTTGCAGAAGCAGGAATGATCATTTGCATCTCATTATACATCATCTTGTTTCCCTCATTAAGACAATATTCTGCCACTGTGGATTACTATGGCTGGAGAAAACGAATGTGATGATAGTGTTCAGTTCAGACTGCCAGTGAAATCACCAGAGGATAATCATAAACCTGATGCTTTTCTACCTTTTGTTGTGAGTACAGCCTCGAAAATTTCAAGAGTTTTAAGATGATATGACATCAAAAGTGCCACTTGTTAAGATTAGGGCTGTCCTTGGATCAGTAAAGGATGACTTCAGACCAAGAAAACGAGGAGAAAACAAAATCTGCTGTCATTGTGGGATGATTTATAAGGCCAAACTATCTGTACTATTCAGAACTAATGTGTAGAACACCATCATCACACTTCTTTGCTCCAGCCAGAGAAATGCACAGTGGCAGACTCCTATTTTAGCGAGGCACATAAGATGTTGCAGAATGAGATTCAAATGATCGCACCTTCTTCTCGCTACTGTGAATGTGTTCCAAGAAAATCTGTGACACTTGATTATCTTAATAACATTTTATTAACTAGGCTACAGGTTATGGCACAATTCCACTACACACAAGAGTTGGTTTCGATTTTGTAATGGAAAAAAGTGTGTTGGCTCAAAAACATTTCCATTTGCCTGCTTCACTTATGGAATTTTTAGATTTTGCTTTGTCTGTACAGAGACAAATAGTGTGTTTAGGCAACAATGCAAGCAAAAAATTTTTAAACCTTACTGTTCCTCCTCATTTTTCTACAAGAGGACTCCTTTGGAAAGGTTTGTAGTTAATCGGTGCAGAGCAGTAGGCTGTTCTTCAGGCACTTGCAAGCACATTTCACTCTCTTACAATTTCACGTCTCCTGTATGTAAGTCAGCCTCTGTTTTCTGCTACTTTTTGTACTGAGTTACTGACAACTTTCACACAAAGCACAAGTTCAGACTGGAGGTGGTTAAGGAGGAATATTCTTTGCAAACTAAATCATCATAGCATTCACCTTAATAAATTTAGGAAGATATGGAACACCAATTCCTGATAACTGTTTGAGGTTTTGAATTGCTGTCCTCCAGAATGCAAGTCCAGTGTCTCCCAACACTTGAAAGCCTTTACTTCTACATTTGATTTCAATTCATGATTCACTGTTAAGTTTTTTTTATACACTGCCAGACAAAACAAGTGAATCAGATGTCAAAGTAATTTTATACTTTCAGATGCCGTCGGCAGGTACATAAATGATTAGAGCTGCAGTTCTCTCTCTGAGAGGCAGAAGGGCCAACGGAGTACATTAGTGTTGTTCGTGTTTCGTGTTGTTATCAGGCTAGTAGAGTGTATAAGGGTCAAGAACAGCATCATATTGTGAGTGATCACTGTGAAAGGTTACAGAGATGTCATGTACTCATGTGAGACAGCAGTATCAGCACCTGGTAGAGTCTGAAAGGGGGCTCACTGTAGGTCTCCATTTGGCCAGCTGGTCAAATAATGGAAGATCCAGATGTGTGGGGCATTTAGATGTCAGCCTGCATAAAAGTGTGAGGGCAGGCATAATTGTGATCAAATTTCCGATCGACCATGTCTCGCTGCCACAAGGCAGGAATACCGTATTGTGCACCAAGCACACCACACGTCGTAAAACCTTCACCTCTGTGCATGCCCTCTGAGAAGAAGTGATTGACTCCCTGCAACATTCTGTATCAGCACACACCACTGGCCGGAGATAAACAGCAGCAGTGGGACTAGGGTATTGTCGTCCCAAGCACAAGCTGCCATTAACACCGCACATCAAATGGCTGTGTTTGGTGTCTCGACAGGGAAAGACAGACCGGTGATCAACGGTGTCGCATTGTATTCAGTGATGAGTCTTGATTCTGCACTACTGCAGATGGTCATCGTCCTCAAGTATGCTGATGACCTGGGAAAATCTCAGATTTCTCCAAGGGTTTTTGAGAAGCACATCATTGTTACTGCCTGCATTGTGGTTTACTTTAGTTCACAGGTGGTAATGCAATGACCAAGGAACTCTGACAGCACAAATGCTTTACACAAGGGCATCCTGTGTTCTCATGTGTTATGTCTCATGTGACAGTATCATGGTGCCATTTTTCAACAGGACAATGCTCATCCATATAGGAAACATGTCTCTATGAACTGTCAACATGGTGTGGACGTGCTCCCATAGCTGGTAAGATCCTCTGATCTATCCCCAATAGAAAACGTGCGAGTCCAGCTTAGATTTCAACTACACCCCAGCGCCAATATTCATGATACGGACGACCAGTTACGACAGTTGTGGGCCAGCTTGCCTCAGGAGAGGACACAAAAGCACTTTAACACCCTTTCCAACTGCACTGGTGTGTCCGTCCGGGTCATAGGAGGTGCAATGTCATACTAGAAAGTGGTTTCATACTGGCAATTTCTTTGTATATTTCACTTGAGTTTGTAATTCAAAGAAATAAAATCACATACCTTCTCAACCTGTGAAGTTTTATTTCATTTCATCCTCCTTTCTGGGTTCTTCACTATTTTTGTCAGACAGTCTATGTTTGGTTTGTGGGGCACTCGACCGTGCGGTCGTCAGCGCCCATACAAAGTCCCAAATTTTTTTCCACAGTCCAATTTAGCCACTGTCACGAACGATGATGATGATGATGATGATTATCTGGCCGGGAATCGAACCCAGGACCCTGTGATCCAGAGTCAGACAGTCTATGTTCTACCTTATGCCTGTGGTCACACAGGTATGCACACAATGCTATTCTATTTCCTTATAATACAGTCCCACTACAAACTTAGAATAATCGGATTTTGGGGAAAACACAATTTTTTTCTAATGGTTTTGAATTTCTTTCTTTGTTGTTTTGTACATAGCCTTGCTCCCACATTTAATTCCTATTATACTAATTCCAGTCTCTCATAACTATGCCAGTATTCTAGACAATCAGTTACAACTGCGCTTGAAATTCATGAGATGTACAGATTACTATCATTTTCATGTCATACATGTCACAGATTTAGTGAAATACTAATGTTTAACACACAAAAAAGACAACAACAACAACAACAACATCATCTGGAGCAAGCCCTACATTCCACTTTTACAGTACCTACAA
The DNA here is from genome assembly GCF_023864275.1 of Schistocerca cancellata. NCBI lineage: Eukaryota > Metazoa > Arthropoda > Insecta > Orthoptera > Acrididae > Schistocerca > Schistocerca cancellata. The sequence goes on along the minus strand of NC_064635.1, from coordinate 52,292,836 downwards.
AATATACTACAATCATCTTTGGTGCCCTAAATCTCAGAACTGCCAGCTCTAATATTTATTAGAGGGGATTCTATCCAAAATATGCGTATAAAGTAATCTGAACATAGAAACACGAAATGATGGATTCGTAGAGAACAGAATATCACAAGTAATTTTATAAGAAAGATGAAGTGTTAGAAGTTATTGGCTTTAATTGATCTTTACACATGCTCTATAGCACAGTACTTAGAAGCAGTTCCAAGGAACTCGAATAAACTACACAAAATACTAAAATAAATATGTGAAGATATCTTACCGCAAGCCTTCCTCAGGAGCATATATGGAGCGTTTCCTGAACTTGTAGCTTCGAAGTACACGTACTGGTTTCCCCGCTCGCCAGTCGACAGCTTTCCCTCCTTCTTCACTCAGTTCAGTATTACAATTAAGTGCGAGAGCCCTGAAATACACAGTTATAAGTAATGCAAACCACAGAGGGTGCAAAAGTAGCCACTCACTCTATAGTTGAGGCTTTGAGTTATAGACAAGCACCTAAACAAAACAGACCTCATAGGTAAACTTTTGGGAAATGTGTTTCTCAGAAACATGCATGCACGGATAGCCTAATGATTAAGGTGACTGCTTGTGAAAGTGGGAAATCCAGGTTCAAATCTTGATCCAGCATGAATTTTCACGTCACCTGTATGTGGTACGTCTATACCTAACACAGATGACACCAAATTATTCACGTTCAGCGACTTTATTTAAAAGTTATTTCGGATGGCTGTCTTTCTTCAATAATGTCTGTCCATACAAACAGGCAAGCAAAGAAATAGGAACGTTTGGAAAAATCAGGATCACATTTACAGGGTTTTCAAGACGAAGATGAAGACTTCCTTGTTGGCGTAACAGCCATCGATGACAGGTGGGTCCATCACTACGGACTGTAAGTGAGGTGTTACCTGTGTTTTGCCTCACATAATTTGCAGTTGGAAGGGTACAGAAACCATAATATGACCATCTGAGATCCCCTTTTGCTTTGCTGTACGTATGTACTATGCGTATACTTGTTGCTGACTTCATCTCCATGGACTGAAATTTTGAGTCTCAAAACTTCAGTCCAAACTATCTCTTGAATACACAAAATAAGAGATACAGTTTTTTCATGAAACACTGTCAAATATTAACTGAATATTACCATAGGAAACACTTCTTTCAACACATTTCTGTTGATAAATATTAACATTCATTACACTGAACAGAATTCCCACTTTGAGGGATGGAGACAGATTGACTCTTCTGTTGCGCCCTTGACATCTCATCCTTCTATTGTCACAAGCTTAAGCATTCTCTGAAGCACTGGGGACGCACCTCCACGGAACAACCACTGAGCCAGCAAGTGACAAAATAGCTGTAAAACGCCAATCAAAGCTGCTCCCTCTCATAGAAATGTAGCATCCAGCTTTCTAATTTCATGCATACATAAATAAATTTTTGCACAAATGAACATCCATATTTATTACCCGCTTAATGAAATTTCTATATGCAGATAATGATCATCATTTGCCAGGAACTGGTACATGTACAGGTATAAACTTATCACTATTGTGAAGTGATACGTTAACATAAGGCAGGTGGCAGAGTGTGATGAGGAAACATGACCTTCACCTGCAGCAATAAGGCTCAGCAGGCAAGCTTCTTCAGGACAGCTGACAATGATAGTGTTTTGGGGTACGAAAGGTCCACTGCTGATTCGTTACTCTCCTAAACGTCTAATTGCGAATAATGACAGCTACTGTGTGCACTGAAACCCAAAATTGAGACAAGGACAGGGAAGATTTAAAAAGTGTAACTGTGCATCGGGGTAATGTCTGCTCTCATATAGCTGGGAAAACAACCCAAACTGAGGAGTACTCACTGTTCAGTCCTGACCTAGCTCCACATGATTTTCACCTTCACAGTCCGATTGGTGAGCACGTGTGTGGGTGCAAGCTTTTGTTACACGAGCAAGATGTGGAGATGTGCAAAAGTGTGTAATGAAACTGGCCAATGATACACTCTCATTCCCTATTGAAGACACGATACACAGCACTCATAAGCATAACAATCTAATAAAATCTTTCACACAATAGCCTTTTTTTTACATCTATATGTACAATGCTGATGTTATTTACATGACACCCACATTCCTATACAAAAATGTCCATATAAAAATTGATATATATATATTGTCATTTGAAATCTGCCGTGCATATTTTGTGTCAATTAATACAACTGGTTACTTTGTCAATTATTACTATACTACTACTACTACTACTACTACTACTACTCCTGCTGCTGCTGCTGTTGCTGATTACCGAAACAATTTGCAAAGTCAGGATAAAACCACAAAAATCGGCAAGCTGCAAAGCATTCTTTCACAAGGAAAATATATCAAAGTCATTGGACCAAATGGATGCTAACTTATGAAAGATAGTATAACAGTTTTAAAAATATTAGAAAGCTTTAGGGTAGCTAGCAGCTGTTGGTGTAAATGCTCCCCAAGGAGAGGTGTATATTTGTGTCGACCCATAGTATCTTCCAGATTGGCAACGTTACTCAAGGAATGCCACATAAAATATTTCCCAGACCATCACACTTCCTCTTCTGGCCTGGACTCTTCCAACGAGTCTTGCAGGGAATTTGCTTTCTGACACTTCACCTGGTACATGCCGACGACCATCTGTCTGATTGAGCATAAAAAGTCATTCATCTGGAAGGGCCATCTTTCACCACTCCGTGGACATCCAGTTACAGTAATGGTGTGAAAACTCCAGCCTTCTTTGCCAATGAGCAGCAGTCAGCAAGGGTGCACGAACTAGGCACTTCCTGCAGAGACCCATATGCACCAATGTTCGCAGAACAGTCATTGAGGAAATACTGTCGGTAGCCCCTCGGTTCATCTGGGTGATGAGATGCTCAGCAGTTGCACATCTATTTGCCCGTACACACCTCCGCAGTTGTCATTCGTCCCTATTATCTGTGGCCCACGGTGAACTGCAGTTGCCTCACGGCCAATCTGCAGTTGTCATTTGCCCTATTATCTATGGCCCACGGTGAACCGCAGTTGCCTCACAGCCAGTTTCGTATAGCACCTTTTTGCCGCGCACGATATGCTTTAATCACTGCGGAATGCAAACAGTTTACAAACTTGACTGTTTCAGAAATACTCCCATCCTTGGCCGAAAAGCTAGTGATTGTGCCCTTCTGGGCACCAGATAAATTGCTCTGTTTCCACATTATGACAACAACTGCACTGTTTTCCTCATCACCCCCCCCCCCCCCCCCACCAGATATACTTTATGTGTCATCCACTGCTAGTGCGGCCACCTGCTGTCTGTGGGTGCTTATTGTATACTGATGTCAAACATACAAGATGGTCGCATTTATGTGACTGGACTGTGTATTTATAACTATTCAGTCTTCTTGACCACAGGTGTTGGTCTCTGCAACCTCGCAGAGAACAGAAAATAAACCGTCGCAGAATGCAGCATGTGCCGACACAGCTGTCCTTGCAGTGTCATCCGTGTCAGCAGTTACACGTAGTAAGTGCGTGCTGACGATGTGTGAGGCCCGGCGGACATCAGAGTGGCTTCCGTTGTCCCAGCAACGACTACCAAATTATGGCAGGTGACTCAGTGTCCCAAACTCTGAACCAGAGGATGGTCGAATGGATGGCTGTGTCAGGCCTCAGTGACTCGGGGCACCTTAATGCGAGCACTGAAGTGTGGGAAAGTGGCTGGGCCCCAGCAAGTAGCCCTGTGGTGGAGTCAGAATGCAGGTTTTTTTAAGGGCGCAAAACTGCTACAGTCATTAGCGCCCGAAAATGCAGGGATGCTAAGAGCCCGAGCAGTCAGGCAACCCATCGACAGTGTCGGCTCTACTACGTCATCGGCACGTTGTCCTCTAATGGCATAGTCCAATATGGGGCAGGCTGGCCCCATTGGGAGGTGGAGGATAGAGGGTGGACAAATACTGCTGTCAGGTAGCTGATTAAGCAGAAGTAGTAGCCCTGCCACATTATTCCATCACATGGAAGCTGGAAGATTCTCGAAGGATGGTCAGCATCTGAGGACTGTCACTTCCATGAGGAAGCAGGTAGGAGCATGAAAGCAGCTGACAGCCATGGGTGCTGTGTTGGCAGGGGTCACGTGCTGCAGGGGCATTGTCAGGGATGCAGCACAATGGTTAAAGGCACCGTTTAATTCATTACAATACAGAATGTCGATGGCATTACCCTAGTTTGTGCAGTTGCACTGAAAATGCTAATCATTTGCATATCCAAACATGTAGTACACTCTGCGCCAATTTGAAATTTGTTGCATGCTGTCTTCATTGTGTAGCAATTTCAGTGGCTGGCAGAGTATATAAGAACTCCTCGAGCTGTAGCAGTAGCACAGATGAAAGCATTCTTTTTAATAGTATTTTCTGTGGATACAGATAACTTGAAGATGGTCATAAATATGAATGGAAATTGGTTGTTAAGGTAAAGCTGTGTAGACATGCAATGAAGTTTCTTGAATAGAAACTACTTTGATTGTACAAGCTCTTACAGGACCACGAGGGAATAGGTAATAAGAGAAAGCCACACACAAAAATTTTAAAAAGCAGAGAATTGTCTCACAAACAGCAAAAGTGATGTGTAAGAAAAGTAAGACTTACTTGTTAGTAAGTGTGAACATCTGATCACACGTCTGCCTATTAGTCGTACGCCTGTTGCCAGAGAGGTCCCGACCGCCGGCACCCGTGTACCAAAACCACTCTCCAAAGTCCTCATCGTCTTCGTAGCCTCCGCTCAGCACGATGCTGAAGGCACCAATGTCCTCGCGTCCGTGCATTCCGCCCACAGGTGGCCTATGAACTCCAGCTTCAGATGCCTTCAGTGCAGTTAGTGACAGAATTAGTAAAAATAACACCACAACTGTTTGAAAAATAATTCCAATATACACAGAAATTATCACTACAGTTGCAAATAAATGTCACAGGCTCTGATAGTGAGGAAACCAGTGTCACGATGTGGCACGCGAGTGTCAGTCTGCACATCGAGTAAGAGTGTGAATATAAGGATAGATTGTGCAGTTTTAAGGAACTGAACTACTATAGTTATCATTCCCTGCATACTGAGTACGTTGTAAGTGTGGGACAAAACTATTTGACTTTAAACCACAAACAAAACTGAGGTACAATAAAACTGACATGTCCAAAAATTGAGAGCACTCAACTGTTTGAAAACTAAAAAGGCAATATGTGATGAAAAACTGACAAAGTTACAGAAATACATCAAACACTGTCTTCAATTAAAATAATCAATTTCTGAAAATGTAGTATAATTGGATGGATAAAATATCTACTCACCAAGTAGTGGCAGGAGGAAACTCATACAGAAGTTACGGAAATGTGCAAGCTTTTGGGGCCAGTAGCTCCTTCTTCAGACACAAGGGTTGAAGAGGAAGGAAGAGGGATAAAAGAAAAAAAGGGGAATGGAGACAGTTGCAGAAAAATCACTCCGAACTCTGAGTCAGGGGAGACTTACGATATGAGATGAGAAGGAAGGACTGATTGTTGGGGAACTGCACTGGATGAGATTTGAGAACCTCAGAGCTTAAAAGTGGAAGATAAGGGTAATAAGCATGACAGAGATTACTGACAAAACATCGAGCAAGAGTTAAGAAAAGCGGAAAGCTAATTGCATTATACGTGATAGACAGGGGAAATAGGGTGGCTGATGCAAAATACACGTTAGAAACTGAAGACATAGAAAACTAAAGGGAGGGAAGAAAAGGAATAGTTGCTGAAAAGAAATTAAAGTCCGTTTAGACCAGGTGGATGACAGGGACCAACGACATGCTGTGATGCCAGTTCCTACCTGCAGAGTTCTGAGAAACTGGTGTCAGGGTGGGGGGCAGGGGGTACGGGGTATGGATACAGGAGGGGAGGGGGGGGACTGAGGGAGGAGGGGGTGGGGAATTCCGACAGCATGTTTGCTGAAACAGACACTGACGTCATGACTGTCACGTTGTAGAGCATGCTCTGCAAAAGGATACTGTGTGGTGCCTGTATACATCATCTGCCTTTGCCCGTACATCCTAACCGACAATTGGTGGTAGTCACACTAATGTGGTAAGCTGAATAGTGTTGACAAAACAAGTGGTACACAACATGTCATTTCACAGGTGGCTCTCCCTTTGATAGTATATGTTTTGCCAGTTATAGGGCTGGTATAGGTGGGGGTAGGATGGTGCATAGCACAAGTCTTACAGCAGGGATGGTCAAAGGGGAAGGAGCCACGGGGTAGGGAAATGGGTGGAGAAGGAGCAAAAGGTGTGACCAGTATACTGCGGAGATTGGGGAGTCACAAAAAGCTTTTCTACGTGTGGTGAGCAAAATGTCAGACAGAATGGACCCCATTTCACGGCATGATTTTAGCAAGTCATGTTCTTTTCAAAGTAGCTGATTAGTACATTCAAGACCAGGATAATACGAAGTTATAAGTGATGTGCTATGAAGTTTTTTTGGAGGGGTCAGCAGTACCAGTATAAGAAGTGATGAGCAGGAAATACACTTTTGAACTAGGCTGGTGGGGTAATTACACCCAGTGAAGGCTGACATGAGAGTGGTGATGTATTGCCCTAAAGAGTCTACATCTGAAGAACTACGTTTGCCTTGAATGCCAAGGCTGTACAGTAAGGGAACATTTGATAAAGAAAGGATGGCAACTGTCAAAAAGTAAGTATTGTTGTTTGTTAGTAAGTTTACTGTAAACGAAAGTATGCAGCTGACACTCAGTGAGGGTGTGGTCAACATCAGGTAGAGTGACATGAGATTCAGAACAGGACCACAAGGAATCTAATTGGAAGAATGTATTTAGATATTCCAAAAATGTTAACAGGACAGCCTCACCATGATTCCACATGGCAAACATGTCATCAATGTATCTACAACAAACCAGTGGGTGAAAGATTATGGATCCCAGGGAAACCGTTCCAAATGACTCATGAAATATTTGGCATAGGAAGGAGTTACTCTAGTTCTCATGGTTGACCCCTGATGTGTTTGTAAGTTTGCTGCTCAAAGATAAAAAAGTTGTTCGTAAGTATAAAGTTGATTAGGGTGAGCAGGAAGGATGTCGTAGGTTTGGAATCAGGTGGGTGCTGGTTGAGGTAATGTTCAGCAGTGGACAGACGTAGTACATGGGGAACATTGGTACAGAGTGAGGTGCCATCAATATTGACAACCGAGGTGTGTAACGGGAGTGCAACGGGCACATATTTCAGATGAGTTAGGAAGTGGTAGGTGTCTTTAATATAGGAGGAGAGTCCTTGTACTACAGGTTGCAGGTGTTGATCAGCTAAGGTAGATATACATTCAGTGGGTGCTCTGAAGTCAGCTACTATGGGACGTCCAAGGTGATTGGGTTTGTGGATGTTAGAAAGAAGGTAAAAGGTGGAAGTGCGTGGTTTGAATGGGGTACGAAGTTCTGTGAACTGCGGTGTTAGCTCTTGTAAAGGGTCTGAGATTTTAAGGAGGGACTGTATGTTAGTTTGTATCACAATGATGGTAACTCTATGTGTGGGAAACACATCAACTGTGCAAGTGCAGGGCGTGGACACATGGTGATGTATGGAGGTTTGGGCCAGTCTGGGAGTTGTGCTCAGATAGCTGAAGTGGTTTAGGTGACTGCTCATGTAAAGCAAAAAATCTAAGTTCAAGTCCTGTTCTAGCAAAAAATTTCCATATTTCGCTAATAAATTGTGCAGATGAAGTCTAATTGTATTTACAATTGCACACACATTGTTCTCTTTAAAAGAAGTTATGAGATGAACACAAACAAAAGTAAACTAAGAGTAACAAAATTAAGTCACATTAAGTTATGTGATTATGAGGGAATTATTGGATTGGTGCACAAGTTAGTAGCATTTTTCCATAAGCTTAATAAACACAACAGATACATATAATAGAGACTTTAGTCATCATAATATATTCTGTCCTTCACTATTTACAACAATCTGCCAATGCTGGGTAACTTTTCAATTCCACAACCGTAGAAATCATGTGGTTTAAGAGCGAAGAACTCGTGAAACCACGTTTAGAGTGCATTTTCACTTGGAGAGGAAGTTCTTTCAAGGTTATTCGACAGAGAGCAGAAAAGGTGAGAAATTCTGAAGGCGTAAGGTCAGCTGAACAGACGGGTATGGGATGATTTCCCAACCAGACTATATAATATTTTACGTCAGTCTGTCAGAATGTGGGGAAGTGTTTTCATGGAGTAGCATCAATGGGATAGTATCACTTCCTACAGTGTTCCTGGCCATTGTTCTTTGGCTGCATCTACAAGACATCTGTCATTGAAAATAAGTGTCACCAGTGATTGTTACACCTGAGGGAAGCAATTTATAGTACACCACACCGTCATTGTTCTACTATATGCATAACATTTCCTTTTATGGATGTGCACAGGTCTTTCGTACGGGGAGTTGCTGCTTTGTTTGAACTTGGCCATTCCTTTCTTTTCCTTATGTTAGCGTAAAGACAACATTTCTCGTCACCAGTAACAAAGCAGGGTAGGAATATATGGTGTTGTTCATGAGAAGATTGCTGACGAGCAAGCAGGGATGCACACATATAGCCATCCATGACATAGAGCATGCGGTACCCATACACCGGAGTTCTGAACGTTTCCCATTGTATGCCGAAGTCACACAATGGTGGAATTATCACAGTTCATCATATTTGATGGTTATCGAGCACACTGACAAGGATCATTGTGGGCTAATGTGCTTAAATAACCTTCATCAAACCCTGAATGTGGAGACTCACTAATGTCAAAACGATCCTCCTAAAGGTCTTGCCGAATGTGGAGAATCGCTAATGTCAAAACAATTCTCCTTAAAATGAGAAAACAATTTTCTTGCCTTGCTCTGCCCAACGGCATTATCTCCATACATGGTGCATATGTTTCTGGCTGCCTCTGCTCCTGTCTCCCCTCTATTGAACTCCAACAGAAGAATAAGTCGGAAATGTTTTGATTTCTCCACTTGGCACTCAATTTTATAGTATCCGCAGTTCCACTCACTATCTCAAATAGCAAAAGTGAATACAAAAAATAGGACAATCAACAAATAAACCCATAGCAACTGGAATACTAATATGCAAAACGAAAATGCTACCAACTTATGCACCAACCTAATATATTAGGAAATGAGGCACAGAAATAGTAGACGAGTTTTGCTACTTGGGCAGCAAAGCATCTGATTATGGCCAAAGTAAAGAGCAATCAAAATGCAGACTGGCAACTGCAACAGAAGTGTTTCTGAAAAATATGAATTTGCTAATACTGACCACAAATTTCAGAGTTGGAAAGTAGTTTTTTAAATACACTCCTGGAAATGGAAAAAAGAACACATTGACACCGGTGTGTCAGACCCACCATACTTGCTCCGGACACTGCGAGAGGGCTGTACAAGCAATGATCACATGCACGGCACAGCGGACACACGAAGGAACCGCGGTGTTGGCCGTCGAATGGCGCTAGCTGCGCAGCATTTGTGCACCGCCGCCGTCAGTGTCAGCCAGTTTGCCGTGGCATACGGAGCTCCATCGCAGTCTTTAACACTGGTAGCATGCCGCGACAGCGTGGACGTGAACCGTATGTGCAGTTGACGGACTTTGAGCGAGGGCGCATAGTGGGCATGCGGGAGGCCGGGTGGACGTACCGCCGAATTGCTCAACACGTGGGGCGTGAGGTCTCCACAGTACATCGATGTTGTCGCCAGTGGTCGGCGGAAGGTGCACGTGCCCGTCGACCTGGGACCGGACCGCAGCGACGCACGGATGCACGCCAAGACCGTAGGATCCTACGCAGTGCCGTAGGGGACCACACCGCCACTTCCCAGCAAATTAGGGACACTGTTGCTCCTGGGGTATCGGCGAGGACCATTCGCAACCGTCTCCATGAAGCTGGGCTATGGTCCCGCACACCGTTAGGCCGTCTTCCGCTCACGCCCCAACATCGTGCAGCCCGCCTCCAGTGGTGTCGCGACAAGCGTGAATGGAGGGACGAATGGAGACGTGTCGTCTTCAGCGATGAGAGTCTCTTCTGCCTTGGTGCCAATGATGGTCGTATGCGTGTTTGGCGCCGTGCAGGTGAGCGCCACAATCAGGACTGCATACGACCGAGGCACACAGGGCCAACACCCGGCATCATGGTGTGGGGAGCGATCTCCTACACTGGCCGTACACCACTGGTGATCGTCGAGGGGACACTGAATAGTGCACGGTACATCCAAACCGTCATCGAACCCATCGTTCTACCATTCCTAGACCGGCAAGGGAACTCGCTGTTCCAACAGGACAATGCACGTCCGCATGTATCCCGTGCCACCCAACGTGCTCTACAAGGTGTAAGTCAACTACCCTGGCCAGCAAGATCTCCGGATCTGTCCCCCATTGAGCATGTTTGGGACTGGATGAAGCGTCGTCTCACGCGGTCTGCACGTCCAGCACGAACGCTGGTCCAACTGAGGCGCCAGGTGGAAATGGCATGGCAAGCCGTTCCACAGGACTACATCCAGCATCTCTACGATCGTCTCCATGGGAGAATAGCAGCCTGCATTGCTGTGAAAGGTGGATATACACTGTACTAGTGCCGACATTGTGCATGCTCTGTTGCCTGTGTCTATGTGCCTGTGGTTCTGTCAGTGTGATCATGTGATGTATCTGACCCCAGGAATGTGTCAATAAAGTTTCCCCTTCCTGAGACAATGAATTCACGGTGTTCTTATTTCAATTTCCAGGAGTGTATGTTTGTCTGAAATGTAGCCGTGTACCAAAGTGAAACACGGATGATTCACAGTTCAGACACGAAGAGGACTGATGATTTTTAAATTTAATGCTACAATAGAACACAGAAAACAGATGAGCAGATTTTATAACTAATTAGGAGAGATTGAATGAAACTAAGGAAACAGAAATTTATGGCACAACCTGACTAAAAGAAGAAATCGGCTGAAAGGACACATCCAGAGGCACCAAGGAACTGCCAGTTTGGTAACGGGGAATTGTGTGGAGTAAAAATTGTAGAGGGAGACTATGGCTTAAGTACAGCAAGTAGGTTAAAATGGATGTAGGCATCAGCAGTTATGCAGAGATGAAGAGGCTTTCACAGAAGAGACTGGTGTATATCAGACCAATGTTAGACTGAAGACAACACCACCAACAATAACAACTACAAAAATAAAGAATGAAAAATAGATTACTACTACATAGAGTTTTAACATATGCTGTACTAACCTGTATCCGGAATCTCCACGTTGTTCCAACTTCCACCCCCGGTATAGGTCCAAAGTGGCAAGACGGCACTATTGTACACATTTTTGTCCTCGAGGCATTCGCCATGCCCCGCCTAATAGTGTGGACACTCTTAACTTGAGGAGAGATATCCGACTTCTTTGGAAATGAGCTTGTCACCTTAGGAGAGGTGCTCGTCTTCACCTTAGGAGAAGTGCTCGTCTTCACCTTAGGAGAAGTGCTCGTCTTCACCTTAGGAGAAGTGCTCGTCTTCACCTTAGGAGAAGTGCTCGTCTTCACCTTAGGAGAAGTGCTCGTCTTCACCTTAGGAGAAGTGCTCGTCACTTCACTAGAGATATTCGTCACTGCGGGCTTGCGTCCCCTCTTCTTGCTGACTTTCGGCTCTTCGCCAGCTTTGAGAATCTCATTTGCGATGGCGTTGCAGTTGTGACAAAACCTATCCAAATATCATCTTATTCTATTATAAGAAATTTATAATAAAATGGAATGTGTCATGAAACAGTTAGGACAGCAGTGCAATCAAATGACAATCAGTCAGTCAGATAATGTTACTTAAGATTTAAAACAATGGCTACCAATGTATCAGTTCAGACATTTATCACTCTAGAGGACAAAGCAGTCACCTTGTTTGGACTTGAGTCTCTAACCTGCTGATGGGGTTCTGCACATCAATCAAAATAACTATATGACTGACATTTCAGTAACTCAAGCAGTAGGGCAAGCTGTATCTTAATTGCAGTTCACTATCCGCCTCCATGTGCTTGCTGTGTAATCCATTTTGCAAGGCCACAGTTCAGTCTCGTTGGATGTGGTATATTGTATGAGGAGAGAAGAGGACAGCATCCTCACTTATATATCTACATGTGCACACCTTACTGAAAGTGCCAGGGGATAGAATTCATGACCCTAGAACCTTCCTCCTCTTCTGTTCCATCCACAAAATGGTGAAAGGGAAGAACGTAACAATACGAGAGAAGGAAAGTTGCTACTCACCATACAGCGGAGATGCTGAGCCGCGATAGGCACAATAAAAAGATTCACACATTGTTTGAAAGGGAAGAGTGACAGTCTCCAAGCCTCTATATGATTGAGAAATCTCACATTTTGCTGACACGGTCATGAGCTACAAGAGGGAGTAAATAATAAGCATGCTCATGTTGTGAACTGAGTGCATGAAAAGGGTGGTTTTACACGTTTTCTGTGAACACTTTTTTTCTAATAAAATGCAAGTTTGAAAGTATACACTTACAATGAAAATGAAACAAAGAAGTTAATACTATAATTCTATTAACATTAATTTATAAAAGAATTTGTATGTGTGAGAGAGGAAAGGGGAGTTTGTGTATTCTATGAGCATCATTCTGGGGAGGAAATGATTTACACTTTTAAGTATTTTTGAAAAATCATGATATGGCACAATAGCAGCATGTCACTTTATAAAGACAACCAGTTTTTCTGAAACAATGGGCTCAGGCATTAAAAAACAACACTGACTCCAGAACAGGCATCCAGTCATGATCATTTCTATCCAGATCAACTTTACACATTATCTGCATCAAATCTGTAAAACCAGTAAAGCACTCAATTTATATATTAGACAGTATATTAACAGGGCAAAACAAAAGGCCACACTCAGTCTCTATAAATTGGGTACTTTCCCATGTTCTATCAATTTGATGCAGTTAATGTATAAAGCTGATATGGATACACAGATCATGATTAGACGAATGTCCCATGATTAATGGCCATTTTCCTTTACTTCAACTGAGGACGGTCTGTTGTTCAACTCATAATTTCCAGAATGAGATTTTCACTCTGCAGCGGAGTGTGCGCTGATATGAAACTTCCTGGCAGATTAAAACTGTGTGCCCGACCGAGACTCGAACTCGGGACCTTTGCCTTTCGCGGGCAAGTGTTCTACCAACTGAGCTACCGAAGCACGACTCACGTCCGGTACTCACAGCTTCACTTCTGCCAGTACCTCGTCTCCTACCTTCCAAACTTTACAGAAGCTCTCCTGTGCAGGAGAGCTTCTGTAAAGTTTGGAAGGTAGGAGACGAGGTACTGGCAGAAGTGAAGCTGTGAGTACCGGACGTGAGTCGTGCTTCGGTAGCTCAGTTGGTAGAGCACTTGCCCGCGAAAGGCAAAGGTCCCGAGTTCGAGTCTCGGTCGAGCACACAGTTTTAATCTGCCAGGAAGTTTCAACTCATAATTTATTTTAAAAAATTCTACTAGTTCTGAAGAAGGATTTGTCTGAAAGCTGGCAATATTCTGTCTTGTTTACATGCGTAACAACAACAATGCCTCAATGACATGGCAAGATGTTATCTTTATTCGTTGCATATACCCTTTGCATTTATGACAGCTTGATCTCTACTGGGAATATTCTCAACAAGGTGTCTGAATGTCAGTGGAGGAATGGCAGCCCAACCTACTTCAAGAACCGAAACCGGAGAAGATAGTGATGCTGCACGTTCGGGCCTGGAATGAAGTCTATGTTCTGACTAATCCCAAAGGTGTTCCTTGGCTTCAAGTTGGGACTCCGGACAGGAATGTTATTGTCCTCATAGACGCTATTTTATACTACAGCATAACCTCGATAAACTGTCACTTTTGGGACCAGACAATGGTCGGAATGCTAAAAAGGTCAGATAAACAGAGTGGAATGAAACAAGTCATTTACAATGTTATGTGGTATATTAAAGTTAAGTTAAAAAAGATACATTTCTAATAAAGAGAAAAAGAAAACACAAAATTTTAGACATTGAAAAACTGTTTTAAAAAGTGTAAAATGGTTTTTGCTTCTATTTATTAAACCTCGACTTTGCAGCTGCATCACGGTACTTCTTTCCCCACAATATGTGCATAGCTGTAGTGGGCTGGCTGCTTTCCAAATATCTGAGGCAGTCTCGAATGCTGCCTTTGCTGCGGAGTGGCTGATCTTTCTGTTGTGTGCTTTTTCTTCATCACTTGACTCTCTTGGTCAACACTACACTGCTGCAAACAAAGATCGATGATCTGATACCCTTCAAATTCTTCGTTGGTGACAGCACTAACATTACCTCCTACTAAGCATTCCTTTACATCAGCAGGCTCAATGTTACTCTGAAGTGTTTGCAAATCAGTCACTAAATCTTCAATGGCTCATTAGTTTCTGGAAGTTCGTGCTCTTGGTTTAGGCTAGGACAAACCTTTTTCCGTGGGTTTTGTAGTGTTTTTTTCAACTTCTTCCTAAGCTTGAGCAACTGTGTAAATTGCATCTTTCACGTTGAGGCTTTTCATTGTCTAACAAAGATCAGAACACTCTTCATTTTCTCTAACAAAGCACTGATATATTTCCTCCTGTAATATCACTCTAATTAGCCAGTAACACCCTCGTCCATTGGTTGGATTACTGAAGTCACATGGGGTGTGGTGGGGTGGGGAAGGGCAGGATGGGAGGGGGAGATCTAAAAACATAGTTTTTACGTCACCTTGTTGAAGTTCTGATTCAGGGCGGTAGCTTGAGATACTGTCTAACAATGCAGTAGCACAGGATCCTAGATTTATTTGATCAAGCATTTTTTTAACAATGGGATGAAATGCACCACAAAACAATTCTTTAAACAAACAGACCATTCATCCAAGGAATTTTTTAACCTTTGTTATAAACAGGAAGTGCTGACATGTTTATGCTTTTGAAGGAAAGTGTCTCATAGCTTTGGACCTGTTGTGACAGGAGTAAAATCGGCCGATGACCCTGCCACGCTTTTCAATGCAGCGTGCAGACGGATGGTCAGACATGTGGTTGGATATTGATGCATTGGCTAACTGAAGGTTAGATAATCGAGGTTCTATTGTACCGTGTACTGTCACATGCTGATACAACGAATTATTGAATCTAAACTGTTGCTCAACTATAGGCAGTACACAGTGCTGTATAATGCTTACACATTTAGCATTTTCTTGAGCCCAACAAGAGGACCACACTCTAACCATGAAAACCACTCCCATACCATAATACCATCACCTGCCTACTTCACTGTAGACACTACACATGATGGCCATTAATGTTCTCCAGGCATTCACCAAACCCAAATTCTTCCATCGGGTTGCCACAGGGGATAGTGTGAGTCATCAATCTAAAGTGTTCATTTCCTGCCGTCCACTATCGGCATCACTGTTCTGACCACTTCTGGCATTGCCTAGCACTCGCTACAAAAATGTGCGGCTTATGAGGAGCTTCTCAAACACTGTATCCCATACTTTTTAAACAGTGTATGCACAGTTACTGTGCCAGCTGGTCTGTGGTAGCACTTTGGAGCTCACAAGTTATTCCCTCCATTGACTTCAAATGATCTTTTAGAACCATCCTCATCACTGCTTGACAGTCCCTGTCTGCCAGTGTGAAAATTTTGTTCACAGCTGTCAATCGGCAGCTGTGAAGCACATGGTATGAATAGAAATAATCAATCAGCTGTACAATTTTTTTATTAAATTAACTTCTTGACTAGTTTCGGCAAATCAATTTGCAAAATGAATATTTCAGAAGAGATAGAAATTTATAATAATTCCTGTCCCAGCTCCAAAGATCTGCCGAATGATCAGCTCTCACTTACAAACAGGTTGTTTCTTGATTGTGTTTCCTCTCTTTTCAAAT
This sequence comes from Schistocerca cancellata, assembly GCF_023864275.1. NCBI lineage: Eukaryota > Metazoa > Arthropoda > Insecta > Orthoptera > Acrididae > Schistocerca > Schistocerca cancellata. The sequence goes on along the minus strand of NC_064635.1, from coordinate 52,276,875 downwards.
GATTTGTAACCTGCCTATTTGGTTAACCAATGGTTTACATCACACAGTAAAAATAACCATTTCTGTCTATTCAAATGACTTGTAACTTCCTTATTTGCTTAGAACTTTTTATTGCAGGTTAAGAACGACCATTTGCATCCGTTGTTTGCTCATATTTTTCCTCAACTTTGTTATTTAGTCAAAATGTCATAGCGCTTTTTAATGTAATTTATTTTTTATATGTTTTAACTGTGATGGCTAGCCAGAGGCGCGGGCCACCAATTTGTATAGCAGTCTGTGTGCCTACTACATTTTTCTACGTTACGCTGTTATCTGGTTAAGGTTTTAAGTTATTAACATAGACGTGCTGTGCCACAGCTAGCACTTATAAGAGATATAGGCACAGGCCCTATGCAGAAAGGTAACTTGTACATACGCACTAAGACCTCGCACTCACCATCGAGACAAATGTTTTTTTTTTTTTTTTTTTTTTTTTTTTTTTTTTTTTTTTTTTTTTTTTTTTTTTTTTTACAAGGCCTCGGGAAAGTACGGGGTGGGCTGCAATCTCAAAGGGTGCATGGCAAATACAGGACGTGCTTGGATCAAGGAACAGTCGGAATTGTAGTAGTAAATTGTTGTAGTTGTGCTGGGAAAGTCCCTGAGCTTCAAGCGCTAATAGAAAGCACAGAAGCTGAAATCATTATAGGTACAGAAAGCTGGCTAAAGCCTGAAAGAAGTTCTGCAGAAATTTTTACGAAGTCTCAGATGGTGTTCAGGAAAGATAGATTAGGCAGAATTGGTGGTGGAGTGTTTGTGTCTGTCAGTAGTGGTTTATCTTGTAGTGAAGTCGAAGTAGATACTCCGTGCGAGTTGGAATGGGTGAAGGTTATACTTAACAGCCAAACTAAGTTAATAATTGGCTCCTTCTACCGACCCCCCAGACTCCGATGATATAGTTGCTGAACAGTTCAGAGAAAATTTGAGTCTCGTAACAAATAAATACCCCACTCATACGGTTATAGTTGGTGGGGACTTAAACCTTCCCTCGATATGTTGGCAAAAATACTTGTTCAAAACCGGTGGTAGGCCGAAAACATCTTCCGAGATTGTCCTAAATGCTTTCTCCGAAAATTATTTCGAGCAGTTAGTCCGCGAACCCACGCAAATTGTAAATGGTTGCAAAAACACACTTGACCTCTTAGCCACAAACAATCCAGAGCTAATAGAGAGCATCATGACTGATACAGGGATTAGTGATAACAAGGTCGTTGTAGCTAGGCTCAATACCACTTCTTCCAAATCCACCAGAAACAAACGCAAAATAATTTTATTTAAAAAGCAGATAAAGTGTCACTAGAAGCCTTGCTAAGAGACAATCTCCATTCCTTCCGAACTGACTATGCAAATGTAGACAAGATGTGGCTCAAATTCAAAGATATAGTAGCAACAGCAATTGAGAGATTCATACCTCATAAACTGGTAAGAGATGGAACTGATCCCCCATTGTACACAAAATAGGTCCGAACGCTGTTGCAGAGGCAACGGAAAAAGCATGCAAAGTTCAGAAGAACGCGAAAGCCCAAAGATTGGCTAAAATTACAGGCGCGCGAAATTTGGCACGGACTTCAATGCGAGATGCCTTTAATAGGTTCCACAATGAAACATTGTCTCAAAATTTGGTAGAAAATCTGAAGAAATTCTGGTCGCATGTAATGTACAGAAGCGGCAAGACGCAGTCAATACCTTTGCTGCGCAGTGCCAATGGTACTGTTGCCGACGACTGTGCCACTAAAGCGGAGTTATTGAATGCAGTTTTCCAAAATTCCTTCACCAGGGAAGACAAATGGAATATTCCAGAATTTGAAACTTGAACAGCTGCTAGCATGAGTTTCTTAGAAGCAGATACCTTAGCGGTTTTGAAGCAACTCAAATCGCTCGATACGGCAAGTCTCCAGGCCCAGATTGTATACCGATTAGGTTCCTTTCAGATTACGCTGATACAATAGCTCCCTACTTAGCAATCATATACAACCGCTCGCTCACCGATAGATCTGTACCTACAGATTGGAAAATTGCGCAGGTCGCACCAGTGTTTAAGAAGGGTAGTAGGAGTAATCCATCAAACTACAGACCTATATCATTGACGTCGGTTTGCAGTAGGGTTTTGGAGCATATACTGTATTCAAACATTATGAATCACCTCGAAGGGAACGATCTATTGATACGTAATCAGCATGGTTTCAGAAAACATCGTTCTTGTGCAACGCAGCTAGCTCTTTATTTGCACGAAGTAATGGCCACTATCGACAGGGGATCTCAAGTTGATTCCATATTTCTAGATTTCCGGAAAGCTTTTGGCACCGTTCCTCACAAGCAACTTCTAATCAAGCTGCAGGCCTATGGGGTATTGTCTCAGTTGTGCGACTGGATTCGTGATTTCCTGTCAGGAAGGTCGCAGTTCGTAGTAATAGACGGCAAATCATCGAGTAAAACTGAAGTGATATCAGGTGTTCCCCAGAGAAACATCCTGGGACCTCTGCTGTTCCTGATCTATATAAATGATCTGGGTGACAATCTGAGCAGTTATCTTAGGTTGTTTGCAGATGATGCTGTAATTTACCATCTAGTAAGGTCATCCGAAGACCAGTATCAGTTGCAAAGTGATTTAGAAAAGATTCCTGTATGGTGTGGCAGGTGGCAGTTGATGCTAAATAACGAAATGTGTGAGGTGATCCACATGAGTTCCAAAAGAAATCCGTTGGAATTCGATTACTCAATAAATAGTACAATTCTCAAGGCCGTCAATTCAACTAAGTACCTGGGTGTTAAAATTACGAACAACTTCAGTTGGAAAGACCACATAGATAATATTGTGGGGAAGGCGAGCCAAAGGTTGCGTTTCATTGGCAGGACACTTAGAAGATGCAACAAGTCCACTAAAGAGACAGCTTACACTACACTCGTTCGTCCTCTGTTAGACTATTGCTGCGTGGTGTGGGATCCTTACCAGGTGGGATTGACGGAGGACATCGAAAGGGTGCATAAAAGGGCAGCTCATTTTGTATTATCATGTAATAGGGGAGAGAGTCTGGCAGATATGATACGTGAGTTGGGATGGAAGTCATTAAAGCAAAGACGTTTTTCGTCGCGGCGAGATCTATTTACGAAATTTCAGTCACCAACTTTCTCTTCCGAATGCGAAAATATTTTGTTGAGCCCAACCTACATAGGTAGGAATGATCATCAAAATAAAATAAGAGAAATCAGAGCTCGAACAGAAAGGTGTAGGTGTTCGTTTTTCCTGTGCGCTGTTCGGGAGTGGAATGGTAGAGAGATTCTATGATTGTGGTTCGATGAACCCTCTGCCAAGCACTTAAATGTGAATTGCAGAGTAATCATGTAGATGTAGATGTCTCAGCTGGGATGGGCCCACTTACTTGCCTTACTGAAAACTCACATCCAGCGGCCGGCCTCTATGTCACGATACTGGAAAGTTCAACACAGCGCCACTTCTCCAGCAGCCCATAGCACCATCATCAGCAGCTGATTATTAAATTAACCTGACCATTGTACACATTCTTCAGCCCTTTTTACAAGCTATATCATTTTTGTGTAAAAATTTCTACACTTCCTTAGAATGTCACATAAGGTCTTAATGGGGCTTCATTTTTTAAGATTGAGGTTCAGTTTCATTTGACTTATGTAATAGATGTGAGTCCCCTCATTATGCTTATCTTCATAAGTTTTTAGGCTCAGTAGCACTTCTTGCTTCTTGTATACGTGAAACCTTTTATAGTCAAACTATCAGTCTGCTGGTGCTAATCATCATATGCATTGCGGTTTTTCAATATTTTAATTATGAAGCAAAATTTTTGTTGTTGCCATATCTTCGCAATTTTTACGTTACTTTTTAACTGCTTGACACCACTGTGTAAAAATTTTAATGAAGATACGTTTCTAATTTGTTTATTACTGTATGATTATTGTTATTAATCTGCTTGGTAATCACTAAGTTATTACTCTATGTCCATTTTTGTAGGACACTATTCTCCAGAGTTTGCTTGACCACTTTTTGATGTAAGCTTAAATGTATGATGATCTGAGGATGCCAAATTAATTTGCCAAAACTAGTCAAGAAGTTAATTTATAAAAAAAAAATGTGCAGCTGATGACTGATTATTTCTATTCTTGAAACATATGGTTTGCCTAATCTTGATTTAGCAGAGATTTTTCCTTCAAGTTTTCACTTCACAATCATATCACCAACAGTCAACTCGGGCAGCATTAGAGAGGTTGAAATCTCGCTGATGTTTTTGTTTCTCATGTGGCAACTAGTGACAAGTTCAGGTTTGAAGTTACTGAGTTCTCCTGACAGACTTGTTATACTGTTAATGCTTCGCTACTGACAACACAATAGTCCTTGCTTCCTTTTATACTTGTGGGTCTGCCACCCCTGATATGTAGTGGTCAGTTCCATATTACATAGGAATGCCCAAATACTTTTGATCAGATAGAGTGGAGAGAGATGGCTAACATGAGTAAAATACTTTTTTTTATTCTTCTTTCTTCTGCACAATCACAGTAACACACTTTTAATTGTGACAAGTTTCCACCAAGGACTGACTATCTTCAAAAATCTAAATTTAACCCTTGAGCGGGTTTGCCCTTTTTTAACAACACGAGTGGGCATGTGGCATACTTTGTCCACGTGTAAAAAATAGCTGTCTTTCTGTTATCAAGGTAAACATTTATGAGCAAAATCACAGTTTAATCTTAGTTTAATTAAACAATGATAAAATAAACTTACACTATATGAGCTAAATCACTGTAGTAAAAAAACTTTCATTATATCATTCTGTTGCTGCATACAAGTGGTATCCTACAGTAATGACCCACTTGATGTATTAAACACTGCAGCTGCATCAGATTCCAGCCAACCACTTAACTGATTACTAATTATATCGTAGACAACTGCCTCAATGAACCTGGGACATTTTCTTGCGCAGATTGTACATTTTTTCTCATCTAGCTCACTGCTTTTTTTATTACTGCTGCTCAGTTGGATGTATGACAGCTCAATTTACCACTATATTAGCTGTAGCAATAATGAAGGAATAGGTACAGACTCACAACTGTAAAACAACAATAGGATAGTTGGTTGGATGCAGAAAGGGATGAAACTACTAGGTCATCAGTCCCTCTGTCCATGAACAGTCAGGTCTACATGAGTGTAGATCAGAGGTAGCCTAGCACGAAGCTCAGGGGAAGAAAACCCCAAAATCTACCAATGTCAGTGAAGTTGAGGTAAGGGACAAAAAGAAGAAAGGGAGACAGAGAAAGAAAGGCAAACGAGGTGTCCCATGTAGGGAGCAGTCGGAAGCCCATGAAACCAGTCAGCAATGAGGTGACATACATCCCCCAGTCCCACCCATTTACCAGAAGTTTTCTGCTCCGAGATTGTCTTTGAAAGACTAGCAACACAGACAGGACAAGAGAAGGAGAGATATACAAAAGAGGAACAAGTCAAACTGCCCACATGAGAGGGGAGTTGTGAGGGGGGGGGGGGGGGGGGGGGGGGGGGGGAAGAAGAATAAAAGAGCAGGTAGGGTGAGGACCTGGCTGGACCACCATGCCCAGCCAACTGCAGCCCAATTTGGGCACAGGAGGCAACAGTGTGTGCTGCCAACCCCTCAACGAGCCAATAAGGTTAAACAGTGCTACCTTAAAGAGACTGGTAACACCTTGTTTCACAAATGAAACATCAAATTGATTCAGCCACTGAGGCATCGTCTCCTAACACCAAGGGTAGCGAGTCAGGGAGATTAAGAGTCCGCGCCACAGGGTGGCTTGGTTGGGACAGTCCAGTAAAATGTGGACCACTATCAAATGGGTACCACAACGGCAACACTATGAAGGAGATGACCATGAGTCAGCCAAGTACAGCCAATGCCGAAACAGCAAAGGATGACAGAGTCATTGCGAGAGGCCTGTATGGAAGACCTCCACAGGTTAATAGTCTCCTTTACCACCCGTAGTTTGTTTGGTGAAGTCATAGAGTGAACCATTCCATATTCCAGGCACCTAAAACTTGATAGTGTAATACCAATCCTGTTTCTGGAATGCCAATCTCAAGTCAGTTTACAAGTAGCCTGTCTGGTCAGGCAATCAGCGAGTTCATTCCCCGGGTTCCCAGCGTGGCCCAAGGTCCAGACAAAGATCACGGAGAATCCACTCTGTTCAAGGGCATACAGGAATCCTGGATAGCAATGGCCAAGGGATGGCAAGGGTAGCACTAGCCGAGAGCTTGCAACCTGCTCAAGGAGTCACTGCAGGTGAGAAACAACCCACAAGTGCAGTAATGGATATGCTCAAGGGCTCGAGGGTGGCTACAAACTCTGCAGTGAAAACACTGCAGCCATCCGGCAAGGAGAGCAGTTCAGTATGTCCTGCATGAGTATAAGCAAAGTCTACACGACCTGCAACCATCGAGCTATCAGTTTAGATGGCTTCTGAACCCTAAGATGCACCAAGGATGGAGGAAAATTGGTGGCAAAGGACCTGGGGATGAGCTGAGTCTTTCAGACTTCATGACAGGTAAAGACGAAGCTGTGGCGGACGGATGCACCAAGGAGGTGTCTTGGAACGGGTCCAGAGGAGAGGTGGAAGAGAAAACAACTGAAGTTCAGAGAGGATAGACTAGATGCAGATTGCGATCATAATCCTTGACAGGAGCCGCCATTGCAAGAGATGGATTACAGTGTTTGGAAATAGGACATGGAAGTTCGGACGCTTAGGGGAGCTGCAAACGTGGGTAGCATAAATGACAAGCTGTTGTTGGTGCCTGATCCACAACAGAGGGACCACAACTTTCACAAATGACCTGTTTACACTGCTAGTTCGAAAGGCTACTGTCGCAAGTTGAATCCCACACTAAGTATCGGATCCAGTACCTGCAATGCAATTCCAGACCATATGCCAGATTCCCATAATCAAGGCAGAATTGTATCAGGACTTTGTAAAGCTGCAGAAGGGTAGCGTGATCTGCACCCCAGCTGGTGTTACTCAGACAGCGAAGTGCATTTAGGTGGAGCCAGCACTTTCGCTTAACCGGGCAAAGATGTGGAACCCACGTCAACCAAGAATCGAAGACCAGCCCCAAAAAGTGACAAGTCTCCACCACATAAAGTAGCTGGTCACTGAAGTGAAGTTCTGGTTGTGGGTGAATAGTACGATATCGACAAAAGTGCACGACTCATCTTGGCAGTGGAAAACTGAAAGCCGTCGATGAGGGCCCATGACTGCGCTTTTCGTATGGCACCTTGCAGTCAACATTCAGCAACACACCTGCACCAGAGGAGGAATAATAGAGGCAAAACTCGTCAGAATATAAGGAGGATGATTCTGAGGGCCCTACATCTGCTGCTAGACCATCAATGGCTACTAGAAAGAGAGGTACACTCAGGACAGCACACTGCAGGATACCATTCTCTGTGATGGAGGGTGGGGGGGGTTACTGTGTGAAGCACCAACTCGAACCTGTGCAACAGCAGGAAACTCTTGAAAATTAGGAGCGGACCCTGGAGACCCACCTCATGTAAGGTAGCAAGGATGTGGTGTCGCCATATGGTGTTATAATCCTGTTGCAGGTCAGAAAAGACACATATAAGCTGTTGATGTCGGGCAAAAGCCATTTGGATGGCAGACACAAGGTAAACCACATTACCAGTAGTGGAATGGTCTTGACAAAAACCGCCCTGGGATGGAACCAGAGGACCCCAAGTCTCAAGTTGCCAACACAGCTGCCGGCTCGCTATGCATGCAAGCAACTTACAAATAACATTGGTGAGATTTATTGGGTGATAACTGTCCATCTCTAGAGCGTACAGCTTTTCTGAATTGCAATGGTGGGAACTGTCCCTGCAATATATCCTATGTTCCCGTAATCCTCCTGGCCTAACCTTCGTTAGTCATTTTTCTCACCCATCTGGCCCCTTCCCTGTTCCCATTCCAGCACTACACAGCCGTCATTCCAGCAACACACCCAGTCGTTTTCTCTCCTTTCCTCCCCCCCCCCCCCCCCCCCACACACACACACCTTTTCCCTGCTCTCCATCTGCACCTAGCTGCCCTACCCTCTCTCCACCTCGTCCTTGCGTGCTCCCAGCAGCACTTCACTGCCCCCCACCCCTACCCTGCTATCCGCTCCCCCCCCCCCCCCCACCCTTGCCTCACCCTCCTCCTTATCCCAGCTTGGTTGCCACTCCCATCATGCACTGCTACTGTTGCTCGCAGTGTGGCTTCCGCTGCCAGGGGCTGCAGTCGTGTGTGAGTTACATTTGTCTGTATGTGTCTGTTGTCTATTTCTTACAAAGGCATTGTTGGCTGAAAGCTTACATTTTGACAGTCTTTTTCGTTGTGCCTATCTGCGACTCAGCATCTCCGCTGCATGGTGAGTAGCAACTTTCCTTTTCATAATATTGTTACATTCCATCCTGGAGTTTCCATTGTTTGAAATACTACATACAGCTATATAAGCAAGGCTATTCCAAATATTATGATGATGGTGATGATGATGATGGTTGGTTGTTTGGGGGAAGAGACCAAACTGCGAGGTCATCGGTCTCATCGGATTAGGGAAGGACGGGGAAGGAAGCTGGCCGTGCCCTTTCAAAGGAACCATCCCGGCATTGGCCTGGAGTGATTTAGGGAAATCATGGAAAACCTAAATCAAGATGGCCGAACGCGGGATTGAACCGTCGCCCTCCCGAATGCGAGTCCAGTGTGCTAACCACTGCGCCACCTCGCTCGGTGATGATGATGACCATGACCATGATATTTTAAAACATGTAACAAGATATCGAAATCAATTTCATTGCATTTGTATTGATGCAATCTTTACATTGGGCCATTAAATTTTCCATTTGCCCTAATGTAACTGGAGACCTAAAGAGTTTTACAGGTAAGGGATTGAACATCTTTTCCACTAGTGGGATAAATGTCTCAACTGGTAATACTGCTTGGATGACTGACTTTTTCATTTGATAACATTAACATAAGAAGAACTATATTTGCTCACCACTGATCCACATCCGGAACTTCTGCCAGTGGAGGCGTAAGACACCACACGTGGTACGGCGAGTCACATTCGTCACACATGATTTGCTTGGACGGTTCGCTCTTCAGGCCACACACTCGACAGCTACAAGCTCTACACTGTGCAGCTGGGTTGTCATTGCAATCGTCACAGATGGCACGAACTGGACCTAAAAGCAAACTGTGCAGTTAATACGCACAAAAGACATCACACAGGGTACAGAACCTCCTAAACTGTACTATAGCCTGCTGCCAGTCATGATAAAATGGCTGTCAGATGCACTGTGAGATGACAGCAAAATCTGAGTTATATGCTGTCAGACTGTGCTGTAGCATATACAACACTCAGTACCCAAGCTTAAAATTCATAACAACAACATCAGATTGAAAACAAATGACATCACTTCATATCTTCTGCTGAATGAAATCATTAGAGTCAGTGATTCTCATTGGCTATCATATACCACCACGCATTTGGCTACGATCGATGTCACTGAATCGCCAACGTCGTCATGCAAAGTGAGAGCTGCTGACAGCATAGGTGCACTTTAGCTATTTTTCCTCATTTTGTCGACGTCTTGTTGCAAACAAGCCATTTATCATTCGCCATGAACTGCTACTTGATCCACTAAAGTAATGGTCATGATATGTCCAGGGTAACCAAAGAAACAGGTAATCATCTTTTTTGGGAATGACACACAAGTGAACTCCTTCCAACGGTTCCGATTCAGCTCGGAACACCTACACAATCAACTGCGGCATAGTTGCCAGCTTGTACGAATATATCTAAGGGTCCCCCCGCCCCAGCCAACATTCTGATTATTTCCTGACACAAATTAACAGAAGCCCACTTTTGAGTTTCAGTCAAATATTGTAAGGCCCATCATGAACAGATCTACCATGCAGCTGCAAGGATGGTCCAAAACATTATGACCACCTGTTTAACAGCGTGTTGTTCCACTTTTAAAACACTGTGCAACAGATTCTGCTTGGCATGGATTCTACGTGTCCTTGACAGGATTCTAGACATTGCAGCTCCAGATGTCTACGCACAAATCAAGCAACTGGTTTACAGGCATGCTACTGGCACGCTATATGTATCCCAATGGGTATAGATCAAGCACATTTGCTGGCCAAGGCAATATGAGTTCACTGTAATGCGCCTCAAACCACTACAGCATGATTCTAACCTTGCAACATAGACAGTTACCCTGCTGGAAAATGTCACTGCCACACAGAGAGACTTCAAGCATGAAGCGATGCAGGTGGTCCACAATAATGTTCACGTGGTTCGCTGCCGTCATGATTCCACCACAGATCCCATGGAAGCCCAACTCAGTGTAACCCACAGCACGATTCTTCTCTCTCCTACCTGCATCTGTGACATGGACACATGTTTCGTGCACCCTTTGCCTGGATGATGTTGTGTAAGGACCCAACCATCAGCCTGGTGGAAACTCAATTATGCTGTGCCCAGGAACACATAGCGGTTATGTCATGTGGATCTCCACGTTCAATGATGGCATTTGAACAGTGTGCTCCAAAACACTTGTGTCTGTCATCAGATCCACCACAGATTGCTGGGATCCTTTGATAACTATGTTTTGTGATAAGACATGGTTGTCCAAAACCATACAACCTGCTTCACCATCCTTCAATCACTTTCCTTAGGTGCTCATGACAGGAGTACGCCAACAGGCGACCGCTTTGCCATTTCAGAGATTCTCGTTTCCAGCGGCGGCAGAACCACAAAAATGCACCCTTTGTCAAAACTGCACGTATCACTGGACTTACGCATTTGTGGCCCATTATTTTCACTATAATGACTGTCCATACATCTCTTTTCCACTGACATTCCTTCCTTACTGCATCACACTACCAGGAGGCATTCAATCTCACAGTGGGCAGTGGTCATAATGTTTTAGTTCATCAGTGTATATGTTCAAGCTAACTCTAATATACTGCAGTCCTCAACATGCCTAAAAACGACTATGTCTCACAGTAAGTCACACGCCAAGCTTCAGCAATCATGATATTGTAATGGCAGAAGCAACAGCCAGGTCCCAATGCCATTATCCGGGGCATTAGTAGCAGCTAGCCAACAGAGCACACTGACATAATGGCCACTTTCTGGATTACAACCCAGTTCTCCGGGCAGTGACTAATCTTCAGCAAGTGTCTACGGAATTGAAAATATGCAACAGTGGTTGCATTCCACATTGACGAGCTCGTTTTGGCCACATTCAGGGACGGCAGAGCAAGTAATCGGCACAGCACTGACACAGAAATGTAGCGGGATGGGGTGTGAAAACTGCTAGTGGATAGTAGGAGCCATCTTTGTGTATTTCAGGAGGCTGGGTTTGTATGCTGGTGAGAGAGACCAGAATGCGGAATAGGTGGTTGCAGCAAAACAATCGGTAAACATATTTTTTTTATTATTCCGTTAAACTCTAACAATTATATGTGTGCATCCTCATTTCGGGTGCAGCCTGGGATGTCCCCCCATCAGTATGGCAGGAGTGGCAGTCACACTCGCAGTTCCCGCAAACTGCCAAGAGGCGAGATACTTGCAGGGCGAATGCACGTATTTGCCACGAGGAATTAACCTGCGGCCGGAAATTGCGGTACCGCATCAGACGATGACTGACATTCACAGTGTGAAGCTGGCAGGATCTCTCTCTGTGCCTCAGATCACGGTGCAGCAGCAGGATGAAGTGGCCCAATGTCAAGGCCATAAGGCAGCGGACATCATTTCGCAACACGGGAGGACATCGTCAACTCTGCAGCAGAGGCTGACGCGTGGAGGGTGTCGTGCGTGACCCACTCTGTTAGTCCGAGGATATATACGCTGCCAAAAATGAGCTCAACAATGCGGAAGGCAACCACTGCCACATAATTTCAGTGCCGTTGACACTTGCTGACGGTCAGTCACTGTCTGCAGAGCTGGGCTGCAATTCAGGAAGTGGACGGTATGCCGAAGTGCAGCGATGGCTACCTCTGCTAAGTAGTCTGTATATGGCACTGGGCTCTGGCTGTGGCCTGTGTCATTAAATCGGGCTCAGCATTGCTGGTTTTTGGAAACAACATTTTTACATAAACATTCACGAATTTCACTGCTGATGGAAGCACAGTGTGGCAGCACGGTTTCTTTCGTCCATTACCTGCACCTACTGGTGAACTCACTGGAGCAGATTGCCGGTAGGAAAGCTGAGCAGAAACCTATCGTACTGCAACTCGCACTATGCTGGATACAACATAACATTTCCAAGAATGGGGAAAAGGTCTTAATTTTGAATGAAAGGTGGAAATACTGTCAAAACTTCACAATATTCTGAACCTCGATAATGTACATGTTCACTGTCACGCCCATGCTAATCTTAACAAGAGTCATGTACAAACCCTTTCATTCACATTAGTACGTTTATGGTAATGTATTTCCCAAAATCTGAACAGCTACTAAGCACGGATTGTTCTAACATGAAAATGCACACCATACTATTAAGTTCATCAGTGTCCAATGCACTTAAGTTTTTAGTCGCCGATCTGCTCAATACGCCACTTGGAATTACTGTCTTTTCTCATCGACAAATAAATATGCTCTCACTTTAACACTTTTGAAACATGCAGCACAACGAAAACTGGCAAATTATAACTTCTTTCGGAGCTCATACTACACACGGACGTACCACTGAAAGGCTCGGCTCTAACTCTTTAGACTGTTGTAAGCATTCTACATCTCCAAGAGAAAAGGTGGGCGAAAAATACTCCATTCTGATTGGTCAGTTTTCTTTAAGGCAATAGAAAAACATTATTCTCCTGTGTTAGTCTGCGGTTTTCATGACTAACCCATCAACAAATAACATGCTTTCAAACTGTACTTTTTCCTGAAATAAATATTTAACATTATGATATTTTGTTTATACTTTGCATTATTAACTATTTTCATTTGCACTTGAATGAGCTTTCCTTTTACCATAAACTTACTTAACATATTATGATACAAATTACCCCATCATCTGCATTCACACTGTCTTTCTCAGACTACATCGTTCATTAGAAGAACGATGATCTACATATTTGCTTTAGCCCACATTCACGCATCATTCACACTACTAAAAGCATATAAAAAAAACAGTACAAATATAAATAAACAAAAACACTTCCAGAAATAATCAGAACAATTCACAAAAACATTCTCTTTACCTGCTCAAACAGTCCACGAGTGTACCACCGGTTCGTAGTGTCCAATGGGCACAATATTTCGGTGATCAGACATATTGCCATTGTTAGGTGCACTAATGAACTAAGCTCCTGAGGGCGAGTGGCCATATTTAATCCCCTCCCTTTGCGAGGCATTCTCTCCGCAGTTTGCGCCCGTGTGTCAGCGGTCGCTGAGACACTGACGTCAGCATCTGTGGTGGCGTCGGTGTAATTGTCTTGTCCGCCCTAGTCGCCCGTTCGTTTCCTTTGCTGAGCGTCTTTTTAATTAGACTCAATGCTGGTTCCCATGCCCTGCTGAGTTGTAGCTGTAATCTCGGTTGACGAGTCCGTCCCTGGTACAAATTTCGGAATGATGCTGTCCCAGTATTTAGATGTCTGTGCCAAGACCCTGGTATGTTGGTAGTCCATTTCGTGATTTTTGGACAAACAGAGCTCTGCGACTGTCGATTTGTTGGGGTACCCAAGTCGAGTGTGCCTCTGATGTTCTCGGCAACGATCTCCGATGGTGCGCACTGTCTGTCCAATATAACTCTTTGCACATTGACATGGAATCTGGTATATGCTGGCCTTCCACAAACCGAAATCATCTTTGACCCTTCCCAATAATGCTCGTGTTTTATTTGGTGGGCAAAAGACAGTTTCTACTCGGGGTTTCCTCAATTTTCATCCTATTTTCCCAGATAGTGTGCCAGTATATGGTATATAGGCAGTGGCTATCCCTTTCTCTGTGGCTTCTTCCGTCTCCACACGCTGTACTGTACAGGTGGGGCAGAGAGCACATCTTATCTGCCATTCCGAGTACCCCTTAACCGGAATACAGTTTTGAGGTGTTCCAGCTCTTGGGGCAGACTCTCTGCATCAGAGATGGTGTATGTCCTGTGCACCAGTGTTTTTAGCATCCCATTCTTCTGTGCATGGTGGTGGCAGCTATCTGCATGCAAATAAAGGTCAGTGTGCATTTTCTTCCTATATACACCATGGCCCAGAATGCCACCTGCTCTTCTTTCGACCACGACGTCCAGGAATGGTAATATTCCTTCTGCTTCAGTCTCCATAGTGAATTTGATGTTTGGATGTACGGATTTAAGACTAGGAGCTTGGCTTCATCCAAATGGAAACCTAATTGTTTTTCTACATTATGTGGATGACACTTTCGTGATCTGGCCCCATGGAAGGGGCAAGCTCCTAGACTTCCTTACACACCTGAACTCCATACATTCGAATATCAAAATCACTATGGAGACCTAAGCAGAGGGAAGATTACCATTCCTGGACGTCATGGTCAAAAGAAGAGCAGATGGCACCCTGGGCCACGGGGTATACAGGAAGAAAACACACACCGACCTGTATTTGCAAGCGAATAGCTGCCACCGTCCGGCGCAGAGGAATGGGGTGCTAAAAACACTGGGGCACAGGGCGTGCATCATCTCTGACGCAGAGAGTCTGCCCCAAGATCTGAAACACCTCAAAACTGTATTCCGGAAAAACGGGTACTCAAAATGGCAGATTCCCCACCTCTACAGTACAGCGTGTGGAGACAGAAGGAGCCACAGAGAAAGAGATAGCCACTGCCTATATACCATATACTGGCACACTATCGAGGAAAATAGGACGAATATTGAGGAAACAACGAGCAGAAACTGACTTTTGCCCTTTTGCCCACCAAATAAAACACGAGCATTATTGGGAAGTGTCAAAGATGATCTCAGTTTGCGGAAGGCCGGCATATACCAGATTCCGTGTCAATGTGGGAAGACTTATATTGGACAGAGAGTGCACACCATCAAAGATCGTTGCGGAGAACATCAGAGGCACACTCAACTTGGGTACCCCAACAGGTCGGCAGTCGCAGAGCTCCGTTTGTCCAAAAATCACTAAATGGACTACCAACATACCAGGGTCTTGGCACAGACATCTAAATACTGGGACAGCATTGTTAGAGAGGCTATCGAAATTTTTACCAGGGACGGACTCATCAACCAAGATTACAGCTACAATCTCAGCAGGGCATGGGGACCAGCACTGAGTCTAATTAAAAAGATGCTCAGCAAAGGAAACGAACGGGCGACGAGGTCGGACAAGGCAATTACACCGACGCCACCACAGATGCTGACACCAACATCTTAGCGACCGCTGACGCGCAGGAGTGGACCGTGGAGAGAACGCCTCGCAAGGGGAGGGGATTTAATACGGCCGCCCACCCTCAGGAGCTCAGTTTGTCAGCCCACCTGAGGATGGTGACCTGTCTGATCACTGAAATATTGCACATGTTGGACACTATGGACCGGCAGTACACCCGTGGACGGTTCAGGCAAGAAATACGCTGGGAGAAACTGAAGAATCAAATTCTCTTTACCTGTCTCTTGAATGTGTCTGTGCACTACTGTCCTCTAGCAGATAAAAATTAGAGCTATATACTGCCGGCAGGAGTGGCCGAGCGGTTCTATGCGTTACAGTCAGGAACCGCGCGACCGCTACAGTTGCAGGTTAGAATCCTGCCTCAGGCATGGATGTGTGTGCTGTCCTTAGGTTAGTTAGATTTAAGTTGTTCTAAGTTCTAGGGGACTGACGACCACAGAAGTTAAGCTCCATAGTGCTCAGAGCCATTTGAACCATTTTGAGCTACGCACTTGACTGAACCCGCTTCAGACCATCTGTCACTGTGCTCGCATGAGTCATTCTCCTGGTACACAGGCTCTAAAGAGGAGCAATATAAGGTGCCACGCCTCAACGGTCCTGACGATGATGATGATGATGTTTGGTTTGTGGGGCGCTCAACTGCGTGGTTATCAGCGCCCGTACAATTTCCCAACCTTTGCTCAGTCCAATTTCGCCACTTTCCTGGATGATGATGAAATGATGAGGACAACACAAACACCCAGTCATCTCGAGGCAGGTGAAAATCCCTGACCCCGCCGGGAATCGAACCCGGGACCCCGTGCTCGGGAAGCGAGAACGCTACCGCGAGACCACGAGCGGCGGACGGCGGTCCTGACGAGATTCTACAAACCGATTGGAGATCACCTTTCTGAAGACAACTGATTACCGAAAGTTGAACAAAATGTTCAACATGTTATTGTTAAATTAGGTCTTTACAAAAACCTTACAATAGTCATCCAGTCAAAACCTTCAATGGACATTTCCCTTTTTTCATAACCCTGTTCCTTTACACACTTACTGCAAACAAATGACTCTGCCTATTTTGGAGCTACTGCTGTTTAACAGCAAATGTTAAACGACATTAATGTTATCTGAATAGCAATATCTAGTGATTGTCTGTTAAAAATTGAAAGGTGAACTCCTTACTCGTGCAGAAACATCAAAAGTTCATTCAACTGCATGTTACTATAAAAAGGCATTAGAAATAGGCTGTGCAATGTTCTCCTTTTAAATGTAAGTGTGTTCGTATTCAAGTTTATTGTCTCCTCTTCATTCTGAAGATCTGCCCTAGAAAATCAAATTCTCTTTCAACAGCACTAGTGCAGATTTCGTGGACTTCATCACCTTTGCAGTTTTGCTTATGATCAAATTGACAAAATTTAAAAAGACATTTAACTTTTTATACTATCTTCTGAATATGCACTGACTTCTTCCATACAGTATTTCATAACACAGGTACCATTACACCAGTATATGACTCAAGATCTGACATTAGAAAAAGAAAAAGCACTTTTTACATTACAAATGACTTCTTTTGTTGTACTCCAATGCCACATTGCATTGTTATGGCACATGTTTTTACTTGGTGGTACATTGTGCTACTCCAAGGATGGAACTATGACTCAAGGAGAAAGCACAAAGCCCTCACCGGTAGAGCAACTCATGGTAATACTGCAATCGCCGTTTCAACTTTAAGGCACATGGTGTTCATCCGTATATGCATCACATGCGAAACATGTAACAAAAACCTGCAAATGGCTACCAATTTTTAACCACTAAATTATTATGTGGTTTAACAATCACAATCCTTATTCGCTGGCTAGGTAGACATAAGACTACACATTACTCTGCTGAACTGATATGGAACACTGTAGCTGTGACAAGGATCACATAAAGCAGTGGCTATTCAGTCCTAAACAAAAGGAAGCTCAGGGGTTACCATCCAGTTATCAGAGATGGAGCGTCAGCTCAGAATGCGAAAGGACTTGTTAATGGAACAATCCTAACATGTCTAAAGCGATTTTGAAAAACTTTAGTATTCACATCAATGGCAGATATCGATTGCAGCTCAAGAGGTGCTGTATCTTGTGATCGACGATTGCCGCCAGAGGCATACACGACACATCGTGTGGGACAGTCCGCTCACGCAGGAGGAAACCTGACAAGCAGCTGCCACTTCACTGTCATAGCCAACAATGCACAAGTTTTACCAGCAGACCCTGCTGCTGTTCACAACAATAACTCTGTTTTGGACACTGATTTTCTTGCTCCTAGCTCACGATGAATTTGGCATTGTTTCGGATTACATGTTAGTATCGGAAGCAGATAGGAAAGTGGCAGCGACGTCTTACCATACTACGCTTTCAGCGAACCATTCACACTCAGTGTCAGTGTAATGAATCCTAAGTTTCTGGAACTGTCACTGCAATACCAGCAATGGCAGCAACTAAAAGCAGCAGCTGTCACCACAACAGAAGTAGTGCCAGAACAGCAGCCGTAACAGCGAGAACAGCATGCTGCTCTCCTGCAACTCTTGTCTCAACAGCGGTAACAATGTCAGTGATCACCGCTAAGTCCACACTGCCATTTGTCTGTTTTAATGAGGCTTCAGAGAGCACTACACTGTTTTGCTTATAGAACTCCTGGTAAGCAGCACAATCTTTACTCTTGTCTTCTAGCAATCGCTAGTGCAAAGCGGTGCAAAAATTACGATCACTTTTGAACACCCGCGATTTGTATTTCGATGAACTATGTGCTCTGTTAAATAAATGCTACAATCATACTTAATTTACCCTGTTGCAGCTAGGCTCCAATTTAATTAGTGTGATAAAAAACTTGAACACACTTACACAGTGTGAACAACCAAGTTGTGGGATCTTGTATGGTAGTACAGTTCCACTTATAAGAACTGTAAAGTTTCCTAAGCAGAATGATTGATTCGTGCTGTGACAGTGCACCTAGCCTCAGACAGGGAGCTCAAGGCCAAACCATTGGCTGCATCTGATCCCTGTTTTAGTGAAGTTTTTAACATTGCTATCTTTCAAGAGTTGCTTCAGATGCTCAGTATACTTTCAGTCGTCAACATAAGTGACAGCCAGCTTATGATTCTAATACATCATTATCTTTTCATGCCTTAAGTCTCAGCCAAGTTCATGGTCATCTGAATTGCCAGTGCATTCCGACAGATTTCAGTATGTTAATCTAAATGCTCCCCCCCCCACTGTATCAAGTCTAACTTCTTTTAACACTAAAGGGCAGGTCACAAACGCCTTCTCTTATAAAAATTGAAACACCCGTCAGGCAAACTGATGACGTTCCAGTCACGATCGGACTGCAGCAGCCACCATTCTTGATGTCGTCGCTCAAACCTCACTGTGCAGTGCTGGGTGTGGGGTAAACACGAGCAACTCGCAGCTGTGTGTAAATAAGCTACTCACTGACATCCCGTGCTGAGAAGGCCCAGTGACAGTGCACAGTTCTGCGCAGTTGTGGCAGCTGACCAGGCAGTTCCGCCAGCACCACAGAAACTGACGTTGGCCTTTCCTATTGCCATACGGTCAGTAGAGTTCCAGCTGGACAGTGCATCTGCCACGTCATTAACTGATGAGGACACATATCGGCATTTCAGTTCACCTTCGCTGCAAAAGCCTCAGTGACGGGTCACACCCATTCCCTCAATCGGATGGCTACTGCGCAACATTTCTCGCCAAGACCCAACCCTGACCATCTGTAGGAGAGGATCCTTATCGATTATGCTGGACCACTTCAGGGGGCTATGTGCCAGCTGGTCGTGGACAGTCCCTCAAATTTCCCTTACATGGTGCAGGTGCTGCCCACTACCACGCCTGTTGCCGTCCGTGCCCTCTCGACATTCACCACAGAGGGAGGGCCGCACACCCTAGTGTCGGACCACAGTCCCGAATTCTCACCATCACAGTCATAGACTTTCCACATTGAACAACTGACCACCACCCCAATTTACTCCACCCCCAATATAGAGGCTGAGAGGATGATTCATACTTTTAAAAAACAGGTGCAGGAGGTCTTGGTGACATTGTCTAACGAGGAAGCATTACACGGCTTCCTTACGATGTATCGGTCCACCGCTGGCACGAGTGGTGTCACTGTTCCCCGTTAGAGCACACGTGTCCTGTGCAGCGTACCCAGCCTGCGTACAGGTCCACCTACAAGCAGGTGCCTACGCCCGAGTACACTAGTTTGGCTGGCGTCAAATATGAACCTTTGGGGCCACCATAGGCCATAGGGGCCATTAGCTCAATGACACCGCAGACAGGCGAGCCTTCTGACTCGCCACCGCAATCTGCTCCAGCTGCAACTGGCATTCTCACACCCGCCGCCGCCTCCCACCGCCCAGTCGGATGTCAGGGCCACCGACCACCACCTACACTGCAATGGAACCTATACATCCACTAATGGTGTGGGAACTTGTGAGGATGGAACCACTCCTTCCGCCTCAGCATTCCCTCATCCATATTGTAGTAGTGCAGCCTGCTGCCTGTGGCACACTGTCACCTCTGGCATGCTGCCACCTCTGCCACACCGGTAGTCACTGGCCGGGCTGTCTGGGTAGGACGGACCCGAGCCCTCGTAGCTCGATCTGTTAGCAGGGAGTTCTGCTGCACCTCCTGCAACCCCCTCGCCTTCACCAGCATAAGCCTGTACAGTTTTGGCCCTGCATGCTGATTTCAAGGGGGGATGGGGTGGGGGGTGGGGGGGGAATAAAATATCTATGCCAATTGAAGAAATCTATCGCAGCTCAGAGGCACCGATCTCGTGACCGACGATCACCGCTAGAGGCACGTACAAAATATCACACAGTCTTGTGGGGACAAGGTCAGGCAAGCAGGCACCAGAACAGCTACATATAGAACGTTCCATGAGTTACTACCAGTTATACCTTGCTGCTATTTGGATAATAAACCTGCTTTGGTCACCGACTTTCTTCCTCCCACTGTTGGTGTCTATTCCAGCTCAGGGTGACTTTGGTTCTGTTTATGCCTTTAACGCATCAGTATCAGGAGTGGACAGAAAAGAAACCACATGTGTGGAAAAATCACAGCCGGCAGTGCCAGCTTTTGTGGCATACAGAAGTACAAGTATCACACACTGCCTCTGTTATGGTCACAGTATAGATGCCGAGCCTTACAATGTCTGACACAAAAGGATGAATTGCAGTAGATGACATTTCCAGATGTTAGCATATGGAATGGGGAAGGAAACTGATGGTCTGTTACGACACAATTAGCTCAGCTTCAGGTATGGTAAAGGCACCAGAGAGGCAGTTCTGATGTAGAAAATGTATTCAGCCACGTAAAATGGTGCAAGATATTTGAAGTTCTCATAAAAATATGAGTAAGCTACAGATAGAGGCAAGTAATGTATGATATGCACAAGACTCGTGAGGAAAAATTAAGAATGGAAGACCGACAGGAAAGTACTCAGCTTATAAAATGTTTAAGACGGGGATGCAGTCTTCATCCCATATTGTTCAGCCTGTACATCAAAGAACCAATGTGCAAGAAAGATATTAAAACTGAGTCTGGTACCGTGCGCCGCAGAATTTGAGTCCGCGCCATACGTCATGGACGTCGAAAACCCACAGAGGTCTCTGCACCATCGCGCCGTAAGCTGTAGCAGCGCGCAACTCCTGGCCCGCTTTTAGTGTGAGGGCGCCACAGTTGAACACGTGGTCCCAGCGGCCAATAGCGCCGCCCCCGATAGCGTACTTAAGCGCCGGCCTACGGCTCAGCTAGCCAGTCTAATCTCGCTTACGTCGGTTTACACCTCACTTTGCTCTAGACAGCCTACTTCCTTGTTCGTGTATGAGTGGACATGTTTGTTTCCTTGTGACTCTGTTGTTCGGTCTTGTTGTATTCCTTCTGTCCTTCGTTGGTCGTGTCCGTCCTCTTCTGTTGTGTTGTTGTACGCGGGCCTCTCTGCAGGTCCTGCTGCGCTTTCTGTCATTGCTACCCCGCAACCATCCTGGTCGCAGTTACAACATTTTGGCGACGAGGTAAACAGTGGTCATTGTTGGCATGGAAGCGAAGTTGGTCTGTCTGTTGGAGCAACAGCAGCAGCTCATGCAGCAGCAGCTCCAGTTAGACATCTTACAAAAGTCGCTACAGTTTCTAACGGACAAAGTCGATGCCCGGGACGTGTTACCGCACCAGCTTCAAAGTCCTCGGGTGTCCGATGCTTTCCCGCATCCGCTGTCGTTTCTACCCTTTAATGATGCTAAAGAGGACTGGGAAACCTACTTACATAGGCTAAAACAACATTTCACGGCTCTTCAAGTCATGGACGACTCCTTGCAGCAGTCGTTGTTTTTGTCTTGGGCCTCTCTGGACAAGTTCTTTCTTCTCCGCAAGTTGGCACCGTTGTCCGATCCTGTGGCTCTCTCTTTCCAGGAGATCTGCCTTTTGCTGACAAACTATTATTCCCAATGCTACTGTGTAGTCGCCTCTCAGCTGGAGTTCCACCAGTACCATAAACAGCCTGGTCAATCGTATCGTTCCTGGGTCACGGACTTGCAGGGTCTCAGCCGTCGATGCGATTTTACGTGCACCAGTCAGCAGTGTAAGGCTTCATATGCGGACTCCCTGATCCGGGATGTGGTGGTTCAGCTGGCTCCAGATCCTGAGGTCCGTACTGCGGCACTGAAACTCGACAACCCCTCCTTGGAAGAGATTGTCCGCATTGCCCAATCCTTTGAAATTGCTCAAGCGGCTAGCGAGCGTCTTATGGCGCGACCGCAGGCGGCAGCGACCGCGGCGTCACGGCGGGTTCTGCCCTCACGGCATCAACGTGGCCCGGCCGACAAGGGTCAGCGCCGTCAGGACTCCTTGTGTTCCGATGTCTCTATGGCGTCGACGTCTTCGGTCGCCCCTCGTCACCGGTCGCGCGGCCAACTTCCGTCTTGCCCACAGTGCGTTACTGCCCATTCGCGGTCTGATTGTCCCCACTGTTGGAAAATGTGCACGCTGTGTAACAAGGAGGGACACATCTGATCGGTTTGTCGTAGACGCTCGACTCGATCCAGTCTTGCCCCTCCTGGGCCTCAAGATACTGTCCAGGCTCTGCAATCGGTCGTCCACAGGATGACCCATCAGCGCAGAAGCTTTTCCTCATGCTCTGCATTTTCACAGACGATGTCAGTTTTCAGGTCGACACTGGGGCCACTGTCTCCCTGATTAATATGGTGACATATATACGACTGGGCTCTCCTGTGTTGTCGCCTCCCTCTCGCCGTTTGGTCACCTACAGAGACGGCTCCATTCCCCTTTGTGGGCAGTTCGTTGTCCAGGCGACATACAAGCATGTTTCACACCTCCTTACCCTCTTTGTCATCAACCATTCGTCGGCTTCGAATATTTTTGGCCTGGATGCGTTTCAACTGTTTGGCTTTTCAATTTCCAACGAAGTTAAGGTCGTTTCCACGGCTGTTCGCTTTCAGGACTTGGAAGATCTGTGCTCTGCTTTTGCATCGTCGTTTGCACCAGATCTCGGATGTGCTTTCGGATTGTATAAGTACAAGCGCCTTCCCTTTGGTGTCTCTTCAGCACCGGCCATTTTCTAGCATTCGTTGAGCAGCTTACACAGCCTATCCCTGCATGTGTGAATTATCTGGATGACATCTTGGCCACCAGGCGTTCCCACCAGGAACATTTCCAAAACCTCGGTGCCTTATTTCACGCTCTGCAGTCTGCTGGTCTATGCTGTCGGCTGGACAAGTGTTGTTTTTTTTCAACCAGAAGTGGCTTAGCAAAGATGGCATTCGCCCTTCGGGTCGTAATGTCGTGGCCATTGAGGCCCTTCCTCATCCCAAGGATTTATCGGGACTAGGGTGTTTCTGGACAAGGTTACTTGAAGTTCTTGCCCCAGGCTGCCTCCGTTCCTCAACCCCTCAATCACTTGCGTCACAAAGGGGTACCTTTTGTTTGGACTCCTGTCTGTGACCAGGCTTTTCTCCATTTAAAGGCGATGCTGAAGTCCGCCCCTTGCCTTACTCTCTTCTCTCCGGACTGCCCCTTGGTTGTGGCAGCTGATGCATCGGCATACGGCACTGGGGCCATCCTCGTGCACCTGGATGCTGATGGCTCTGAACAGCCCATCACTTTTGCCTCTAAGACGTTGACCCCAGCATTACGGAACTACTCCCAGATTGAAAAGGAGGCACTGGCGATCATGTCTGCCGTCCAAAAATTTCACACCTATCTCTTTGGGGCGACGTTCACCCTCCTGACAGACCATAACCCTTGGTTACACTTTTCGGACCGCACTCTCACCTTCCTGAGTGGACGGCTCAATGTCTACAGTGCTGGGCATTGCTCTTACGTAATTATGCTTACACCATCCGGTACACGCCCACTGCCCACCATGCTAATGCGGACGCTTTGGCACGCCTCCCAGCAGGCCCCGATCCTGCCTTTGACCAACAGGAGGTCCTCTGCTTTCACATTGATTCCACCCGCCGGGATGCGCTGGACGGTTTTCCTCTTATGGTTGCTGATGTTGCTGCGGCTACCCGCCGCAACCCTGTCTTGCAGCAGGTTCTCAACTATGTGGTCCACGGGTGGCAGTCCTATGTTACTCGTCGGATGCAGTCCGATTTCAGCCCCTGGCGCCACCTGTCCCACAGGATCTCCATGGTCGATGATGTCCTCCTGTTGGCCACGAAGTCAGATACACGCCGGGTGGTCATCCCTCCCGAATTGCGGCTTCGGGTGCTCAGTTGGTGACACTGCGGGCACTGGGGTATGTCCCGTATGAAAGTTTTGGCTCGCCGGCATGTGTATTGCTCCAGCATCGATGGCGATATTGAGCACCTGGTCCGTGGGTGTACTGTCTGTGTGCATCACCAGGCAAGCTCCCCCTCAGTCGTTTGCACCCTGGCCTGTGCCTTGCCAGCCCTGGGATCGCATCCATATCGATTTTGTGGGCCCGTTTTTGGGGTCTGTGTGTTTACTCACTGTTGATGCCTACTCCAAATACCCCTATGTTGTCTGAATGGCATCCACCACCACGGAGGTTACACTCACGGCCCTCGCCCAGGTTCTCGCCATTGAGGGCCTGCCCCACACATTGGTCTCCAATAATGGTCCCCAATTCACAGCATCCTCCTTCCACGACTTCTGTCAGTCCAATGGTATCAAGCATATCTGTAGCCCCCCTTTCCACCCTTCTCCCAAAGGCAGGGCGGAGAGGCTTGTCCGCACTTTTAAATACCAGTTGACTAAGGCGGTCGACCCATCTCCAACCACGTCGGCCCTCACCCTGTTTTTGAGCACCTATCGCACTACGCCAATTGACGGACGCAGTCCGGCAGACCTCCTTCATGGGCAACAGCTGCGGACCCTGCTCCATTTGCTGATGCCGTCCTCCTCCCGCACCAGCTCCCAGCGGTATGCCTCTGGCACGGCCTCGAGTACGGGTGCAAGGATTGGTTGGACACCTGTCACAGTCGTCGCGGCCCATGGACGGTGTGTGACGTCAGTGCAGACGTCGAAAGGGTTGGAGCACCGCCATCATAATCAGCTCCGCCCTCGTGCTGCCACGGGACTCGCGCCGCCCCTCTTTCCCTACCTCCTTCGGGTATGGACATGGGCCTCGAGTCACCGTTCCTGCCCCCGGTTGCCGTCTCCCTGCGGGCCTGCCGCCAGCCCTCTCCACCTCCGGGTGGATCGGTGGCTCCCTCCCCCGCCCTGGACTCTGGACTGGCTGTCATGGATACCTCAAGTGTCCTTTTCTCCCCACCACTAGCGGTTGATACACCCAATTCCTCTTCACACTGCCGCCCACCTTGGCACCACCCCTACGTGCAAGCTTCAAGGGGGAGGGATTTGGTACCGCATGCCGCAGAATTTGAATCCGCGCCAGACGTCATGGACGTCGAAGACCCATAGAGGTCTCTCCACCATCGCGCCGTAAGCTGTGGCGGCGCGCAGCTCCTGGCCCGCTTTTAGTGTGAGGGCGCCACAGTTGAACACGTGGTCCCAGCGGCCAATAGCGGTGCCCCCGATAGCGTACTTAAGTGCCGGCCTACAGCTCAGCCAGTCGGTCTAATCTTGCTTATGTCGGTTTACACCTCACTTTGCACTAGGCAGCTTACTTCCTTGTTTGTGTACGAGTGGAGATGTTTGTTTCCTTGTGACTGTTGTTCGGTCTTGTTGTATTCCTTCTGTCCTTCATTGGTCGTGTCCGTCCTCTTCCGTTGTGTTTTTGTTCACGGACCTCTCTGCGGGTCCCGCCGCACTTTCTGTCATTACTACCCCGCGACCATCCTGGTCGCAGTTACAACACTGAGGGTGAAAGGATAGCAATGATAAGATTCGCTAATGACATTACTACCCTCAGTTAAACTGAGGTAGACTTAGCACCTAACTTTCTTACCACTGATAATATCCAAAAAAGAAATCTTACTATAGTGCATAATAAAACAATGATACCTGTGTTTACAACATTGGAGAAAAAACTGCAGTATGATTACGATACGATAATATGAAAGATAGCAGAAAGAGTAGCAAAGGAAACATTTCTGATAGTGAATGCATGTAATTCTATCAATGCATTTATTTTCTTAAGAGATATTTCAGTTATTGCTCCCATCTCTTTTTGCCTTGTGCCAGTAATTTTATCTCCTAATTTCAAATTATGATTATGTAATTTTATATCAAAATCAAACAATTCAAGTACACAGACATCAACACTATTTGGCAACCAAATTAATTTTAATTAGTTTAAATTATCCGCAAACTTTCCAGTGTATATCTTCCAATAGATCAGCTGCAGCTGTGTACTAAATTTACATAATTTTCCCATACTGATTCCTCGTGTACAATATAATTAAAATTATTTTCTGCTTTTAAACTTACATCTACATGGACACACTGCAAATCACATTTAAGTGCCTGGCAGAGGCATATATTTCATTTTTTCTTACTGTCAACTGACAACTTAGCTTCACTGACAGATGAATCTCTCTTTTCTTGGACCTTTTGATCAATTAAATCACTTACTTCTTCCTCCAAAGTTGTGAAAGTAGAAAATGAGATTGCTGCCTCTGATGACTCTTTGCCTTGTTCTAAAACATTACATCTCATCATCATGTCTTGAGATTTGTTTATGTGCTTCAGTAAATCCTTGCTCAGTAAACGCCTTAATGTCTTTTATACCTTCATTCACATCTCTAAAGTTTTAATATACTTTGTTCCTCACTAGATCATACTGTTCAATTACCTTAGAATATAATTCAGCTTGTAAATTAAGTACGGTTGTTTTTAAATTTGATGTCTTTTGATTTATTTGAATCTTTTCCTTGCGAGATTCAACAGTATGTTCCTCTAATTTATTGATTTGCTGGTCTGTTTTTAGCATTAGTTGTATCTAATTTGGCATTTAATTCAGTAGTTGCTTCAGAAAGAACTATTTGAAATTTAATGCTTTGAGCCTTTAAATCAGCACTGGTTTGGCCTATCTTCTCAATTGGATGTAGTTCCTGTCTCATTCTAGACTTTAGTTCAGCTACAGTCAACCCAGTCTTCTAGCCCTCACTGTGTGCCACTCTCTGCCAATGCACCAACTAGTCTTTTACCTTTCTCTGCTCCTCTCCTTTTCCACTTCCCACTCCACTTGCCCCATCTCTCCCACAGCCTCCCAATGCTGCATCTGGCAGTCTTGTCCTGGCAGTCTTGTGCTGCCACCATCTACTCTCTGTATACTTTTGAGTCATCAGTCTTCTAACTGGTTGCCCGCCACAAATTCCTCTCCTGTGCCAACCTCTTTATCTCAGATAGCACTTGCAACCTACGTCCTCAATTATTTGCCTGATGTATTCCAATCTCTGTCTTCCTCTACAGTTCTTGCCCTCTACAGCTCCCTCTAGTACCATGGAAGTCATTCCCTGAAGTCTTATCAAACGTCGTATCATCCTGTCCCTTTTCCTTGCCAGTGTTTCCCACATATTCATTTCCTCTCCAATATTGTGCAGAACCTCCTCATTCTTTACCTTCTGAATCCACCTAGTTTTCAACATTTGTCTGTAGCTCCACACCTCAAATGCTTTGATTATATTCTGTTCCGCTTTTAAACCACAATCCATGTTTCACTTCCATACAACACTGTGGTTCAAATGTACATTGTCAGAAATTTCCTCCTCAAAAGAAGGCCTATGTCTGACGCTAATAGACTTCTCTTGGCCAGGAATGCCTTTTTTGCCAGTGCTGGCTTGCTTTTGATGTCCTCCCTGCTCCATCCATCACTGGTTATTTTGCTGCCTAGATAGCAGAATTCCTTAACTTCATCTACTTTGTGATCATCAATCCTGATGCTAAGTTTCTTGCAGTTATCGTTTCTACCACTTCTCATTACTTTTGTCTTTCTTCGATTTACTTTCAATCCGCATTCTATACTCATTAGACTGTTCATTCTATTCAGCAGATCATGTAATTCTTCTTCACTTTCACTCAGGACAGCAATGTCATCAGTGAATCTTATCATTGATATCCTTTCACCTTGAATTTTAATTCCATTCCTGAATCTTTCTTTTATTTCCATCGTTGCTTCTTCAATGTACAAAATCAACAGTAGCAGTGGTAGAGTACATACCTGTCTTATACCCTTTATAATCCGAGCACTTCATTCTTGGTCATCCAGTCTTATTATTCCCCCTTGGCTCTTGTACATATTGTATATTACCCGTCTCTCCCTATAGCTTATTCCCATTTTTATCAGAATTTCGAAAGCCTTGCACCATTTTACACTGTTGAATGCCCTTTCCAGGTCGACAAATCCTATGAACATGTTTGATTTTTCTTTGGTCTTGCTTCCATTATCAACTGCAATGTCAGAATTGCTTCTGGTGCCTTTACCTTTCCTAAAGCCAAACTGATCGTTTCCATTTCCGTTCTTCTGTATATTATTCTTGTCAGCAACTTGGATGCATGAGCTGTTACGCTGATTGTGTGATACTTCTCACACTTGTCAGCTCTTGAAGCCTTCAGAATTGTGTGGGTGATATTTTTCTGAAAGTCAGATGGTATGTCACCAGAAACACACAGTCTACACACCAACACATATAGTTGTATTGGTACCACTTCCCCCAATGATTTTAGAAATTCTGATGGAACATTATCTATCCATTCTACCTTTATTTGTTCTTAAGTCCTCCTAACTTCTGTTAAATTCTGATTCTAATACTGGATCCCGCATCTCTTCTAAATCGACTCCTGTTTCTTCTTCTATCACATCAGACAAATCTTCCCCCCTCATAGAGGGGTAACAGTGGATTTCCCATTGCACTCTTAATGTTACCACCCTTGCTCTTAATTTCACAAAAGGTTGTTTTGACTTTTCTATACGCTGAGTCTGTCCTTCCAACAATAATTTCTTTCTCGATTTCTTCACATTTTTCATGGAGCCATTTCGTCTTAGCTTCCCAGCACTTCCTATTTATTTCATTCCTCAGTAACTTGTATTTCTGTATTCCTGAACATTTTTGTCCCTTCTTTCATCGATAAACTGAAGTATTGCTTCTGTTACTTACGGCGTCTTCACAGTTACCTTCTTTTTCTTTCCAACTTCCATGATTGCCCTTTTTGGAGATGTCCATTCCTCTTCAACTATACTGCCTACTGGGCAGGTATACATGCCAACATCGCAAGCTGAAGGCGAAGAGACAAAGAAAGTATATGAGGATATTAAATGGGTAATACAGCATGTATAGAGAGGTGAAGACCTAATAGTCATTGGCGACTGGAATGCAGTTGCAGGGGAAGGAGTAGAAGAAAAGGTCACAGGAGAATATGGGCTGAATCTAAAGCCTTAAAGAACCTGAAGCATATCTTGTCATTCCTTAGTACTTCGGCATCCCACTTCTTTGCATACTGATTCTTGCTGACTAATCTCTTAAACTTCAGCCTATTCTTCCTTCATCACAACCACATTTTTAACTGAATCTATACCTGCTCCTGAGTATGCCTTACAATCCATTATCTGATTTTGGAATCTCTGCCTGACCATGATGTAATCCAACTGAAATCTTCAAGTATCAACCAGCTTTTTCCAAGTATACCACCATCTGTTGTGATTCTTGAACAAAGTATATGCTATTACAAGTTGAAATTTATTACAGTACTCAATTAGCCTTACTCCTGTCTCATTCCTTGTGCCAAGCCCATATTCTCCTGTGACCTTTTCTTCTACTCCTTCCCCTGCAACTGCATTCCAGTCACCCTTGACTATTATGTTTTCATCTCCCTCCACATGGTGTATTACCCTTTTAATATACTCATACTTTCTCTGTCTCTTCATCTTCAGCTTGCGATGTTGGCACAAGCTGGACTATCGTTGTCGGTGTAGGTTGGCTGTTGCTTCTGGTAAGAAAAACCCTATCACTGAACTGTTCACAGAAACACACTCTCTGCCGTACCTTCTTTTTCATAATCAATCCCACTTCCCTTATGCAATACAATTCATTATGAATCTGCTGTTGAGATTACCCACTACTCATCTGACCAGAAATCCTTGTCTTCTTTCCATTTCCCTTCACTGACCCCTACTATATCTAGATTGAGCCTTTGCATTTCCCTTTTCAGATTTTCTATCTTCTCTACAACAGTCAAGCTTCTGAAATTCCACACCCCAACTTGTAGAACGTTATCCTTTTGTTGGTTATTCAATCTTTTTCTCATGGTCAACCCCTCTTAGCAGTCCCCTCCCGAAGGGGGGATTATTCCGGAATCTTTCGCCAATGGAGAGGTCTTCGTGACATTTCTTTCAATTACAGGCCACATGTCCAGTGGATACACGTTATGGATCTTTAATGTGATGGGTTCCATTGCCTTTTGCATTGTCATACTGTTAATTATTGCTAATTCTTCTGCCTTTAGGGGCAGTTTCCCACCCCAAAGACAAGAGAGTGCCCTGAACCTCTGTCTGCTCCTTCACCCATCTCTGACAAGGCCATTGGCAGAAAGAGTGACTTCTTATGCTGGAAGTCTTTGGATTCAAATGCTGATTATCAATCAAAATTTAAGTAGCGGCAGGTTTCAACCCCAAGACCAAGGATATTTTGATTACTAGTGAAAGATACTACCCCCAGACCACAGGTCTCCATACATTCTGCCAAACAGAGCTAATTTTTCTCCCCACCTGTACCCTGCTATCCCTCCCCGTTCCCTGTCCTACCACGGGTTGCTGCTTTCATTCAATGTGACGTGCATAGTGGTCATGTGTCCATGAGGCATGTGTGTGCTCATTTTTCTTTTCTGAAGAAGGCTCTGGCCAAAAGCTCAACACCTAACAGATTTTTCATTGTGCCTATCTGCAACTCAACTTTTCATCTTCATCGTAAGTAGCAATCTATCCTTTTCGTAATATTGTTGACATACCAGTGTGGGCTTTCCACTGTTTAATACAAAGACCTTTCATATTTATAATCTGCATAATGTCAATAAACATATACAACATCAACTGGATAAAATCAAATTTCTGTCAAATCGTAATGTCCAGCACAAAACCTCTATATGGAAGACTATCCAAAGAAATAATGAATATGAACATCACATTTCATTTGTTTGATCAACATCATAACTACTGTCAAAAATATATATTCTCAGAGAAGTTTGCACTTCTCCAAAGAAGGCCAGTGATGATAGGAGCTTCAATGTTTTCATCCAGGGAGGTACTTCTTGTCACGAAGTTACTACAATCGCCATCCCATCCTGAAGACACGTGTCGTCCCTCAGCACGTTTTTCCACATGCAAATACAAAACTATGGGAATACATAGGGGTATACATCTCTCCTCCGTGGTGATATGTAACACAATACATGGAGCATACAAATAACTTACAAATTAATGAACTACACTCGTTCATTCAGTGTTAAACAGATCTCATCAAGAAGGAGAGCCCTCTTCGATGTGGAATGAGATAAAGTATACATTAACATACAACAAAGGTATGAGAGAGATAAAACTTACATCGTCATTATTATGATTATTACTATTTATTTATTTATTTATTTATTTTTATTATTTTTATTATTATTATTATTATTATTACTGCTAATAACATTATTATTACTAAGTTTATTGGTTATATTAGACCGCCTGAGACATTCCACACTTAATTTCTCTTTAAAATTCCGCTCAATACCATTTCATTCTTTCCAGTCATAATTTTTTAATTTTCTCAATTTGTCTGAAACCTTTATAGCCCTTCTGTGTGTCATTTTTGCTGAAAATTTGTGGTTCTCAAGAAGATTAATAATACTATCTTTTTTGCTCTCCATCTGTTTTCGGAATTACAATCGCTTTAAGAAGATGTGGAATTTTTCTGATCCATTTTCCTCCTGTCTTATTTCTAAGATTTCTCTTCATAAGTTATAGTGAAATGCTGTTTCCTTGTACTCGCTTGATATGACAGAAATCAGAGGTGGTTTTCTCCTTCATTATCCTGGTGACTGGGTCAATCTCTCAACAGAAAGTCTCACTGGGCAAGATCCTCCAGACTCCTTCACCCTGGTAGTTTTTACACTTCTTTCAGTTTCAAGGACTTGATTAGTTCTTTCACTTTTGATTTGGAACTGGATTTTGCTAGAATAAGTGGCTTCCAAGAGAACTACAATTTTATGGTGTTAGAAATTAGTGACTATTAACAATCATTTCTGTTATACACAATCATTTCTATTGTACACTGACCAGGTTAGAAACTGAGTTTTTTCATTTTGCTGCTTCTGTTTATCCATATTTCTTTTTCATATAAGTTGTGCTTGTTGAGTACTCCAAGATATGTAAATTGTAGAACTATGTTAATTTTCTCTCACTAAATAAGCTTTTGGCCAGCAAGGTGTTTTTGACACACACACACACACACACACACACACACACACACACACACACACACACACACGCGCGCGCACAAACGCAATAGCAACTCACACACACATGAACACAGTCTCTCGCAGCTGAAGCCAGACTGTGACTCAGAATCTCCTCTGTATGGTGAGTAACAACTATCCTTTTCGTAATATTGTTACATTCCATCCTGGATTTCCCATTGTTTGATTAATTTTCCATTTTTGATTATGTTAATTTTCTGACTGACTATGAATACTAATACATTGGTTCAAAGGATAACTGTAATCCTATTTTTAAGGCAATGTTTTGGAGATGGGTGATCTGGGCATGAACCTTTTCCGTGACATCCACAAACCCAAGGTAGCCAGTTTTTTTAAGGGTTGATTTTAAATAGATATTCTTTTTGCCAAATGCTCATTATGTACTTGAGGAATACAATGAAAAGTAGCGGCGATAATATACCACCTGGTCTAAGACTATTTTTTTTACTATGAAAGCTTTTGATATTTCTTCCCCGAATCTTGGAATTTGTGTTGATTAATCCCTCACTGCTAGTGACCATGTCCTGAAAAGCAATGTCTCCAATTTTTTTATGTGGAAATTCTTAATATCTTTATTTTTCACATCTACATATTTGTTTCACAACACAGTCACACTGGTGACAGACATTTCTCCCAACAACAGACCAGTTTCTTGGTACCACCACTGTAAAATATGCGACCCTGCTGACGGAGCCACACTCTCACTTCTGGTTGCATTGCTTCGTCACTATCAAAATGAAGTCCAGAAAGGTGATCTTCATGTTTTGGAAACAGATAAAAATCAGATAGGGCCAAATCAGGATTGTATGGAGGATGACTGACGACAGTGAATCCAAGACATCAGATTGTTGCAGGTGTCGCAGCACTTGTGTGTGGTCTCACTGTCACACTGAAAGAGAGTGTGCCCCATGGGTGGACAAACTTTTCCAATTCAAAATTCAATTACGGCGTGTTGCTTCTCATGTACTGACATAGTTATGTAACACACCTCCATGTTACACGCTGCAACTTGGAAATTTGTGGTAAGTTCCTATGGGACCAAACTGCTGAGATCATCGGTCCCTAGGCTTACACACTACTTAATTTAACTTATGCTAAGGGCAACACACACCCATGCCCGAGGGAAGACTCTAACATCCAACGGGGTGAGCCGTGCGAACTGTGACAAGGAGCCTCAGACCGTGCAGCTACAACTTGGAACCCTCTAGCAGCAGAGACCTGCAAATATTTGGCCTTGAGAATAAAGATGTAGAATGTGAACAGCATTTGTTTTGAAACTTCCCGGCAGATTAAAACTGTGTACCGGACCGAGACTCGAACTCGGGACCTTTGCCTCTCGCGGGCAAGTGCTCTACCAACTGAGCTACTCAAGCACAACTCACGGCCGGTCCTCACAGCTTCAGGTTTGCAGGAGAGCTTCTGTAAACTTTGGAAGGTAGGAGACAAGGTACTGGCAGAAGTAAAGCTGTGAGGACGCGCCGTGAGTCATGCTTGGGTAGCTCAGTTGGTAGAGCACTTGCCCGCGAAAGGCAAAGGTCCCGAGTTGAGTTCGAGTCTTGATCCGGCACACAGTTTTAATCTGCCAGGAAGTTTCATATCAGTGCACACTCCGCTGCAGAGTGAAAATCTCATTCTGGAAGCATTTGTTTTATTTGAAAAGCTTGATGTGTTTTCACATAAAACATGTGGAGGTATTCCTTTTCAGTACACCCTCGTGGCAGGAGCTTTAACATCGTATACATATGTTACAAGGTCTTCTTAGAAAATGCTAATGACATGGTAACATGGCATCACTTGATGAGTCCCAAGCAGTTTGTACGGTTACTAATGGTTCCTCGATGTGACTCAGATGGAGAAGTGGCAGTTCATTCACTTTGTGGCTTCCTCTCTTTTGTTTCATTGTGTTTGAAAATGTATAAGCATGTGCTGCCTGCCAACGAAATATAACATGTTCTAATGGAAAGTAATAATGAGAGAGAGATTTATCTTTCTTCACCCGAATCTGAGGACACTGGGCCTCTCGATTCCTGTCCTTCGACATCTCGCTGCGTATCTGACCCTTGCAGGAGAATGACTGACAGTGATACTGATGACAAAGATGGCATGCCCACAGTGAAGAAAGGCCATTTTGTGGACAAATTTCAGTGGTATAGGAAGAAACTGAATTTTAGAGTTCATGATCTTGATACAGCACATTCAAGTGTGGATCTTACTCTTCTGAAAAACCCTAATGCCCTATATGTTTAAAAGACATTGTTCACAGAGTAGTTGGTCTCAATTGTTGTAGACAAGACCAATATTTAGTATACACAGTTCAGAATACTGCTATTTATGAGAAAAACCATTTGAAGGCCAGGAAGGACACGAGTACAGCAGAAAAACTGTTGCCTGGCAGTAACTCTTCTTGTGGAAAGTAGTAAAAATCTGACATATTTTGAAAACTGCTCCAGTGATCCTCACCTTAAAACTCTGACTGAGGAAATAATGTCTTGTGGAAGATATTTTTTCTTACTTCGAAGGCCACGTTTTTGCAGTAACAGTGCTCTAGCTCATCATGATAGGCTGTACAAAATAAAATCAGTTGTTTCATACCTCAAAGCAAAGTTCAAAACAGCATTCACTCTGTTCCAGAAGGTTTATATGGACAAAAGTCTCCTACTGTTGAAGGGACCATTGGCTTTCAAACAGTACATTCCATCTAAAACAAGTCATTTTGGAATAAAAATATTTGTTCTGTATGATTTTGAAATGGGATTTATATTTGACTTATTAGTCTATACTTGTTCCAAGTGTGACATAGCAGTCAGTGAGGAGTATTTGGGAATTACTGGCAATATTGTGAGAACACTTTTGTACCTTATGTCGGGAGAGGCACACACTACAAGCGTACAACTGGTACACAAGTCCTTCTCTCTTCCTCTACTTGCATGAAAGAGGAACAAACACAGTAGGTACAATATGCATGAACTGGAAAGGTACGCCAAAATTTGAAGTCAAACTACAAAGAGGAGAGATGGAATTTACATCAACAAACACTTTGGAAGCTTTAAAATGGCATGACAAAAGAGATATACGTATGTTGAAGAGATGCCACAGAGCTGAAATTAAATAAGTGTGGAAATATGGACCATTAAACTAGTGCCAAAAAACTGAAGCAAATATGTGTGCTGGATTACGAGGAGTCTATGGGTACAGTGGACAAATGCGACATCCTACTTAGCTCTACTGCATGTGTTTGCAAGACCCTGAATTAGTAATATGTTTTCAATCCTTAGACATGTGCATGCTAAATTTCCACATTATTTGTAAGATTCGTACTGATAGCAAGTCTTCAGCTGCCAGATTTCACGGCAAGAATTGGAGTCTTGCCATCCATGGGTGCATTTCGGTGTGTGTGTGTGTGTGTGTGTGTGTGTGTGTGTGTGTGTGTGTGCGCACACGCAACTATTACTAGGAAAAGAGCTAGTCCTTGATCGCTAGTTTGAATGCTGTTTTATGTTGTGGGTTTCTGCACTCCACACATTGATCCATTGTAAGTGATGGTTGCCTTTCCTTAATTTTACATACTGCTCCATCCAGGAAATTCCATTATTGATTAATCTTGAATTTGACAATTAAGTGTTCAGCTGATGACTTATACACCCACTCTCAGACTATTTTTCTATTGTTGCTGTAGGAATGAATGAATGAATGAATGAATGAGTGAATGGTTTCCACTCTTGAACAGCATGTGGGAAAAATGGACAACTAAATATTTCCATTGAGGCTCCGATTCTTCTTATTATGATGGACATTCCTCCATATGTATGTGGGAGTTAACAAAATGTTTTGCCATTTGGGGTAGAAATTTTATTGAAAGGTCTCACCACAATTAAAAATGCCTTTGTTTTAACAATTGTTACACCTACTTGCTAATTATATCTGTGATACTCTCTCCCCTATATTGCACCAATACAAAATGAGCTGATCACGTTTTAACCATTTCAGTGTCTCCTGTCAATGCTTTCTGGTGAATGCCATATCATCCTGCAATGCATCAGAAGAGAATGGAAAAGGTATTAAGTGAAGCCTTCAATACCGCTTCGCAAACTCACCTTTCAAAATAACCTAGACATTGGGGAACACTACAGATCCTTAAGACAACACAACCTACATTCTTAATAAATACTGTTAGTCTTCTGTTCTCTTCTTGTCTGCACATATTTGACATCATATGCTGCAACACTTATGTTACAGGACAAAGCCGACATCTGGTATTGGTAGATTCAGTTGACCCCAGAAAAGCATGCATAGTGGACACATTCTCTTTGGTGGATTTGTTGCACTTTCTAAATTATTTATTTACTGTACTGCACTGTGACACATTAAAAACAAATTTTTGTGCATAATATTTACAATACAAAATCTTATAAACAAACATCTAGAGCATTTATGGAACCTATCAACTTGGAGTCAGCAGCATGAAGTCTCCTGGTCTAGCATCGTATGATCTGGTGGGAGCATTCTTCTGTGATGTGTCTGATGGTCTGTGGTTCACCCACATTCACAATGTGGGGATGTTTATTTATCCCACTGATGCGCACATTCTGTTTAGTACTGACCATGTTTTGCATGGCAAGTAAAATCCCAGTGGTTTGTGGATGATACATGGGACACTATTAGCATACTCTAGTAATACTAAACTCAGCTTCCACAGTAACTGTCACTTTTGCTGTTGCTGATGTAGAGTGCAGTCAGTTATCATTTTATCACCAACATCTCGATGAACTGGTAGATTTTTATTACCCATGATCTTTCTGTACTCATTCCTGAGGTGGCTAGGTGGAATATGGCTCAGTACTCTTAGTCATTTGGTAGATGGTGTTATTTTGTTCGACATCTATCTTTCGTGCAAATCGACACTTTAGCCAAACTAGCACAATATTCAGCAGTTAAGAAGATAAGACCCAGATCAAAAGAACGTATGGTGGATACTGATGCTCACCATGTCATACCACATAGATTTTGAATGATATTGTGTCTCATTACAATTTTGTAGCTGTTTTTGTTAGATGCCCTCTGAAAGATAGAATTCTGTCAAGCATTACCTCTAGGTACCTTGGTGTTTTATATGAGTGAAGTAGTTTCAAATCGTATGTTGAGTTTTCTTCTGGCATGTTTTATTATTTACATGGCAGCAGGAAACCTCAGTTTTGGTAGTGTTTTGTTGGAGTCTACATTTAAGGAACTATCTTCTCACTGCAATTAAGTCTCCATTACAATTTCTTCTGACTTTTCAACTGAGCTACATCTTGCTGCAAGGACCCAATCAAGATTGTAACCAAACTTCCTCGATTCTGTTTATAATATATCTGCATTGTACGAGCTGAAAAGAAGTGGAACAAGGACTGATGCCTGTGGTTGATCATTTTTCAATTTTTGTGGGGAGCTGATGTCGGATACAAACAGCCGATCATTTAACATATTGTCAATTAGGCGAGTGATTGGTCTGCAAGAAATTACGGGATGAAGCTCGTATACTGTGCCGTCTCTCGACACTATCACAGGCCACTAATTACTCGATGAATGCAGCTGCACTTTTAAGAGTTCTTTAAAATCCTGCCTTGATGTAAGTGGTGAGTGACAGAACTAGATCTGTGCAGACTGTTTTGCTCAGAAACATGCTTCTTCGACTGGGACTGCTTCAAGTAACATTGTACTTATTCTATTATGGATGAGCTGTTCTAGCAGCTTGTAGATCACAGATAGTAGGGGTACTGATCATCTTTAGCTTTTAGGGCTATCAGCTGGTTTGACAGGTTTTAATATAGTGATTATCTTAATTGTAATTCTGGTGTTATATTGTTGGTTTGCATAATATCTATGAAGAAATGATTGTCCATATTTTGTGTATCTGCCACAGTTTATTAGGTATTCAGTGTGGATACAGTAAAAACCTGTAGCTTTTCCTGGCTTAACATGTTCAAGTGCCATCAAGACAACTTCACAAATAAAGGAACAGGATTGTTTGGTTTTATGGCTATGGCTTTTAGGGTTCTGGGACCTCGTTTCGCTTTGATGTAGGTGTTTTGTCTTTTGGTGCTCTGGATGTCACTAATAGATATGAAACAATGGCATTTGGATTAACTGTTGTCTTATTCCTTGGTACGGGGGCACCGATTCCTAGTTCCCTTAAAGTTCAGGCTCATCTACCTTGTGGTCTCAAAATTCCGGCTTTCTGCTGTTTCCACTCACTTTTGCCATTTTGCTGCACCTAGACTGTGTAGGAATTCATCTGACATTTCTTGATGATCATTTTCGAGGAAGTTTTGATACAACTCTTCACAATTTTGGGACCAGTCAGGAATGGTAACTGCGATGTCGAGAAATATTTGCTGAGTATTCTGTCAACAGAATGCAGTGTTTGGTTTCCCTTGACCCACAACATTTTCTTTGAGATCATTCCAGTCTAAGTTGTTCATACTTGTAGCCCCTAGTCCCTAGGTAATTAGGTGAATCATTAACCTTTCAATTTGTGAAATTTAAACAAATATATATATATATATATTTTTTTATTCTGGCGGTATC
This sequence comes from Schistocerca cancellata, assembly GCF_023864275.1. NCBI lineage: Eukaryota > Metazoa > Arthropoda > Insecta > Orthoptera > Acrididae > Schistocerca > Schistocerca cancellata. The sequence continues at coordinate 52,237,936 of NC_064635.1, read as the reverse complement.
ACATATTTTTTGTTCAGGGAGCACTATGGCTATTTCATTCCGTAGCTATCTTGTCTGAAACATTTTGTAATTTGTTTTGATCTTCTCATGACTTCCCTTGCATGCTTCCCATAAGACCTACATTCCCTGCAGTTGCTCTATTAATCTGTGTCCATGGCGGTTCAGATGGATAGTGTGTCCACCATGTAAACAGGAGATCCCAGGTTCAAGTCCCATTCGGGGCACACATTTTCAGCAGTCCCCATCGTGGTATGTCAACAACTCTCAGCTGAGGGTTTCAATTAATTATCATTTATTCTCAACTGACACTTCTGGTCACATCCTTGCACCCAGCATGATTCCCTTCCCACACTCTGTATCAGACAGAGCGATGCAATGTGGGAGAACTTTTTTTGTCTGCACCCTTTTCCAGAGAGAAATGCCTTTTTTGATGAGGTAATGAATTAATCCAGCACATACAGGGTGTTTCAAAAATTACCAGTATATTTGAAACGGCAATAAAAACTAAACGAGCAGCGATAGAAATACACCGTTTGTTGCAATATGCTTGGGACAACAGTACATTTTCAGGCAGACAAACTTTCGAAATTACAGCAGTTACAATTTTCAACAACAGATGGCGCTGCGGTCTGGGAAACTCTATAGTACGATATTTTCCACATATCCACCATGCGTAGCAATAATATGGCGTAGTCTCTGAATGAAATTACCCGAAACCTTTGACAACGTGTATGGCGGAATGGCTTCACATGCAGATGAGATGTACTGCTTCAGGTGTTCAATTGTTTCTGGATTCTGGCGGTACACCTGGTCTTTCAAGTGTCCCCACAGAAAGAAGTCACAGGGGTTCATGTCTGGCGAATAGGGAGGCCAATCCACGCCGCCTCCTGTATGTTTCGGATAGCCCAAAGCAATCACACGATCATCGAAATATTCATTCAGGAAACTAAAGACGTCGGCCGTGCGATGTGGCCGGGCACCATCTTGCATAAACCACGAGGTGTTCGCAGTGTCGTCTAAGGCAGTTTGTACCGCCACAAATTCACGAAGAATGTCCAGATAGCATGATGCAGTAATCGTTTCGGATCTGAAAAATGGGCCAATGATTCCTTTGGAAGAAATGGCGGCCCAGACCAGTACTTTTTGAGGATGCAGGGACGATGGGACTGCAACATGGGGCTTTTCGGTTCCCCATATGCGCCAGTTCTGTTTATTGACGAAGCCGTCCAGGTAAAAATAAGCTTCGTCAGTAAACCAAATGCTGCCCACACGCATATCGCCGTCATCAATCCTGTGCACTATATCGTTAGCGAATGTCTCTCGTGCAGCAATGGTAGCGGCACTGAGGGGTTGCCGCGTTTGAATTTTGTATGGATAGAGGTGTAAATTCTGGCGCATGAGACGATACGTGGACGTTGGCGTCATTTGGACCGCAGCTGCAACATGGTGAACGGAAACCCGAGGCCGCTGTTGGATCACCTGCTGCACTAGCTGCGCGTTGCCCTCTGTGGTTGCCATACGCGGTCGCCAAACCTTTCCAGCACGTTCATCCGTCACATTCCCAGTCCGTTGAAATTTTTCAAACAGATCCTTTATTGTATCGCTTTTCGGTCCTTTGGTTACATTAAACCTCCGTTGAAAACTTCGTCTTGTTGCAACAACACTGTGTTCTAGGCGGTGGAATTCCAACACCAGAAAAATCCTCTGTTCTAAGGAATAAACCATGTTGTCCACAGCACACTTGCACGTTGTGAACAGCACACGCTTACAGCAGAAAGACGACGTACAGAATGGCGCACCCACAGACTGCGTTGTCTTCTATATCTTTCACATCACTTGCAGCGCCATCTGTTGTTGAAAATTGTAACTACTGTAATTTCGAAAGTTTGTCCGCCTGAAAATGTACTGTTGTCCCAAGCATATTGCAACAAACTGTGTATTTCTATCGCTGCTCGTTTAGTTTTTATTGCAGTTTCAAATATACCGGTCATTTTTGAAACACCCTGTATGATGCAAGAGTTAATGCAGAAATACTGGAGGAGAGAATTTCAGTGTAGAAAAATTCTGAATTAACAATAAAATAATCCTGGTATCGCCTAGACTGGCTGTGGCTTCACACATGGCATCACCTGAAAAGAATATAAGCGAGCTGCTCACACTGTACTCTAAATCATTTGTAAAGATTACGAACAGCAGAGGGCCTAGACCTCTGCCTTTGGACACCCACATCCAACTAGGTGAATTCCCTTCAATTACTACGAACTGTCACTTTTCTGACAGGAATCGCAAGATGTCACAGAGCTGAGACAATATTGCATACACCCGCAATCTGATTAGAACCTGCTTATGAGGAGCGGTGTCAAAAGGATTGTGGAAATGTAGAAATCTGTAACTGACTCAAGATACCACAGCAACAGCATTGATTAATCCATGAGAATAAAGAGCTAGTTCTGTTTCACTAGAAAGATATCTTCTTCCATAAATCCTGGAACAGAGTAAATTTATTGAAGGAAAAGCCAGTTGAGAAAACTAATAAATTGGTAGACAGAATTGCTGGCGCTACTTACCTTCAAAAGGTGGTACGAGTACTACTGCTGATCGACACACACACTATTTGATCGAAAGTATCCAGACACCCCTATGTAATGTGGAATTGACCATTGGATGTCACAAGAGGAGGACCCATCAGTACAATTGGCAGTGAGCAGTTATTGTATTGTCAGTTGAGAAACAATAACAGCAGAATGTATCTGTCAGGAGACTGCAGTGACTTTGAATGTACAGGGTGATTATAATTAATGTTAAACTTTCAAAACACTGTAGAAATAACACTACTGGTCAGAATGAAATCAAATTGCAACGGAGTATTATTGGAGAAGGGGGAAAACGTATGGCAGAAGAAAGGGGAAAAGAAAGTGTGAAAATTGATCAATAGATTGCGCTGTCTGTGTCAGAATACATAAATGAAAACACCTGTCATGGGCAACAGAAAATCCACACGCATATCAACCAGTAGCACTTCATCCTGAAAAGATCACTGTGTGGTGCGGGTTTACAGCATAATTTATCATAAGGTCATATTTTTTCGAAGAGACAGGTGCTTCCAGTCCTGTTACCTGAACCGTCACTGGCAAGCGCTATGAGTGTCTTTTGCACAACCACGTCATTCCAGCTCTCCAAGAATGTTGATGGGATCATTTTTATGCAAGATGGCGCACCTCCGCACACTGCAAAACCAGTTAAGCAGCTGCTGAAGTGCCATTTCAAAAATCCTACAATTATCAGCCCCCATTTCCCTACAGCCTGGCCGTCCCAATCACCTGATCTTAATCCGTGTGACTTATGGCCGTAACATATTGGGTTCAGTGTTCCGATTGCAAACTTGGCTGCATTGAAGGCACACATTGCGCAACACATTCTGAATGTGACCCCGGAAACACTTCGATCATTTCTGGATCATGCTGTTTCTCGATTTCAACTCACTGCAGAAAACGGTGAACAGCATACTTGACATGTTTTGCGCCAGTTACACGGAAATTAATATTTCAATTTGATTTTGATTGATGCTTATTATGTGGTTATTGGTCTCAGGACAATTAAAAACCGATGTGATGGATGCTTTTTATGCGGTTTTTGGCCTCACAATTAAAAACCGATTTTTCCCATCCGACATGATATGACCTTGCCGTGATGGATGGGCTTACATAACTATCAGTATCACATCTGTACACCCATGACAGTGAGTAGTAACAGTTAGTTTAACATCAAACATCCATCCTAGGCATAGTTGTACAATTCATTTGTCATTTGTAGTTGACCACTATTAAAATATGAAGCTTACATTGCCAGTCTATTGCTAAATTTGATAACTATTTATTTTTCTTCTGCCATACGTTTTCCCCATTTCTCTGATAACATTCCGTTGCCATTTGACGTCATTCTGAGCAGTGGTGGTGTTTCTACAGTGGGGTAAAAGTTTAACTTTAATTATAATCACCTTGCAGATTAGTCATTGCATCAGTATAACATCTACATCAGGGACATTTCAGCCCTTACACAGCTGACCAAGTTGACTGTCAGTGATGTGACTGTGGACTCCAGAATGAGATTTTCACTCTGCAGCGGAGTGTGCACTGATATGAAACTTCCTGACAGATTAAACTGTGTGCCGGACTGAGACTCGAACTCGGGACCTTTGCCTTTCGCGGGCAAGTGCTCTGGTAGAGCACACAGTTTTACTCTGCCAGGAAATTGACTGTGGACTGTAAATGCAAAGGAACATCCACAGTTAAAGGAAGACCAGGCAGGCATTACAAACTGACAGATACAGACCGTCAAGCAATGCAGAGAGTGCTTGCAAGAAAACACACGAAATCAGCCGAAGGAATCACTCGCGAGTTCTGAAATGCTACTGACACTTCTAACAGAATGACTGTGCATAAGGAGCTAAAAAAAAAGGGGTACAACGGTCGAGGAAATCATCGTAAGCTGCACATTTCTGTCGTCGATGCTAAGTGATGCTCGAGTTGATGTAAATGGTGATGCCACTGGGCAGTGGATGAATGGAAATGAGTGATTTGGAGTGATGGGTCGTGCTATATGCTGTGGCAGTCTGATGGAAGGATTTGGTCAATACTTGAAGATGTAAACTATCATCATGTGCAGCGCAAACAGCGAAGTACCAGAAGATGATGTTATGGTATGGAGTGTTTTTCAAGGTTAGGGTGTGGTTCCCTTATTGCAGTAAAGAAAATGCTAAACACAGAATGATATGAAAACATTATACAGCATTGTGTACTGTTTACAGTAGAGGAACACTTCAGAGGCAAAAACTGAGTGTATGAGTGTGACTGCATCCCATCATAAAGCAGCATCTGTAACGCAATGGTTTGTATACAATAACAGACCTGAAATGGACTGGTCTGCTCAAAGGCTCAAGCTGAAGCCAACAGAACATCTTTGTGAGGGTGTTAAAATGTTGGCTTCACTCCAGACCTCACCTTCCAACACCATTAGCTTTTCTTGTTTTGACACTTGAGGAAGAATGGGCTGCCATTCCTGTACAGACATTTAGATGCCTACTGAAAGTGTCCCCAGCAGAGTTCAAGATATCATATAGGTGAATGGTGGACACATCTCATATCAATGCTCACGAATCTATTTCGATCAGATAGTGTGTAAAAGGGTAAGGTGCCTGCCTACTAGTTTTCGGAAGAGGAATGGGATATGTTGGTTGGAAGGTTGGAAACAAAGGTTAGGTCACTCAGCTGCCCTAGGCTGAGAGAGATCCTGTAGTGGGGAAGAGGCTAGAACACAGCACATGTTCCAAAGCAGATACTTTATTTTCTTTATACGCACTATCCCAATAAATAATTCTATGAGGAATGAAAGTATGTAAAATAAAAATTTTAACTAAAGTTACAAACACTGAATATAGGTACTTACGTTTTTGTACATTATGAGCACTGCACAAATCTTCTCTTTGCTTCCGCAATGTTAGTTTCTCAATCTGCCATATCATGTCCACTTTCGTAATCTTCACACCAGTCACCTGGTAAGGATTCCAGTTAAGCACGTGAATGACACCTTCAAGCCACTTCTTTTTACTACCGTTCACAACTTTCGAAACCTTGAAGTCAAACCAGTGACCCAATTTATCTGTTCCATCCAGACTGTAATTAACCAAAACAGTCTGGCCACATTCAATCTCTGTAATGTCCAGAAGTTTACGTGACATTGGCCGAACTTGTGACAGCTTACACAACATGTCTATCTGATCGATGGTGCTGTAAAGGGGGTAACGTGTTGTTTAAGAAAGCAAATTTCTTTAAAAGATTACATAAAAAATGTACAAGTCCTGTCCAACAAATGACACTTTACAAAAACAAAATGCTGATTGCATGTAGGATAATGTCATTACAGTGATTTCACACAGAAAATAAAAAAAGTAAATAAAAGAAAGACCAATTTATTCAGGTTGACAGAAACTAGTGTTGACTGAAATACACTCTTTGAAAATCTAAAGGTCGAAGCAGAGAGGACAAAATGCAGGCTGACATTAGCAATAAAATCATATCCAAAAACAAGAATCTGTTAACACTGGACATAAGTTTAAGTGTTAGGAAGTCTTTCCTGTAGATGTCTGTCTGCAGTGTACCAGTGTATGGAAGTGAAGCATGGACAATAAACAGTACTGATAAGAAGAGAATAACTGAAATGTGTGTGTGGCATATTTGGCCAGAAGTCCACTTTCGGGGAGTTTGGCTGCCTCGTGCAAGTCTTTTTATATGACACTAATTTGGCAACTTGTGTATCGGCGGTGATGAAATGACGATGACGACAACATGAAACTCACTCTCCTTTCTTTCTTTCGCTTACACCATAGTCCCACAGCAATCGCAGGGTCAGCGTGGTTACAACGGATTTGGCAATGTTAATGTTAGGGATGGACGGATGCCCTTTCTGCTGCCACCCTGTACACCCCCCCCCCCCCCCCCCCAGGATGGAATCGTGTACCCCAACTGACTGCATCTAGTGTAAATCGGGAAATAGTGCAGACTTGTTTCAAATGTCTGCGACGTGTGTAACTGAGGTGGAACGTGGGGACCAGCCCAGTATTCACTTAGCGGGATTTCGAAAACTGCCTAAAAACCACATCCAGGCTGGTCGGCACACCGCCCCTCATCATTAATCCGCCGGATGGATTCAATCCGGGGCCAGCGCACCTACCCGAGACCAGGAAGCAGTGCGTCACCGCTCTCAGCTACCGTGGCGGGTCAACATGAAACTCACTCTCCGAGTGGAGAAAACCTCCGACCTGCACGGGAAGCTATCTAATGGCAAAAAACAGACCTGATCTCTTTGGGGATATCCACGTGGAAATTGGTATCAGTGTTCACGACGCAGTTGTGACAACAATGATTACCAAAGAACAAACAGCAACTAAAACAAGCAGAAAGATATACATGTTCAGTAAACTGGGTAGAAAATCAGTAGTATCATATCTCAATGAGGAACTTGAAACTTTCAGCACAGGATATGAGCACGTAGAAGAACTATGACAAGTTTAAAAGAACAGTTGACCATGCACTGGATAAATATGTACCAAGTAGAACAGTAATGGCACGGACCCTCCATGGCATACAATCACTGTACAGAAAGTTCTAAGGAAACAGAGAGTACTGCATAATAGGTGTAAAACAGAGCTTAAACTATAGGTAGAGATGTGCTGAATGAAACACATTTGACTGTCATGAGGGCAATGTGTGAAGCCTTCAGTGATTATTGTAACAGACTTCAGTGGTTATTGCAGCAGAATACTGTCAACTGATCTCTCACAAAACCCACATAAATTCTGGTCATATGTAAAGGTTGTTAGTGCTACCAATGTTAGTTTCCAGTCTCTAACGAATGAGACAAGAACTGAAATTGAGGGTAGCAAAGCAAAAGATTAAATGCTTAAATGTGTTTTCAAATGTTTCTTTAAAAAGGAAAACCCAGTAGAACTGCCACAATTTAATGGTTGTAAAAAAAAGTGAATTGATTAGTATCAATGGCATTGAGTAATAGCTGAAATTGTTAAAACTGAACACAGCTCCAGGGCCTGATGAAATGCCTATCAGATTATATATTGGATCTGCAGTTAAGTTAGCCCCCTCTTCTAACTATAATCTACTGTAGGTCCCTCGAGTTAAAACCATGCCCAGTTGTTCGAAGAAAGCACAAGTAACATCTCTCTACAAGAAGGGTAGTAGAATTGATCCACAAAACCATCAGTGTTTGCAAAAGTTATTGAAAAGGCTGTGTATGTAAGGATAATTGATCATTTTATACCACACAATTTGCTATCAAATGTACAGTTCGGCTTTAGAAGTTGTTTAACAACTGAAAATGCTATATTCTCTTTTGTCTGTGAGGTACTGGATAGGCTACACAAAAGGTTTTGAACGGTTGGCATATTTTTTGATTTAACTAAGGCATCTGATTGTGGTGATCACAAAATATTGCTCCAGAGTTGGACCATTACAGAATATGGAAAGTAGCTCACAACTGGTTCACCTCTTACTTTAGCAACAGGCAGCAAAAGGTCATTATTCACAATGTTGATAATGGCTGTGATGTGGAGTCGGACTGGGGTACTGTCAAATGGGGGGTGCCTCAGAGATCAGTGTTGGGGCGGCTCCTGTTCCTTATTTATATAAATGATATGTCCTCTAGTATTACGGGTAACACTAAAATATTTCTGTTTGCTGATGACACTAGCTTGATAGTAAAGGACATTGTGTGCAACATTGGCTCAGTTTCAATAGAACAGTACATGACCTATGTTTATGGCTTGTAGAAAATAAACTAATGCTAAAGCACAGTAAGACTCAGTTTTTACAGTTACTAGCTCACAATTCAACAAAACCTGACGTTTTAATTTCACAGAATGGGCATATGATTAGTGAAACTGAACAGTTCAAATTTCTAGGTGTTAAGCTGCTGTGGAAAGCTCAAGTTCAGGATCTTGTTCAAAGACTTAATACTGCCATTTTCACTATTCGAATGGTATCAGAAGTGAGTGAGCCTTTGACACAAAAATTAGTCTACTTTGCTTATTTTCATTCGCTTATGTCGTATGGTATTATATTTTGGGGTAACTCTTTCCATTCTAAAAGGATATTTTTAGCTCAGAAACAGGCAGTTTGGGCAATAAGTGGTGCGAGTTCACGAACCTCTTGTCGACCTCTGTTCACCAGTCTGGGTATTTTGACATTGGCCTCTCAATATGTATATTCCTTATTGTCGTTTCTTGTTACCAATATTAGTTTATTCCCACCAAGAATAAGCAGCTTTCACTTGGTTAATATTCGGCAGAAATCAAACCTGCATTTGGATCGGACTTCCTTAACTCTTGTGCAGAAAGGTGTGCAGTACACTACTGCAGCCATTTTCAATAAGCTGCCACTCAAATGCAAAATTCTTAGCAGTAATCCACGCACTTTCAAATCGAAACTGAAGAGTTTCCTCATGGGTCACTCCTTCTATACTGTCGAAGAGTTCCTTGAAAAATTAAGCCGATTCTTATTGTATTGCTGATAGTGCTTACTTAAACTTATGGACAGACTTTTTTCAGGTTCATGAACATTTATTTTTATCTGTTATTACTTCTATGTTGTAATTTCATGTACTGACATGTTCCATGACCTTGGAGATTTGCTCCTCAGTTTGGTCCTACGGAACCTGATGTGTAGATAAATAAAAAATAAACTACCGTCCAATATCTTTGACGCTGATTTGCTACAGAATATTCTGAGTTCACACACAATGAGATATCTTAAACAGAATGACCTTCTCAATGCCAATTAGCATGAATTCCGAAAACTTGGATCACATGAAACCCAACTCGCACTTTTCTCTCATGACATATCAATAGCTTTGGTTCAAGGCAGTCAGATAGATGCAGTATTTCTGGATTTCAGAAAAGTATCTGACTCAGTATCACATTTATGCTTATTGTCAAAAGTTCAACCATAAGGGGTACCATGCAAAATTTGTGACTGGATTGAGGACTTTTTGATAGGGAGGACACAGCATGTTATCTCGAATGGAGAGTCATCATCCGATGTAGAAGTAACTTCAGGTGTGCCCCAGGGAAGTATGTTGGATCCCTTACTGTTCATGTGTATATTAATGAGCTTGCAGAAAATATTCGTAAACTAAGACTTTTGCATATGATGCAGTTATTTATAATGAACTACTGTCTGAAAGAAGCTGTGTAAATATTCAGTCACATCTTGGTAAGCTTTCAAATTGGTGCAAATATTGGCAACATATCCACAAATTTAAAATTGCACACATTGCAAAATGAAAAAATATAGTATCCTATAAATGTAATATCAATGAGTCACAGCTGGAATTGGCCTACACATGTGAATACCTGGGTGTAACACTTTGTACAGATGTGAAATGAAAAGATCATATAGGTACAGTTGTTGGTAAGGCAAGTGGCATACTCCAGTTCATTGGTAGAATTTTAGGGAACTGCATTCAGTCTTAGGAGACTGCTAATAAATAACTCTTAAGAGCCATCTTACAATATTGCTCAAGTGTTCTGTACTTGTACCAAAGAGGATTAACAGGGGATATTCAATGTATACAGAGAAGTGTAGCACGAAAGGTCAATGGTTTGTTTGACCATGGGAGTGTGTTACAGTGATGCTGAAGGAACTGAACTGGCAGTCTCTTGAAGATACATATAAACTATCCTGAGAAAACCTACTAATGAAGTTTCAAGAATTGGCTTTAAACGGTGATTCTAGGAATACACTACAGCCCCCTATGTATCACTCACATAGAGATTAAGAGGACAAGGTCAGAATAATTACAGCATACACAGAGGCATTCAAACAATCTTTCTTCGCGTGCTCCTTACATGAATGGAATGGGAAGAAACCCTAATAAGTGGTACAATGGAACATACCCTCTGCCATGCACTTTGTGGTGGTTTGCAGAGTATGAATGTAGATGTGTTTGTGTAGCTCTGTTAAGAGTTGTGGGTGGACAAGACACACAAGCTACTTGTCCCACAGTGCCCACACGCTTCTCATTGAAGTAGATGTCTACCAATATGAGATTTTCCTCCTCATACTCACTCAAGTTAATCCACTCTGACACACCAAATGTCCGAATGCGAGTACTTGAATGAGCATATGTGGTTTAGTGAGGCACCTAAACTTCACCTTTCTCCTCCACAAGATGAATGTAACTCTTTCAGCACTCTCATTGTCTAAAAATACACAGACAACAATATGAATTTTGCACATTACTGTGAAATTTCACAGGCAGTGAATGGGACATCATCATCCTATAGGAATGGACACTACCTTTTTCACATGCAAAAAAACTATTAAGTTTCACATCTGTTTCACATTTAGGCATGTAGCCTATATAAAAGAAAACTATGAGCCTAAGCTAATTCAAGCAAATTATCATCTACATAGGTGAGACCCGCAATATAATGACCTTTGAGTTTACAGTTGAATATTTCTCCCTTTCGAAGCTTTCTACTGTATCTCTGAATGCCACCAAAAATATTACTATGTGTCTTGCAGTGTTGTTGCAAGAATGAAGTTTTCAATGATCACCTTCTCCTTAAGTATTTTCAGGACTCAAATGTACTATCTAAACACACGTTCTTGAATTGTAAAAAGTCACTCTCATGGAACCTCAGTTTCTAGTTTCAAGTTTGTCTCTAATGATTGCAATTCACTGGTTTTCTTTGTGATAAAACCAGCATTTTAAGCAACATGAATCATAGAAAAAACTATTGCAGGTTCATTTTTCAGATAATTATCATCTGAAAGATGCGTAAAGATTGCATTTAAATGTGTAATCCATCATGCTAAAATGACTGTCAATGTTTTATATATTAGCTCCTCAGTGAATAACAAATGAAATTTTAATAAATCATAGAATTCATAATCTGGGTCACCATCAGATCTATTAGAGGAAAATAAAAGATTAAAGTGTTTCAGGATTTTTGAAACATGAAGATAGTTCTGTTATATACAAACAGAAAAATTTCTTAGGCTTGTTACCTTATAAAGGCAGCAACGCAGAGGACGGGTAGTCGGTAACTGGATGGATTAATAATGTACACGATAGTTACGTAGATGGCCAACTCCTCGAAACTGTGTTTTTCTTTTGTACATTTTTTTAGTTCATATCCTTTGCACTTAGTACTGTTACTGCTATTGATATATCAGTTTGTTTTAAGTGTTATTTATTCAGGCTCTATTACATTCAGAAGTTAACCACTGTAGCACATTTTCTTATTTAATTTTACTAAAATGATCCATAAATGTTAAGAAACTCTCTTTTGACTACGTTTTCTGACTTTAATTACTATCAATAAATACACTGATGCAAAAAAAATTCGCAACACCAAGAAGGAGCCGTGTGACACGACTGCATGTTTCTAACATCTGAAAGATTATGTCTATTCAAATTTCACGGCAGTCACGTGAGAGTGCCTCTAGTAGTGCCACTATGAGGAAATCAGGTTTGCTTCTAATACATGCTGTAAAGATCTTGAGCATTAGTTACCTTTACGACCAGATGTGGTGAGATGGCGTTAGTCATGAAAGCCTTTAAGTGAGAAAAATGCCATTATCAACACTTTGTTGAGTTTGAACGAGGTCGTGTAATTGAGCTACAAGAAGCTGAATGATCCTCCTGTGATACTGGAGAAAGACTGGACAGAGATGTAGGCACTGTACACGACTGCTGGCTGCGTTGGTCACAGGAGTGTACCGTCGCAAGTTCCACACTGTCGCCTGATAAAGTAAGAGCCTACAGAATATCAGACCAACTGTGTGGCTGGATTGAAGAGTTTTTAGCAAACAGAACAAATCATGTTGTTCTCAATGGAGAGACATCTACAGACATTAAAGTAACCTCTGGCGTGCCACAGGGGAGTGTTATGGGACCATTGCTTTTTCACAATATATATAAATGACCTAGTAGATAGTGTCGGAAGTTCCAAGCGGCTTTACACAGATGATGCTGTAGTATACAGAGAAGTTGCAGCATTAGAAAATTGCAGTGAAATGCAGGAAGATCTCCAGCGGATAGGCACTAGGTGCAGGGAGTGGCAACTGACCCTTAACATAGACAAATGTAATGTATTGTGAATACATAGAAAGAAGGATCCTTTATTGTATGATTATATGATAGCGGAACAAACACTGGTAGCAGTTACTTCTGTAAAATATCTGGGAGTATGCATGCGAAACAATTTGAAGTTGAATGATCATATAAAATTAATTGCTGGCAAGGCGGGTACGAGGTTGAGATTCATTGGGAGAGTCCTTAGAAAATGTAGTCCATCAACAAAGGAGGTGGCTTACAGAACACTATTCGACCTATACTTGAGTATTGTTCATCAGTGTGGGATCCATACCAGGTCGGGTTGACCGAGGAGAGAGAGAAGATCCAAAGAAGAGCGGCACGTTTCATCACAGGGTTATTTGGTAAGCGTGACAGCGTTACGGAAATGTTTAGCAAACTCAAGTGGCAGACTCTGCAAGAGAGGCACTCTGCGGCGTGGTGTAGCTGGCTGTCCAGGTTTTGAGAGGATGCGTTTCTGGATGAGGTAACAAATATATTGCTTCCCCCTACTTATACCTCCAGAGGTGATTACAAATGTAAAGTTAAGAGACATTCGAGCACGCACGGAGACTTTCCAGCAGTCGTTCTTCCCGCGAAGCATACGTGACTGGAACAGGAAAGGGAGGTAATGACAGTGGCACGTAAAGTGCCCTCCGCCACACACCGTTGGGTGGCTTGCGGAGTATAAATGTAGATGTAGATGTAGATGTAGATGCAGATGTACACCGGATTCTGGATGGCCATGTGGCACTACTGAGAGAGAAGACAATCTGTTTATTTCAAGGACAGCTCCGAGCCAGATGTCACATTCCACAAACCCCAAACCACCATCATTTGCAACTTTAGAGGTGTCAAGCAAGAGCTCAATGGAGGGCAGGGTGGAGATCTGAAGTGTTTTCTGATGAAAGCCGATGCCAGTGATGGCCGCGTGTCGGTTAGGAGGCCAGTTGAGGGCCTGCAACCCAACTGTCGGTGTGCTAGACACACTGGACCTACACCTGGAGTTATGGTCCGGGGTGCACCCTCGTGGTTATTATCCCGTACACCCTGACTGTGAAACTGTACACGAATATTGTGACTTGACCTGTTGTGCTGCCATTCTTGAATAGCATACAATCAGTTGTTTTCCAACAAGATAACACTTTCTCAAATACTGCTGTTGTAACACAACATGCTCTATAGGGTGACTGCAGGTTGCCTTGGCCTGCTGGGACACCAGATCAATCTTAATTGAGCATGTATGGGACATCATCAGATGATGTCTCCAGCATCATCCACAAACTGAATTGACCAAGTGCAACAGGTGTGGAACTCCATCTCACAAACTGGTATTTGGCAGCTGTACAACACAATGCATGTAAGTTGGCATGCTTACACTTAACATTCTGGCAGTCACACCAATTATTAATGTACAAGCATTTCACATTTGCAATGGCCTATCTCACGCCTGCACTAACCTGTGACCTTGTAATGTTAATCACTAAAATATGGTACCTAGACAAATGTATTTCTGAAACTTCATCACTTTCCATTAATTATTTTTGACAATGTGATTTTTTTTTTTCCAACAGTGTATTTACCATACTTCTTCTTCTTCTTCTTCTTCTTCTTCCTTAGTGTTTGTCCCGCATGCTGGCCAGGTCTGCTGTTTTGGCCCGTTGTCACGACTTCTTGCAATTTTGTGCCTGATCAGGGTGAAGGCCTGAGATTGTGAGGTCTTCATGCAGGGTGTTAAGCCATCGTTGCATTTACATTTTGGTTGAAACTAATCTTTGCCACTGTTGTCTCGTCTGCTCTAAGGACATGCCGGTACCAACATAGGCTGCTTTCTCTCATTTTGTCTACTATTGGTGCAACACCGTACAGCCTGTGAACTTTATTATTTATGTGACGTGGTCATCCAATGTTAATCCTGATGTCCACCGAAGCATTTTCGTCTCCGTAACAGCAAGTCTTTGCTCTACTTCCTTTGTTGAAGCCCAGCATTCAGCCTCATACAGTGCAACTGGACGGATTACCGATTGGTATACTTTTGATATGAGCTGAGCCTGTTTGGGATTTTCTTGTCACATTGTATCCCAGTAATGGAACACCATTTGAGCTACACGCTGCTAAGATGGCTGGAGATTTCCATTGGCAGCAATTGTCGAGCCCAGGTACTTAAAAGTCCTTGCTGTTGGGAAGTCAACATAATTGTTTCTGATGGTTACAGAATCACTTAAATCTGTGGAAAGATAATATGTTTTGTACACACTGAGCCGCAGCCCTGCATCTACAAAGCGGTCATCCCAGGCTTTGACATAAAGTTGTAGATCATTCTAATCTTCACTGGCCAGTAGCACATCATCAGCATACTGTAATGTCCAGGGTGAGGTTTCCTGCAGGTTTCTAGTGACGGTATCCGTGACAGTGATGAATAGGAGCGGTGAGAGAGTAGATCCCACGAAAATATGGAAGTCATCAGATGGTCCGGCAGCTGACTGTATCTGGCTCTTTGGGTTATGGTAGAGCAGTCTGACTCACCGAACGAGCTCTTCAGGTACTCCATGCTCTCACAGGACAAGCCAAATTAACTCATTTGGCACGCTATACTATCTGATCAAAAATATCGTGACACTCATTAGTGGACATTAATGTAGAGTATGTCCGCCCTTTACTTTTATGACTGCCTGAACTCTGCTGACAACACTTTTGATAGATGTCCAATTCTGTACAGGAACAGCAGCCCATCCTCTCTCAATAGCTGAAACCATAGAAGGTAGGGATGTTGGCCACTGGGGTCTGAAGCCAGGTTGACTTTGTAACTCATCCCAAAGCTGTTTCATTGGGCTCCTGATTGGGACACTGGGCAGGCCAGTGTGTTTCAGAGATGTTATTGTCCACAAACCATTGCCCCACATATGCCGCATTATAACAGGGTGCATTGTCAAGCCGATTCAATCTTAGACCCTGAATCATTCCCGTACTGTATGCAGTACATGACGCTGTAAAGAGTGTTCATATCCTTTCCCATTTAGTGGTTTTTCAAGTGCAAACAGGGGACAACACCTTAACCACAAAAAAAAAAAAAAAAAAACACAACAGGCTAACACCACCTCCTCCATACTTCACTGCTTGCACTACAAATGATGGCGGCTAATGTTCTCCAGGCATCTGCCAAACCCAAACCCTTCCATCAGACTGCCACAAGGTGTACCGTGATTCATTCACTGTCCAGAGACATCCCTCTTTACACCACCTCCAGCATTGCTTAGCACTGTCTTCAGAAATGTGTGGCTTATGAGAAGTTGTTCGTCCACTGTAACCCATTCTTTTTTAATTCC
Source organism: Schistocerca cancellata (assembly GCF_023864275.1). Taxonomy (NCBI): domain Eukaryota; kingdom Metazoa; phylum Arthropoda; class Insecta; order Orthoptera; family Acrididae; genus Schistocerca; species Schistocerca cancellata. Next base: position 52,221,959 of record NC_064635.1, on the reverse strand, counting down.
TGCATACAGTCATTGTGCTAACTGGACTGCTGGTAGCTGATTTACACCCACTCTTTGGAATGTCTGCCTGACTTTTGTTTTGGCTATGTTGTTCCTTCATCTATCCACTTCACAATCACATTACCAACAGTCAAATTGCACAGCTTTAGAAGCTTACAATGTTCCTGGTGGATTTATTACTCAGGTGACATCCAATGACTAGTCCAAATTGAACTCGCGAAGCTCTCCCGACTGACCCAGTCTGCTTTTATTGCTTCTCTGCTGACAGCACTACACTCCCTGCCTCGTTTTATACTGGCAGGTCCACTTCTCGTGACATCTAGTGCTCAATTTCACTTTTCATAGGGGTGTTCAAAAGCTTTAGATCAGACAATGTATTAAAGCTCTGTCACAGCTCGTACCGCCAGTGCCAAGATTTGGAACTGTTGCTCATTACAATGTATCGTGTACATTATTATCAATTCAGTCACGTTACTGCGTCCCCTTTGTTACTGCTTTATAAGTTAACAAGCTATTTGCACATTCATATTTCACAAACTGAGAAATAAAGTTGTTTTTTATTTTCGTCTTATAGATTTGAGAATGGTTTTAATTCCAAAATCAGGTGTGTGTTAAAACAGAATAAAATACACTCCTGGAAATTGAAATAAGAACACCGTGAATTCATTGTCCCAGGAAGGGGAAACTTTATTGACACATTCCTGGGGTCAGATACATCACATGATCACACTGACAGAACCACAGGCACATAGACACAGGCAACAGAGCATGCACAATGTCGGCACTAGTACAGTGTATATCCACCTTTCGCAGCAATGCAGGCTGCTATTCGCCCATGGAGACGATTGTAGAGATGCTGGATGTAGTCCTGTGGAACGGCTTGCCATGCCATTTCCACCTGGCGCCTCAGTTGGACCAGCGTTCGTGCTGGACGTGCAGACCGCGTGAGACGACGCTTCATCCAGTCCCAAACATGCTCAATGGGGGACAGATCCGGAGATCTTGCTGGCCAGGGTAGTTGACTTACACCATCTAGAGCACGTTGGGTGGCACGGGATACATGCGGACGTGCATTGTCCTGTTGGAACAGCAAGTACCCTTGCCGGTCTAGGAATGGTAGAACGATGGGTTCGATGACGGTTTGGATGTACCGTGCACTATTTAGAGTCCCCTTGACGATCACCAGTGGTGTACGGCCAGTGTAGGAGATCGCTCCCCACACCATAATGCCGGGTGTTGGCCCTGTGTGCCTCGGTCGTATGCAGTCCTGATTGTGGCGCTCACCTGCACGGCGCCAAACACGCATACGACCATCATTGGCACCAAGGCAGAAGCGACTCTCATCGCTGAAGACGACACGTCTCCATTTGTCCCTCCATTCACGCCTGTCGCGACACCACTGGAGGCTGGCTGCACGATGTTGGGGCGTGAGCGGAAGACGGCCTAACGGTGTGCGGGACCGTAGCCCAGCTTCATGGAGACGGTTGCGAATGGTCCTCGCCAATACCCCAGGAGCAACAGTGTCCCTAATTTGCTGGGAAGTGGCGGTGCGGTCCCCAACGGCACTGCGTAGGATCCTACGGTCTTGGCGTGCATCCGTGCGTTGCTGCGGTCCGGTCCCAGGTCGACAAGCACGTGCACCTTCCGCCGACCACTGGCGACAACATCGATGTACTGTGGAGACCTCACGCCCCACGTGTTGAGCAATTCGGCGGTACGTCCACCCGGCCTCCCGCATGCCCACTATACGCCCTCGCTCAAAGTCCGTCAACTGCACATACGGTTCACGTCCACGCTGTCGCGGCATGCTACCAGTGTTAAAGACTGCGATGGAGCTCCATATGCCACGGCAAACTGGCTGACACTGACGGCGGCGGTGCACAAATGCTGCGCAGCTAGCGCCATTCGACGGCCAACACCGCGGTTCCTGGTGTGTCCGCTGTGCCGTGCGTGTGATCATTGCTTGTACAGCCCTCTCGCAGTGTCCGGAGCAAGTATGGTGGGTCTGACACACCGGTGTCAATGTGTTCTTTTTTCCATTTCCAGGAGTGTATGACAGATACTTCGAATTCTATGATTTACGGGGATTTACAAAAAAAATTAACAACATTTCCAGAATATGATTCTTAATTAATCCCCCCCCCCTTTTACTTCCCCACAAAGTGTGTTGTCACCAACAATTTCCAATTTTTGTGAAAAAAATGTGCCATTACAGATGGGAAACATATTTCTGATATGGACCGGCTCATGAATCTGCAATACTTGAACTGGTATTCTCGCCATTAGCCTAAAATGCTGGGTTTCATTTTCACTCATATTTTATTGGTCTGGCTTCCTATGTTGTGTAACACTGCTGTAAGATGAGGCAGATTGTTACACATATCCTTCCGTCCAAATCATGAACTCGTGTCTACAAGGTCCTGACATCAAGTGTGAAACCCTCAACCTGCTGAAACTTCCTGGCAGATTAAAACTGTGCGCCGGGCCGAGACTCGCACTCGGGACGTTTGCCTTTCATGGGCAAGTGCTCTACCAAATGAGCTACCGAAGCACAATTCATGCCCCACCCTCACAGCTCTACTTCTGCCAGTACCTCGTCTCCTACCTTTCAAACTTTGCAGAAGCTCTCCTGTGAACCTTGCAGAACTAGCACTCCTGACAGAAAGGATATTGCGGAGACATTGCTTAGCCACAGCCTGGGCGATGTTTCCAGAATGAGATTTTCACTCTGCAGCAGAGTGTGCGCTGATATGAAACTTCCTGGCAGATTAAAACTGTGTGCCGGACCAAGACTCGAACTCATGACCTTTGCCTCAGTTGGTAGAGCACTTGCCCGCAAAAGGCAAAGGTCCTGAGTTCGAGTCTCGGTCTGGCACACAGTTTTAATCTGCCAGGAAGTTTCATATCGGCGCGCACTCCGCTGCAGAGTGAAAATCTCATCCTCAACCTGCTATCTACGTAAACGGACTTAGATGTAACACACTTTTCTATGTACTTTTTATACGGTCCAGTCACATTAATGAGACCACCTGTTAAAAGCCTCAATAGCCACGTTTTGCACTTGGTCGTGCAGAAAGAGAGTTAACGAGGTTTTGGAAGGTACCGAAGTGGATGTGGAGCCACTCTAAGTTCAGTGCCATGGCCAGCTGAGATAGATTTTTGGCTGAGGATCCATGACCCAAACGGCCTGACTGGAGTGGTCCCACAGATTCTCGAATGTATTTAAATGACGGAGTTTGAAGGCCAAGGGAGTAGCGTAAATTCATTATAGTGGGCTTCACACCACGCACGTAGCTCCTTGGTTCATCTGGGTGGTCAGTTGCTCACACAGCTGTTGTTCATAACTGTCACCTATGGCCCACGTTGCATTACAGTTGTCTCGGTGCCGGTTTTGGATAGCACCACTTTGCTAAGCACGATATACTTTAACCACAGCAGCACACGAACAGTTTACAAAATTAGCCATTTTAAAAATGCTTCCACCTTTGACCTGAAGGCCAATGGTTATGCCCTTCTGCATTATGACAACTGTAATGTTTCAGAGTCCCATGTGAGATGCTTTATATACAGTGGTGGTCACATTAATGTGGCTGGGCCACGTAGTTATAGTACCTTCCACTGAAGTTGGCAAATACTGCAGAGCTCACACTTTAGCTTGTTCTGCAGACATTTTACTTCAGATGTGCTGTAATGGAACTGAATGGGAGAAGAGCAGAGCACCTGCACAGAACACAAAGAAAACCTAACTTCAATCCAGATTAGTCACTAGTGTAAATCTTTCCCTAATATTGATATGAGTGCTGTATTTCATATTCAGGATACTCTCTTTGGAGACAGGCTTAGCTTACATACTTTAGTCGCACAATGTCGTGCCACAATCATGCACAGCGCAACTGAATGGTTATCAGGTGATTAGACAGCTGGACCATTTGAACACAAGATGTCCAAATGACTGAACAAAGGCAAATGCAGCTGCTACCAGCACCGAAAGTGGCTACATATCTGGTGGATGTTTGCTGAATTACATGGGTCAAGCAACTTGAGTACACATAAAGGCAAGATGCAGACCTACCTCTCTCTCTCTCTCTCTCTCTCTCTCTCTCTCTCTCTCTCTCTCTTTCTCTCTACATTAGAAACATGTCTGACGATCATACTGGACATGGAGACTGTTGCACTTCTTGCAGAGTTTCACAGGCAGTGGGTGGGTATCATACTGCTGCAACTGCACATTGCCTTGTAAAAACAGCAGAAGAGCTAGTCTAACAACACTGCACATACTGAGGGCTGGTTACACTGGAAGGCTTGGGGTGGAACCACTGTGCCTCAGATGAGAGCACTGTGAGATAGCAGCCACCCTGACTGTGTGAGTGATCCTCTGATGCACCAGTAGAATTGTGCATGCACGAGCAGAAAACATGCTGCAGATGGACAAGCCCTTAGTCCCACCACTAGTAACCTGTTTCCAATGGTTTGTGTTGACATTTCTTGGGCCACAATGCTCGTATCCACTCTGTGAGAGATGTTCTGTTTACTTCTACATTTATACAATCACTTTATAATTCACCCTTAAGTGTTTGGCAGAAGGTGCACAGAACATTTTCGGACTATACCTCTAGCAGAAGGAATTTTCATTATACAGCAAGATATGCACTACTCGTTACCCACCCCCACAGCATTACTTCTGCCAGTATCTCATCTCCAGCCTTCCAGACTTTGCAGAAGTTCTTTGCCTGCCTCACGGGACTAGCACTCCTGGAAGGAAGCATCTGCCTGCAAAGCCAAATGTGCCGGGTACAAGTCCTGCTCCACCGCACTGTTTTAATCTGCCAGGAAGTTTCAAATCACTGCACACTCCACTGCAGAGTGAAAATTTATTCTGGAAACAATAACTCAGGTTGTGGCTAAGCCATGTCCCCACAATACCCTTTCTTTGAGGAGTGCTAGTACCACAAGGCATGCTGGAGAACTAATGTGAAGTTTTTTAAGATAGGAGATAAGGTATTGGTGGAAGTAAAGCCGTGAGGGCACGTCACACATTACGCTCACATAGCTCAATTGGTAAAACACTTGCTCACAAAAGGCAAAAGTCCCAGGTTCGAGTCTCAGTGTGGCACACAATTTTAATCTGCAAGGAAGAGATGAAGGTGATGTTTTGAAAATTATGCTAAATGCCGCCCACTTGCAGCTGACACTGAAACCATTAGTGGTACATCTACTATCCCCCAGCTAACATATGCTGTCATCAGATCAAATAATCTTTCCAGGTGTTGGGACCTAAACCCCCCCGGTCCAAATTAGTGCGAAGACTGGTTTGGTGCAGCTAACCCTGCCAACCTATGCTTTTCATTTGTGCATAACTATTCCAAACTGCTTATTGTATTTGAGCCCTGGTGTCCCCTCACAATTTTAACCCCCCTCCATTACCCACAGATCTATACCTCGATGCCTCAGGTAGTGTTCTCTGCACCCACCCCTTCATTCATTTCAGCTATGCCACAAATTTCTTTCCTCCCCAATTTGTTTCAATACCTCTTCATTCGTTACCCAGCCTATCCACCTACCTCCATCATTCTCTGTCCCACCACACTTCAAAAACTTCTACTCTCCTTTCGTACATAGTGCTTATAATCCATGTTTCACTTTATAAGGTTACACTCCAGGCAAACTGCTTCTGAAAAGACTTCCTAACACTTAAATTTATATTTACTGTTAACATATTTCTTTTTTTCAGAAGAGCTTATTTTGCTGGTCTCAGCCTTGTGATACCGATTCTGGAGCTACTTGACTGACAAGGGAATGGTCATACTTGTCATGCCGAAACATGTATTGCTTTTTTTAGCACTGTTATCTAACTGTGCAAAAGGTCCGTATGCAGAATTGTAGCTGCTGACATGAACTGGAAGTCACCTAAAAAAAATCACGAACATGGCTGTGTTTCTTGCTTGGCGCTTGCAGTGACGGCTGGCCACCCCTGGAAATGGCGAGTCGCGAGCGTTGTGCGCATGGTCGGCAAGTGCGGCCGTCTTATCGCGGCGTTCACTAAAGAGGAATATCGCTGCACGGTTTTGGTGGAAAGGGGAAACGAATATTTGTTTCTATGGCATCCACGTCCTTTTAATTTCTGGTACGTATTTCGAAACATACCGTCCTGAAACTGGTTAGAGATGTGAAAGATGTTCTGTACATGTTCATCTATACTCCGCAAGCCACTTTACGGTGAACATTCAATCTCCCCTCCCAGGTGATGGTGAACCCTGTAAATGTTTTGCTGCTTGCCATGGAGATATGCCACAGATGCCAAATGAAGCAATCAACAGAAAACACGCATAAAAACTGTGTTGTGCGACATGGTTGTTAAACTATACCTAAAAACAAAGATGATGTGACTTACCAAATGAAAGTGCTGGCAGGTCGACAGACACACAAACGAACACAAACATACACACAAAATTCAAGCTTTCCCAACAAACTGTTGCCTCATCAGGAAAGAGGGAAGGAGAGGGAAAGACGAAAGGATGTGGGTTTTAAGGGAGAGGGTAAGGAGTCATTCCAGTCCCGGGAGCGGAAAGACTTACCTTATGGGGAAAAAAGGACGGGTATACACTCGCACACACACACATATCCATCCACACATATACAGACACAAGCAGACATATTTAAAGACCTAAAAACAAAGATGATGTGACTTACCAAATGAAAGTGCTGGCAGGTCGACAGACACACAAACGAACACAAACATACACACAAAATTCAAGCTTTTGCAACAAACTGTTGCCTCATCAGGAAAGAGGGAAGGAGAGGGAAAGACGAAAGGATGTGGGTTTTAAGGGAGAGGGTAAGGAGTCATTCCAGTCCCGGGAGCGGAAAGACTTACCTTATGGGGAAAAAAAGGACGGGTATACACTCGTACACACACACATATCCATCCACACATATACAGACACAAGCAGACATATTTAAAGAGATGGTTGTTAAACTTCTAGACGAGCATGTAAATGGCGCAGACATGTGGCTAGAAACAACGGAAACACTCGATATTACAGACTGTGAATCTACAGACGGTGAAGACACCGACGAAAGTTGCACTCATGAAGACTCTTCGAGTGATAGTGCCACGTACCATCCGAAAGTAACACCAGCAACTACAATTACCTTATCAGACAAAGAAAAAGCGGTGACGTATTGGTTGAACGAAAGTGGTAAGAAACGCCTTTGTGTAAGTACTGTTCAAAGTAAGTATCGGTTTGTCCATTCTGAACGTGAATTGTATAGATGAAAAAAGGAAGTCGGTGGATGATGTAAGAGTCGACTGGAAATTGCGACGGAGATAAATGCTCGACTTTTTGAGCTATTTACCGATGCCAGACAACAGTCATTTAATGTCAGCGATACAACTTTGCGTGATTGGGCGTTAGAGATTGCCAACGCGATAGGCGCTAAAGAATTTACAGCTTATCAAAGTTGGATTAGTCGCTTCAAAAGATCACATAAAATTGTGGCAATAAAAATAATAAAATTTGTATCGAGAAACAGGTCGGAAAATGAAGTGACACAAATCGAAATGATAGAAGCTTTTCTTATGAATGCAAAAAATAAGATCGCTAGTTTTAGTGAATCGTACGTGTACAATGCAGATCAGTCAGGTTTTCAAAAAGAAATGCGTGCGAAAAGAACACTGACATTCAAAGGGGAAAAACATATTGAGGCGATTGCGCAGTCCACGACTGCACTCACCCATTCATACACTATAATGCCCATAATTAGTCTGGATGGTTCATTACTGCCTAAACTAGCCTATATGTGTGTCTTCAAGAACCAACTGGACGTTTTGGACCACGTGTGAAAAGAACAATGTTCTACGCAAACAATCTTGCGGTAGACGCATCGAAGTCTGGAAAAATGGGAAATGAAAACGTTACACTTTTCATGCGCCATGCTTTTCTTGCGTTCTGCGGGAACAAATCTCTTCTCCTTCTAGATTCGTGGTCAGGTCATAAAAGGTCTGATTCATTAAAAGCTGTATTTCGAGCCCACCCTGACAAAGAAGTAGAGATACTTCACATTCCACCCGGCACGATGAACGTAATCCAACCTTTGGACAGAGAATTTTTCCGTCAGTGGAAGGCATTTTACAGAAAACTAACAGAGAAAATTATTGTGTGCAGAACACTGCAATTTCCTGTGTATCACCGTGACAATATTCTCAAGCTGCAATCAGTAGTACATTATCAATTTTCCTCCCCACGGTTTCAGAATTTGATTAAATATGCGTGGCACTCCTTGAAATATACTGATACTAGGCCTGATTCATTCCTAATGCCAGCCCAGTTTTGTCTACGGACATCTAACAACGTCTGTGATTCGCAGGGCTGTCTTATGTCATCTTTGCTTGTATGTTCTTGGTGCACAAAAAACTATGTTTTGAACATTGTATCAATATTTCGCATTTTTGAGGTAATTACAAGAAATAAAATTTGGACGTGTTCTAAACCGTATATTTATTTGTGTCTATTTCATAGCTATTTGGAAAGAATGTTGTAGAAAACATATCAGCCATATTTGTCAATGAATGTTTAATTATCATACGATCCCTTTCACTGGGGGAATCAGCTCTCTCACTGCTGTGGCAAGAGAGCGGCGCGTAGCTAACGCCACCTTGTCCCTAGATGGCGTTGGTATAACGTAGCGAGAGGGGTCAGGGTTGTACAAGAGGCAGTTATAAGCGCGGAAACCATGCGACAATAATGTCTTACTTCATCAAATTGTTTACAGACTTCCAGTTCATGTCAGCAGCTAAAATTCTGCATACAGACTTCTTACAATGTTAACTCACGGTGGTAAAAAAAGCAACACAGGTTTCAACATGACAAGTCTGACCATTCCCTTGTGAGTAGCAGCTGCTCACAATCTGAGAAACAGTCAGGAGAGTGGTGTGCTGAGCACCTGCCCCTCCATACCTCATCACATTTTTACTGATATGAATAAGGTAAATGTAAGTGGATATAAGCTCTCTGCACATGTAATTAGAGAAAATATGGAGAAAGGAGGAGTTGCCATATATGTCAAAAGTTATCATTGTGCAAAAAGTATAGAAACAAAATTTTTGTGTAGAGAAACATATAGAAGCATGTGCCTGTGAGCTTAAATTAAATAAAGGCACATTTATAATTGTAACTGTATATAGGTCCCCCTCGGGAAATTTTCATCTATTTCTGAAAAATTTGGACTCCTTGTTGTGCTATCTGCCAGACAGGGGGAAGCAAATTATTATCTGTGGTGACTTCAATGTAGATTCTCTGAAAGAGGGTAATAGGAAAAATGATCTTTTAAGTATTACTCGGTTCTTTCAATTTGACACCCGTTATTGATTTTCCTACTCGGGTGGTAAAGGATAGCAGCTCACTGATAGATAACTTCTTTATAGACCAAGACAAGTTTAACCAGATAAATGCTCAGCCTGTTGAGAATGATCTTTCTGATCATGGTGCACAGCTAGTTACAATATATGACATAGCTCCACTCAGCAGCACTAAACAGTCCTCCAAAGTAGTACGTTCAGTCAACGATTTAACAATTGCAAATTTCAGGGAATCCTCCAGCAGTTAGACTGGGATGAGGTGTACCATGAACCTGATGCCAATTTAAAATATAATTTATTTCATGACACTTTTGTAAATGCATTTGAAAACTGCTTTCCCAAGAAAATAGTTAAACATACTCGTAAGAAACCATGTAACAAACCATGGCTTACTAAGGGTATAAAAATATCTTGTAACTGGAAAAGGGAAATGTATCTGACAGCAAGAAAGAGTAGTGACCCAGAAACTATCAAACATTATAAAAACTACTGTGCTATATTAAGAAAAGTTATTAAAAAATCCAGAAGTATGTGTGTCATGTCTGAAATCAGCAACTCTGATAATAAAATTAAAACAATTTGGAATATTATTAAAAGAGAAACAGGTCAACCAAGAGCACAGGAAGACAGTATTACCATCAAATTGAATGAAAACTTTACGAACAAAAAGTCAGAACTTGAAAATATTTTTAATAATCATTTTCTAAATGTGGATATAGTAGGATCCAGGTGTTCATTAGAAGATGCTAGGCTGTTAATGGAAGAGGCCATACCTATGCAATTTGATACAATTGAAATCTCACCCACTTCTCCCTCTGAAATTAGGAAAATAATAAACTTGCTTAAAAGCAAAAACTCACACGGAATTGATGGCATTTCCAGCAAAATACTAAAAGCTTGCTCTCAACAGTTAAGTAAGATTCTCAGCCACCTGTGTAATAGCTCTCTGGAACAGGGCATTTTCCCTGATAGACTGAAATATGCTATTGTTATACCTTTGCATAAAAAGGGGGATAGATCTGATGTCAACAATTACCGTCCAATCTCCCTTCTAACAGCTTTATCCAAAATTTTTGAGAAAGTAATGTATTCAGGAGTAGCTTCACATATCTGTAAAAATGAAGTACTAACAAAATGTCAGTTTGGTTTCCAGAAAGGTTTTTCAACAGAAAATGCCATATATGCTTTCACCAATCAAATTTTGAATGATCTGAATAACCGAACACCACCCATTGGGATTTTTTGTGATCTCTCAGAGGCTTTTGATTGTGTAAATCATGAAATTCTGCTAGACAAGCTCAAGTATTGTGGCATGAGTGGGGCAGTGCACAAATGGTTTAATTCGTACCTAACTGGAAGAGTGCAGAAAGTTGAAATAAGCAGATCTCATAATATGCAAAGATCAGCACATTCCTCAAACTGGGGAACTATCAACAATGGGGTCCCACAAGGGTCAGTCTTGGGTCCTTTGTTGTTCTTAATATATATTAATGACTTGCCATTCTATATTCATGAAGAGGCAAAGTTAGTTCTCTTTGCTGATGATACAAGTATACTAATCACACCTGACAAACAAGAATTAACTGATGAAATTGTCAATAATGTCTTTCAGAAAATTACTAAGTGGTTCCTTGTAAACGGACTCTCACTAAATTTTGATAAGACACAGTACATACAGTTCCGTACAGCAAATGGTATGACGCCATTAATAAATATAGACCTTAATCAGAAGCAGATAGCTAAGGTGTGTCCATTGATGAGACATTAAATTGGAAGAAACACATTGATGATCTGCTGAAACGTTTGAGTTCAGCTACTTATGCAATAAGGGTCATTGCAAATTTTGGTGATAAACATCTTAGTAAATTAGCTTACTACGCCTATTTTCACTCATTGCTTGCATATGGCATCATATTTTGGGGTAATTCATCACTGAGGAATAAAGTATTTATTGCACAAAAGCGTGTAATCAGAATAATAGCTGGAGTCCACCCAAGATCATCTTGCAGACATTTATTTAAGGATCTAGGGATATTCACAGTAGCTTCTCAGTATATATACTCTCTTATGAAATTTGTTATTAACAATCAAACCCTATTCAAAAGTAATAGCAGCGTGCATAACTACAATACTAGGAGAAAGGATGATTTTCACTATACAAGATTAAATCTAACTTTTGTCACAGAAAGGGGTGAATTATACTGCCACTAAAGTCTTTGGTCACTTACCAAATAGTATCAAAAGTCTGACAGATAACCAACACGTATTTAAGAAGAAATTAAAAGAATTTCTGAATGACAACTCCTTCTACTCCATAGAGGAATTTTTAGATATAAATTACGAAAAAAAGAAAAAAATTATTTAAAAAATTAAAAAAAACAAAAAAAAATAGAAAAGTTGTTATATTAACTTAATTATATATAAGCTCTCTGCACATGTAATTAGAGAAAATATGGAGAAAGGAGGAGTTGCCATATATGTCAAAAGTTATCATTGTGCAAAAAGTATAGAAACAAAATTTTTGTGTAGAGAAACATATAGAAGCATGTGCCTGTGAGCTTAAATTAAATAAAGGCACATTTATAATTGTAACTGTATATAGGTCCCCCTCGGGAAATTTTCATCTATTTCTGAAAAATTTGGACTCCTTGTTGTGCTATCTGCCAGACAGGGGGAAGCAAATTATTATCTGTGGTGACTTCAATGTAGATTCTCTGAAAGAGGGTAATAGGAAAAATGATCTTTTAAGTATTACTCGGTTCTTTCAATTTGACACCCGTTATTGATTTTCCTACTCGGGTGGTAAAGGATAGCAGCTCACTGATAGATAACTTCTTTATAGACCAAGACAAGTTTAACCAGATAAATGCTCAGCCTGTTGAGAATGATCTTTCTGATCATGGTGCACAGCTAGTTACAATATATGACATAGCTCCACTCAGCAGCACTAAACAGTCCTCCAAAGTAGTACGTTCAGTCAACGATTTAACAATTGCAAATTTCAGGGAATCCTCCAGCAGTTAGACTGGGATGAGGTGTACCATGAACCTGATGCCAATTTAAAATATAATTTATTTCATGACACTTTTGTAAATGCATTTGAAAACTGCTTTCCCAAGAAAATAGTTAAACATACTCGTAAGAAACCATGTAACAAACCATGGCTTACTAAGGGTATAAAAATATCTTGTAACTGGAAAAGGGAAATGTATCTGACAGCAAGAAAGAGTAGTGACCCAGAAACTATCAAACATTATAAAAACTACTGTGCTATATTAAGAAAAGTTATTAAAAAATCCAGAAGTATGTGTGTCATGTCTGAAATCAGCAACTCTGATAATAAAATTAAAACAATTTGGAATATTATTAAAAGAGAAACAGGTCAACCAAGAGCACAGGAAGACAGTATTACCATCAAATTGAATGAAAACTTTACGAACAAAAAGTCAGAACTTGAAAATATTTTTAATAATCATTTTCTAAATGTGGATATAGTAGGATCCAGGTGTTCATTAGAAGATGCTAGGCTGTTAATGGAAGAGGCCATACCTATGCAATTTGATACAATTGAAATCTCACCCACTTCTCCCTCTGAAATTAGGAAAATAATAAACTTGCTTAAAAGCAAAAACTCACACGGAATTGATGGCATTTCCAGCAAAATACTAAAAGCTTGCTCTCAACAGTTAAGTAAGATTCTCAGCCACCTGTGTAATAGCTCTCTGGAACAGGGCATTTTCCCTGATAGACTGAAATATGCTATTGTTATACCTTTGCATAAAAAGGGGGATAGATCTGATGTCAACAATTACCGTCCAATCTCCCTTCTAACAGCTTTATCCAAAATTTTTGAGAAAGTAATGTATTCAGGAGTAGCTTCACATATCTGTAAAAATGAAGTACTAACAAAATGTCAGTTTGGTTTCCAGAAAGGTTTTTCAACAGAAAATGCCATATATGCTTTCACCAATCAAATTTTGAATGATCTGAATAACCGAACACCACCCATTGGGATTTTTTGTGATCTCTCAGAGGCTTTTGATTGTGTAAATCATGAAATTCTGCTAGACAAGCTCAAGTATTGTGGCATGAGTGGGGCAGTGCACAAATGGTTTAATTCGTACCTAACTGGAAGAGTGCAGAAAGTTGAAATAAGCAGATCTCATAATATGCAAAGATCAGCACATTCCTCAAACTGGGGAACTATCAACAATGGGGTCCCACAAGGGTCAGTCTTGGGTCCTTTGTTGTTCTTAATATATATTAATGACTTGCCATTCTATATTCATGAAGAGGCAAAGTTAGTTCTCTTTGCTGATGATACAAGTATACTAATCACACCTGACAAACAAGAATTAACTGATGAAATTGTCAATAATGTCTTTCAGAAAATTACTAAGTGGTTCCTTGTAAACGGACTCTCACTAAATTTTGATAAGACACAGTACATACAGTTCCGTACAGCAAATGGTATGACGCCATTAATAAATATAGACCTTAATCAGAAGCAGATAGCTAAGGTGTGTCCATTGATGAGACATTAAATTGGAAGAAACACATTGATGATCTGCTGAAACGTTTGAGTTCAGCTACTTATGCAATAAGGGTCATTGCAAATTTTGGTGATAAACATCTTAGTAAATTAGCTTACTACGCCTATTTTCACTCATTGCTTGCATATGGCATCATATTTTGGGGTAATTCATCACTGAGGAATAAAGTATTTATTGCACAAAAGCGTGTAATCAGAATAATAGCTGGAGTCCACCCAAGATCATCTTGCAGACATTTATTTAAGGATCTAGGGATATTCACAGTAGCTTCTCAGTATATATACTCTCTTATGAAATTTGTTATTAACAATCAAACCCTATTCAAAAGTAATAGCAGCGTGCATAACTACAATACTAGGAGAAAGGATGATTTTCACTATACAAGATTAAATCTAACTTTTGTCACAGAAAGGGGTGAATTATACTGCCACTAAAGTCTTTGGTCACTTACCAAATAGTATCAAAAGTCTGACAGATAACCAACACGTATTTAAGAAGAAATTAAAAGAATTTCTGAATGACAACTCCTTCTACTCCATAGAGGAATTTTTAGATATAAATTAAGAAAAAAAGAAAAAAATTATTTAAAAAATTAAAAAAAACAAAAAAAATAGAAAAGTTGTTATATTAACTTAATTATGTTGTTAAATTAACTTAATTATGTCATGTATTGGAAAATTTGACTCGTTCCACATCATTACGAAATATCGTATTCATGATCCTTGGAACTAGTATTAATCTAATCTAATCCACATGACGCTGCAATGCAGAGGATGACAGGGCAGCTGGTAGATATCCCTTGGGCCTTCACGGACTGTGTTCCTCCCAATCCCCCCCATTCCCTCTTCCACCTCTGCCGCTCCTTAACGCCAATTCACACTGGCCGTCACATCATGGTGTGTTCACACTGTCTGTCATGTCAAATTCACATTAATTCTATTAACCCATCACTGAACAGTGAAAGTGTTGTTACGAGTTATCATCTGTGACACACGATGTCAGAGTATAGTTTCGGAATTGAGGAACTAACAACAATTAAGTTTATTAATTACCAAAGCAAATTTCATAACATATGTTCTTCATAACTTTTTGCGTAGTAAAGTGCTGAGAATTGAAACAACTTTTCAATACATCAACATTTATTTGCAAGCAAAAACTTATACAAACAATATTTATGAGGAAATAAACAGAGCCTGTTTACCTCATCCACATCTTTTTCTTCCTTAGATCATTCATAATGTCACAAATGACGGTATTTTTCTCCTTCGCTTGCGCTGACTTTTTCACTTATAATGTTATTCAATGACAATTGCTTCATTAACTTGTGTTCTTATTTGTATACAGTATGGATGTCAGATCTGTTTGTTATTGGAAAACCTAAATAATTTTTCAAACAATGGAAACTCCAGGATAGAATAACAATAATATTATAAAAATGACAGATTGCTACTCATCATACGTGTTGAGGAGACAAAAGCCATGGGTTATCTCCTAATATTGTGTTGGACCTCCTTTAGCCCAGTACAGTGCAGCAACTCGACGTGGGATGGACTCGACAAGTTGTTGGAAATCCCCTGCTGCCTTTACAGCTGTCCAGGACTGTAGAAGTGTTTTCAGTGCAGGATTTTGCACACAAACTGATATCTCGATTATGTCCCACGAATGTTCGATGGGATTTATGTAAGGAGATCTGGGTGGCCAGATCATTTGCTCAAACCATCCAGAATGCTCTTGAAACCAATCATAAACAATTGTGGCTCAGTGAAATGGCACACTGTCATTCGTAAAAATTCCGCCATTGTTTGGGGATATAAAGTCCACAAACGGCTGGAAATGGTCTCCAAGTAGCCAAACGTAAACATTCCCAGTCAAATATGGGCTCAGTTGGACCAGAGGACTCAGTCCACTCCATGTAAACACAGCCCACACCATTAAGGAACCACCACCAGCTTGCACAGTGACTCTTTCACAACTTGGGTCCACAGCTTCGTGAGGTGTGGCCACACTTGAACTCTACCATCAGCTCCAGCCAACTGAAATTGGGACTCATCTGACCAGGCCAACTGTATTGGTCAAGAGCCAAGGAAAGCCACTGCAGGCACTCACGTCAGTCATCTGTTGTCATAGCCCATTAACATCAAATTTTGTTGCAGTATCCTAATGGATACATTTGTTGTACATCCTACATTGATTTCTGTGGTTATTTCTTGCAGTCCTGCTTGTCCGTTACCACTGACAACTCTATGCAAACACCACTGCTCTCAGTCATCAAGTGAAGACCATCGGCCACCGAGTTGTATGTGGTGAGAGGTAATGCCCGAAATTTCGTATTCTCAGCACACTCTTGACACTGCAGATCTTGGAATACTAAATACTGAATACTGAAACGGAATGTCCCACGCATTTGGATCCAACAACCATTCTGCATTCAAAGTCTGTTAATTACCATCATAATCACATCAGAAACCTCTCCACATGAATCACCCAAGTACAAATGACAGCTCTGCTGATGCACTGCCTTTTCATACCTTGTGCACACAATACTACTGCCATCTGTGTATGTGCATATTGCCATCCCTTTCGTCACCTCAGTGTAAAGGAGACACTGAGTCGCACACAAGCACAACAAAAAGATTGTTATAAAAATTATCCATTACATCTTGTGTTGTGGTACAGCAACCTTCTGTGGCTATTATTTAAAAAAAAAACAAATGTAGGTTGCACAATATTCTTTATTAACTTAGGAACAATGCATTTCACCCAGATAGGGCATCATCAGGTTATGTTATAAAACCAGAAAATTGTCTGCCAAAAAGTATCCATCAAGAAGATAAGATATCAAATAAAACATACTAAAAGCCTGTCATTGTATCCATGAAGTTGCCTTTCAATACATCTTGCCTTCTTGACAGATGCTTTTCGGCAGAAAATTTCTGATTGTTTAACATAACCTGATGATGCCTTATCCAGGCAAAACGCATTGTTCTTAAGTTAATAAAAGTACTGTGCAATCTACAACCGTTTTGTAAACAGTAGAAAGACTTGTCATACATTTCAGCTTCCCGCCAAAAGGTCTTCTTCTAAAGTAGAAAACACACACATTCACACAAGCACAACACGCACACACATGACCACTGTCTCTGGCTGCTGGGGCCACACTGCTTATAGCAATCCTACCTGCCAGTAAAGACTCCACCACTGTGGTTCTGAACCACAAGGATTACCTGGCAGAGGGACTCTGTCAGCTATCAGATTCCTACAAACCTTGTCAGAGTGACCCCATTCCGAAATCCAACAGCATCCCCAGTTTCTCCTCAAATCTTTAGTCCCACTACAGAACCTCTCCCAAGTATCTCTCCTCACCCATACCACTCCCAGCACTCATAACTTCTACATGCTTCCTAAAATCCATAAACTCATCTGCCCAGAATACCCTATTTTGTCCATTTACTGTGCCCCCTCCGAGAGACTCTCTGCTCTTGTGGGGCAGCATCTTCAGCTTATTACCTGTAGCCTCTCCTCCTACATAAAATACAACTACCATTTCCTCCACTGCCTCTCCACAATTCCTGTTCCTTTACCATATGGTGCCTTGTTCACTACCACTGATGCCATCTTCCTCTACACTAACTTCCTTAATGTCAACAGCCTTGCTCTTATTGGACACTACCTTTCCCAACACCTGACTGATTTCAAACTTACAACCTCTTTCCTGGTCACCGTGACCAACTATATCTCCATGTACTTTTTTTTTACTTCACCTTTGAAGGCATTACCTACAAACAAATCCACGGTACAGCAATGGCACCTGCATGGCAGCATCCTGCGCCAACCTATCGAGAGCCATCTAGACGAATACTTTATCAACACTCAGAATCCCAATACTCTCACCAGTTTCAGATTCATTCATGATGCCTTCATGATTTGGACAGAGGGTGCTGACACCCTCTCCACATTCCTCCGGAACCTCAACATCATCTCCTCTATTTGCTTGCCCCTGGTCCCACTCAACTGCAACAAGGCACCTTCCTTGATGCCGACCTCCACCTCACAGAAGGCTATATCAGTACCTCAATCCATATAAAACCAACCAACCACCAGCAATACCTCCACTTTAACAGCTGCCACCCATCCCTTCCATACAGTATAGTCACTAGTGACTGTAACATGCGTAGTTGAGTAGTTCCCCTCTAACTGACTGAAATTACCTCACAACCATATACAAAAAACAAATCTCCTGTGGCTTTCCCTCCAGTCACCTACCACCTCTCTCACACCCACTGTCTGCCCACAAAGGTGCACTCCCCTCATGACTAAGTTCCAACCAGGACTGGAGCAAAGGAATCACATTATTCGCTAGGATTTCAAACACCTCTCATCGTGCCCTGAAATGAGAAATATCCAACCCACTATCCTTCCCACTCTTTCAATAGTGGTATTCTGCTGCCCAGTGAATCTACACAATATCGTTGTCCATCCCCACTCCCAATCTCTTCTCTCATGGTTCATATTCCTGTAACAGACCTACATGCAAGACCGTCCCATGCATCCTCCCATCACCTGCTCCAGTCCAGTCACAGGCATCATCTATCCCGTCAAAGGCTACATGTGAAAACAGTCATGTGATCTATAAACCAAGCTGCAACCACTGTGTTGCATTTTCTGTGGACATGGCAACCAACAAGCTGTCCATCTGCATGAATGGCCATTGACAAACTGTGGCCAAGAGACAGCTGAGCCACCCAGCAGCTGAACATGCTGCCCAACACAATGTGCTACAGTTCCATTACTGCTTCACAGCCTGCACAGTCTGGATCCTTCTCATCAACACCAGCTTTTCTGAACTGCACAGGTGGGAATTCTACCTGCAATATATGCTATGTTTCTGGAACCACCTCGGCATCCACCTTCTTAGTCTCTAATCCACCTTCATTAGTCCCTGTCCTTCAGCCACCTATCCCTTTCCCTGCCCATACTCAATTACACAGCCTTCTATTCCACCAACACACCCACTAGCCTTTTCCTCTTCCTCCCTTTCTGCCCCCCCCCCCCCCAAGCCACTCAACTGCACCTAGCAGTGCTACCCTATCGCCACCATGTCCTTGCATGCTCCCAAAGGCAGAACTACACCCCCCCCCCCCTCCCTGCTCCAGCCACTAATCCCCGCCACTCATTGCTTCTTCCATCGAGTGCAGTTGCTATATGGAACCCGGCCTCTGCAGCCAGAGACAGCCATCGTGTGGCTGTGTGCTTGTATGCTTTCTACTTTACAAGAAGGCCTTTGGGCTAAAAGCTCAAACTTTCTTCCTGAGGAACCTTGATGTGAAATGAATGTTGGCTGGCTGACTGTGTGAAAACTGTCATTTGAAATGCATTCTGGAATGGTTAGAGGTGATGTGACATGAAGTGAAGACCAGTGCAAATTGGCCTTTATTTCTTCTATCATTACTTTCTTTTCTACCCAAATAGCAAAATCCAGCTGCTACTCCCCCCAGAGCATTACTTGATTTAATTTGACTACAGGCCATAAATTTCATTTTCATCTTGTAGCCTCTTATCAAGAGACTACCTGTTCCGACCAACTACTCTTCCATGTCCTTTGCTATCTCTGACAGAACAATGTCACTGCCAAACCTCAAAGCTTCTATTTCTTCTCGGTCAACTTTAATTCCTTTTCCTAATTTCTCCTTGGTTTCCAGTACTGCTTGCTCTCTGTACCTATTGAATAACATGGGCATAGGCTGCTACTCTAACCCACTAGTCTCTCAATTACTGCTTCTTTTGCATTTACTTCAACTGTTGCAACTGCAGTATGATTTCTATACAAGCAGTAGGTAAGCTTTTGCTCACTGTATTTCATCCCTTGCAACTTCAGAATTTCAAACAGTGTAGTGAGTAATTAATCATTGTGAAAATAAAGATTATAATAACAACAACAATAATAATAATAATAATAAAAATAATTCATACTAACTTCAGATTAATTATCTCATACAAACAACCATCATCTGGCAGAGCTTGCTGATTGGAAGCTTCCTCACATTCTGCCCATCCATTGCTTTGTGAAGTGTTCTTGAGTGACATATGAGAAGAATGTCCACTGTCACCACTTTCAGAATGATCTGTATCACTCACTCCATTCATTCTATCGGAAGATAGGTCATAAGTCATTTCTTGCAGTGCTTCATGCAGCGCTCTCTGCAGCGCTTCGTGTCTAGTCTCATTTGGCCTCTGAGTATTTCCAATGGTGTCACCTGTTATCTTACTATTTGTATCACTCACTGAATTTTTTTTATTTGAAGGCCGGCCACAAGTCCTTTTCTGCGGCACACCCTTTTTACTTCCATTCGTCCTCGGTGTATTACCAACGGAGTCAACTGTTCTTTTACCACCTGTATCACTCACTGCACATATTTTATGAGAAGACTGGTCACAAGTGATTTCTTGCAGTTCTACCTGTTTATTTCCATTTGACATTGGTGTATTTGCAACCAAGTCAACTGTTTCTACACCACGCGAGTATGGAGCAACATAGGTTGTTGGAGGCGCGTAAATTTCTGGTTCATATATTACCTGAACATCTGGATCATCTGGGGGAAGGTAAATTACCGGTTCTTCTTCTGATGGGATGTAAATTACCGATTCGGGGCTACTCGATCGAACTGTCACGACATCTACTACTTCGTCATCAGAGATTTCCACAGGTGAGTCTCTATGTAAGGTATTTGGAGCTGGTGCATCTTTGGTATTGTCACCAACACCTTTGTTGCTGTAGTCAGCTTCCTGTCCCCCATTCCGTTGGGTTGGTGGGATAGTGTCCTCGCTAATAGCATCCAAACGTGCCTGGTCCTCCACATAAATAACTTTAACTTTGCCTTGAAACCACGCTCCAAAATGTGTGTCCAGAAAGTCAACGTACTCGCCAACCTGCAAACAAAAAGAGGAAAACAAGTTCAGAATACAGAACAACAAAGTGATATTAGGTGAGACCAGAGCTAGTTTTTACAGGGGGAACCTGTGATGTGCAAATTCTGAATTAATCACTGGTAGCAATACACTTTCCTTCCAGCAGAGGTAGCACCTGATAGTACAGTCTTCCTGCCAGTTGCTGGAGGGCAGGCTGTCAGTATTAGAGAGACTGTGAGAGGAAGCACTGTTTCTCTGTCTAATTTTATTTTTTGTCCAAGTATTTTTTAACAGCAACAGCCTTTCTTTATGTCAGTGTAAGAGCTCATATCACGTGAATATCTTAGCTTAAGTTTTGTGATAAAAAGTTTGAAATTTCTCTACAATTGAAAACTAATGCTTATCTGGAACCAAATATGAAATGATGATGTATGGGGCATTTATACAGTTTTGTTGGGGGCTAGTTGTTACGCTAGTTACAGTTACAGTGTAACAACCCGTGTCACATGCAGTTCCTTACTATGTAGTTTTCCTGTGAAGGCAACACAAGAAATTACAAAAATAAGACAAACAAATGCACAACGCCAAAAGAAACGTATAGAAAAGCAGCAAACATTATGGCTGGTTCTTGACTGAGGAAAGATGCTAATAAATATGGAATAAATTTCATGATGCTACAGTGAAAATACATTTACCTCTCATTACAAGTGGGAAATTGAGCACAAAGACAGAGAAGCATAAGAAAAATATGTGACGAGACAGGTCATCTTATGAAGATAACAACTGGTTCTCTATTGAATGCATTGAGCACAACAAGTTTAAATTCACAGAGCGGTTAACACACGAGTTACAGCACTCCTTGCAGCAACTAAAATTACCTCAGCCGCCATACTGACAGTGACCTGAACACTGAGAGGAGCCAGTCTACAATTTGTCTGTTCGGAAAGGGAACTGCTTCATTTGAGGCATCTTTTTCTTTGCAATTTGTTTAGTGAAATACAAATTAAACATGCCTAAAGTGTGTTTAGTGTTCAATTACAGGAATCGAAGTGACTAGAGTAATGCAGAGATTTGATCAATAATACTCTTAATCAATCAGTAGTAGTGCATTGTAAGCCTGTAACTCAATAATTATAGCACTTTACATATTTCCATTCAAACAAAATACCACTTCTATTAGTTAACCAAAACATATCTAACGTTACACTGTAATCTTTAGGTAGTAGCTGCTTATTTTGCATTGCTTTACATTCAGTTTGTGAGCAACAAGAAGTTATCGTGGATGGACGAAAATGTTTTCAGTTGTCGTGCAGTTTTATCTACATCGAAAAGTTATCATATTTTTACTAAACTTCCCTTGTTGCTGCCTGTGTACACAGAAATCACGACCCTTTACTGTTTTTTCAGAAAAAAATAAAGCTAGCATGAGCTATATGAAGTTAGTTAAGTCAATTTCAAAGGGGGCAGGGGGTTGACATTGCAAACGACACACCTGACTACAAATAAAAATGGTGAATGAGTATTCAATTTGCTTCAAACATGGCAGACATATATACCCACTTTATAAAATTTAAACTCGTTGGTTGAGCCTTATACTAAATCAGTGCAACCAACAAAATGGTTTCAGTGTACAAGTGAAGAATGAGATCATGATTACTGTGGCAAATTTTGATATGTATTGCATCTGCAAGAACTGCAGTTGCGATGTGATAATGAAATTTAAGTTGGTGTATCAGAAAAAGCGATCATGAAAATTTGAGATTATCAATAACTTGTTGATTCCTGAAATAGTCAAGATGGGGACAAATGATCTAAATATTTTACAAAAAGTTAAAAAAAGTTGTCCCTAAAATCTTTTACTAGTCAAGATCACAAGTAAACAACAGTATGTAAATAATGTTATTTAATTCCAATACTGACTATTAAAAAATTTATTAAGGAAAATTTTTAACTTTCTAAAAACAAAACAATCTTCTTTGATTTTGATAAATTATTTGTAAGAGAAAACAAAAAGTATATAATACTTTTTATCAATACATGGGCTACACAACGTATAACAAATTATCCCA
This sequence comes from Schistocerca cancellata, assembly GCF_023864275.1. NCBI lineage: Eukaryota > Metazoa > Arthropoda > Insecta > Orthoptera > Acrididae > Schistocerca > Schistocerca cancellata. The sequence goes on along the minus strand of NC_064635.1, from coordinate 52,199,073 downwards.
CACACTGTACCACAATGTCCCACAGTGGTGTAAATTGTTACAGAGTGCATGACCAGAAATAATATCAAGTCAGTGATATTCTTGATAGCTGAGCATAAGGCAAAAAAAATTGGCTCTAAAACCTCCTTGTACAAAAACATTATCGAAAAAAAAAAAAAAAAAATTCAGCAACTAGCCCTAGGCTCCCCTATTTCTCTGCTTCCTATATTTTCATTACTATGGCTATTCCTTGTCTTAGTAAATAGTAAATAACAATAAGAAGCTCACTGGACAAAATATGAGTCACTTCCTTAAATGAGCACAAAGATCACATTGCAGCATTACGCACTACAGGTCAGAAGTTTTCGATCACCCATGAAAAAAACTGTATATTTTATTTCAATATACAAACAAATCATACAAACTAAATAGACCAACAAAATAAATATTTTCCCTCTCTACATCTAGTACAATACGGCTGCACAAACTCTTGGCATTCTGGATACATGATTTTGTAGCATTTTTTGCAGCTATTGCAACCAAACACATCAGTGAATTATTCCACAGATCTTTAAATATCAGATGATCTGAGTTCTCCGACCTCCCTGTCAAGTTCATCCAATAAAAGTTCAACAGGATTTAAGTCGGGTGGCCAACCTGGCCAAATCCTATTCTTTGGACCCTTTTCTATCAACATACACACTGTACAATTTAGAAGCACGTTTGGGACCACTGTCCTGCTGCAGAACAAACTCACGACTAATAATTCTCTTACCAGATGGAAAAGCATTGTTGATCAGTGACATGTGATACCCTTCCTTCTTTAATGTTCCATTAATTCTCACTAGATCACCAACTTTGTCACCCTCAAAACATTGCTAATTTGTGACTAGCCCTCCACTGTCCTTCATCGTCAGTGTCACACACTGATTCTTCACGCGTTCTCTGCAAAGTCAACAGACAGACATTTGATGACGGCTTCCAAATATCAAACCTAAATTTTCTCCACGAATAACACCTTAGGCCACTGCTGCACACTCCAGTTTTTATGTTGCTGTGCCACTGCAATTGTTTCATCTTATTTTGTTTGCGTAACAATGGTGTTTTTGCCAATATCCATCCCTTTAAACCTTGCTCACAGGGACAGCATTCATACTACTTACTTCCTCATGAATTTCAGGTGCAGTACAAGTCCTCTGACATTTACTCTGTATACATGTGAACCAGTCCTTGTTGTATGATGTTACTCATGGTCTTCACATCATGAAACACTTGTACTGGCACCACTTTGCTTGAACTCTGCAATGTACACACCCCTACAGATTGGGTGGTTGGTTGATTCGGGGGAGGGGACCATACAGTGCAGTCATTGATCGCATCGAATTAGGAAGTCTGCCACGCCCTTTCAAAGGCACTATCCCAGCATTTGCGTGAAGCGACTTAGGGAAAACACAAAAAACCTAAATCAGAATGATCAGATGATGATTTAAATAATCATCAAAACAGCCACGAGACTACCAACTTATCAGTAAACAGTGTGCGGCATTCTATGTGGGCACAGCCACCGACGATCTACCTGTCCTTAAGAATAGCCATCACTAACATTTTTAGATACCATCACTTGTGCGAAACTCAGTTTATCATTTTCTCGTATAATATCCTGTGAACTATGGATGAAGGGCTACAGGCAGATCCCATACTTTTACATTTCCGAAATGCATTTGATACAGTGCCCAAATGCAGACTGTTAACAAAGCTACGAGTGTATGTATTAGGTTCCCAGTGATTCGAATGTTGTACTCAATGGCAAGTGTTCATCAGAGACAAGGTCACCATCAGAGACAAGGTCACCATCAGGAGCGCTTCAGGGAAATGTGAAAGGACTGCTATTATTTTCTGGACACATAAATGATTTGCCAGACAGGATGAACAGCCATCTAGAGCTATTTGCTAATGATGCTGTGATGTACAGGAACATTGATTAGTTGGGACTGTAGGAGGATACAAGATGACTTGCCAAAATTTCTAGTGTGTGTCAAGAATGGCACCTAGCTCTAAATGTAGAAAAAAGTAAGTACAGACGAGTAGGAAAAATAATCCCGTAATGCTCAAATACAACATTGTCAGTGTGCTGCTTGACACAGCCACATCATTTAAACAGCTGGGCATAACGTTGGAAAGCAATATCAAATGGAACGAGCATGTGCAGATTGTGGTAGGGAAGGCTAATGGTTTACGATCTTGGGTTTATTGGGTCAATTTTGGGAAAGTGTGGTTCATCTATAAAGAAGACAGCACATAGGACACTACTGCAAACTATTTGTGAGTACTGCTCAAGCATTTGGGTTCAGTGCCCAATAGAATTACGAGATGCTATCCAAAATTTTCGGGACTGGTGCTGGCCATCTGTTGAAAACCTTACCTTTGGACTAAGGGTCACCATCACCCTCAAAGTAGTACCCATCTGCACGTACACATCGGTCCCAGCGCTTCTGCCACCGGTCAAACGTTTTCTGGAAGTCCTGTTCTTTGAGGGTGTTTATCACTGCCAGTGATGCTTCTCGAATCCTCTCTTGCGTGTCGAACTGACGGCTTTTCAACTTGAGTTTCAGTTTTGGGAATAGCACGAAGTCACAAGGTGCCAAATCTGGTGAGTACGGTGGGTGAGGTACAACCGCCATGTTTTTTTTTTCTTTTGCCAAAAAGGTCCTGGTGAGCAAGGACGTGTGACAGAGTACACTGTCGTGATGCAGCAGCCAGTTCCCTCGACACCAAAGTTCGGGCCATCCTCGCCACACGTTTTCATGGAGCTGTCGCAAAACATCACAGTAGTATGCCGAATTGTCTGTTTGGTTGAGTGGGACGAATTCTTTGTGCACAATTCCCTTGGTATCAAAGAAAACTATGATCATGCTCTTCACTTTGCTCTTCACCTGTCTCGCTTTTTTGGGTCTTGGAGAGCCCAGGTTCTTCCACTGATCCCATGTGTTGCTTTGTCTCTGGGTCATAACCGTAACTCCAGCTCCTGTCACTGGTGATAACTCGTGACAAGAAGGTTGGATCATCAGATGCAGTCTGACAAAGGTCCGTGCACACTTCAGCATGCTGTGCCTTCTGATCGGCAGTCAAGATTCTTGGCACAAATGGCAACACAATGCACGCCCAATTCATCAGTCAACAATCGATGACATGTCCCATAACCAATACCCACTTCATCTGCAAGGTCTCGAATCATTCGACGTCGATCCACACGAACCAATTGCAGAAGTTTGGCAACAATATCTGGTGTTGTGTGGCTAATGGGCCTTCCAGTGTGAGCATCATCTTTGACATCTGTACTGCAAGCCTGAACTGAGCATGCCACTCAAACACACGTGTACAGCTCATGCTCTGTCCCCCAAACACTTGTTGAGTCCATCTACCATAGCACTTTTCCCGAGATTCGCACAGAATTTGATACACACACACTGTTCTGTTTGCATGCGAATCCATCGTAAAATCGCACACACCAAACAGAGAGTATTACGGAAATAACTGTGGACATGCAACACATCCTCCCAGCTGAATGCCACTCCACACACTGACTCATCAGATCTGCAGCTCCCGCCATCTAGCAGTGCAAAGATCTACTACTTCTACTTTCCAGATGGCAACACCAGTCCCGGAAATTTTGGATACACCTCGTAAAGGTACACATGAAAGCAATTCAGAGACAGCTTTGTTACCGGTAGGTTCGAACAACACGTAAGTATTACGGAGATGCTCCGGGAACTCAAATGGGTGGGAAGGTGACTTTCTTTTCGAGAAACACTGTTGAGAATATTTAGAGAACTGGCATTTGAAGCTGACTGCAGAACAATTCCACGGCTGCCAACATTCTTTTTAATTATAGTGGTACAGTGTACCCTCCACCACGCACTGCACAGTGGCTTGCGGAGTATATATGTAGACATATGTTGCACAGTATGGTGGGCACGACTTCGACAACTGCTTCACAGCCTGCGTGTCATCTGGATTCTTCCCACTATCATTACCTTTTCTGAACTGCACATGTTGTAACTTTCCCTACAACACGCCATTCATTCGAGTAACCTTTCTGGCCTCAAACTTCACCAGTTCCTGTCCCCAACTGCCTCTATCTCCTTCCCTACTCCCACTCCAGCCTCACCCACACCTTCCATCGCCCTGACTCACCTGCACAGCCCTTACCCCTTCTCCGTTTGTCTCCTATCTCACAGATCCCTGTCATGTCCATGTACTCTACTACAGGCAAGCCCAACAGTGCCTTCCCAAACCTCTACCCTGCTATCCCTCCCCACCCCAACTCTGTTCTGTACCATCCACTACTCACCCCAAACCTGACAGCTGTGCACCACATTTGCACTTCAGAATCCGGAGACGACAGTGGCTGTGCGTGTTTGTGTGTGTGTGTGTGTGTGTGTGTGGGGGGGGGGGGGGGGGTGTTCAAGTTGTATAAATACGTAAGTGAGATCCATATACTCGCCAGGGAGTCTTGTGACATTATCTCTGAACTCACTGTTTCAGTGTGCTCAGAGACTTGACTCAAGAGCCACGCAAGTTTTGTTGTCTGGTACAAGTGGACTCCACCCGTCTAGAAAGGTGATTTGATTTGATTTTAACAGGAAAGCTAAAACAGCTTAGGTCTAACCCGCCACTGCCCGCACCGAAACTAAGTTTATTGTGAGGTACTGCTTCCTGTATATCTAGTAAAGCCAACCAATGCCCATAAATAGAGCAAGGAGTCCATCTACCAGTTTCTTATTAGACACAATTTCTTCAAGTCTAGCTGGCCCAAAGATTCTGTATCTTTTACTCTCCAATGCCATGCATTCGAAGAGTAGGTGTGATGCAGTTTCTTCACCCTCATCACGGATCCTACATTTAGGGTCCTCTTCCGTTATACCCACTGTGTGTACGTGTTTTTTGAAATTCCCATGGCTGGTCATCAGTCTAGTCATGAGTTTGATCTCTTTCCAGTTCAATCCCAGGATTACAGAGCTTCTTTTAAAACATGGCTTGGACATCATTACCTTACCATGGTTTTGTTTATGGACCCCGATCCAATATCCTACATGCTGTTTCCTAAACTAGTTCCGTAGTTATAATTTGATCGTAGCCTTGGTGATTGTCAGGACAAGTTCCGGTCCAATAAATGGAGTTGTTGCCCCCATCCTACCCAATATTTCGACTTGTTCACTGCCACAGATCCCTTGAGTGGCCAGGGACCCACACTAGGTTTACCCTATTGCTTTCCCCTAGCTCCACCAGAGCCCTGTGGCATTCTGCAACAATCTTCGATCTTGTTGCAGGAGCTGACAATGATTTCAGGGCTGCCCGAGTGCCTGAATAGATGTAGATGCTACGATCCTTGTAGTACCTACGCATATTCTCCTCCACACATGCCCCGATTGTAGTAATTTCAGCTTGGAATACGGAGACCAGTTTTCCTTAGAGATGATGCCCTCCAGTCTCAGCTGAACCCCGTACACCCCTACCCCAACGCCTTGGTCTATTTTTGACCGATCGGTGAACCAAACAATGTCCCCCGTACGGTGTCAAACTGTTTTCTCCCACTGCTCCCTGCTTCCAATTATTATATTGTAAGGCTTGTCGAAGCAGTTGGAAGTTATTATATAGTCGGCAGGCATTTCCCCAGCCACTCTTATAACTACCTCACTCACTATTTTAGTGTGTGATTCAGGATATACAAATGAGACCCAGTTTTTGCCAGTTTTAAGTCTGTGTGCCCCAGCTGCTGCCTTCATATTGACCCAAAGGTGTAGTGGAGGCATGTCCAGCATGGCTTCCATTCCAGCAGAATGGTGTTCTGCTAATGCCACCTGTTATGGCTAAGCAGGCCAATCTCTGCACCTTAGCAAACTCCTTAGCTGCAACCCGCTGTTCCTACCTTCTTCCACCACACTACGGCCCGTAGGAAATCTTAGGTGCGACCACTGTGGTGTATATCCAGTGCATACCCCCGGGGGCCTAGAAAGGTGAGCGAGTACACGAGTACGCAAGTATAGCTGTGGATTCGTAGCATTGGTGCTATGTACACAGCCATTAGGCACAATGATTATTGTATACCAAGACAATACTCCTACTGGCTAAGCTACCAACAAACAACTACAGTTTCAATTCAGCCGGCACCTACACTTTCTTCCACATGTGCTGGTCCTGCTTCTGTAAAGCTTGTAAATCAAAACAGACATAACAACTGAAGTGATAATGTGAGGGTGATTCACAAGTCAGCAGGTAAAATCACTGTCTGCACAGGTCAGGAGTCTCTCAATTTGAGTCCTGATACAGCACACAATTACAATCTTTCACACAATTTCGGAAGTACACTGCCTAAAAAAAAAATGAAACACCCAGAAGACATCAGCACTCTAACTTAGTATCAACTTTATACACACACACACCACTGGTGAATGTGTAAATGATTAGAGTTGCAGTTTTCCGCAACACGTAAAATGAGCATCATGTTTAGTGTTGCTACGAGGCCCATAAGGGTATATACAGGGTGTCAACAGCATCAGGCCTCAAGTGATTACTGTGAGAGAGACAAAGATTTCATGTACTCATGTGAGACAGAATTACTGACAGGGCTTTAAAAGGACCTCATTGTGGGTCCCCCATTTGGCTGGCAAGTTGAACTGTGCAATATTCAGATTTGTGGGGGTTTCAGATGTGACAGTGGCTCAATGATGGACTGTGCGGGAAATCGGCAGCAGGAAAACTCGTCATTGAGGTTCCAGTAGAATACCTCTGACGACACCACAAGGGAAGATTACTTGTCTTATGCACTGAGCATGTGGTAACCCCTCCAAATCTGCCATCCAGGAGCCAGTAATGGACTCTACGTCTACATCTATGTCTACGTCCATGTCCACATCCGTGCTCTATGACCTACTGCGAAGTGCATGGCACAAGGTACATCCCACTTACCAGTTATTGGGGCTTTTTCTGGTTCCATTTACATATGGAGGCCAGGAAAAATGATGGTTTAAATGCCTCTGTGCATGTTGTAATTAATCTAATCTTGCCCTCATGATCCCTATGAAAGCCATATGTTGGACTTCTAGTATATTAATGCGCTCAACATTTATAGCTGGAGCCCAAAACTTTGTAAGCAGACTTTCTCGGTATAGTTTCTGTCTATCTTCAGTTCAGTTCTTTCAACATCTCGGTGACACTCTCACATGGGTCAAATAGACTTTTGACCATTCATGCTGCCCTTCTCTGTATACATTCAATATGCCTTGTTAGTCCTAGTGCAGGTCCCACATGCTTGAGCAATATCCTAGGATGTGTCACACAAGTGATTTGTCAGCAATCTCCTTTGTAGGCTGATTTCACTTCCCTAGTAACTACCAATAAACCCACAACCAAGCCTATGTGATCATTCAACTTCATGTGTTACAAGTGTTACAATGAGGTATGAGTTTACAGATTCCAACTTTGACTCATTAATATTATATTCACTGGCTACCACATGTTTTCATTTTGCGAAGTGCCCAGTTTTACATTTTTGAACATTTAAAGCAAATTGCTAATCACTACACCACTTGGAAACCTTATCAAGGTTTGACTGAATATTTGTACAGCTTCATTCTGACTGCACTTCATTCTAGATAACTGCATCATGTGCAAAAAGTCTGAAGTCACTATTAGTACTGTCAGCAAGATCATTATGTATAACACAAACAGCAAGGGGCTCAACATGTTTCACTGGGTACAGCTGAAGTTACTTCTACATCTGTCAATGACTCTCCATCCTAAATAACATGCTGTGTCCTCCCTACCAAGAAATCCTTAATCCACTCACATATTTCATATGATAACCCACATGATCATACTTTTGATAATAAGCATAGATGTGATACTGAGTCAAATGCCTTTTGGAAATCAAGATATACTGCATCTACCCTACTGCTTTGACCAACAGCTTTCAGAATGTCAGGTGCGAAAAGTGTGAATTGGGTCTCACACGATCTATGTTGGCACGCATGAGGCCATTCTGTTTGAGATATCTCATTATGTTTGACCTTACAACATGTTCTAAGATTCTGCAACAAACAGCTGTCAAGGATATTGGGCGTTAGTTTTGCGGATCACTTCTGCTACGCTTCTTGTAGACAGTTGTAACCTATCATTTCTTCCAGGTACCGTGCACAAATTCTTGTTCGACGCATCTACAATAGATTATAGTCAAGACAGGGGCTGACTCAGTTGCAAACTGGGTTTAGAGTTGATAGGGATTCTATCAGAACCTGGGACTTTGTTCAATTTTAACACTTTCAGCTGTTTCTCAACACCGCTGACAATAATATTTATCCTCTGTAAAGGAATATTTTGAGTGACTGGACACAAACTTTGATGCCACTAACAGCCATTACCTATGGCCAGAATTTCTTTGGATTTTGGGAATGATCATTTGGTAATATTCTACTATGGTGGTCATTGGAGGCTTCACACAACATTCTGTGTCACCCCACACTACCATTAGATACTAGCAGACTAGGTAATTATCATCCCTAGCATAGACCCCGTTGCACCACAACACAAATGGCTGGAGTTTGGAGCAGTGTCATGACTGGGAAGTATGGGAAGTGAGGAGTGCTAGTGAATGGTGTCACATTGTGTTAAGTGAGAAATTGTGATTCTACACTACCCCAGATGGGCATCGTTGGTGAGTATGATGGTGACACGGGGAGAGGTCCCAGTGTTTCAATGATCTGCACAGTCGCAGCAGTGTTAGTCCTGGCATCACGGTGTAGGGAGCCATTGGGTATGACCTCAGGTCACGGCTGGTAGTGACTGAGGGAACTCTGACGGCACAACAATATGTCGAGTACATCCCGCCATTATTATTATTATTATTATTATTATTATTATTATTATTATTGTTTCTTTTCTCAGACGTTATGTCTGGTCAAAAATGGAAAGTGACGCGGACCTTCATCAAGCGTGACTTCCTCCTTTTAACTGTACGGTATATGTTATATTGCATTTAGGAACTTTCGGGTGATTGAACATGTATCAATAATTACGGATTTCTGTAGTTGTATGTATAAGTTTGGATGTAGCTGTATTGCATTGATGTACTGGTGGATATTGTGTGGTATGACTCCTGTAGTTGATAGTATAATTGGTATAATGTCAACTTTATCCTGATGCCACATGTCCTTGACTTCCTCAGCCAGTTGGATGTATTTTTCAATTTTTTCTCCTGTTTTCTTTTGTATATTTGTTGTAATGGGTATGGATATTTTGATTAGTTGTGTTAATTTCTTCTTTTTATTGGTGAGTATGATGTCAGGTTTGTTATGTGGTGTTGTTTTATCTGTTATAATGGTTCTGTTCAAGTATAATTTGTATTCATCATTCTCCAGTACATTTTGTGGTGCATACTTGTATGTGGGAACGTGTTGTTTTATAAGTTTATGTCGTAAGGCAAGCTGTTGATGTATTATTTTTGCTACATTGTCATGTCTTCTGGGGTATTCTGTATTTGCTAGTATTGTACATCCGCTTGTGATGTGATCTACTGTTTCTATTTGTTGTTTCCAAAGTCTGCATTTATCTGTTGTGGTATTGGGATCTTTAATAATATGCTTGCTGTAATATCTGGTGTTTATTGTTTGATCCTGTATTGCAATCATGAATCCTTCCATCTCACTATAAATATTGCCTTTTCTTAGCCATGTGTAGGATGCATCTTTATTATTATTATTATTATTATTATTATTATTATTACTGCCAAGCTCTTTGTCAAACTGACTCAATTTTGTAACCACTGAAATAATATCCCATACCCTCTCAACCTTGGAAGTTGAATTTAGTTTCCTCCTTCCCTTCAGTGTATTCCACTTTTTTGTTGCTGTCCAGTGCAGATGTTATGCATGCAGCATTCTATGTAAACAAATGCACATAGCATTTGTATGTTAAGAGAAAGCTTTTAATACTGTTTATTGGAATACACTAATTTAAATTGTAAAGGTAGCAGGGATAAAATACAGGGAGTCAAACATTATTTACAACTTGTGCACAAACAAGACTACAGTTATAAGGTGTCAAGGACAAGAAAGAAAAGCAGTAGTGGAGAGGGAATGGCACAGGTTTGTAGACAGTCCTTGGTGTTATTCAATCTTTACAATGGACAAGCTGTGAAAGAAACCTAGGAGAAACTGGGGTAGGTAGAGGGGGGGATGACTTTTAAAATTTGCAAACAACATTGCAATTTTATTATATGTGGGAAATGACTTGGAAGAACAGTTAAAAGAGGATATGAAATGCTCATAAAATGTGAGAAAGGTAACAGTATACAGTCACATTATATCAGGATATGTCGAGTGAATTAGATAAAGAAATTTGATCACTAAAATAACAGAGTTTTTACAAATTTGGAAGCAAAATAACAGATGATGACTGAAGTAGATATAGAATGCAGACTCACAATAGCAAGAAAAGCATTTAAGAAAAAGACAAAGGAACAGGGGGTGAAAGAGGGGGACAGCGGAAAAGGAGGGGACAGCGGAAAAGGAGGGGACAGCAGAAAAGGAGGGGAAGGGCAGGGAGTGGAGTGGACTGGAGCAGAAAAGGAGAGGAGAGTGGCACACAAAGAGGATGAGGGGATGCAAGAAGGGAGGAGTTGATATGACAAAGGGGCAGAAACTGTTGGGTGGAGGGTGTGGGGGCAGTAGATTACCATATGTTGAGATAGGGACAATATCAGGAGTGGAGAATGTTTTGTTAGGATAACTCACATCTACGCATTTCAGAAAAGCTGGTGGTGGAGGAGAAGATCCAGATGGCGCCCTTCCACCACCAGCTTTTCTGAACTGCACAGATGGAAGTTATCCTAAGAATAAATTCTCCACTCTTGAAATTATCCTGGCCTCAACCCACTTTAACCTATTGTCCCTACACCTTCCACATTCCCTCATCCTCTTTTTTGTGTTCCATTCTCTTCCAGTGTCCCCTCCTTTTCTGCTGTCCCCTCCTTTTCCGCTGTCCCCCTCTTTCGCTCCCTGTTCCTTTGTCTTTTTCTCTTCCGCTGTACCTCCTTCCCTATGCTCTTACCAAACTCCAGTCTGAGCTGATGGAGACGGCGGCCATGTGTGTGAGGTGTGGTTGCTTGAATGTATGCATGTGTCTTTTAGTTGTGCCTGTCTGCAACTTAATGTGTCATTTTTATGGTAAGCAGCAATCATTTCCTTACACCGCTGATATTCCACTCTGGCATTTCCATTGTTTGATTTGTGGAAACTATAAAATTTTTAACATCTACTATAAATTTAAGTGTTTGTAAGTCTTTTCTGTAGGTATTTGTTAGGAGTGTAGGATTGCATGGAAGTGAAACACAGACAGTCAGTAATTTGGGCAAGAATAAAACAGATGCTTTTGATATGTGGTGCTATAGAAGAAAGCTGAAAATTAGATGAGTACATCATGTAACTAATGAAAAGGTACTGAATCAAATTGGGTGAAAAGAAGTGTTACGGCACACTTGACTAAAAGAAGGAAGCTGTTAATAGGACGGCATTGCCGTCAGTTACACCTATATAAGACAATAAGTGTCTGGCGCAGTTGTTAGATCGGTTACTGCTGCAGCAATGACAGGTTATTAAGATTTAAGCGAGTTTGAGCGTGATGTTATAGTAGGCGCACGAGTGATAGTTACTGATGAAGTGGATGTGTTCCACAGAACAGATTAACGTACAGACCTGCAGCAGCAGCACCACCACCACCACCACCACCACCACCACCACCACCACCAATTACAGCAACAACAAGAAAAACACATTCTAGCAAAAGGCAAATAACAGCACTCACCTTGAAGTGTTTACTCTCTGATATCTGAGGCAAATCCCTCAACTGCAACAAAACAAGTACAGTAAGAATTAAAAGTGGCACACAAAAATTAATAATACGCGACAGCTTTGATATCTCATATAAAATTTTTTATTTATAATTAAGCAATAAATTAAGTAATATAAATGGACATTGTGCTGCATGCAATTCATATTGCATGTGCTCTGTAAGTGTGGCCCTATTTTGTACTGCTATGGTGGAGTCAGTCAGTGTACTCAAGGTCAGCCTTGTATTTCATGATGGATGGATTACATATCCACATACTGTTCCATCCATTTTATATGACTTTATGATGGACGAGTTACATATCCAGCTATTTTTACACAATCTGATGATGCCCAAAAGGGTGAAACACGTCACTTATATTAAATCATTTTGCAACCAAGGCTGTTTTTATTCTGAAATATAAACCTTGTCAAAAATGAATGATATCTCATGTAAATTTGTATTATTAAAGCTTGAAATGTTAAATCAATCACATATACACTTAAGAGCCAAAGAAACTGGTACACATGCCTAATATCTTGTAGGGCCCTAGCGAGCACACAGAAGTGCTGCAATACGATGTGGCATGGACTCTACTTAATGCAGAAGTAGTGCTGAAGGGGAGTGACACCACGAATCCTGCAGGGCTGTCCATAAATCCGTAAGTGTACAAATGGGTGGAGATCTCTTCTGAACAGCATATTGCAAGGGATCTCAGGTATACTCAATAATGGTCGTGTCTGGTGGCCATCTGAAGTGTTTAAACTTAGAAGAGTGTTCCTGGAGCCACTCTGTAGCAATTCTGGACATATAGGGTGTCGCATCAACCTGCTGGGATTGCCCAAGTCTGTCTGTATGTACAATGGACATGAATGGATGTAGGTGATCAGACAGGATGCTTACATATATGTCACCTGTCAGAGTCTTATCTAGACATTTCAGGGGTCCCACATCACTCCAACTACACACTCCCCACACCATTACAGTGCCTCTACAAGCTTGAACAATCCCCTGCTGACATGCAGGGTCCACGGATTCATGAGGTTGTCTCCACACCCATACAATTTGAAACAGGACTCTTCCAAGCAGGCAACATGTTTCCAGTTATCAACAGTCTAATGCTGATATTGATAGGTCCAGGTGAGGTGTAAAGCTTTGTGTCATGCAGTCATCAAGTGTACACGAGTGAGCCTTCGGTTCCGAAAGCCCATATCGATGATGTTTCGTTGAATGGTTCGCATGCTGACACTTGCTGGTGGCCCAGCATTGAAACCTGCAGCAATTTGCAGAAGGATTGCACTTCTGTCACATTCAACGATTCTTCAGTCATTGTTGGTCCCGTTCTTGCAGGATCTTTTTTCCAGCCACAGCAATGTCAGAGATTAGATGTTCTCCAGATTCCTGATATTCACTATACACTCATGAAATGGTCACACGGAAAAATCCCCACTTCATCAGTACCTTGAAGATGATGTGTCCTATCGCTATAACATCACATTCAAACTCACTTTAATCTTGATAACCTGCCACTGCTGCAGCAGTAACTGATGTAACAACTGCACCAGACACTTATTTTCTTATATAGGTGTTGCTGACCGCAATGCTGTATTCTGCTTGTTTTCATCTCTCTGTATTTGAAAACACATGTCTACACCAGTTTCTTTGGCTCTTCAGTGTAATTACCAAGCGACTACCCTAGAACCAAGAATCTAGTGCCAGTTGCTGGGCATCTACCTAATGGCTTCCATTGGCAACAAAAATTTGATTTTCAATATTTCATATGATTACTGACCAAATTTAAAAATGCTGTTATAATCTACTCCTTAACAGCTATAATCTTGTATTAAAAGTTTAACACAATAAGGCAAGTATCACAGTTTGAAACTGTGTTTGTTTTGTGAAATGTGTTTGTTTTGTGGCAAACTTGATACATCCAGTAGATTAGATTAGTACTCGTTCAATAGATCATGAATACGACACTGTAATGATATGGAACATGTCAGGTTAATAAAAGGTGTCTATACAATATATTACATTACGCAAAATATTACATGACACTTAATATTTTTTAATTTTGTGGTGGGTGGGGAAATTACCCACTTACTATATCCAAAAATTCATCTAATGAGTAGGAAGAGTTGCCACTCAGAAATTCTTTTAATTTCCTTTTAAATGCTATATGGCTATCTGTCAGACTTTTGATGCTATTAGGTAAGTCACCAAAGACTTTTGTAGCAGCATAATTTACCCCCTTCTGAGCCAAGTGAATATATACATTGTGAGGCTACAGTGAAGCTCTTCAAATAAGTGTCTGCAGGATGATCTTGGATGAGCTCCAGCAATTATTCTGATTACATGTTTCTATGCAATGAACACTCTTTTACTCAATGATGAGTTACCCCAGAATATGATGCCATACGAAAGCAGAGAATGAAAATAGGCGTCTTAAGCTAATTTACTGAGATGTATATCGCCAAAATTTGCAATGACTCTAATAGCATAAGTAGCTGAACTCAAACGTTTCAGCAGATCTTCAGTGTGTTTTTTCCAGTTCAACCCCTCATCAATGCATACACCTAGAAATTTTGAATATTCTACCTTAGCTACCGATTTCTGATTGAAGTCTATATTTATTAATAGTGTCACTCCATTTACTGTGTGGAACTGTATATACTGTGTTTTGTCTAAGTTTAATGAGAGCTCATTTGCAGAGAACCACTTAATGATTTTCTGAAAAACATTGTTTACAATTTCATCAGTTAATTCTTGTCTGTCGGGTGTGATAGCTATACTTGTATCATCGGCAAAAAGTACCAGCTTTGCATCTTCATGAATATAGAATGGCAAGTCTATATATTACGAACAGCAGAGGACCCAAGACCGAACCCTGCGGTACCCCATTCTTGGTTGTTCTCCAGTTTGAGAAATCACCAGTTTTTTTGCATATTATGTGAACTTTCTGCACTCTTTCAGTTAGGTATGATTTAAACCATTTGAGTGCTGTCCCATTCATACCATATTACTTGAGCATATCTAGAAGTATTCCATGATTTACACAATCAAAAGCCTTTGAGAGATCACAAAAAATCCCAACGGGTGACTTACGGTTACTCAGAGCATTTAATATTTCCGTTGAAAAACCTCTCTGGAAACCAAACTGACATTTTGTTAAAACTTTGTTTTTACAAAGGTGTGAAGCTACTGTACAATACAATACTTTTTCAAGAATTTTGGATAAGGCACTCAGAAGAGAGATTGGACAGTAGTCGTTGACATCAGACATATCCCCTTTTTTATGCAGTGGTTTAACAATGGCGTACTTCAGTCTGTCTGGGAAAATACCCTGCTTCAGAGAGCTATTACATATGTGGCTAAGAATCCCACTTATCTCTTGGGAAAAAGCTTTTATTATCCTGCTGGAAATGCCATCAATTCCATGTGAGATTTTATTCTTGAGAGAGTTTATTATCTTCCTAATTTCAGAAGGAGAAGTGGGTGGAATTTCAACTGTATCAAATTGTGTGGGTAAGGCCTCTTCCATTAACCGCCTTACTTCTTCTAATGAACATTTATATCCTATTTTCTCTACAACATTTAAAAAAGGATTATTCAAAATGTTTTCAACTTCCGGCTTGTTGTTTGTCAATTTTCCATTCGCTTTGATGATAATGCCATCATCTTGTACTCTTGGTTGCCCTGTCTCCCTTGTAATAATATTCCAAATTGTTTTGATTTTGTTATCAGAGGTATTAATCTCAGACACAATTCACATTCTTCTGGACTTTTTAATAACCTTTCTTAATGTAGAGTTTTTATAATATTTGGCTGTTTCTGGGTCATTACTCTTTCTTGTTGTTAGATACAGTTCCCGTTTGTGGTTACAAGATATTTTTATTCTTTAGTAAGCCAAGGTTTTTTGCATGGTTTCTTATAATTCGATTTAACTACTTTTTGGGGAAACAGTTTTCAAATTCTCTTACAAGTGTATCATGAAATAAGTTATATTTCAAATTAGCATCGGGTTCCTTGTACACCTAATCCCAGTCTAACTGCTGAAGATTTGCCCTGAAATTTCTAATTGCTGAGTAATTAACTCAGAGCACAACTTTGGAGGGTAGTTTTGAATTACTGAATGGAGCTATGTCATATACTGTAACTAGCTGAGCACCATGATCAAGAAAGGCCATTTTCAACAGGACAAGAATTTATGTTTTTAAACTTATCTTGGTCTATAAAAGTGTTATCTACCAATGTGCTGCTGTCCTTTACTACCCGAGTAGGAAAATCAATGACAGATGTCAAATTGAAAGAACAGAGCAAGACTTCCAGGTCATTCTTCCTATTACACTCTTTCAGTGAATCAACATTGAAGTCCCCACAAATAATAATTTGCTTTCCCCTATCTGACAGATAATACACAAGGCATCCAAGTTTTCCAGGAATAAATGAAAGTTTCCTGAAGGGGACCTATATACTGTTACAATCATAAAAGAGCCCTCCTTCAGTTTTGACAGGCACCTGCTTTTGTATGTTGTTCTAGACAAAACTTTTTTGTATCTAAGCTTTTTACACAGTGATAACTTTTAACATATATGGCAACTCCTCCTCTCACCTTATTCTCTCTACTCACACGTGCAGCTAGTTCATAACCACTGATATTTACCTTCTCCATATCAGACACAATGTGATGCTCACACAGGCATAGTAAATCTATTACATTATCAGATTCAATGTCATCTAAACAAAACCAGGAGCTCATCTACTTTATTCTTCAATCCCGGAATATTTTGGTGAAAAATGGTAACATTATTTTTTACTTTACTTTTGTGAGAATCTACTTTTTTCTTTAATCCACCAATATTTTGGTTCAATATGGTAACATTATTATTTACTTTACTGTTGTCAGAATCTTGTGAGTTTTGGATCTCTTTAGCACCTGCCTGCCTAAACTTCTCGTTGGACGTTGATATTAGTCTAAAAAAAGAGGTACATCCATGAGTACTAGTGTCCCCCCTTATGGATTTGTTAACAACCCTGCCAGTTTACCCCTCCCTTCCCTATTGAGGTGTAGGCCATGCCTTGTGAAATCCCCCCTATCAATAGCGTCGACAGGAACCGATCCAATGTCTGACAGAGTGGCCGTCCTACGCAACTGATCCCTCCATATTTACCCTCCTGACAGAGCGGTTCAACTGGGGCTTATCATGCCGCACGAAAGCAGGCACCAGCCCAACATTGGTAAGGGTCATTGCAGAGGCTATTTTCACCAGGTCACACTCAATACTGTAGCCCTGATCCCTATCAATACTGTTTCCCACTCCTCCTACTATCATCACTTGATCCTGCTTTGAGAAACCCTTGCACAAGGAACCTATATCCTCTACCAACTGGCTGGTACCTGTCACCTAATTTTTCCTGCAAAATCTGGCCCACACCTGCTACCTAGCAACAGAACTTTCCTCTTACTTTCTACTTTTTTGAAACAGTTGGTTTCCTAGTGAGATTCTGTTGCATCTTAACTGCATCTACTTCTACTGGAGCCTCTTCCTTACTTAACTGTGGTAGCAAGGCAAATCTTTTGGTTGTGCCAATTGGGAAACTGTCAAACAGTGTTCTCTTTCTGTGGCCCCTGTTCCCAGCTACCACTTCCCACCACTGTTTACCCTCCTCCCCCCTTAACCTCTTCAGTTCCTCCCTCGCTCTGTCCAAATCAGCCTAAAGGGCTCCAATTTTCTCCTCCTGTTCAGCTATAATCCTATCTATTGAGCAAACCCTGCAAAAGCATGGAAGAGTCTCGTTTGCTTCCCCAATTCTCATACCGCTACAATTTCCCCAATGAAACCACCGTCAAAACAGCTGCACAAAACCCCTGAACCAACTTTCTTACTGCAGCTCACACACTTAGTATCCATGGTAGTTTGGAAATTAGTTAAGAGATTTACTAGGTGATAACGATAATATATTAAATACAGATGTAAAAGGACACTAAATATGTTTTGGAAACTAACATGTAAGTAAACTATTAGCAAATGCACTTAAATTTGTGGTATAACGCTAAATAAGCACGTTCAAAAACTAGGCCTAAACAGACGAATGTAACCAGAACAAACTTTTAGCAATTACTGGAAGAATACACAAATAAAAGAAAAACCTTTAAAGGCAAGCTTGAAGAGCACACTAATGAACATATTTAATCAGTTAATCTATAGCAAATGCACTTAAGATTGCAGTATAACACTAAGTATGCACACTTAGAAAGTAAGGCAAAGCCGCGAAATGTACACAAAAGAACTTTTCGCGATTAGTGGAACAATACACAAATAAAAGAAAAACCTTTAATGGTGAGCTTGAAAAGCACCCTAATGAACATATTTAATCAGTTAAACTATAGCAAATGCACTTTCAATTGCGGTATAACGCTAAATACGCACACTCGAAAAATCAGGCCTACGCAGCAGTAGCCTAAGTAAACAGCTGTAGTTGAGAATGAGAGCACTTACTGATGCCCAACAAATTTAAGACATAATTTCAAACCTTTTAAAAACTTTTTCTCATTGTCAGTCCCTCTCACAAATTGATGAAAGGAAAAATGTTTATAACTTGCTACAGTTTTGTTCTTCACACAGTAAAACTACTGCATCAGACATGATTTTTAATGTATCACTTCCATATTGATAAATTTATTCACAATGCAGCTTGCAGACGGTATCTACATATCATGCAGAATGTACCTGCAGAAGTATATACTCTACGATACTTATGAGGTATGTTTAATAAATAACGCAACACTTTTTTTCTGAAAGTATGGTGGTTTTATTCAGAATTCCATTACACCACATTATTCCCCACTCTTTTGGCTACAAAACCCTATTTTTGAATGTAACCTCCGTTCGATGTCAACGGCCTTACACCACATTACTGGGAGGGTCTGTATGCTCATATGGTACCGCCCTATTGGTTGACATCTGAACCAGCATCTTGCTGCATAAATAACCTCACCATCATCCATGCACTGCTTCCTGTGGAGTGTATTCTCCCATTAGAC
This sequence comes from Schistocerca cancellata, assembly GCF_023864275.1. NCBI lineage: Eukaryota > Metazoa > Arthropoda > Insecta > Orthoptera > Acrididae > Schistocerca > Schistocerca cancellata. Next base: position 52,180,166 of record NC_064635.1, on the reverse strand, counting down.
TGTTTTTCACTTTGGGTCTTTATGAAGAATGCTATTTACCAGACCCCCAGTGGGGTACATGAAGAACTACAAGGTTCCATTAGAACAATGATGGCGCACATTAATGAGAATGTACTAGGTCAGAGATGGGAGAAATTGGAATATTGGTTAGATATCCTGTGTGCTACACATGGTGCATGCCTTGAAATATTGTAAATGGTTACTAAAATTATAGGTGTGTGTGAACATTATGCTACAAACTGCATGTTCCTACCTATCCCCATTTCTGAAATATATATGATCAAAGTTGTAAAGAGCCTTTTGGAACATGTGAATAAAATCTCTCAGTGTCCAAGTAGCATTAGTTCAAATAAAATTCTCAAGTTCTCAATGGCTATCTCGTCCTGACACCAAAGGCAGAGACAGTCATCGAAAGTTCTGGAATCTTATTCAAACTGATGTGGCTTGAAAACCGAGAAGATTTTATTCAGACCCCCGAAAAAGAATCCAAGTACACTCTGTATAGGTGTAAACAAAAAAGCAAAGTTAATAAACAACTAGCGCAGTGAAGAAATAAAGCATGCAAACTTAAAGTACAAAATATGAAGTTTTAAACTACAATCTACAATCATTTTCTTTAGGTTGGGCCTCACAGCCAATAATATTGTTCACTACAGGCCAACTGCAATAAGTTTTTAAATTCTTAAGGGCATCCCAGATGGTAGATTGGTTTCATTATTGTTCACTATTATGCAGAAAAAATATCATCTGCAAATAAAAAGCAGATTCACAACACTACAAATGAAATTCTAGGAAAGGTGTGGCCAGATCAGCAGTGGGAAGAAATACATGCTAAAACACTAATGGAAAAGTCAGATCAGCAGTGGGAAGAAATACACGCTAAAACACTTAACGGAAAAGTGAATATATTTTAAGTGACTATAATCCAATAACTATGAAGATGGGGAAAACATACACTAGATTGAAAAGAGAGGAGGGGGCAGGGGTAGGGCAAAAGACACTAATGGAAAAGCGAATACATTTTAAGTGACTAATGTCCAATAACAAGATAGATGGGGCAAATATAAACAAAACTGAAAATGGAGAGAGGTAGGGGATTTGGGGGGGGGGGGGGGGGTGATAGGGAAAAGGATAAGAAATAAGAGCAAAATGTGGAAAGGCAGATGTGAAGATACATGTTAATCGTTACATATGGTCTCATCACGTCAATTTTCAATAAAACAGCAAAATGTCAACAATCATACAAGATTATACAAGAGATGGCAGTTTTATGTATGGAAAATATAAAACAAATTTACAAAAAGAACTTCAAAAAAGAAGATAAAATATTGTTGACATAACCCCGATTGATAAGAAAGATTTGACAGAGATCTGATCAGAGTACTAGTGGAAGAGAATATAAAAAAAAACAATGTGTTGACAGGAATGGAATTAGAAAATTTAACCAGGAGAAAGAGTAATAACAGTACAAGAAATTAAATAAAGGAAAGCTGTTAGGCATAGAGACAATCTTATAATGTTGGTACAGAATGGAGCTAGTGAAACTTACTAATAAATGTTGAAGGTGAAATGAAGATGTTGAGTAGATTGGAATAAATAATACATAAATCCTATTAACAATAGAGCAACAATAATGGTATCCACTAAGAGGAATTAATGTCAACAGCTTTATGAGGAGTTTATATTACGAAGCACTAAAAATGAGGCTTCAACGTCAAGTAAGTTGCAAGAAACAGTTTCTTTAAAAAATTAAAAACATTCTTTTAGGAATACCAACCATGATAATATGTTCTTTTTACTTCTTTTTTAAGTGTTAACCTGTCAATGGATAGAAGACTGTTTTAATGACATTATCACATCAGAGCAAATTTTAAAAAATCTACAAAAAATGCTCAGCTATGAAAGTTCTAGTCATCTATAATAAATTTGGCAACAGTATGGTTGGTTGGTTTTTTGGGGTTTAAGGGACCAAACAGCAAGGTCATCAGTCCCTTGTTTCAAATGTGTTCCATTCCCATAGTGTGACATATTATAAAAGTCAGAACAATAAAAGGGGAAAGGCTAAAAATGTAAAAGGGCAGTCATGATGTCAATGGTAAAAACAAAATGAGGTAAGTCAGCAAGAGAGCGAACCCAACGGGGAAAAAAAGAGATAAAAACAGAGTAAAAGGCGAAGAAAAGAGGATCTCGGTCAGGGAGGGGAGTCGGGAATCTCCAAACACGGCTCACAGTGGGAGATACCCCAACACTCACTGCCCTGCCCCAACACCAGAGAGAGATTTAAAACCTTAAAACTGAGAATAAAAACCACTTTCCCGGAGGAAACCGAGAACCAGGGAGACCATCCAGGAATCGTCGGCCAACATCAAAGGTAAAGTGCGGAGGAGTCTGTACTTAGCACGCAGAGCCAAAAGAAGGGGGCATTCAACCAAAATGTGGGCTACTGACTGGAAGGCTCCACAACCACAAAGTGGGGGGGGGGGGCCTCATCACACAAAAGAAAACCACAGGTCAGCCTGGTATGGCCAATGCGGAGACGACATAGTGTGGTCGAGTCCTTTCGGGAGAGGCGAAAGGAAGAACGCCACGGGCCTGGTGTCACCTTAATCGCACGAAGTTTATTAGACAGGGGAGTAGCCTGCCAAGAGTTGTCCCATGATTGTGCGAAGTGGGATTTGATGTGAAGCCGTAAATCCGCTGCAGGAGGGGTTACAGAAAATGGGGGGTAAGTGACTGCTCCCCCAGCCAAATGATCAGCGAGCTCATTATCCGAGGATACCCACATGGCCACGGACCCAAAGGAAGTCAACGGAACAAGCAGCACGGTGAATATCAACGAGATGGTCATGGATGGCGGAGACCAAGGGATGGCCCGAAAAACATCGGTAAAAAAAACATTGGTCAATAGCCAGAAGGCCACTCATTGAGTCCGTACATAACAAAACGCGGTTGTGTTGGGACTGTTTAATAAAGGTAAGGGCCTGGGAAATTGCCATCAATTCTGCAGTAAACACCCCACATGTAGGTGGCAGCAGATGATTTTCTGTTCCAACAGAGGACGTGAAGGCATGCCCCATATGATCAGCAGATTTAGAGCCATCAGTGTAAAAAAAAACAGCATCCCGAAACTCCCATAAAATTCGGCGGAAAAAGGAATGGAACACCATCGGGGGAATGGAATCTTTCGGACCTCGGCGGAGATCCATCCGAATTCGAGGCCGAGGAACTAACCCAGGGGGGATGGAGGGGAGGGAGCGAGGAAGACAGGACAAAGAAGGAAGCTGAAAATCACGGCAAAGAGACGCAAGGTGGAGCCCAACCGGTAAACCCGCCCAAGGGTGGGAATCGGGTGGGCGACATCCATGGTCTTGGAACAGGAGAGAATAGGAAGGATGAGTGGGAGAGGAACGGACAGTGAGTGCATAAGACACCAGAAGCTGGGACTGCCAAACAGAAAGGGGAGGATCCCAGCTTCAACCAGGAGACTATCAACAGGGCTAGTAGGGAAGGCACCAGTGGCCAAACGGATACCACGATGGTGGACTGGATCCAGTACGTGCAGTGTGGAAGGAGCAGCCGAACCATAAACTTGACAACCATAGTCCAAGCGAGACAGAACTAGAGCACGATAAAGACTGAAAAGGAGGGAGCAGTCTGCACCCCAAGAGGAGTGGGCAAGGAAGCGAAAGGACATTGAATTTACGGAAACATCCTACCTTCAGAAGTCTGATATGGGGCAGCCAAGTGAGCTTGTTGTCGAAAAGAAGACCCAGGAAATGAAACTGTGGGACCACAGGCAATCATTGTGCATCGAGATAGAGCTCTGGATCAGGGTGGATCGTAGTACAGCGACAGAAGTGTACCAACCACGATTTTAAAGGAGAGAATTGAAACCCGTGTGAGAGGGTCCATGCAGAGGCATGCCGTATAGCTCCCTGGAGCTGCAGCTCTGCAGAGGCCATCGAAGAGGAACTAACCCAAATGCAGAAATCATCCACATACAGGGCAGGGGCGACCAAAGGACCAACAGAGGCCACAAGTCCATCGATAGCAATGAGGAAAAAATGTACACTCAAGACAGAACCCTGTGGGATGCCCATCTCCTGGGTCCGTGGAGAACTAAAAACAGTACCAACCCAAACCCTGAATGACCATTGGAACAGGAACTGGTGGATAAAAATCTGGAGTGGGCCCCGAAGACCCCACTGATGAAGGGTAAGTAAGATGTGATGGTGACAGGCCGTGTCATAGGCCTTGCGTAGGTCAAAAAATACTGCGACCAAATGGCGGCGCTGGGAAAAAGCCTGCCGAACTGCGGATTCCAAGCGAAGTAAATGATCGATCGGAGACCATCCCTCTCGGAAGCCACAGTGGTAAGGGGACAATAGATACCGAGATTGGAGGACCCAATTGAGCCGACAGGCTACCATCCGTTCAAGTAACTTACAAACAACATTAGTCAGAATAATTGGCCGATAGCTGTCAACAAATAGGAGGTTCTTACCAGGCTTAAGGACAGTAACCACGATGCTATCCCTCCACTGAGAAGGGAAGCCACCCTGGAGCCAGATACGGTAAAACACCCGGAGAAGATGTTGCCGTTGTGGAGCACTAGAGATGTTGAAGCAGTTGGTTATGAATGAAGTCTGGGCCAGGGGCCATATCATGAGAAGAAGAAAGTGCGGAAAGAAATTCCCATTCAGTAAAAGGTTCATTGTAAGATTCTGACTTACAAGGGGTAAAACATAAGGGGAAGCTTCAGCCTGCTGTTTCCGGTGAAGGAAAGCAGCCGGATAGGAGGCTGATGCTGATGCCATTGCAAAATGGGTTGCAAGATGTTCCACGAGAATCAATGGGTCTGTACAAAGGCCATCTGGGAGGTGAAGGCCTGGGAGGGTGGACTGCCGATGGCAACCTTGGAGAGAGCGAAGTGTAGCACATACCCGTGACATAGGGACAGTAGAATCGAGGGAAGAAACAAATCATTCCCAACACATCCGTTTGCTCTGTTTGATTAAATAACGCGCTTTAGCTCAAAGGCGCTTAAAGGCAATAAGGCTGGAAACGGATGGGTGCCTCTTAAGGTGTTGCAAAGCTCGATGGCAATCACGGATGGCAATGGCCGTACTCCACCAAGGGACTTGCCGGTGACAAAATGGTCCTGATGAGCGCGGTACAGCAAGGCTAGCAGCGTGAACAATCGCGTCACACACGTCACATAGGACATCATCAATACAACCCGACAAAGAGGGAGAAAGCACGACCTGTGCAGTGTATAGAGGTGAATTGGCGCGTTGGAAAGACCAATGAGGTAACCTGTTCATCGGGGAGCGGGAAGGGAGAGAGAGAGAGAGAGAGAGAGAATCAGTGGGAAATGGTCACTATCACAAAGGTCGTCATGTGGTGACCAGTGTAATGAAGGGAGGAGAGAGGGAGAAGAAAGAGAAAGATCAATGGCAGAAAAGGTACCATGACCGGCACTGAAATGAGTAGGGGAGCCATCATTAAGAAGGCACAAGTCGTGGTCTGTAATAAACTGACTTAAGAGAAGACCTCGTCTAGATGGAAATGCACTGCCCCACAAGGGATGATGAGCATTAAAATCCCCGAGAAGGAGGAAGGGAGGAGGAAGTTGCTGAACAAGGGCAGTTAAGGCAGCTGGTGTAAAGAGTCCTGTCAGGAGGGAGATAAAAGATTACAAACCGTGACCTCAGAGTCCAGGTGGTCCCTAACAGCAACCGCTTCCAATGTAGTTTGAAGAGGAATCCACGTGCTAGCAATGTCTGTACGGCCCAACGTACAAACACCACCAGAAGCCCACAGGGGTCCGACCCGATTGCGACAGAAAACACGGAACCCACAGAGGGTCGGTGAGTGATCATCAGTAAAATGAGATTACTGGAGAACCACACAAGCTGCAGAGTAAGACGAAAGAAGGGATTTCAATTCTGGAAGGTGACAATAGTATCCATTACAATTCCATTGCAGAACCACAGAATGATGATTTAAATGGGGGCTGAACAGGCTAAAGCCAGTCATACCGCCGGATCACCACCCGTCACCGACAAGGAGGGGGCGACATCCATGAACGACAGGTCAGAATCTGGCAGTAAAGCCGGGGATGGGACCTATGGTGACACCAGAGGCTCTTTGTCCGGGACTTATGCTTCTTCTTCTTTTCTGGTTGAGATCGAGGAGGGCTGTGTGGCATAAAAGAGCCAGCTGCAGCAAGATCGGGGACAGAAAGAGATCGGGCGACCTGGGGGCTGACAGACTGCGGTTCTCGCGGTTGTCGCGTGAGCGCAGACCTTTGGCCTGGAAGTTGCCGGGAAGGGGCATCCTGGGAGGGGCGCCCTTGACCAGCAGACGCCAAAGGAGTGGGACACTTCTCCGGCTGGGGAGGGGGAGCAGCGCCCAGAGGAGGTGGGGGAGCCGCAGTGGAGGGGGGGGGGGGGTAGGAGAGGGGTCCGGGATGGGGGTAAGGAAGGGGGAGGAAGGGGTGAAGATGTAACCAAGGCGTAACTAGATGTCATGGACAAAGGGTGAAGAAGCGTATACTTCTTACGAGCCTCTGTGTAGGTTAAACGATCAAGGGACTTATACTCTTGCATCTTCTTTTCCTTCTTATATACTGGGCAATCTGGTGAACGTGGAGAATGATTGCCATGACAATTAACACACACAGGAGGGGGAACACAGGGACTCCCCTCATGTAGTGGACGTCCAGTCACCACAGAGAGGGGCCTGCGAACAGTGGGAAGACGTGTCCAAAACGCAAGCACTTAAAACACCTCATAGGAGGTGGGATGTACAGCTTCACATCACATTGATAAACCATAATCTTTACTTTCTCAGGGAGACTATCCCCTTCAAAGGCCACGATAAAGGCACCAGTACCAATGCGATTGTCCTTGGGACCCTTCTGAACACACCGAACAAAGTGAACACCCCGCCATCCGAGATTGTCCCAAAGTTCCTCATCAGTTTGAAGGATGAGGTCCCTGCGAAAAATCACACCTTGAACCATATTTAGAGACTGGTGGGGGGTAATGGACACAGGAATTGTGCCAAGATGGGTACAGGCACGAAGGGCCGCAGACTGGGCAGCCGAAGCAGTTTTGATCAGCAACGAACCTGACCGCATCTTGCTCATGGAGTCTACTGCGCCAAACTTGTCTTCAATGTGTTCCACAAAGAATAAAGGTTTGGTATTGGTGAAAGTATCCCCGTCAGTCCTGGTGCAAACCAGATAGCAGGGGAAAGGTTTCACCCCTAGCCAACGGGCCTGACCCTCTTCCCAGGGGGTAGCCATGGAAGGGAAGGCCTGTTCTATTCAAGTATTGAGCACAGGACGAATAATTGTTTGAATGCCTCTGCGCGTGCAGTAATTATTCTAATCTTATCCTCACGATACCCATGTGAGCAATAAGTAGGAGGTTGTAATATATCCCTAGAGGAATCATTTAAAGTTGATTCTTGAAACTTTGTTAATAGACTTTCTCAGGATCATTTACGTCTCTCTTCAAGAGTCTGACAGTTCAGTTCCTTCAGTATCTCTGTGACACTCTCCCATGGGTTAAACAAACCTGTGTCCATTCGTGCTGCCCTTCGGGTCCCACACACTTGAGCAGTATTCTAGAACTGGTCGCACGAATGATTTGCAAGCAATCTCCTTCCCCAGTATTTACCAATAAACTGAAGTCTAGCACCTGCTTGACCAATAACTGGACCTATGTAATCATTCCACTTCATATCCCTACAATGTGTTACACCCAGGTATTTGTGCGAGTTGGCTGATTCAAACAGTGGTTCATACTATGTTTCTTCAGTTTGTGAAGAGCAAAATTTTACATTTCTGAAGATTTAGAGCTAGCTGTCAAACTCAGCACCATGCTGAAATCTTATAAAGATCTGACACACTATTTATGTAGCTTCTTTCAGATAGTACTTCATTATAGATAATTGCATCACCTGCAAAGAACAAGATTTTACTGTCAATATTGTCTATAAGGTAATTAATACACAACATGAACAGCAAGCATCCGAGCACTCTTCCCTGGGGCACACCCGAAGTTATTTCTACATCTGACAATGACTCTCCATCCATGATAACATGCTGTGTCCTCTGTACCAAAAAGTCCTCAATCCAGTCACAAATATCACTTGATACCCCATATGATCATACTTTTGACAATAAGTGTTTGTAAATGGGTGTGACCTGTGCCCCCCCCCCCCCCTTTTTTTAGGAACTAGGCACAATTTTGTGTCTGGGGGATCTATAGATTATATTTAGTAGAGGAGCTAACTCAGCCACAAAGTCAATATAGAATCTGACAGGGATTACATCAAGGCCTGGAGCTTTACTCTATTTAAACGATTTCAGCTGTTTTCAACACCATGACACTAATACTTACTTCAGTCATCATTTCAGTGACATGAGAATTTAATTGGGGCAATTCCTCTGGGTTTTCCTTTGTAAAGGAACGATTGTAAACAAGAGTTTAGCATCTCATTTCTTGCTTTGCTACCTTCAATTTCAGTTCCTGCCTCGTTCGTTAGGGACTGGACACTAAATTTGGTACCACTAACAGCCTTTACACAGACCTGAATTGTTTTGGATTTTGTGAAATGTCATTTGGCAATTTACTGCTAGAGTAGTCATTGAAGGCATCACACAGTGCTGTCTTGACAGCTACACAAGTTTCATTCAGCATTTCTGTATCTATAGTTCAACACTTTGTTTTACACATATAATACAATAACGTCTATTTCTTTAAAAGTTTCTTTATAGTGACTGTATAACATGGAGGTTCCCTTCCATTATGAACTGTTCTACTGGGTAAATATCTAGCCAGAGCAGGGTCAACTATTCTTTTAAAGTTGAGCCAAAGTTCCTCAACAAGCTCCTGACTTGTGCTGATAGTTTCAAGTCCCTCATTGAATATGACACTTTTGATATTTTTATCTAGTTTACTGAACATATATATATATTTCAGCTTGTTTTAGTTGTCCTTTGGACTTTGGTGATAACCTCAACTCTCGCTAATGTGGCCCTCAGTAGTCCGGCCTCTCAGCTTCTCACATCCAGCTTCTAGTTGCTCAAGCAGAAATGATGACGCATACAATACTGAGTTCTTGTGTGTAACAATGTTATTATTAAATACAATACTATACATGTTTGAAATTGTCACTTTTTAGTGTTCATTGTCAAGGCTTCTGAAAGAAAGCACCTTATGTTAGACGTCAAATAGAAACTCGAAATAAGAGATAAGGTGAACTGAGGTTCTTCGCAGGAAGCCACTGTTGCCGAGTACAATGTTGGAGGAGCAACTATTTGCAACAAAACTAAAAAGATAATAAAAAGTGTGCAGAGAAGTTATGATGAAAGCGATGAAGGAGGGGATGCAGGAGGAGAGGACATGAAGAAATCTCACACTGTTGGAGCTAAAGCTGGAGACATCTTCCTTGATCACCAACGTCCAATATCAATGTAATGCTTGTAAAGCCATTGTGTGGTAAAGCATACTGCCGTCGAGTGTCTTCATTGTGGCAACTAAAATTTGGGACACGTTTCATAGTGAGGGATATTACCATATAAGAACACTCTCAAAAGCTTTGTTTTCTCTGAAAATGACTGTCTCTGGATCAGTATTACACCTATTTTACACTAAATTTAAGACACTCTGAATAATACGGCACTTCCGCTAATCCGGCACCCATACGTGCAAGAAATAGCCAGATTAGCGAGAGTCTAGTGTAATTGTTCCCACAACCGCTTTACGGTCACTGATACTAGTTTCAATTTGGACATCTTCAAAGGGATGCTGCCTTTAGACCCAATATATTTGCACTACGAGTGAGGTTCCCAGCTATCTGTTCCAGGTAGTTTTCAGAGAAGGCATTTAGTAAAGTTTCACAGGATGCCCACCACCAACAAAAGTGTAATCTTCCTCATTACTTGTTGGATGATGAAAGTCTCCATCGATGATTACAGTACGTTTGGGGAACTAAACATGCAAGTGAACTGAGGTTATCTCTAAAGTTTTCAGTTACATCAGGAGATGAACCTGATGGGCAATAGAAGGATCCAATTATAATTTTATGCCCACCACTGATACTGAGCCTTGCCCAATCAGTCTCACATGCAGCTTCAATTTCTATCTATCAATTTGAGTTTGTCTACTGTGACAAAAACACCCCCTCATTTCCCATTTGCCTACCCCTTTGATGCACACTTAAATTTTACCCAAAAATCTTACTGTTATCAATTTCAGGTTTCAGCCAGCTTTCTGTACCTAGTATTATGTGAGATACTAGTACTACACAAACAGGAGGTACAGGCAGACTGCACTGTGTGGATTTGTCAACCGCATTTTCGCATATATGTGACTTTAGATTTAAGTCCAGTGCTGCAATCCATTGACAACATGTGGAAGCAATAATGCAATAGTGCATCTCGACACACACTTCTGTTGTGTTTGATGAAACGTAAATTACTAGTTCAGGTCAGTAGCGCTGTGAAGTTGCACGTGATAGGGTCTATGCTTAAAATGTCACATAAAAGGAAAGAAAGTGTGCCTGCCAAGAGAAAAAAGGCATGTACGAAGGTCCTATTCATTAGAAACGAAGATAGAAACTCTAGACCAGTATGAAAAATATGAGCATATTCACATTCCAACATGCTTTGGGTTTTAGTGACTCCACTGTTACAACTAGTCATGATAATGTGGTATCAGTTCGAAAATATTCTCAATCTCAAGTAAATGAAGTGTGACTAGAGAGAGAGCAAATCTCACTCGGAGGCGATCAGTAGATTGGAAAAAATTAAGCCATTGGACTGAGCACCACAACAAAAGCATATGCCTCTCTCTGCGGCTGCTATTCAAACTAAAGCCATGAGCTCATATGCAGATGTAATGAAAGAAGAAGACAATCCAGCACCTTTTGCGGCCAGCTCAGATTGGATTGGACTGACTGATTGATGCATTGTTCTGACTTCTACTACATTAAAATGACAAGAGAGGCAGCTGTGGCAAATGAAGTTGAAGCCAAGAAATTGAAGAAGAGGCTTATTTTGGAATCGAATGCCTAGCCGCATGTTCATTTCTATTGTTCTATTGAAGAAAACACAGCACCTGGGTTTAAGATAGTCAAGGACCAATACACATATATTTTTGAAGGAAATGCTGTAGGGTACTGCAAATTAAAACCCCATATGATCTGTGAAAATCCTAGGGTACTGAAGGGTTGTGACAAGAGCGTATTATTGTATGTTTCAGTGATAAACTTTTTAAAATGTCTACATTTTGCTTTAAAATATGTTTCAGGAAGATAGCAAGGTTTATTTTTGACAAGAAATAATAAGAAACTGTGCTATCTTACAGTTAATATGTCAGTAAACAAGAACCTAAGTGCATATTTTATATATAATATTGCTCGATTGAGGTGAACTCGGTATGTGCGGATATTCTGCGGAACAAAACTATAGCGGATAATAATATTTTCCTTCATGTGTAAAGGTGTGGAAAAGCAGGAAGAAGAGCATGTCACCATGTTTAGACACTGCATATGTAACACCACATCTATGTTTACCAACAAACTGTCCATTCCAAAAACCACATAGTAATTATCACTGCAGATATTCACAAACATATCTATGGATATCCACATCTGTGTTGGATTTTATCAGCAAAGTAGTTACTACTGCTAATATAGCCACAAGTATCTGCATCCACACAGAATGCTAACTATGGTGTCTACATCTATATCTACACAACTACTCCACAATCCACACTTAACAGCTTGGCGGCGGATTCATCGAACCACTTCCAGATTGTTTTTGGACCTAACCGCACATGGGAAAAATGAACACACAAATTCTTCTGTGCAAGCTCTGATTTTTCTTATTTTATTACAACTGTCATTTCTCCCTATGGAGGTGGGAGTCAATAAAATATTTTGACATACTACTCAGAGGATAATGCTTGTGATTGAAAATATTGCCACAGCAAAAAATGCCATTGCTTTACTGGGTGCCACACCAACTCGCTTATCACATCTGTGATGCACTCCCTCCCATCGCGCAACATACACAACATTGTGCCCTTTTTTGAATTTCACCCTGTGTCATTCCAGTTTGGTAAAGATCCCATACAGCATAGCGATATTCCAAAAGATGATGGACAAGAACAGTGAAGGCACTCTCTTTAGTTGATCTGTTGCGTTTTCTAAGTGTTCTACCAATAAAACACAGTCAGTGGTTCACCTTCCCCCACATTATCTACATGATCGTTCTAACTTAAGTTGAAACTTCCTGGCAGATTAAAACTGTGCGCCGGACCGAGACTCTAACTCGGGACCTTTACCTTTTGCGGGCAAGTGCTCTACCAACTGAGCTACCCAAGCAAGACTCACACTCCGCCCTCACAGCTTTACTTCTGCCAGTATCTCGTCTCCTGTGAGGGCGAGGCGGGGCGTGAGTCGTGCTTGGTAGCTCAGTTGGTAGAGGACTTGCCCGCAAAAGGCAAAGGTCCCGAGTTCGAGTCTCGGTCCGGCACACAGTTTTAATCTGCCAGGAAGTTTCATATCAGCGCACACTCTGCTGCAGAGTGAAAATCTCATTCTGGCTAATTTAAGTTGTTCATCAATTTAATCCCTAAGCATTTAATTCAATCAACAAATTTTAAATTTTTGTGATTTCTCATATAACTGAAATTTAATGGGTCCTGTTTAGTACTCACGTGTAGGACCTGACACTTTTTATTACTTCCAGGTCAACTGCCAACGTTCACACCATAAAGATATTTCATCTATATCATTTTGCAATTTGTTTTGATCTTCTTATGACTTTAGTGGATTGTACTTGACGGCATCATCTGAAAACAATGTAAGAGGACTGCTCAGATTGTCCCCTAAGTCTTTGACATAGATTAAGAACAGCAGAGCACCTGTAACACTTCCTTGTGAACCCCCAGATATCATCATTTTTCCACTCTATGACTTCATGTTGATTACTACGAACTGTGACCTTCCATTTTGAAATAAATTTTCGACATTTGACTGTAAATTACAATTCATTTCTTTCACGCAATCAAGATTTCATCTTTATAGCCATTCTCAAGCGCAAGATGAAATGTCAAAATGCCCGACCTACCCTCATGACACATTATCATAACTGAAATAACATTTATCATTGTATTTTGTGGTATGAGGGCATATGTAAGATACATAACATGGCTAACATTGCACAGATTGAATAAACATTAACTGTAATGCATATATGACAGTCAATATATTGTTGTGGGCTGCATTCATCACATCCATCCCACCAGATGACAGGAAATGACAAATACAGTCGACAACTGAGATGATACCCCCTTGGCAAGCAATACAATTAGAAGTCACTTTTGGGGAAAAGTCTTCTGCAAGTATAGAAATATTGAATCAACTTGAGATCCCCGGTTGACAGCCCTCATTAATTTGTGTGAATAAAGAGCCTGCCAAGTTTCACAAGAATGATATTTTCTGAAACCATCCCGGTTATATCAATAGATTTTTTTTATTTGGGGGGGGGGGGGGATGTAGATTGTAATGTTTGAATACAGTATAAGTTCAAAAATCCGACTACAAATCAATGTCAATGATGTGGGTCAATAATTCAGCGGCTTATTCCTATTTCCTTTCTTGTGTAGTGGTGTCACCTGAGCAATTTCCCAGTCTTTAGGTACGGATCATTCACTTAGCCACTGGTCGCACATGGCTGCTAAAAATAGAACTGTTTCATAAGAATACTCCGAAAGGAATCAAATGGTACAAAATCAGGACCAGAAGATCTATCTTTACTGAGTCACTTAAGTTGCTTGGCTACATCACAGTTATCTATTTCTAAGTTACGTATGCACGTATTGTGCTTATAGTCATTTAACTAATGATTTATTGGATTGCACTAATGGAAAGTAAAAACGCTCAAATGTGAGTAAAGCATTTTACACAACATATTACTGCAAAAAAATCATGTCATATCAGTACAGGTACTGAACATTTTGTACAAATGATAAGAAATGCTTATTTTTACAGTTGTATACCATAAATGAAAGACTGAGCTTCAGATCTGAGCACTCATCACTGGCAACTGGTCTACATCCTCTGCTCAAAATAATCAGCCCAAAATTATGCAAGAAACAAGTTACATCACATCCTTGGTAAATACATGATACATTATTACAATCAATTCATATTGCAGGTCCAAACAAGGTACTTACAACAAGATTCCCATCAATCAACAATGGCGGACACTCAATTTAAAGAGGATTATTACTTATAACTAAAACTGGTCACCAACCATTTGACACACAATTAAGAGTGTAAAACTAAGCTCTTCTTACAATATATAGAGCTATGATATATCTCACAACAAAATGTAGTCCATTCCCATCGATAGAGATTTTGAAGAAATTTTTTCTGATCTGCAGCACTGAAATGAAGAATTAACAGCAGAATTCGATACCGGTATGCCAACTCACAACCAAACTGTCACCTTTCAATCTAACCTAGACCTCTGACAATGCTATACTTCAGTAAGTTGTCACATCTGAAATTTTGTATTCACACTTGTTGGTTTCCCCTACTCACAATCAAACTGTCCCCTTCCAACCTAACTTAGTCCTCGAGCTAGTCTACAGATCGGACAGGAAAGAAATATTGTCATTGTTCATCAATATTGTCACACTGCTTGTTGAAGGCAGTATCTACCGAGTTTCGAAAGGTTCCATTATGCCTTACAAAAGTTGCCACCATTTGTGACACAATTGGTGAAAGAGCATTTACGGGGTTGGGAGCTGCTGTGTTTCATGTCGATGTTGATAACAATTTGTGTGATGAACAGTGGGAACTGAACAAGGCAGTCAGTAGAGAATCAGAACGTTCGTTTGTAAGTTTCTGCGGTCCTTAAATCAAGTTAGCTGGAGGGCATTCTAAAAATTCGAAGAAGGGCTGCTCCTTTTGTATTATTATGAAATAGGAGAGAGGGTCATAGATACAATAAGTGAGCTGGGGTGTTATCACTAATAAAAAGGTTTTGTGTTTGCAGCAAGGTCTTTTCATGAAATTTCAATCACCAGCAAATGCAAAGATATTTTTCTGATTCCCAGCTACACAGGAAGAAATGATAATCGTAATAAGATAAGAAAAATCAGGATTAGGACAGAAATACTTAAGCACTGATTCTTCCTGCAGACTAAGAGTTGGATGGTATAGGAATATCAAGAACCCTCTGCTAAAAACTTCAGGTGACATGCAGAACAGTCATGTAAGTGTAGATATATTTTGTTCTTTCATGTTAGAATTTAATCACAGAGTCATAATTTTCAACAAAATCGGAAATAAGACATTCAAGTAGGCAATTTTGAAGTCAAACATATATCTCAGACTACTCTACACAGCAATCTATTCATGTTCAGATTCATTGCCTTCACCAACTCTAATGCAAATTTTCACATTCGAGCCTCACCTAGGCCTTGGGCGTCGATACAGATCAGTCTCTCAGCACATTCAGCTTTCACCTTCATCAAATAAATATGAAAATCGGTAACCAACCTCAAAATTCATAACAGCCAGGTCAGTAAAAGCTATTATACTGCTCCTCATATTAAAAACAAATGTAATCAATTTGCATAATCTGCTGAAAGAAATCAATAGCACCAGTGGTTCTAGCCGGTTACCTATACTATCACCCGATTCAACATGTTACACAAGAGTTGCTGGCACTCTAAGTGCATTTTAGCTAACACACTTCCATATCTAGCCACAATACTGTCATCTCCAGTGTGGGAAATTAAGAGAACACAATCGTAATTTAAGAATATCTCATGTTGTGCAATGCAGATACAGGCAAGTATAGCAATGATTCTGTCTCTTGAGGTAAAAATCTTACATTGTCTCAAGTCAATCCAGAGGTTGTCTATGTAGTATGTCTGCATATCCATCGCTAAGTTGTAGAAACCACCTAGCAACTAAGTACTCCCATACAGTCACTATTGGAGAGGATTTATAAGCAACAAAAATGTATTTCATTTGCATAAAACATGTCGTGTAAGTAACAGAGATGTATCTCATTTGCACAAAACATGCTGTGTCATCCGGGAAAATACATACATACTGACACAATCGTTTCAGTGAAATATTCAAATAAGAATTATTTCCAGCATAAACTGACAGGTGGTAGTTAATACATGTCAGTGCTATACATAACTTCTCAATGTGAATGTAATATCTTCTGGCCAGCTTTGTGCTATACAATAATGTGTGTTTACATAATTAAATAAAAGAATTTTGTTTAGCAGAAAGTCACTATATGCTTTCCTTTGGCTGTATGCCTAGCCTATGAACACAACTGTTGTTATATTATTTTACAATTATAACATGTGCTTAAAAAAAAGTCCTGATAGACATAAAAACCTATGAAACATGACTGAAACAACATTCACTCACTCCAAAGTACATTGGGCATTACAGTCAGTAACGTTTGAATAATTCCTTATTTTCATGTTCCCACAAATTATTACCATTGATGCCATTGAAAAACAATGAAGTGTGAGCAAAGTCTAGTATAGCCTATATAAAAAATTCAGCTGAACCAATTACAAAATACAAAGAACTAAACACTTTAAAAACATAGGCTACAACAGTGCTTATAGCCCATCAATAAATTAGATGCAAAAATGAAATCCAACCAAACATCTTCAACATTTGGGCCCTCAGCAGCAAATGTCCATGCTTTTGTTCAAATAGTTAATAAGACAAGAACAGTCAACCCAACTTATCCCATATCACTGTTCCACACAATAACATTTATATCTTTCTGCAGTTTTTTGAATATACAGTGCACAAAATACAGGGTAGTGGCAGCGAAAAACAACTATTGCTACTGCCGGGGGGGGGGGGGGGGGGATTACTTCCTGTGAAGGCTTATTTTAACGCTTGCTGTTTCGCAACTGCCGCTGCCAAATTAAATAAAGCGAAAGCAACGTTCTGTTAAAAGCTATACTTACACGTTTCTCTATACTGAGAGGTTCTTTGGTTTCTGTCACAGCTTCTTTCTGAATTACTATTCGGTTTACAGTTAACAACACCAGATCACCAATTTTCACACCATAATCGAATAATTGATATTGGTCTTCTAACTGGAATGGACAATGGTATGTTATTTTAACTAGAAAAAAACCACACACCTGGCAAACGAGAACACGTATATAAGCACACACACAAAAGAATTACATTGTACCTGTTTCCGTCTATGTGTCAGACGTTGATCTTCTGGATTCACAGAGAAAATATTGGCAAGTTTTTCTTTCAATTCTTTTATCTGCATTGACAAAGTGGTTGTCACAGTTTCGACTCGTTTACCAGGTCCTCTAACTTTCACAAACATCGTATAAAATTATGTTTACAAGCTAGACGTCAATTGTTCACAAGTAGCACAAAGAAAATAGAAACTAGATGGTGACTGCAACAGTACTGCCAACGTTTCTGTAAGTTTATGGATTTAAGAAACCTGCCCTCATATTTATTTTATTTTCATTGCACACGCAAGAGGCGCATGTAGTTGGTACAGGATTATGAGTAGAGCATGACAGTTATTAGATTATATTTCAGAGTTTTTTCTTGAGAAAGAGAAACCTACTTGATTTCATAACCAATAATTTTGTATATCACATTGTTTGTAAACTAAAGTAGCCAAGCCGAACAACACTTAGTCTTTAAAGTGGTGGTCATTTGTGTCAACAGCGCGATTATTAATGCTTTGGTTAATATAAATTTTTGTTTTAGGAAGTAGTATTTCCGATGCTATGTTGTGGTATTCTGTGAAAATATTGCGACAACTAAAACGTTGTTGAAATAATGATTCAAACGGATGTGAAGCGTATATTTATTTCTTCACAGTTTTCTATTCTTCGCGGTTTCTTGTGTGGCAGGAATCAAGAAGTGTATTACGGCTGCCCGCATATAAGCGGGTAGACCCAGGGACTAATTGCAAATGCCAAAGGTACATACTTATTTTCTCCTGAAGCAACATCACCTTCATAAATAATGCCCAAACCTAAAAATTCTCACCTACCTGCTACATAGCTACTCCCACAAGTTAAAATTCAAACGCCCTCCCCAAAAGCTTGAATCATGTATCGTCAAATGGGGTCACTTGAAATAGTGGGGTTACTTGAAATACTTGTGTCATGCCTTGCTTCTACATTGTTGGCAACACTGATTTGTAGTATATTTAATTTGTTGTGTGTTCAGACAGTTGAAGGAAGTTTTGTATGTGATTTCTGGAATAAATTTGTCATAAACTACTACATTACTTTTTAAGAAATTTTAATCCCAGGGACATTTCTTAACCTAAAAATAGACCTCTGTAAACTTCTGCTGTAAAACGAAATACAGAGAAGTAAGATTATTGAAACTCAGAAGCTGTCTAACCTCACTTATTGTCAAAATGGCTACAGTATCAATCTTTCAATAGCTCTCCATCTTTTTGATATATATTTCATTTTAATTTTTAATGACAGGATTGGGGTAACTTGAATGGGTGTTTCAAGTATCCCTATACATTTCAAGCTCCCTCAGGCTAAAATGTAAACACCATTTCATCCTGTAATTACATAGCTAGATAGACAGAATATGGTGATTTTCTATTTTTCTTTTGGTTTATTTTAGTCCAAGATGTCAAGAGTGTATAAAACTACCCCTGGTTCTCGAAAATACAGAAATTATTCAGAAGAAACCTTACAGGAGGCTTTGAAGGAAATACAGAGTGGTGTTATTTCATTGAATAAGGCAGCACAGAAGTACAGAATCTCTGCAGGAACTCTTAGCAAAAAGTTACGTGGAAAACATACAAAAAATGTTGGCCACCCAACAATGTTGACACCTGAGGATGAAAAAAGTCTTGCAGAGAGAGTTATTCTGGCAAGTGAATGGAGGTTTCTGTTGATTCATTCAGACGTTCGTCTCGTTGTGAAAGGGTTTTTAGATGGAAGAGGCATTGTAGAGAATTGCTTAACAAAAAATATGCCTGGCGTTGATTAGGTCAGAGGGTTCCTTGATAGACATCGATCAGTACTGTCATAGCGTTTGTGCCAGAATATAACTCGAGCAAGAGCAGCTCTCACTGCAGAAATGATTGTAGAGTATTTTGAGGAACTGAGACAATCACTGGATGGGGTGGCTCAAGATGCAATTGTAAATTATGATGAGAGCAACATGACTGATGACCCACAAAGAAAAATAGTTATTACTCACAGGGGATATAAGCATCCAGACCGAATAATTGATCACTCAAAGTCTAGTGTGTCTGTAATGTTTAGTGCTTCAGCCTCAGGAGTTCTTCTAGCAATCTATGTTTGTTACAAAGCTGAACACATGTATGACTCATGGACTGAAGGGAGCCCTACTGGCTCTCGATACAGCGGATCTAAAAATGGGTGGTTCAATTGAATTGTTTTTTAGGACTGGTTTCAAAGTGTTGCCTTGCCATGCTTCAAGAAGTTTGATAAAGACTCTCCTAAAGTACTCACTGGAGATAATCTCAGCAGCCACATTTCTTTGACAGTTATCAGTGAGTGCAAAGAGAACAACATTCGTTTTGTTCTTCTTCCCGCAAACAATACCCATTTGTGTCAACCTCTTGATGTAACATATTTCAGGCCTCTTAAGAGGTCTTGGTGGAAGGTTATCGATGGATATAAGACAAAGCACAGAGGACCCATTCCAAAAGATTGTTTCCCTCATCTGCTGAAGAAGTGTTTGACTGAATTAGAAAAAGCTGCTTCATCTAACAAGGGAACCTCCCCATCGCACGCCCCCCCCCCCCCCCCCTCAGATTTAGTTATAAGTTGGCACAGTGGATAGGCCTTGAAAAACTGAACACAGATCAATCGAGAAAACAGGAAGAAGTTGTGAGGAACTATGAAATAAATAAGCAAAATATACAAACTGAGTAGTCCATGCGAAAGATAGGCAACATCAAGGAGAATGGTCCCGTGGTTAGTGTGAGCACCTGCGGAACGAGAGGTCCTTAGTTCAAGTCTTCCCTCGAGTGAAAAGTTTAGTTTTTTATTTTCAGACAATTATTATCTGTCCGTCCGTCCGATGCGAGGTAACTGCGCCGTAGTATGGGGACGCTACACCTAAACAAACATCGAAAGGTAGAAGAATCTTTTTACCCATTCGCCAAGTGTACAAGTTAGGTGGGTCGACAACATACTCCTGTCATGTGACGCACATGCCGTCACCAGTGGCGTATAGAATATATCAGACGTGTTTTCCTGTAGAGGAATCGGTTGACCTATGACCTTGCGATCAAATGTTTTCGGTTCCCATTGGAGAGGCACGTCCATTCGTCTACTAATCGCACAGTTTTGCGGTGCGGTCGCAAAACACAGACACTAAGCTTATTATAGTGAACAGAGACGTCAATGAACGAACGGACATATCATAGCTTTGCGAAAATAAAGAAAGTAAACTTTTCACTCGAGGGAAGACTTGAACCAAGGACCTCTCGTTCCGCAGCTGCTCACGCTAAATACGGGACCACGGCGCTCCGAAGCCCACACTATCCCTGATGTTGCCTATCTTGCGAATGGACTACTCAGCTTGTATATTTTGCTTATTTTTTTCATCGTTCCACACAACTTCTTCCTGTTTTCTTGATTGATCTGTGTTCAGTTTTTCAAGGCCTATCCACTGTGCCAACTTATAACTAAATCTGAGGGAGGTGCGATGCGGAGGTTCCCTTGTAAGCAAAACCTGATGGCAGGGTTTGAGGCCACAGTCGTCATGCCTTTGACTAAAGATAAGATTCTGAAAAACGTACCAAAGGGAAATGTAGACACTGAAGATGTTGAATCTTGGTCTGACAGCTTAAAAGAGTTTTGGGAGGAATTTAAGAGATCTGAAACCTCACAAACCAGTGCTAAACCTTTAGTCAGCCAGTGCTCCAAACCTCAGTCCAGGAAGAAGAAGTGCCTTGCTATAGCACCAGGAAGAAGTGTTTCGGTGGATGATGTTCAGAAACTACATCTACATCTACATACATACTCCGCAATCCACCATACAGTGCGTGACGGAGGGTACCTCGTACCACAACTAGTATCTTCTCTCCCTGTTCCACTCCCAAACAGAAGGAGGAAAAAATGACTGCCTATATGCCTCTGTACGTGCCCTAATCTCTCTTATCTTATCTTTGTGGTCTTTCCGCGAAATGTAAGTTGGCAGCAGTAAAATTGTACTGCAGTCAGCCTCAAATGCTGGTTCTCTAAATTTCCTCAGTAGCGATTCACGAAAAGAACGCCTCCTTTCTTCTAGAGACTCCCATCCGAGTTCCTGAATCATTTCCGTAACACTCGCGTGATGATCAAACCCACCAGTAACAAATCTAGCAGCCCGTCTCTGAATTGCTTCTATGTCCTCCCTCAATCCGACCTGATAGGGATCCCAAACGCTCGAGCAGCACTCAAGAATAGGTCGTTTTAGTGTTTTATAAGTGGTCTCCTTTACAGATGAACCACATCTTCCCAAAATTCTACCAATGAACCTTCCCCACAACTGCCATTACATACTTGTCCCACTTCATATCGCTCTGCAATGTTACGCCCAAATATTTAATCGACGTGACTGTGTCAAGCGCTGCACTACTAATGGAGTATTCAAACATTACGGGATTCTTTTTCCTATTCATCTGTATTAATTTACATTTATCTATGTTTAGAGTTAGCTGCCATTCTTTGCACCAATCACAAATCCTGTCCAAGTCATCTTGTATGCTCCTACAGTCACTCAACGACACCTTCCCGTACACCACAGCGTCATCAGCAAACAGCCGCACATTGCTATCCACCCTATCCGAAAGATCATTTATGTAGATAGAAAACAACAGCGGACCTACAACACTGGGACTGATGACCTTAGCTGTTTAGTCCCCCTTAAACATCCCAACAACCACCACCACCTACCACACTTCCCTGGGGCACTCCAGATGATACCCTCACGTCCGATGAACACTCACCATCGAGGACAACGTACTGGGTTCTGTTACTTAAGAAGTCTTCGAGCCACTCGCACCAATCCCATATGCTCGTACCTTAGTTAGGAGTCTGCAGTGGGGCACCGAGTCAAACGCTTTCCGGAAGTCAAGGAATATGGTATCCGTCTGATACCCTTCATCCATGGTTCGCAAGGTATCATGTGAAAAAAGGGTGAGTTGCGTTTCGCAGGAGCGATGCTTTCTAAAGCCATGCTGATGCGTGGACAGCAACTTCTCTGCCTCAAGGAAATTCATTACATTCGAACTGAGAATATGTTCGTGAATTCTGCAACAAACCGATGTTAAGGATATTGGTCTGTAATTTTGAGGATCCGTCCTTGTACCCTTCCTATATACAGGTGTCACCTGCGCTTTTTTCCAGTCGCTGGGGACTTTACGTTGGGCAAGAGATTCGCGATAAATGCAAGCTAATTAAGGAGCCAATGCAGTAGAGTACTCTCTGTAAAACCGAATTGGAATCCCATCAGGACCTGGCGATTTATTTATTTTCAACCCATTCAGCTGCTTCACAACCCCAGGGATGTCTATCACTATGTTCTCCATACGGGAATCTGTACGAGACTCAAACAGCGGTATGTTTGTACGATCCTCCTGCGTGAAAGATTTCTCAAATGCTAAATTTAAAATTTCAGCTTTCGTTTTGCTGTCTTCCGTTGCCAGGCCAGACTAATCAGTGAGTGACTCGATGGAAGCCTTCGACCCGCTTACTGATTTTAGCGTAAGACCAGAATTTCCTTGGGTTTTCAGCAAGATATTTTGCTAAGGTATGACAGTGGTAGTGGTTGTATGCTTCGCGCTTCGCTCTTTTCACAGCAGCACGAATCTCTACTAACTTTTGCCTGTCCTCCTTCTCCCGATCTTTCTTGTTTCGCGAGTGCAACTGTCTTTGCTTCCTGAGCATTACCAGAATTGCGCTGTTAAACCACGGTGGGTCTTTTCCGTCTGTAACCCACTTTTTCGGCACATACTTGTCCAATGCGTGATTTACAATGTGTTTAATATTTGCCCATAGTTCTTCCACGTCCATTGTACCGGAAGTAAATGTAGTCGATTCATTTACTTAGTGGGATGCTAACAACTGCTTATCTGCTCTTTCTAGTAAGAATACTATGGTGTCACCGCCAGACACCACACTTGCTAGGTGGTAGCCTTTAAATCGGTCGCAGTCCGTTAGTATACGTCGGACCCGCGTGTCGCCACTATCAGTGATCGCAGACCGAGCGCCGCCACACGGCAGGTCTAGAGAGACTTCCTAGCACTCGCCCCAGTTGTACAACCGACTTTGCTAGCGATGGTTCACTGACAAAATACGCTCTCAGTTGCCGAGACGATAGTTAGCATAGCCTTCAGCTACGTCATTTGCTACGACCTAGCAAGGCGCCATTACCAGTTACTATTGAGATTATGAATAATGTACCGTGAAGAGCGATGTTCGCCATTTATGGATTAAAGTATTCCAGCAGCTACGTACGTTTTTTGCTAAAGTCTAATTTCCTTGTCCTGTTCCAGACCTCACGCCAGCCTGCGTGAGCTAAAACGCGTGCCTTTCGGCTTCCTCTCATACCGGTGTTGGCTCTCCTGCCAACCCACAACAAATACTCTCCTAGCTTTCTTGACCGACTTTTTGACTTTCGTAACCATAGTCCTAATGAAAACATCATGATCACTAATCCCTGTCTCAACACTGACACCGTCGATGAGGCCTGGTCTGTTCGTGGCTACCAGATATAAAATATTTCCATTACGCGTTGGCTGTCGATTTAGCTGCTCAAGACAGTTTTCGGATAATGTGTTCAAAAGTAATTCACACGACGGCTTGTCTGTACCACCTGTAATGAATCCATAGACATCCCAGTCTATACTAGGTAGGTTGATGTCGCCTCCGACTAATATAGCATGATCCGGGTACTTCTGCGATATAGAGTGTAGACTCCCTTTGAATGATTCTAGAACTGTCACGGTGGAACCTGGTGGCCGGTAATAACACCCAACAATTAACTTTATTTCTCCCAGCCCTGTTAAACGTGTCAAGATAACTTCACAATCATACTCTACTTCGACCTCAGTAGACACAATATTTTTGTCAACTGCAATGAAGACACCACCTCATACGGTGTCTAATCTGTCTTTCCGATACACGTTCCAACCCTCACTAAATATTTCAGAACTTCCTATCTCAGGGTTCAGCCAGGTCTCAGACCCGAGAATAATTTGCGCGCCACACGCTTCCTGGAGGGCAGTAAATTCAGGAACTTTATTCCGAACACTCTGAAAATTTACTGCTAATATCTTGACAGCTGAAGTATCTTTTCACTGAGCACGTCCTGATTTCCCTGCCTGCACGTCGACTGGTGATTGTTCATCAGGACACCTCGCACTACTGCGTAGTCTAAAAAAACCCCATGTGCACGCCACAAGTACTCTGCTACCCGAGTAGCTACAGCACACTGACATGAAAAACTTGCAGCCTTCTGGTTCCAGTACTGCCAAACAGAAGAAGAGAAGACTGAATAACCCATCTGAGGAACAACAAATAATCTGGACAACATCAGGTCAAGAACACTAATAAAAGGAGGGAACAGAATAGACCAAAGGTACTGTCAGTGACGGCAGCAGTGATGCTGTTGATTATTCTGTGCATGACTTTAACAGTGACATAGACCTTGCTGGTAGTTCTCCTGAACATGAAACTGAATAATATCACTACCAGGACAAGTATGAAAATCAGTTTCATCAGCATACAACAAATGCAACTGCAGGCCCTGGAAATATTGACCACAGACAGCTAAAGCCAAATGATTTCATCTTGATGTGTCTTATATATGATGAAGGGACAAAAAAACAGACTCTGAAACACTTTGTGGCTCAAATACAGAGCATTAATTGTGACAAACATGATGTGAAATTCTTGAGAAAATCTACAAGCGCATCAAACATACATATTATTTTTCCTCAAGAAGAAGATATAGGCTCCATTACCATAAACAGCGTTTCCGTGTGGTTACCCCTTTATTTGAAGGAAGAGGACGTTACTGTTTTCCATTGGAAATATGACTTTGTACTTTAATTTGGAGGTACTTCTATCATTATTTTGCACTTTGTTCTGCATTTCACCCTCATGTATTCCAGTTGAACTTTACATCAATAAGACTTTTCATTAATGTTTACAATTTGTACCCAGTTTTGTATTTGTGATATATGAAAATATGTCACATATCTTCTTTTGTAGTTAGTTCACTGTTGCAAGTACCCCACAGTAGTTCAAACTGCAAGTTTTCAGTATGAAAGTAGTGGTGTTTCTAGTAACACCCTCCTATGGGGGAACTTGAAACACCAACATTTTTGTAAGAAATCAGCATAAAGAAATTTAAGAAATAGTTTTTTTCTGCCAGCAAGATCTTCACTGCAATGTCACCTGTACTTTAAAGTTGATTAACTCATTATTTTTGTAAAATTGAAAAAGCAAGATGCTGCGGAAATTCGAAAGTGTTTTAAGCAACCCCATTTTACGGTACTACAGTAGACATGTCATTTCGTACCAGTAACCGTTTCGTTCCATATGCCGTAGAAGATAACACTCATTTCACAACCATAGTTCTCCAGAGTATCCATCCATTCAAAAAATCGCACAGCCAACAGCAAAAAACCCTCGCCATCTGCGTCAAAATCAAGCCCACTTATTGGAACATCTCAAAGTACAAATTGAAATCTAACTTTCAAAAACCTGCTCGTTGACTGAAAATGGCGCAACAGACAGACGGTATCTTATACCAAAACATCGGTCCTTTCACTCCAACAAATGTCTCCTTAGCAAAACCCTCGGATAACACAAACCCAGTCTCTGGAACATACCTTCACGTTCATTATTGCTGCTGATCTTGGCCTACACTCTCAGCCCCCTGCTGCGAAACAATGGTGGTATCAGTTTACTGATATCCTCACTGGCTATGAAATCCAAATCCATGCCCACACCGTACCTGACGTACATACCACTCCTGATGGTAAAACCTCTTAAGGCAAAGCACAAGAACTGGATCCTGCTTGGAGTGATCACCTATCTGTCCTTCTCCAGATCCCACCCATGTATGAGATAAGACAGAACCTCCACTCTGACTAATCGGCGACATACACATGCTGACCGGATTACCTACTGTGCCCAAATCTGCAACCTAATTGAAAGGCATGATTTTAGTGTAAGGCTGCTTACCAACAACACATCATCACAAATCAATTGCCAATCATATCCCATTCTGAACTACCTACCATGATCATCTCCTACTCCTCCAAGTGCTCTTGATGTCCTCCAAGAATCCCATTTTCTCTACAGAGGAATACCTTTATATACAGGACAGACAGTCTCACATGCCACCAACAACTCCAGTAACAAGTATACAATTACTTGCAAGCTAAATAGCATTGAGATTGGCACATTACATCTACATCTATACTCTGCAAACCACTGTAAATTGCACAACAGAGAGTACTTCCTATTGTACCATTTATTAAGGCTTCTTCTCATTCCATTCACATATGGAGTGCAGGAAGAATTATTACTTAAACATCTCGAGGCACACCTTAATTAGTTTAAACTTGTCTTCACGATCTGTTTGGGAGTGATAAATAGAGGGTTAGGGGGTTGTAGAATATTCCTAAGTTCGTCTCTTAAAACTGATTCTTGAAACTTTCTAATTACGCTTTCACTGTCCGTTGTTTATGTCAATTTTCAAGTGTTTGCCATGTTTAATTTTCAGTATCTCTATAATACTCTCTCACAGTTCAAACAAACGTGTGACCTTCCATTTTTGTTATTCTTTGCTTATGTCCAACATTCCCTGTTAGTACCATTTGGCATGGGTCCTACACACTTGAGTAATATTCTACAATAGGTGGCACAGATGTTTTGTAATCAATTTTCTTTGTAGACCCACTTAGCATCCTACAAATATTTTGAAATCTGCCACTTCCTTTACTAACAACTGAGCCGAAGCAGTTGTTACATTCCATATGCCTAGAAATTTTTACAGTCAGGAGTTTGTATGAGTTGACTAATTCCAATTTAGACTCTTTGATATCATGGACAAGAATATCATGCTTTCTTGTTTTTGCAGTGCAGAATTTCACATTTGTGTGTGCTGTACCACTCCGTGACGCTCCTAATAGCTCGTCTCTAAATTTGTTGAATACCTCTTGTGACTCCAAATACTGGATAAATACTCTAAAAATTTGTTGTAGTGGCGCCTTCTATGAGACTTCTTTAAAGCTTCATTGCATTTCCCCAAGAAATTTAAATCTTCTATTTGCCTTCCCCAGTACTGATTTCACACAATTGTCACGTCCTTGTGACACCAACGTTATCATTTTCATTCATCACCGTTATACCATAGCAGTGTCACTATCATCATCTCCCTCTACATTTTAAGCGGTATGTAAAATCATCTAAAAAATTGAAAACTGTAAAAATGTTCACCAATCTACGTCTTCAAAAAAAGAATTTATTTCATATTTTTGTATACACCTGCCTGACAAAAAAAGTGAAACATGCAGAAGGGGAGGAGGAAATGAAATCAAAGTTTATGGATTGAAAGCAATGCTGTTTTGCTGGGGGAACGCTGGAGGATGCGTGCCCCCAAACTTTTTCGTCGACAAAGTAATTTTTTTGCGATGTGGAGAACTTAGACGAGTGCCAAAGATTCATTTCACGGACGTAAATTTTTTATTTCATTTTTTCGTGTTAGTAATTGCATTGAGAACGATACCAGTGCAGTTTGTGGTGGGAAAAGCGATGTCATTGACTGTTTCAAGCATTTCGAAGCTGCGGGAACCCTTGTCGACAACTGATTCGCTGGCAGCCAGGTCGACAAGCATGTAGTGCCCTCACCTGCCAATAGTGGGTGATGGTAGTGTTAAATGGATATGCGTACGCTCAAACGCCGAGCTACCGATAAATGTCTCTACGGTCCCGCTACCATAATCCTTCGCGATTCATTGCCATCTTTGTTTTGTTGTTCTTTATTCATTTGCGTTTGCTGTTCCATTCTTATCGGTTGTGCAAAGTTTTACAATGTGTCCTGTCTTTTGTTGCAACTTGTAAGGTGAGAGATGATCAGAAAACTAACAAGCTATTTTACTCGGTCTCTTGATCTAAAAAACCAAAAACTGCCAATAATTCGTGTGCGAGTGAAAAGCCAGGAAGTTCAACATCAGTGGATGGTGAAAGTGAAACTGTAAACCTGAGCACTGATTGATTGGACTCACCTGTTTCATTTGAGTTGTATTATAGGTCAATTGAAGTATACGATACTATTTTCTTTTATTGTTCAGGGGTTGATGGGAATCGCATGCTTCATTTGAGATGATGTAAACTGAAACGTTGGATACCACATTCTCTTGTATGTTTGGGTGTTTCTCGGTACTGCCTGCTTCATTTGAGGTGTAGTAAAGTCAACTGAAGAGTCCAATACCATTTTTTTTTGTAGTTTGACATGTTGATGACATCATGGCTAAAAGCAGGTGGGTGGTATCCCATGCTTCAGTTATAAGTAATTTTCGCTGCATTATATCCAATGTCGGAGTACCCTTACTTTTTTTTTAGAAAAAAAAGCGCTGATTGAAACGATATGTGATGTTATTTCAGTGATTATAAAAAACTTAATGATATTTACAAAAAACTTTGCAGTATGAGTCTGCTCATCAGTATCATGCCTCACCCCCTCTGGTCTGGGCACACACACCAATTTGCACACGAATGCTATAATAAAGCTATTGTATCATCTCCTGAGGTAGGCTGTCACACAGCTGTTGCTACTGATCCTTGATATCATCAATGCTGGCACTGGTATGGAATTGGTGTCCGAGCTGGTCCCACAGATATTCTATCGGGGACAGACCTGGTGATCTTGCTGGCCATGAGAGTACTTCAACATCATGAAGACAGTCCGTAGAGACCATACCATGTGTGAATGGGCGTGATCCTTTTGAAAAATGGTGCTGTCGTTCTGCCACATGAGAGTTAACACATAAGGACGCAGGATGTCTGTGATGTACTGTTGTGCTGTTCCCTCAGTCATTACCAGCCATGACCTGAAAGCATACCTGATGGCTCCTTGCACCATGATGCCAGGAGTACACCACAGTGCCTCTCTGAAATACTGTAAGATGGGACCTCCCCACAGACCATGTAAATACTTGCCAACAGTAGTCATCTGGGATAGTGCAGAATTATGTTTCATTGCTGAACACAATGTGATGCCGTTCACAAACAGTCCATGCTTCCCAGTCAATATCTACTTCAAATACAGTCATTTGTGTTGTTATGGTAATGGCAGGCTACGCCATGGGACATTAGTTTGCTAGTACGGCCGCTGCTAGTGAACAACCAGTCATGCAGGACGATACAAAATGTTGCAGGGAGTCCATTAATGGTTCTTGGTCGACTGGCACAGATGTGAAGCGGTTGTGATATGCTTCATGCACAATGTGGCGCTCGTCCCTTATAGTTCTCAGACATGATCGGAAACTTAATGACAAATATGCTTGTCCTCACATTCTCATGATCTCCAATATTGGGCCACTGTCCCATTTCAATGCCAGATGAATGTAGATACTGTACCATTCAACCAGGAAATCAAATGGACATAAACAATGAAGCCCTTTTCAAACTCTATCATGTGCTGCCTCACAGGAGTAAATAACATCACAGTTTCCTACACAGATATCACTCAAGATCTGACATTGTTCATTTCCTGTATACCCTTCCAGGCCTGGTAACAATGCTAAAGATTAACAACACTCCAATGGCCATTCTACCTGTCACAGAGAACTGCAACTCTAGTTATTTACACACGTCCCAATGAACTGCACATGTATTGACATCTGTCCGTGTCTTCTGGGTACTTCAATTTTTTTGTCAGGCACTGTAATTGAAACTTTTGTTTAACATGTAAAACCCTCAGCAGAAGAGCAATTTTATCCAGTGCCAAACCATGCCCTCATGGGGAGTTGTAACAACAATAAAGAAAAATAAGTCCCTCATCAGATCAATGCATATGACAAGCAAGTCCTTTCTTAAACACACATATGGATACTCACCAAGTCTTCAGTTTTTTGTATAAGATTTATCATCCAAGAAATAAATTAAAAATAGTTCAAATCCCTTGGTTTTCCACAGTTGTGCGGCAAATGTCAGAACTGGACATCCTCTCTCAAATATTTATAGCTGGGATTCCATCTGCTCTGCTCTCAACTTGTCTACAATGGGTCAGGTATTGGATGACCTTCAGCGTAGAAAGTAATTGAAAAATGAAAACTGCTTGAAATACATATCTTTAAAAATCTCTGCCGGCCATGGTGGTCTAGCGGTTCTAGGCACTCAGTCCGGATCCGCGCGACTGCTGCGGTCACAGGTTCGAATCCTGCCTCGGGCATGGATGTCTGTGATGTCCTTAGGTTACTTAGGTTTAAGTAGTTCTAAATTCTAGGGGACTGATGACCACAGATGTTAAGTCCCATAGTGCTCAGAGCCATTTGAACCATTTTTTTTTTAAATCTCTAACCTGCGAAGTCCCATTTCTATCACTGGTCTGAGACTATTTCAACACAGGATAAATATCATTTTGCCATATATCTATGCACTTCTGTTCAAAAAATTACCCAGCTATTTTTGCAAAAATTTCGCTGCAGATTTTGAACTTATTCCAAGAGGTTTTGAATGTAGTTAAAAAGACATGTCCAAATGGATGAGCACCATTTTTTATCCTGCAGTTACTATCAGTTAAGACACAAAGGAATCAAAGGTATTATCCGCCCGTGGGCACTGATTTAAATCAGTGGGGCAAGTTGAAAATTTGTACCATATCGGGATTTGAACTCGCATCTCGTACTTACTAGGCAGATGCACTGACCTCTGTTCCATCCAGACACAGTGATCAACATAACCACACAGACTACCCTAGCACATATAAGAATTTTTAACATGTTGCAGCCCTGTCAGCAACTGTGATAAATTAATATGTCAAAAATCCACCTCAGTTGCGAAATCTTACTGGTCTTTACTCGGGTTTCAGCTAGAGTAATCTAGCCTTCTTCAGAAGCATAAAATGAACTAATACATGCCAGAATAAGGCATGGACAAACTTAAAAAGCTAAAGTACCAAAGTACCATGTCAAGCTATGTTATTTAGTTGAGGAACAGCCCCGGCCCCACTTCGTGGAAAGCGGTCGGTTAGCCGCAGACACGACATTGACCGTGCCTTATTCTGGCATGTATTAGTTTATTTTATGCTTCTGAAGAAGGCTAGATTACTCTAGCCAAAACCTGGGTAAAGACCACTAACGTTTCGCAGCTGAGGCGGATTTTTGACGTATTACCCTAGCACATTCTTATCAGATCCAAATTCTCAACTTATACCACACACTACGGATGTAGTGCCCCTGCTCATTAGCCTCATTATTTGCGACTCGCCTATTCCCACAAGAGTTTAACCTTGCTGTGCATCTTCATTGAACAGATCATTGGCCACCATTACCTTAATTTTATATCTGTGGTGTGTGTTCTCTTGAAGGTTAATGAGTGGGGGCACTACATCAGTAGTGCGTGACAGACTTGAGTTTTGGGTCTGATGGGAATCTTGCTAGGGTAGTCCATGTGATTGTAACCACTGTGTCTGGATAGTGTAGTAGTCAGCGCATCTGTCTAGTAAGCAGGAGACCTGGGTTCGAATCCCAATTCGACACAAATTGTTAACTTGCCCCATTGATATAAGTCAATGCCCACTGGCAGTTAAAGAATTTAATTTCTTTGTTTGTTTATAAAATAACTGGGATGTTCAAGATATATGGCTTCAATGTACAGTTTCATAATTAACTTCTATAATTCGTATAAGAATTCTTATACGCTAAAAAAAAGTTTCCAAGGGGAAGCAACTGTATTCTGCACGTAACAGCACTGCTGCTATCTGCAGACATTTAATTTCAGTAAGTTGATTGTCAAACAGAATTTGTGGCAAAACTAGATACCCTAGAGCAGCGATTTCCAACGTCGGGGTAATAGCCCCCCTGAGGGTTAAATTGGATTCTCTGAGTGGTAAAAACAAAAGTGTTTTATTGTGTTTCCACCCTGAAATTAAATTGCATTTTAAAAATCATTACTATTATCACCATTTTATAAGACTATAATACTGATGACATAAGTTACCAACAATTACATTTTTCCAAATACTAGCATTAACACATGACACTATGTGATGGAGGTTACTTTTTGTGAAACGGAAGTATGAACAACATCTTCCTTATATAATCCACCCACCACACACTTTGTATTTTGTAGCATGAATCTATGATAGTAAAACTGAGACATAAATGTCACATATGCTTAAATATCTCATGAAAATGTCTCCTTCAAGTTATATGTAGCTCCCGCAATGGACCACAAATTGCTTCATTTTTCACTGCACAGTAGATAAACTAATAGACAGCACAACAGTAACCATTTAATAGGTACTAAATTCCTGTAGGACCTACACAACATTATTTATTATTGTTATTATTATAAGCAAGAGCAGCAGTGGTCAGTCCAAATCATTGGCAGTCTGAAGTCTTCCAGTTTCTGCCAGGTCAGAAGTAAGGAGTCCAGCAAATGAATGATTCACACACAATAAGTGTTGTGCAAAAATTTTAAGTTGGTTATTTTTAAATGGGAATGCAGGATATGGGTGAAGAAAGGGTTGCTATGTAGAGGATTCATGCGGAGGAAGCATATTTTGTATCAAATGTCTGCCCTCAATCTGGGTAGTTATGTTTCTTTTCTGAGAAGGAGATGAGGCTGCAAAAAAAAAAATTCATTTACCTTTTGTCACTTTAAAAACAAAAATGTTCAAAGAAAATTTTTTTCATTTTAAATCTTAGGCGCCACTGTTGATGCTGGGGACAAGAGTGTCCTGGCTAATTACTTTTTACACCTGACATAATGGTCTGAGAAAGGTTGGGAGTCACTGCCCCAGGGTTTGATGCAAATAATTTGTCCTTCCATTATTCTATTAGTGGAGAAATCTGTTAGGCCTACTGTTAGTCTTTCCCACAACGAATTTCATCAGTCAATAAATCTGCAGTGCAGCTGTAGTTAATATCTCAACTGCTTAAACAGTATTTGTATGTTGTGGTACAATATGTAAGACTTAATTTAAAAGTTTCTCAAAAATATTATTCTTGAGATTATCATTGAATCAAAATTCGTTAACTTAGTGATGTGTCCAGTCCCAAATTTGCAAACTGTTCTTAGGGGAAAGTACCTTAGAAAAAAACTATTTCTACCCCACTCTACTTACTTCCATGCTCTTTATTTCTTGCTTCAGCCATGTGATGTGTACTGTACAGGCACAAAACTAAACTCAGAAAGAGGAAACATGACACATGGGGTAATTGGCTCACTCTTATCCTTAACCTACATGATGTTACAATGATTTTAGAGTGTGGTTCAAGAGCTGTAATAATGACATAAACAAATGCACTCTTAGCAGATGATAGGTAACAAGGCTATTGCTTCAGTTTCTCAAGGATTTGTAAGTTCAGTTTCTCATAACACCAGAAGTGCCTCTCGCCAAAATTCTCCATACTGCCATCTGAGTCATTCCAGGGTAGGGCTCACAAAACGACCGAGTATGTAGTTGATTTACAGATCTTTCCCACACAAAGGTCTCCCAGTGGCCCAAATTACATGAGTACACCATATAAGCGGTACAAGGCTTAGAATTTTAAGTCTTAATCTCACAAAGATTCATATTCAGTTTCAAACAACTTGTAGTCACGCAAGTAGACATTAATAATTAGATATTAAATAATGCAGAACGTGTAATTTTCTTCAGGGTTCAATTGGATAACAAATTAAAATGGAGTCGGCACATAGATAAACTAAACAATAACTTCAACTCAGCAGGTTTTGCCCTCGGAAGCATCTGTCTAGTGCTTATTTCAAGGTGAGAGTATTGGCTTAGCTTGCATATTTCCACTCCTTGTCGTCTTATGTAATTATCTTCTGGAGCAGTGTAAACAGAGTAAATAAGGTGTTTATTCAGCAGAAGTAAACAGTAACAACATTTTTGAGGTTGGAGCTCTTTTGTCTGTGTTTGCTTTAACAATACATATGTTTTTGGGAGGGGTCCACCTTTAGCAAAACACAATAGTGTTTTTTGTTCTAGACATGCTTCACTGCTGTAGCAGCATCATCAGTGGGTTTTATTTATTTTTTTGGCTGTTAAACAAAAGAAATGTTCTTTACTGTTTATAAATATGTAAATATTAGTTTTTAAATCGTAATTGCAGATTTTTGAAGAACATATAAAATTATCATACCTTCTTACCACATGGTGTGGTTTTCTTGCCGTATTACTTTTTTACAAAATATTTACGCAGGAATTACGACTACTAAACTGTTATGGCTATGCCTGAAATTAATTAGTTCTCTGCCCTCAAATAATGATTAGATAATACCAACCTGTAGAACCCACCCTCCCCCTCCCCGTACAGACGCATACATACATACATACACACACATAAAACAAATCCTTGAGGGATGATGGTGTAACATGCTTGGTTCAGAGTCTGCAGTGTCTGCTGTGGCTAAAATGTCCCACTCGAGAGTGGCTGTCCCTACTGCAGTTTAGACATGTGAAATTTGAGGGACTTCGAACAGAGGCCGCTCTGTCTCTAAAAAATATGTGTATGATTATAATAATAATGATAAATTCTCAAACCTACTCTCTCTCTCTCTTTCTCACTCTCTCTCTCTCTCTCTCTCTCTCTCTCTCTCTCTCTCTCTCTCTCTCTCTCTCTCTCTCTCACACACACACACACCTCTGAGAGATTCAAAACAACCACCAATGACATCTTCAACTGTTCCATTGCCCGCCATCTTGTTTTCACACCTTCAACTGTTCCATCTTCCGCCATCTTGTTTTCACAGCTGGTGAACAGTGACAGTGAGACCTCAATACATAAAACTTGATAGTAGAGAAGATGAGAAAAAAGAAAATGTAACTGAAACATAATGTAAATAGACACACTCACTCATGCACACACACACACACACACACACACACACACACACACACACACACACACACAAATCTAATTAATTTCAGGAATAGTCAGAACAGTTTAGAAGTCGTAATTTTTGTGTAAATATTTTATTTACATTAAGTGGTATATGGTTGCAGATGACAAATTATGAAAAAAAAACAGACACTGTAAAAACGTAATACAGCAAGAAAACCACACCGTGTGGTAAGAAGGTATGATTACATAATTTTATGTGCTCTTCAAAAATCTGTAATTACGATTTAAAAACCAATATATATATATATATAGATTCCTTATGTTTAACAGCCATAAAATAAAAAACTCACTGATGATGCTGCAACAGCAGTGAAATATGTCTGGGACAAAAAACAAAATTGAGTTTTGCTAAAGGCGGACCCCACCAAAGAACATATGTTTAGTAAGAATAGAATAGAATCTTTATTTGCCCTTCAGTATGTTTTCCATACAATTGGCATCGTCAGCGTGTTCAATACATTTTTTTTAATTACAATAATTATTATCGTATATAATTGTGCCTGTGCAGGGCAAGCAGATACGCATGCCAAAGTAATATTGATAATAAAACAATTATTCATTCTCAATAGTAATAATAATAATAATAATAATAATAATAATAATACATCATAACAGTTAAATATACAATAGTATAAAGATATATTTATGGTACAGCTTATGTATCCATGTAAAAAGTCTTTGTTTGTACATTACTGTCACAAACATATAGGTATAATTCATATGGCAGTTTTTTGTTTCATATAGCATATCTCTTTTGTGTCACTAATTACAAACTCATCAAGTGAGTAATATAGCATACATCTGAGCCACACTTCTATTGTTTGCTTAAAGTTATTCATTGGTAGTTCGCTCACAGCCTTTGAGAGTTTGTTAAAAAATTTCAAGCTAAGGTGTTTATGGCTTTTTTGTGTTAATGTCAGCCTTGTGTATGGCAGGTCTATGTTACTATTATTTCGAGTATTATTACCATGCACTTCAGATCCTAAATTAAAGTTCTTTACGTTCTCTTTAGCATATATTAAACAATTATAAAGGTATGTACTAGGTAGTGTCATTATCCTTAGTTCTTTAAAATGATTTTTGCAACTTTGTCTTCATGCTAGTCCTAAAATGCACCTAACTGCTTTCTTCTGCCACCTGAAGATCGTACTTGAACCCACTGAGTTACCCCAAAGAAGTACCCCTTATTGCAGTTGTGAATGGAAAAAAGCAAAGGATGTGGAGATGAGCAGATTTTTACTGATAAAGTGTCTCAGCTTGTGTAATAGAAAGAGAGTTCGAGCAAGTTTGCCACATAGATAATTTGTGTGTCTGTCCTATGTAAGTTTTTGATCTGTATGTAAACCTAGTAACTTGACATTTTTTTTATTCTGTTCAATTGGTTTCAGGGTGAAGTAAATTTCTTCAGTTTTCAATTTGTTTATTGATAAAAGGTTGGCTCTGCACCAGTCACTGCTCATTTCAGTTACTACTTTGTAGTATTCTATGACATCTTGCAGATTTTCTCCATCTGTTATTAGTGTCATATCATCAGCATACAGTACATTGTTGCATGGTGTATAATTGGAGAAGTCATTGATGTAAACAGGAACAGGAAAGGGCCAAGCACTGAGCCTTATAGAATTCCTCTCTTTACTTTCCTGGGTGTTGACTTTTGATAGTTTGTCTTTACTAATTGTAACCTATTGCTTAAGTACGATTGAAAAAATTGTAATGGTTTATCTACAATATCATAATGTTCTAGTTTTTTTAATCATTATTTCATATATGACTGAGTCGAAGGCTTTTTGTTAAATCTAACAGTGTAGCACAAGTTAGTTTGTTGTTTTGATAATCTTCATGTATATTACTAAGGAGGCATTCAACTGCTTTGGTTGTTGATAGTTCAGATGGAAAGCCAAACTGGTTCTTACTCAATAATTTATTACATTCAAAATAATTGTAAATTTGGATATGTATGCAGTTTTCTATTACTTTCGATATAATGGGATATAATTGTTTGGCATTTTTCTGTCACCTTTCTAAAGATTGGGAGTGTAATTGTCATTTTCAGACATTCAGGAAATATTCCTTCTTCAAGTATGCGATTCGTCAGATATGTTAGTGGCATTAAGATAACAGTGGCTATGTGTTTAACAATACTGTTACTAAGCCCATAATAGTCCTCTGTTTTTGATTTTTTAAGTTTCTTTATAGATTTGATAATGTGGTCAGAGGTGATTTTTGACCAAGAGAATTTCTTGGTTGCTTGTGCTTGTTGTTTAAGAAGGGTTACAGCAACTGAAATACACTCCTGGAGATTGAAATAAGAACACCATGAATTCATTGTCCCAGGAAGGGGAAACTTTATTGACGCATTCCTGGGGTCAGATACATCACATGATCACACTGACAGAACCACAGGCACATAGACACAGGCAACAGAGCATGCACAATGTCGGCACTAGTACAGTGTATATCCACCTTTCGCAGCAATGCAGGCTGCTATTCTCCCATGGAGACGATCGTAGAGATGCTGGATGTAGTCCTGTGGAACGGCTTGCCATGCCATTTCCACCTGGCGCCTCAGTTGGACCAGCGTTCGTGCTGGACGTGCATACCGCGTGAGACGACGCTTCATCCAGTCCCAAACATGCTCAATGGGGGACAGATCCGGAGATCTTGCTGGCCAGGGTAGTTGACTTACACCTTCTAGAGCACGTTGGGTGGCACGGGATACATGCGGACGTGCATTGTCCTGTTGGAACAGCAAGTTCCCTTGCCGGTCTAGGAATGGTAGAACGATGGGTTCGATGACGGTTTGGATGTACCGTGCACTATTCAGTGTCCCCTCGACGATCACCAGTGGTGTACGGCCAGTGTAGGAGATCGCTCCCCACACCATGATGCCGGGTGTTGGCCCTGTGTGCCTCGGTCGTATGCAGTCCTGATTGTGGCGCTCACCTGCACGGCGCCAAATACGCATACGACCATCATTGGCACCAAGGCAGAAGCGACTCTCATCGCTGAAGACGACACGTCTCCATTCGTCCCTCCATTCACGCCTGTCGCGACACCACTGGAGGCGGGCTGCACGATGTTGGGGCGTGAGCGGAAGACGGCCTAACGGTGTGCGGGACCGTAGCCCAGCTTCATGGAGACGGTTGCGAATGGTCCTCGCCGATACCCCAGGAGCAACAGTGTCCCTAATTTGCTGGGAAGTGGCGGTGCGGTCCCCTACGGCACTGCGTAGGATCCTACGGTCTTGGCGTGCATCCGTGCGTCGCTGCGGTCCGGTCTCAGGTCGACGGGCACGTGCACCTTCCGCCGACCACTGGCGACAACATCGATGTACTGTGGAGACCTCACGCCCCACGTGTTGAGCAATTCGGCGGTACGTCCACCCGGCCTCCCGCATGCCCACTATACGCCCTCGCTCAAAGTCCGTCAACTGCACATACGGTTCACGTCCACGCTGTCGCGGCATGCTACCAGTGTTAAAGACTGCGATGGAGCTCCGTATGCCACGGCAAACTGGCTGACACTGACGGCGGCGGTGCACAAATGCTGCGCAGCTAGCGCCATTCGACGGCCAACACCGCGGTTCCTGGTGTGTCCGCTGTGCCGTGCGTGTGATCATTGCTTGTACAGCCCTCTCGCAGTGTCCGGAGCAAGTATGGTGGGTCTGACACACCGGTGTCAATGTGTTCTTTTTTCCATTTCCAGGAGTGTATTATCAGAATTATTTTTACCAAAAGAAGAAGAAGAATAAGAAGTCGAAGAATGAGAGCTGGCACAATTTATAAAATATTGTTGCAATCTATAGGCACTGTGACTTCCTGTTTGCTCATATTGATTTCACTTCTTATTATATTCCAAGCTGTTTGGCAGCCATTTTTTGAGCCTGCAGTATATTCATCATTTGCTTTACAACTAGCTGATTTTATTTCATATTTGTACAACTTCTTAATGGTCACATAGTGTTTCCTGGCTTCCTCGTTTTATCACTGTTATCTTTCAGTATAAGTCGCAGTGTCCTCATTTGCTTGTGCTCTGGAGTGTACCACTTGTTAGAGTGCTGAGGTTTTTTTCTGTTGTTAGGGGTGCATCTTTATGTGATAAGTGGACAGTGACTATCTACTGCATTTTTAATGATATATAAAAACATAGAGAAACATTCATCAAGACTTTTTATATTGTGTAGTGTATTTAGCGAATCTACCACCTTTAGTTCATGTTTCAATTGTACAATATTGCTCTCTCTTAGTATTCTGAAAGTGACTAACTGTTTAGTTCTCTCTGGGTTCATACTACCTATTCTGACCCATATCCCATCATGATCAGATAACTCTAACTTAATCACATCATGCTTTAGTTCATCCTGATTTACATTACTAATTACATTGTCAAGGCATGCATCTATTCTAGTAGGTTTTTCACTTATACAGTAGCAGTTTAGTGCCTTTAGGCTCTTAACCATGTCATTTATTTTTTTCTACTGTTCCTTATATCTATATTGCAGTCATCTGCAATAAAAATATTGTGGTTTTTGTGTTTAATGAATAATTTGATTAGTGAATTTAGTTTATCTATAAGAACTTCCTCATCAGAGGCTGGTGCACGGTACACAGAAGCAATGATAATTTTTTGGGTATGCAATACTATGGCTGCTACTTCAAATACACCTTCAATGCAATTTTTGTGTAGGTCTATCACTGAATCCTGCAGATTTTTTTTTATGTAGATGGCGACTCCACCATGTGCAATATTTGTTCTACAACATTTTGTGGCTAATATGTAGCCATAAGGCACACACAAATCTATTTCTGAGTCATGCAACCAATGCTCATTAATACACAGTATGCTACAATTAATTTACCAATTTAGTATTGGAGGGCAGCGTGGAGGGTAAAAATCGTAGGGGGAGACCAAGAGATGAATACACTAAGCAGATTCAGAAGGATGTAGGTTGCAGTAGGTACTGGGAGATGAAGAAGCTTGCACAGGATAGAGTAGCATGGAGAGCTGCATCAAACCAGTCTCAGGACTGAAGACCACAACAACAACAACAACTACTGTAACTCATTAACCTTATGTCTTAGGGATTATACATTAACATGAAATAACATTAAATCGTTTTTGTTACTGGGAGGAATACTTGTTGCTTTTTCTTTTGTATTATCTTTACTGTCCCTTGCAAACTGTTGTGACCAAATCCAACTTGTGTTAGATTTGGTCACTACTGGGAGTTTCTCTGTATCATATCTTAGAACTGAAGCCTATCAATTGTTTTATTAGCAGAGCTTAATTTTTCTCTTACAATCCCAAGTATTTTTTGCTTAGAAGTGACTTTCCTAAGCTATTTAGATGCTGACCATGGCTTGTATGAAAATCTCTGTTACAGTGA
This sequence comes from Schistocerca cancellata, assembly GCF_023864275.1. Classification (NCBI taxonomy): domain Eukaryota; kingdom Metazoa; phylum Arthropoda; class Insecta; order Orthoptera; family Acrididae; genus Schistocerca; species Schistocerca cancellata. Next base: position 52,139,574 of record NC_064635.1, on the reverse strand, counting down.
CAAGGTTTGCTAATGGGCACAATTGTGGTGTGGTAGCAGCCTGAAATATCATTCATGTCAATCACTGTTACATTTTTGAAATGTTTACATACTGAATCATAGAGGTTATTTGCCTTTTTTAATTTCGTTGTTCACACATGATTGTTCTATTAGATCATAACGGTGAGGTAGTTTAGCCACTATTACATTGGTATGTGTTACCCTACCCAGTGACTCTTTCAGTGCTTTTGTTGCTGCAGCTGTTTCATTGTGATACACATCATTAGAACCTCCTATAATTACTGCATAGTCTTTTGGATATAGATTCTTGCATTTTTCTTCAACACTGTCAACAACTTGGCTTAATCTTGCATTAGGTTATACTAGTCCCTGAATTTTGACCCTTCCTGCTGCATCATCTGTTTTCAGTTTTATAGCTAACCCTCTTCCGAAACTGTCTGAGAAAACTTTTAGGTTATTATTTAACGAATTCCTTTTAGCACTCATGTGGATGACCTCACACTTTCGTTATTTAGGGTCAATTGCCAATTTTCACATCATTTAGATATCTTTTCTAAATCGTTTTGCAGTTTTTGAATTTCCGATGACTTTATTAGTCGATAAACGACAGCGTCATATGAGCATGTATTTCAGCAGATTACTCCTATTTTCCTTTTGGGTATTGGTGTGACTTGAGCAATTTTACAGTCTTTAGGTGCGGATCTTTCTGTGAGCGAGCGGTTGTATTTTATTGATAAATATGGAGCTATTGTATCAGCATAATCTGAAAGGAACCTGATTGGTATACAATCTGGACGGGAGGCCTTGCCCTTATTTAGTGATTTAAGCTGCTTTGCCACACCGAGGGGATCTACTTGTATGTTTCTCATCTTGGCAGTTGTTCTTGATTGGAATTCGGTAATATTTACTTCGTCTTCTTTGGTGAAGGAGTTTCGGAAAACCGAGTTTAATAACTCTGCTTTAGTGGCACTGTCATCAGTGACTTCACCATTGTCATCGCGCAGTTGAAGGTATTGATTGCGTCTTACCACTGGTGTGCTTTATGTATGACCAGAATCTCTTTGGGCTTTCTGCCAGATTCCGAGACAGAGGTTCGTTGTCGAAATAATTATGAGCATTGCAATTTGTTTTGATCTTCTGATGACTTTCTAAGTCGATAAATGACAGCATCATCTGAAAACAACCTAAGACGACTGCTCAGATTGTCTCCCAAATCGTTTATATAGATAAGGAACAGCAAAGGGCCTATAACACTATCTTGAGGAACGCCAGAAGTCACTTCTCTTTTACTCGCTGACTCTCCGCAAATTACTAAGAACTGTGGCCGCTCTGACAGGAAATCGCAAATCCAGTCACATAGCTGAGACGATATTCCATAAGCACGCAATTTCGCTACAAGCCGCTTGTGTGGTACAGTGTCAAAAGTCTTCCGGAAATCCAGAAATACGGAATCGATCTGAAATCTCTTGTTAATAGCACTCAACACTTCGTGTGTATATTGCTACAAGCTCCACTGCCAGCTATGTGTGAGGTCATCCACATGCGTACTAAAAGGAATCCATTAAATTTCTGTTACACGATAAATCAATCAAATCTAAAGGCATAAATTCAACTACATACCTGCTAATTGCAATCACGAACAACTTAAATTGGAAAGAACACACAGAAAATGTTGTGGTTGAAGGTGAACCAAAGACTAAGTTTTATTGGCAGAACACTTAGGAGATGCAACAGATCTACTAATGAGACTGTCTGCACAACGCTTGTCTGCCCTCTTTTTTAGTACTGTTGTGTAGTGTGGGATCTTTACCAAACAGAAGTGCCGGAGTACGTCGAGAAAGTTCAAGGAAGGGCAGCAGGTTTTGTGCTATCGAGAAACAGGGGAGAATGTGTCACGGACATGATACAGAATTTGGAGTGGTCATCATCAAAACAAAGGCACTCTTCGTTGTGGCAAGATCTCGCGAAATTTCAGTTACCAAATTTCTCCTCTGAATGCGAAAATAGTTTGTTGACGTCGATCTAGACAGGGAGGAACGATCATCATTACAAAATAGCGAAGATCAGAGCGCGCACTGAAAGATTTAAGTGTTATTTTTCCGCTTGCTGTTCGAGAGTGGGACAACAGAGAATTATTTTGAAGATGATTCGATTAACCCTCTGCCAGGCACTTAAGTGTGATTTGCAGAGCAGATGCAGATGTGTAGATGAAGAGCTAGAAGTATTATTGAAGGCCTCTATGAGAGGAACGAATTGTCTGATAATGTGAATTAATAAAAAATATTGGTGTCTGTATGGAAGAGATAGGGAATACAGTATTAGGGTCGGAGCTGTGGTAGACTTGATATCAAATAAGGCAGAAGGAATAGATTACATTCCATCGGAATTTCTAAAGTCACTGGGTAAGTGGCAACCAAACGACTATTTTGGTTGGTGGGTAGAATATATGAGACGGGCAACATACCATCAGACTTTCGGAAAAATATCATCTACAAAATTCCAAAGATGGCGAGGGTAGATAAGTACGAAAAAACAGCTCATACATCCAAGCTGCTGACAAAAATAACATATAGAAGAATGGAAAAGAAAATTGAGGATCTGTTAATCAGTTTGGCTCTAGGAAAGGTAAAGGCAACAGTGAGCCAGTTCAGACCATATGCTTGATAACGGAAGCAAGGCTGAAGAAAAATTAAGACACACTCTTAGGTATCTCCACCTTAGAAAAAGCGTTCGACAATGTAAAACAGTGCAAGATGTTCGAGATTCTGAGAAAAATAGGAGTAAGCTGTAGGGAAAGGCGAGTAGTATACAACATGTATGATAACCGAGAGAAAACGATAAGATTGCAAGGCCGTGAACGAAGTGCTCGTGTAAGTCAGGGATGCAGTCTTTCACCACTACTGTTAAGTCTGTACACGGAAGAAGCGATGACTGAAATAAAAGATAGCTTCAAGAGTGGGATTAAAATCTAGGGAGAAAGGATATCAGCGATAAGATTCACTGATCACATTGCTACATTGCTACCCTCAGTGAATGTGAAGAAGAATTACAGGATGTGCTGAATGGAGTGAAAAGTCTAATGAGTACTGTGGCGTCGATAGTAACGATGCCACGACGTAGGTGCACGCTCTCCTAAGTTGGCACTACGAGAGAAGACTAGCTGCGTCGACCACAGAGCCCTCTTGCCGACGCTGTGGAGCTCAGGGAGAGCCGTCTTGATTTCGGCCCATTTCGTCGAGAGCAGACGGCCTGGAAACATCGCTTCTACTACCAAGTGGGCTGGCTTGCTATTGAGATGTTGTATTGGTTACGTCCAGTTAAAGTTTGGATAGCAACGAGTATTTGTTAGCTTTGAGATTATACAGAACAGTCATCCTAACTCACAGGATTAGACATTGACTGCGGCTTCACACCTACGTGCTCATCCTAGCATTTAATATTTACTTGTGTTTTTGACTCTATTAAAAGTGTTAAAGTTACATGCAGTACTAAAGTGCTTGTAACGGAACATATTAAAGGCTTTACTGTACCGAAGTATGCGATACCCTCCAAATCCAACCAGTTTAACGAGTATTTATGAGTATAGAAAAGTTATTGTGTATGTTAACAATGATTGCATAACATGTCTGCATAAACAGTCAACCCATTAAATTATACTGAATAACTGACCCACACAAAATTTAATATCACTTGATCACTGATACAGCAAATGTCATCATGTAAAAACACTGAGTTCATCTTAAATAATTAATATGAAGTACGAAAAATAGTGGCCAACTTAGGTATTTTGGATCTCCTTAAATAAAAATCACCCAGTGAAACCTATTTGTTCACTAGGAGCGGTTTCACTCAGTATTCACGAAATCAATCCTATTTTAGACGAAAACCAATGTAATTCTTAATAATTCATTTACTTATTTATGCAAATTAGAGAAGTCAACTGACAAACTTCTAAAAAACGGCCTTTTGTAACAAATAATTATTCTGTCAAGTCAACAAATCTGTCTGTCATTTTAATAACATGTTAAATTATGTCACTCGATACAAATTAATAACTTTTCTGCACAAATTATGATAACGGATGTACACGTGACTTATAAACTATATCTCTTTTTAGTAGTTCTTTGACAATGTTATAAATACAAGCAGCAAGAAGGGTCGGGAGGCAGTCGGAATGTCACTTTGGTAAAGTGTGTTTGTGTGTTATTGTTTGAGGTGGATAAACAATGCAAAGAACATGTAAAGGAAGTACTACTTTGTGTTGTGTCATGGTCTTTGGTGGACAGTGGAATTAAGATGGCCACCAGAGTAATAAATATTTGAAGTTTACATATTTGTTGGTTTCGCTCGTTCTTTATCATCAGAAGCACATAAAAAACACGGGACCTCATGTTTTTAACCCTAGACAACCAGATTTAGAGCCAGCATCAGCATCGAGACACGGCAGCAATCCAGCAAGTAGCAGCGATTACCACGACACAATGCATTTTAATGGCGCCAACCTAACATCAAGTGCTAACAAGCTCCGGAAATGGGAGTGAAATAGTGCGATTATAGCAACTAGCAATAACTACGACTAGGCGACCATTACATGCTTCACCTCTCCTGTTCCTGCTCTTTTCCTTCATTCTCGGTCTATATTACAGAAGCAGTTCACAGGAGCAGACCCACGCGCCGCCTATCCAGGCAGGATACAAAAGGTACAGAGTACAGATTGAGAATAAACCGGAAGAAGGCAAGGGTAATGAGATGCAGCAGAAATGAGAAACTTAGCACCAAAGATAGTGATCACATATTAGACGAAGTCAAGGAACTCTGCAGCCTGGGAAGCAAAATTATCCATGGCAGACGAAGCAAAGAAGACATAAGGGCAGACTAGCACAGGCAAAGTGGGCATTCCTGGCCGAGACAAGTCTATTCGTATCAAACATAATCCTTAGTTTGAGGAAGAAATATCCAAAGATGTGCGTTTGGAGCATATCATAGCATGTTACTGAATCACTGACGTGAGAAAACCAGAAAAGAATCGAAGCATTTGAGATGTGGTGCTACAGACGAATGTTGAGAATTAGGTGGACTGTAAAATAAAAGATGCGGAGGTTCTCCACACAACCGGCGAAGGAAGGAACGTGTGGAAAACACTGATGAGAAGAGTGGACAGGATGACAAGACATGTATTATGAGGGTCACTTCAAAAGAAATGCACACTATTTTTGTAAAAATACAGTTTTCACTCTGCATCTGTGAAACTTTAACAGTGTGTAGATCTTCGACCATAGATACTAGTAGACTGGCCTTGCTGTGCAGAAGCTATAGGGCTGGTGTGGCTCCAACATAAACCACGTGACTGTTGGCAAAACGTGGCGGGATTTCAAATCAGCGGTCTGCCATCCCATGTTTGTATCGTATTTTACCCACATTTCTCAGTTGACTGTCAAACGCTTCCAACAAAAATTACTTTTTTATTTGCGAAAAATTATGTCAGAACTACATTTGACCTGGATTTGTTCAAAGTACCATTTATAAAATCTAACAAATACATCGAACGCCCCTCTGGTGGGCAGCGGGACGAAATTACTATAAACGATCAATTAAAGTAAAATGTCGTTAAATTCTTTTAAACAGTAAGAGTGGGCTCGTGTAAAAGCTTTAAACATTGGATTCGCCGCGTTTTGAGCTCTAGTCACTTATAAAAGAAAATGGGATATGGGAATTATGTCAACTATAGGTGCCAAAATTGTCGACTTTAGGAGCAGGTCCAGTTTAGAGTATCAATTTTAGGCGCAGTTCAAAGGTTCAGTTCCTACTATTTTTACAAAAGTTTAAACTATTAGTTAAAAAAAAAATTATATTTTACATGAAAGGTGAGACTTTGAAGTTTCAGAAAATAATTTTGGATCCTACATTTATTTAATAGTATTAGAAGGTAGAAAAAAATTCTCTTCATGTGTCGACCATAGGTTATTATATTATAATTTCACTTATATATACAAAAAGGCGCGTATGTGCAGATGGCTTAAAGTTTTTCCGTTTCAGGGCCTATATCCAAATCTGCCTTCGATTTTCATCTTTAGGGAACCTATGAGTAGGAACGAGAAATAGTTATACTTACTTCTGTAACCGAATTATCACAGATACTTTCCAAAATGTAATATGAGTCTGACTTTACAGGCATCACTCTCAACACTTTAATTTACGTGATACTCTATTTCAAGTGTAAAAAACATATAAAAGTCACGTCAGCAGATTTCAATAAACGCATCTGCACTATCATAGAAACACACGTGAAATGTAATGCCATTTCCCCCGACAAAACGCTGAGTACAGCCATAAGCGCAACACGAAACAACAAAGTTTTGCCAACAATCACGTGACTTTAGCCCAGAGATGTTGGAGCCACGAAAATGACGTCAGGGCCAGTCTATTATATTTATGGTCGAAGGTGTAGATACATCCTTCCCTTTTGTTTTCAAACTTAGTTCAACCTGTTCCCGTGAGGGGCGCCGTCACAGCATGTCTTCAAGATGACTGCTACACTTGACATTCGACAGAAGCAACGTGCTGTCATAGAATTCCTGTGCTGTGAAAACGAGACAGTGGGAAACATCTACAATAGGTTGAAAAAGGCGTATGGAGATGCTGCTGTCGATCGCAGTACAGTTAGTCGGTGGGCAAGCAGGTTACGTGATAAAAGTGGACACAGCTATATTGAGGATTGTCCTCGCAGCGGCAGATCTCGTACTGCACACACTCCAGACAATGTGCAGAGAGTTAACGAATTGATGACTGCTGACAGACGCATCACAGTGAACGAACTGCCACGCTACGTTGGGATAGGGGAAGGAAGTGTTTGCAGAATACTGAAAGTGTTGGCGTTAAAAAAGATTTGTGCCAAGTGGGTTCCCAGGATGTTGACAGTGGCTCACAAAGAAACAAGAAAAACGGTTTGCAGCGAACTTTTGGAACAGTACGAGAATGGTGGAGATGAATTTCTTGGAAGAATTGTGACAGGTGATGAAACAGGGCTCCATCATTTTTCACCAGAGACGAAGAGGGAATCAATGAAGTGGTATCGTTCAAATTCACCCAAGGAAAAAAATTCAAAACCACACCTTCAGCTGGAAAATTTATGGCTACAGTGTTTTACGATTCCAAAGGACTGTTTCTTGCTTGTGGACATGAATGCCAAGTGGAACCACAATAGCTTCTGATGCATGGGTGATGACACTGAAGAAACTTCAAGCTCTACTGAGTCGTGTTCGACCACATCGGCAAAAGCAGGATGTTGTTTTGCTGTTGCAGCCGGCCGGGGTGGCCGAGCGGTTCTAGGCGCTACAGTCTGGAACCGCGCGACCGCTACGACCGAAGGTTCGAATCCTGCCTTGGGTATGGATGTGCGTGATGTCCTTAGTTTAGTTAAGTTTAAGTAGTTCTAAGTTCTATGGGACTGATGACCTCAGAAGTTAAGTCACATAGTGCTCAGAGCCATTTGAACCTTTTTTTCTGTTGCACGACAATGCACGGCCACATGTCAGTCAAAAAACCGTGGAAGCGATCACAAAACTGGGAGGGACAACACTGAAACTCCCATCTCACTGTCCTGACCTGGCTCCATGTGACCATCATCTCTTTGGGAAACTGAAAGACTCTCTTCGTGGAACAAGGTTTGAAGATGATGACACCCTTGTGCACGCTGCCAAACGGTGGCTCCAACACGTTGGTCCAGAATTTTACCATGCGGGTATACAGGCGCTGGTTCCAAGATGGCGTAAGGCAGCTGAGAGGGATGGAAATTATGTGGAGAAATAAAAATATTGTTCCTAGAGGATGTATCTACACACTGTAAAACTTTCAAACATGTAGAATAAAAGACGGATTTAAAAACAAATAGTGCTCATTTCTTTTGGAGGGACCCTCGTACAACATCAGGAAATAACCTCCATGGTACTAGAGGGTGCTTCAGAGGGTAAAAACTGTCAGGGAAGGTAGAGACTTGAATCTATCCAACAAGTAATTAAGGACGTAGGGTAGAAGTGCTAGAGTCCACATAAGACATAGCGGCCGATGCGTATTGACCAATTTTCATCCAAAGCGAGGGGCGAGTTCGTTCGTTTATTCAGAAAGGGAGGCCGATTGTGTTTGCCACCTTTCGGTCGGTCGGCGATGACAGAATCGAGGTGTACGCCCTACAATCTTTCTCAGACGATTTCGGTAAAAAAAAAAGAATAATTCTGCGTTACTTATAGCTTTAAATGTCAGGTTCATAAAGATGTGACCATCGTTTTGTTAATGGTCACAGTTACTGTGATGCTGACACGGAAGTAAGAGACTGCGAGAAAGTTTGCAATGAAAAATAGGGGTCGCTATGACTTTGTTTTTGGTGCATATTACATAATATGTTGCTGCATATGAAGTTTAGCTAACATATCGAATTTTTCCTTAGTCTTGAGTGGAGGTCTCAATCTGTCACCAATCTCGAGAAAATTCATGTGACGTAGCACACTCATTTGCGATCGCGCCGTGCCAGCGTTAAAACCAGAGTGAAATACCCACAACATTCCTCATATTTTACAAACTGCGTCGGCACTTTACTCCTTGCTAGTTTAATTAAGCCAATCGAACAGTTTGTGCCCGCTCCAGACGCCTAAAGCCGTCGGCACATGGACCGTGCTGTCGAACGTTAACGCTGAGCGTGCCAAGTTCAACGTGCTCCTGAACGCTCAGGAACGATCCGACTCGTGCACACGGTACGTGGACCCCAACGTGGTATACGCAATCGCAACGCATTCCAGCGACGGTTGAGGGATGTTTCTAGTTCGTTAATCGCACTGTTTACTCAACGGGCGCGCGTAAAATTCCCACGTTGGCTCTATTAAAACGCACATTTATTTCATCGTCCACGAAAAGGAAAGTACCATGTCCAATCAATAAGGTCACAGGCTTACAAAAGTTCCATTACAAACAGTGCGTTACAAATTTGGATTACTTTTCCGCATAAGATAAACATTATTTCATCATTCCCACATTTTAGTAAAACCCCAAGGTCAGTCTTATTTGATCACTGTTCCTACCCAGTAGCATAATCTTTGAAACATGTGAATTACGAAGCGTAAAAGAGGAAGGAGCAAAATATCTTTAAACAAATTGCGTAAGCTGTCCTTTAGATTAAGCCGATCGAACGAAGTCACCCCTCAAAAATAGGTGAACTTGTATTTACATATTATCAAATATTATAGTCTATACTTATAATTAACTAATAATAAAGTATCAGAACTTAATAAAACACGAATGTTTGGGGAAAAAATATTGGTTGTGTCAGGACGCGAACCACCCCCCCCCCTCCCAACAAAAGGACTCACTATCCGAGAGTGACGCTATTTTTTTTGTAATCTCATCTTGTTCGTTATAGTTCGTTGTAATTGTTCGTGGCGGACGTCCCCTGATGGTGGCCGTTGAAGTTCATTATTGATCCAGTCACTCAGTGTTTTTTATTACAGAGGCCAGTTAACCCTCTGACCGAACACGCTCAGCTACCGTGCCGGCGTATTCATTACGATAACCAACATCACCCCTCGCGTCACTATTCACAGTGTCATACCTATCTTACCTCTCGCTAAAAACCTTAATCGTAGATATGTTACTTACTGAAATTTAATTATAACACATTGTACCAAGAACAATGCCTTTTGGATGAATCTTCAGTGTGTCGCTGCCTTCAAATAGCCTACTCTCATTATACGCAAGTTGCAATAATTCTTTTGCCACGAATATGATGTTTCTCATTATTTTATTGGAACGAATCACACAGTTAACAACCGGTTTTGCAGTGCTTCTCAATTTGCTGGTGCTCGGAACGGCATATATACATATAGGCTTGAAATGAATGCCAATATGGCGCCTCAGAAGTCTGTACTGAAGGGACACGGCGTGCTTGTGACGTAGGTGGCGGGGTGCCATCTCATTGGTCAACGCTCAGGCGCACGCTCAGAATATCTGACAAGCCAGATATTGCTCTGCACGTTCGGAAAGACTCCCGAGCGTGCTATTCCATGCTGTGACGTCAGAAACTCGGCACGCTCAAGCTCAACGTTCGGATGCACCGTCCGTGTGCCGACGGCTTAAGAGTTACATGCGTACACCATCAGTGTACCAGGCGCCTTTCACGTGATCGGCTGCATCGCTGGTCTGTTTGTATCCATCTGGAAATTCCCCAACGCAGTTTTCTAAGTTCTTTCCGTAGCCCGCAGCACTGGCCCGCTACCTTTTCTCCCCCATGCGTCGCCCGGCGCGATCGTTGTCCATCGCCGGGGGTCGCCTTAAAAGCATTCCGATGTACTCTGGCCGTGACGGCACAACTCGCGTCCGCCCCCAACCTAAAAGATTTCCCCCAGAAACTTTTTTCACGTCTTGCTCATTGACATGCAGGATTTAGGTTTGGTATGTGAATACCGTCGACTGAGTGTCATCCCTTTGCATTGAATACTGCACTTCTTAATAGACAAATCTGCTCATTTTCGTCAAGGTTTGTCAGGTGACATATTCATCTTCTCGTTATGATGTACAAAATCTCTCATGTAAGGTGCGAAACTGACATTTATTTAATCTGCCACCTTACAATGTTACAAACCCTAACTTTGAGGATACTTTTTTTTAAATTGTTTGAGAACAGTTCAGGAAGAGATGTTCGATTAGATAGTGACAACGAAATTGAAAGTGAACATAATTCTGAATAGGGACTGTGCGAAAGCAAAGACGGATTTGTTTCGCCAGCTGTGAAATCCTTGACTGAAAAAAGTGACCAAAGTGACGAACACAGAATTGTAGAGACTGAATATTTAGCTAATTACTAGCAGAATTTTCATTTTCTTTGAATGTTTTATAGGAGTTTTTTATGTTTTTATTATTACGTCTATAATAAACAATAAAAATATAGCAGAAAGTAAAAATTAGAGTGCAGGGTATTTGAGTTCTCATAGCGTTAATGTGATTTTCGTCCGCCGCTCGTGGTCTTGCGGTAGCGTTCTCGCTTCCCGCGCACGGGGTCCCGTGTTCGATTCCGTTAGGTGTTGAACTATCTCCATCATCATTTCATCATCATTGACGAAAGCAAGTCCCCGAAGTGGCGTCAATTTTTTAAGAACTTGTGATACGGCGGCTGAACTGCCCCGCATCGGGCGTCCCGGCCAACAATGCCATACTACCATTTTATTTTTTTTTTCATGTTCATTTTGTGCACTTTTTTGTTTAAATGAGTTTTTTTCGTAAAAATAAACTTTAAAATTTATCTGTGTGGTACTGATGTTGTGGTGTCACCGCCAGACACCACACTTGCTAGGTGGTAGCTTTAAATCGACCGCGGTCCATTAGTACATGTCGGACCCGCGTGTCGCCACTGTCAGTGATCGCAGACCGAGCGCCACCACACGGCAGGTCTTGAGAGACTTACTAGCACTCGCCCCAGTTGTACGACGACTTTGCTAGCGACTACACTGACGAAGCCTTTCTCTCATTTGCCGAGAGATAGTTAGAATAGCTTTCAGCTAAGTCCATGGCTACGACCTAGCAAGGCGCCATTAACCATTTCTAGAGAGAGTCTCACTTGTATCATCAAGAATGCTGTATACAAATGATGGATTAAAGTTAAGTATTCCAGCAGCTACGTACTTTTCTTTATAGCATTCATTACGTATCCTGTTTCAGACTTAAGCAAGCCTGTGTGAATTAAACGCGTGCCTTTCGGTTACCCGTCACTGTGGACTGGCTGTCTTGTCAGTCCACTACAGATGTAACCTTTTACATAAAAAAACAGTAATGTTTCACTCAAACTGCAGGTTTTATGGCTATTTAAAAATAGTGGGACACAGAGTGTGATAAAAAAAGAAGACCTGCACAGCTAAGTGCTAATATTGGACACACCCTGACTGTGCAGCTACACTGAAACTCTTTGAACGTTGCAGCTGGCACCAGTTGACAACACGATGTCATACTCATGAACACTACCAACTAGTGCCGATATGTATCGAGCAGAACTGGGAAGCAAAGCGACACTGCTATAGGGACAGACATGGTAGCATCTGTTGTTTGTATTAAATCTTGTGGTTTTATTGATTAGAGTGTTGCAGTGGTCTCCAGTCCGAAGACTGGTTCACTGCAGCTCTCCATGCCACTCTACCCCGTGCAAGTTTCTTCATCTCCCAGTACCTACTGCAACCTACATCCTTTTGAATCTGTTTACTGTATTCATCTCTTGGTATCCCTATACGGTTTTTACCCGCACTCTTCCCTCCAGTAATAAGTTGGTGATGGCTTGATGTCTCAGAAAGTGGCCTCTCAAAAGATGGCTTCTTTTAGTCATGTTCTACTACATATTTCTTTTCCTGCAGTTCTGTTCAGTACCTCCTGATCGATTACGTGATCTACCCATCTAATCTTCAGCGTTATTCTGTAGCACCACCTCTCAAAAGCTTCTATTCTATTCTTCTCTAAACTGCTTATCGTCCATGTTTCACTTCTATACATGGCTACACTCCATGCAAATACTTCCAGAAAAGACTTCCTGACACTTAAATCTATACTCGATGTTAACAAATTTCCCTTCTTCACAAATGCTTTTGTTGCCACTGCCAGTCTTCATTTTATATCCTCTCTACTTCGGCCATCAATATTTTGCCGCCCAAATAGCAAAACTCAACTACTATTTCAAGTGTCTTATTTCCTAATCTAATTCCCTCAACTTCACCGACTTAGTTCAATTACATTCTATTATCCTCGTTTTGATTTTGTTGTTGTTCATCTCATATTCTCCTTTCATGGCACTGTCCATCCCATTCAATTGCTTTCCAAGTGCTTTGCTATTTCTGACAGAATTACAATGTCATCGGCAAATCTCAAAGGTTTTAATTCTTCTCCCTGTCCCTTAATTCCTACTCCAAATTTTTCTTTTGTTTCCTTTACTGCTTGCTCATATATACAGATTGAATAACATTGGGGATAGGCTATGACCCTGTCTCACTACCTTCTCAATCACTGCTTCCTTTTGGTGCTCCTCGACTCTTATAACTGCCAGCTGGGTTCTGTACAAATTGTAAATAGTCTTCAGCTCCCTTTATTTTACTCCTGCCATCTTTACAACTTGAAAGAGAGTATTCCAGACAACATTGTCAAAAGCTTTCTCTAGGTCTACAAATACTATAAACATAGGTTTACCCTTCGTTAACCTATCTTCTTTGAGAAGTCATAGGGTCAATATTGCCTCGCGTGTTCCTACATTTCTCCAGGATTCAAACTGATCTTCCCCAAGGTCGACTTCTACCAGTTTTCGATTCGTTTTAGTATTTTGTAACTATGACTTATTAAACTGACAGTTTGGTAATTTTCTCACCTGTCAGCTTCTGCTTCCTCTGGAAATATTACATCTTTCTTGAAGTCTGAGGGTATTTCATCTGTCTTGTACGTCTTGCTCATGACGTAGAAGAGTTTTATCATGACTGGCTCTTCCAAGACTGTCAGTAGTTATAACGGAATGTTGTCTGCTCCAGGGGCCTTGTTTCGAATTAGGTCTGTCAGAACTCTGTCAAGTTCCTCACGCAGTATCATATTTCCCATTTCATCTTCGTCTACCTCCTCTTCCACTTCTGTAATCGTGCCCTGATGTACATCTACTCTGTATAGTCCCTCTATATGCTCCTTCCGCCTTTCAGCTTTCTCTTCATTGCTTAGGACTGGTTTTCCATTTGAGTTCTTGATATTCGTACAGGTAGTTCTCTTTTCTCCAAAGCTTTCAGTGTACAGTTTGAATCACGTTAGGGATAGGCCATAGCCCTGTCTCACTCCCTCCCGAACCATTGCTTCCCTTTTATGCCCCTTGACTCTTCCCTGCCGTCTGGTTTCTGTACAAGTTGTAAATAGCCTTTCACGCCTTGTATTTCACCCCTGCTACCTTTGGAACTTCGAAGAGAGTGCTCCACTCAACTTTGTCCAAAGCTTTCTTTAAATCTACAAATACGGTAAATGTATGTTTGTCTTTCGTTAACCCATCTTCTAGCCGGCCGGTGTGGCCGAGCGGTTCTGGGCGCTTCAGTCCGCTACGATCGCAGGTTCGAATCCTGCCCCGGGCATGGATGTGTGTGATGTCCTTAGGTTAGTTAGGTTTAAGTAGTTCTAAGTTCTAGGGGACTGATGACCTCAGATGTTGTCCCATAGTACTCAGAGCCATTTGAACCATTTGAACCCATCTTCTAAGAGAAGTCGTAGGATCAGTATTGCCTCGCGTGTTCTTACATTTCTCCAGAATCTAAACTGATGTTTCCCGAGGTCGGTTTCTAGCAGTTTTAGAAATCTTCAGTTAAGAATTCGCGATAGTATTTTACAACCGAGATTATTTAAACTGGTAGTCGGTAATATTCATACCTGACGGCACTTAATTTCTTCGTAATCTGAATTATTATATTCTTCCTCAAGTCTGATGGTATTTCGCCTGCCTCATACGTCTTGCCTACCAAATGGAAGAGTTTTGTCATAGCTGCTTCTCCCAAGGCTATCAGTAGTTCTAATAGAATGTTGCCTACTCACGGGGCCTTGTTTCAATTTAGGTCTTTCTTTGGTCTGTCAGATGCTTCTCGCAGTATCATATCTCGCATCCCATCTCCATCTACGTTCTCTTCCACTTTTATAATATTGCCCTCAAGTACATCTCCCTTGTACACACATAAAAAAAAAGTTTTGCATCACCTCGGTTCCGAGAGTTCCTGAACCTGTACAGAAAATTGGAGCAGAGATCAACATAAGCATCATTTCTGCCCTTTTTATTGCTCATGAAAACCACACATTGCATGTTGTACCGCCATACAGCGAGGCCTTCAGAACTGGTGGTCCAGACTGCTGTACACCCCGGTACCTCTAATACCCAGTAGAACGTCCTCTTGCATTGATGCATGCTTGTATTCTTCGTGGCATACTATCCACAAGTTCATCAAGACACTGTTGGTTCAGATTGTTCCACTCCTCGACAGCGATTCGGCATAGATGCCTCAAGGTTATTGGTTCTCCATAAATAGCCCTATTCAGCCCATCCCACGAATGTTGAATAGGGTCATGTCTGGAGAACGTGCTGGCCACTCTAGTCGGGCGATGTCGTTATCCTGAAGGAAGTCATTCACAAGATGTGCACGATGGGAGCTCGAAATGTAGTCCATGAAGACGAATGCCTCGCCAATATACTGTCGATATGGTTGCACTATTGGTCGGAGGATGGGATTCACGTATCGTTCAGCTGTTACGGCGCCTTCCATGACCACCAGCAGCTCACGTCGGCCCCCACGTAATGCCACGTAATGCCACGTAGTGCCACTGCACTCGCTGGACAGTGTGTCTAAGGCTTTCAGCCTGACCGGGTTGCCTCCAAACACGTATCTGACGATTGTCTGGTTGAAGGCATACGCGACACTCGTCGGTGAAGAGAACTTGATGCCAGTGCTGAGCGGTCCATTCAGCATGTTGTTGGGCCCATTTGCACTGCACTGCATGGTGTCGAGGTTGCAAATATGGACCTCGCTATGGACGTCGGGAGTGAAGTTGCGCATCATGCAGTCCATTGCGGGCAGTCTAAGTCGTAACACGACGTCCTGTGGCTGCACAAAAAGCATTATTCAACTTGGTGGCGTTGCTGCCAGTGTTCCTCCGATCCATAATCCGTAGGTAGCGGTCATCCACTGCAGTAGTAGCCCTTGGGCGGCCTGAGCGAGGCATGTCATCGGCAGTTCCTGTCTCTCTGTATCTCCTCCATGTCCGAACAACGTGACTCTGGTTTACTCCGACACGCCTGGACACTTCTCTTGTTGAGAGCCCTTTGTGGCACAAAGTAACAATGCGGATGCGATCGAACCGCGGTATTGACCGTCTATCCGTGGTTGAAGTACAGACAACACGAGCCGTATACCTCCTCCCTGGTGGAATGACTGGAACTGATCGGCTGTCGGACCCCCTCCGTCTAATAGGCGCTGCCCATACATCTCTGGGCGGGTTTAGCGACATCTCTGATCAACCAAAGGGACTGTGTCTGCGATACAATATCTACAGTCAACGTCTATCTTTAGGAGTTTTGGGAACCGGGTTGATGCAAAACATTTTTTTGATGTGTCTGTATATTCCCTCAACCTTTCAACTTTCCCCTTTTTCATTCCATGTAGGCTTTCACGGCCGGCGTCTTTATCAGTAAAATCTTCCGGGCTAAGTTGCCGTGGTCGATCTGTAGAACTTCTTCTTCCTGACGTTTCGTTCTCAACTACGGAGAACATCTTCCGAGGTGAGTCGACGACTGGCTGTTAGGATTTTTTTTTTTTAAATGGACTTGTAGTCCGGGGTGATAGGTTACAATACAGCATCACCGGTCTATTGCGGTCTAACTGTGTTGGTGAGCCAGTAAATTTCCACTGTGCAGAGACTGCGTCACTGCAATTCACTTTGGAGGTGTGGCGGTGGGACTCGTGGTCCCGTACCACCCTCTGACGGTGATAGTACTACATGAGTCAGGCAGAATTTATTGCCTAACATGTGCAGGTGAAGGTGTGGCGGTGGGACTTATAGTCCCGTACCGTGGGTGCAAAAGGGCTGTTAGGAGCTGGGGCCGCCGCTTATATAGAGATCGTAGGGGGCGCCACCAGACGTCACGTGGCGTCGATGTGCAGCTATCTCTGGCTATCGTTTGTTCTCTCGATTGCAGGCAATCGATTGTCACGTGATTGATGCAACGTCGACCGCCATATCTTATCCAATTTTTTAATCCTTCTTCTTTACGAGATTAACCGAACACTTCACCCAAATAGAAAAATGCCTTAAAATAGGAGACAGCAACAACCATCAGCTGGAAAAGTATTTCTTCCGTTCATCCATAATATCACGGATCGCATTGGAAAAGTACTAGCCAAGTTTCAGGTAGAGACCATTTTTAGACCTACTAAGAAAATTAGTGAATGCCTAAGATCAACAAAAGATGCTCGTCACCCCCTAGCCACCCCAGGGGTATATAAAATTCCGTGTAGTTGTGGCAGGGTTTACATAGGAACTACAAAAAGAAGCGTCAATACACGGCTGACGGAGCACAAAAGAAACTGTCGCTTGGGACATATCGACAAATCGGCAGTAGCGGAACATATTTTTAAGGATGGAGATCACGAAATAAAATTTGGTGAAACAAGCGTGCTAGCGAGGACGTCGCACTATTATACACGTACGTATAGAGAGGCAATTGAAATCCACAAACATCAATACAATTTTAATCGTAAAGAAGAAGGATTAAAATTGGATAAGATATGGCGGTCGACGTTGCATCAATCACGTGACAATCGATTGCCTGCAATCGAGAGAACAAACGATAGCCAGAGATAGCTGCACATCGACGCCACGTGACGTGTGGTGGCGCCCCCTACGATCTCTATATAAGCGGCGGCCCCAGCTCCTAACAGCCAGTCCTCGACTCACCTCGGAAGATGTTCTCCGTAGTTGAGAACGAAACGTCAGGAAGAAGAAGTTCTACAGATCGACCACGGCAACTTAGCCCGGAAGATTTTACTTTCCCCTTTTTGTTTAGGACTGGTTATCCATCTGAGTCCGCAGCTCGTGGTCTTGCGGTAGCGTTCTCGCTTCCCCTGCATGGGGTCCCAGGATCAATTCCCGGCGGGGTCAGGAATTTTTCCTGCCTCGAGATGACTGGGTGTTGTTGTGTCTTCACCGTCGTCATTCATCCCCATTACGGTCGGAGGAAGGCAATGGAAACCACCTCCACTAGGACCTTGCATAGTACAGCGTTGAGGGTCTCCCGCCTCGTCCCCAATGCTCCTTGGAGTGTGGGACCTCATCATCGTCCATCTGAGCTCTTGACAGTCATACAACAGCTTTTCTTTTCTCCAAAGGCCTCTTTAATTTTCCTGTACGTGGTATCTATCTTTACTGCAGTGGTATAAGCTTCTAAATCCCTGAAATAAGAAATTATGTTTTAAAAACATTAATTTGAAGACAGTATTTAGTGAAAAATGGCTTCCCATTGTAAGTTTTATCATAAGTTTTGAAAAATCGAAACGGATAATTTTTATGGCTGGGAGAGAGGGGGAGGGTGCTTGAATGGTCCAAAAAGATGCGTTACGGCACCTAAAATCTTAGAAATTAAACACTGTAAAAATCAGCTGTGCGCACTACCTTTTATGGCCGTGCACGCTAGCCCTTTTATGGCAGATAGCGATTTTGTGAACTGGCTGCGGTTTTCGCGATGTCGATGCTGCCGTTGGGAGGCGTGTTTGAGGTCACCGACCTCTTTGTCAGAGCGTGCCGCTTGCCTGTGGCAGCTTCGGTCTTCGCCACGGCTGCCTGTTTCCCCTCCTGCTACAGACAATGAATGAGTCAGCAGGAACCAGGTTAGTTCCAAAAATTCGACGGAAGGGCCTAAAAAATTACGGCGCTTTCGAACTAGTAAGCTTCGGCTCTCAAGGGATTTTCATGCTTCCGAGTTTGTAACGTCTAGTTGAAAAAAAAACATATTATGTAGTAACGAGAAAATTATATGTATCATATTGTGTTATTGTATAAAATTATGTATTTTTTTATTATTTATTTTAGAGAATATCTGCGTCGGCGAGTAATGAAACCGCCACAGACGATAAATATCAAACAAAGATTACAATAGGTAACTAGTATTAATACTTGATGAACATTAATTTCTCTGTCTTCTTCTTCTTGGAGTTAAGCGAGTAGGATATCCTGTGACGTTGTATTGGACGCTAGCGTAGCATTCTTTTGTCAAGACTGAAAGATGTACGCCATTACGTGCGCATTTTAAAGGTGTGTATTTAAATGTTTGAATAGAGTTATTTAAATGAAAACTTGCATTATTAATTGTTATAGCTTGCTTGCATATTATCCCATCCCGTTGAGACATTTTTCAGTTCTTTAAAATATTATCTGTGGTTCCGAGCTGCGCGGCGAACGATAGAGCCGCTGCCGCGGCGTATTCAAACTACCTCAAATAGAATCTATCATACCGCAAGGAAGCGGGAAGGTAACAGTGAAATAATATTATTTCTTTTAGCTCCCGGACTTGCAGTACAGAGCAGCAGATTTTATGATGTGTTGCAGGTTGACGCGGGCTGCTGATAATATATAGCTAACAGTACAAAAAAGATAATGTACCTTCAAAATCTAATAGGAATCTTGCTGTGCTCGGTTCTGATCTGGCAAACTTTATAGTGAAATCGTATTTTTTCAATAAGAGTCTCATGTTCTTGTGCTAGTCGTGGTATTGAATGGTGTTTTACCGAGAAACAAAATCCACTGCAAAATCTTGTTGTTGAACAATCATACGAACTGTAACATCAGTATTCATAACAAAGTAATTTTCATTTTCAATAACTATAAGGTAGGGAAGATATGTTGATTTTTAGAATGAGTTACAGTCACGAAAAATGTTCCTTTAATAGAAGGCCAGATACAGAACAATAAGAACTCAATATATTCTGTTTTGTTAAAAAGTAATGATGATAAAGAAATTCATAGCACAGCATTACTAAAAGATATTTCGCGGCTCTTTTCATTATATGCGTTGTTACGCAAGCAATAGTAATAATAATAGAAAAGAGTGAACGAAATAACGACGCGAAAAGTTGTGAATGACCTCGAGCCCTTGAACTCTCTTTCACCTGTTCCTCCACCTACAAGGCGAAAGTTCAACGGAATGAAAATTCGATAATCCACCCCATGGATGTTCTGCAGAATGTTAACAATTTGTATGAGACTGTAAACGGTGGCCGGCCGCTGTGGCCGAGCGGTTCTAGGCGCTTCAGTCTGGAATCGCTCGACCGCTACGGTCGCAGGTTCGAATCGTGCCTCGGGCATGGATGTGTGTGATGTCCTTAGGTTAGTTAGGTTTAATTAGTTCTAAGTTCTAGGGGACTGAGGACCTCAGATGTCAAGTCCCATAGTGCTCAGAGCCATTTGAACCATTTGCAAATGGTGAATTCAGTCTGATACTCTGATTTTACATATGTCTGGGATATTAAAATCTTATTTCGTGTAAGTAGACAAATGTCCGGTTGTCCCGAAGCATTTACTCCTGAAGTGAAGTTTGCTAAGCTTATTTATGGTTTCTCATGGCACAGATGAGTCTGTATCAAAAATCCACTGCCAGAATTGAAAAGAAAGATATTTCATTGAAGGAGATTAGGGTGGTGCCACATGACACTTTAATAGAAAGACAGAAGCCTGGCTTTATTAGTACAAAAGCGAAGGACTTGCTAAAAAGCACAATATGTGAAGTTTTAAGATAATGAATATCATTTTATAAAATATCTGTCGACTTCCTGTCGAAATGAAGTGACTCTCTTTCACAACTGCAACATATTGATTGATTACGTCTGCAGATGACAGTTACATGGGATCAGGTAGTATATTCTTTCAAATGGCTGGGTGAGTATAGCAATTACAAGGTGTACAACTTCGCTTCCGCCGTTTTTTTCCCCAACATTTGAGGCTTTCATGAAACAAACTGGTTATACATGTATCATTCAAAGTATTTTCCATCGCTGGCCACTACTTTCTCCCATCTTTCGGGCAGTGTACGAATCCCGCGTCGAAAAAATGATCATCTTTTGAAGCGATCCGCGAATCGATCCAATTTGTGACTTCTTCATGAGATCGGAAGTGTTGGTCAGCGAGGCCATGCGCCATTGATCTAAACACGTGACAGTCAGAGGAAGCAAAGTCTGGAGAATACGGCGGGTGGGGTAGGACTTCCCATTTTAATGTTTCCAAGTACGTTTTGATCTCTTTTGCAATGTATTTGACTTTTTCGGTGAAATACCTGCAGTATGCTTTTGCGTCAAACGAAACTCGCTCAGAAAAATGACGCTGTGTTTAAATTAGAAATTTTATGACTCGTGTTTCCGATTAGAATTCTGTGTTAGCTAAGAATGACAGCATGCTTTCCGTCTGGTCTCCAAAGAAGGGTGCGGTATTGCTGGAGTTTTGCCGAATATCATTCCATTCCGATTAAAAATTTAATGACGTTTGAGGCTATGTTGTTTCTCTGCTCGTCTCTTTTTACGTCTTCATGCTACAGCTCACATTACTGCAGATGAGTTCGGACCAGTTGACTGCCGTCCAAGTTAAATAAAAAAAAAAAATGGCTCTAAGCACTATGGGACTTAACATCTGAGGTCGTCAGTCCCCTAGACTTAGAACTACTTAAACCTAACTAACCTAAGGACATCACACGCATCCATGCCCGAGGCAGGATTCGAACCTGCGACCGTAGCAGCGGCGCGGTTCCGGACTGAAGCGCCTAGAACCGCTCCGCCACAGCAGCCGGCCAGTTAAATTCACCAGCAAAGCTGTTTTCCCGTATTATCGCTTATTATCGTAATTGGCTGTACTCGAGACAGTGTGGATTCCGCTCCATGTAAACGAAATGCTATGAGATTCCAGCAATCGAGTAATAATACACTCCTGGAAATGGAAAAAAGAACACATTGACACCGGTGTGTCAGACCCACCATACTTGCTCCGGACACTGCGAGAGGGCTGTACAAGCAATGACCACACGCACGGCACAGCGGACACACCAGGAACTGCGGTGTTGGCCGTCGAATGGCGCTAGCTGCGCAGCATTTGTGCACCGCCGCCGTCAGTGTCAGCCAGTTTGCCGTGGCATACGGAGCTCCATCGCAGTCTTTAACACTGGTAGCATGCCGCGACAGCGTGGACGTGAACCGTATGTGCAGTTGACGGACTTTGAGCGAGGGCGTATAGTGGGCATGCGGGAGGCCGGGTGGACGTACCGCCGAATTGCTCAACACGTGGGGCGTGAGGTCTCCACAGTACATCGATGTTGTCGCCAGTGGTCGGCGGAAGGTGCACGTGCCCGTCGACCTGGGACCGGACCGCAGCGACGCACGGATGCACGCCAAGACCGTAGGATCCTACGCAGTGCCGTAGGGGACCGCACCGCCACTTCCCAGCAAATGAGGGACATTGTTGCTCCTGGGGTATCGGCGAGGACCATTCGCAACCGTCTCCATGAAGCTGGGCTACGGTCCCGCACACCGTTAGGCCGTCTTCCGCTCACGCCCCAACATCGTGCAGCCCGCCTCCAGTGGTGTCGCGACAGGCGTGAATGGAGGGACGAATGGAGACGTGTCGTCTTCAGCGACGAGAGTCGCTTCTGCCTTGGTGCCAATGATGGTCGTATGCGTGTTTGGCGCCGTGCAGGTGAGCGCCACAATCAGGACTGCATACGACCGAGGCACACAGGGCCAACACTCGGCATCATGGTGTGGGGAGCGATCTCCTACACTGGCCGTACACCACTGGTGATCGTCGAGGGGACACTGAATAGTGCATGGTACATCCAAACCGTCATCGAACCCATCGTTCTACCATTCCTAGACCGGCAAGGGAACTTGCTGTTCCAACAGGACAATGCACGTCCGCATGTATCCCGTGCCACCCAACGTGCTCTAGAAGGTGTAAGTCAACTACCCTGGCCAGCAAGATCTCCGGATCTGTCCCCCATTGAGCATGTTTGGGACTGGATGAAGCGTCGTCTCACGCGGTCTGCACGTCCAGCACGAACGCTGGTCCAACTGAGGCGCCAGGTGGAAATGGCATGGCAAGCCGTTCCACAGGACTACATCCAGCATCTCTACGATCGTCTCCATGGGAGAATAGCAGCCTGCATTGCTGCGAAAGGTGGATATACACTGTACTAGTGCCGACATTGTGCATGCTCTGTTGCCTGTGTCTATGTGCCTGTGGTTCTGTCAGTGTGATCATGTGATGTATCTGACCCCAGGAATGTGTCAACAAAGTTTCCCCTTCCTGGGACAATGAATTCACGGTGTTCTTATTTCAATTTCCAGGAGTGTATATGGTGTAATGTTTAAATCATGTTTATTCTTAAGATGAACACAATATCTGTTCTTCACACGGGAGTCTGCGCTACTGTCGAACCATGTTATGTCTGTACGATTCTCCTGTGTGAACGAATTTTTTAACAGAAAATTTAAAACGTTAGCTTGCTGCCTTGTATTGCCACAACAGCAAGACCGACGAGTCACTGGATACAAACCGTTTACCCGGTTTGCGATTTTACGCAGCACACTGTACCACACAAGCGGCTTGTAATCAAATTGCGTGCTTATGGAATATCGTCTCAGTTATGTGACTGTATTCGTGATTTCCTATCAGCGAGGTCACAGTTCGAAATAACTGACGGAAAGTCATCGAGTAAAACAGAAGTGATTTCTAGCGTCCCGCAAGTTACAGGTTATAGGCCCTCTGCTGTTTCATATCTATATAAACGATTTAGTAGACAGTGTGAGCAGCTGTCTTGGGTTGTTTGCAGATGATGCTGTCGTTTATAGGCTAGTAAAGTCATCAGAAGATGAAACAAATTGCAAAACGATTTAGAAAAGGTATCTGTAAGCTGCGAAAATTGGCAATTGACCCTAAATAATGAAAAGTGTGAGGTCATCGACATCAGAGCTAAAAGGAGTTCGTTAGACTTTGCTTACACGATGAACCAATCAAATCTAAAGACCGTAAATTCACATAATTACCTAGGAGTTACAATTACGAACAACCTAAATTTGAAAGAACGCATAGAAAATGTTCGAAAGGCTATTTACAGTTTGTACAGAAACCAGATGGCAGTTATAAGAGTCGAGGGGCATGAAAGGGAAGCAGTGGTTGGGAAAGGAGTAAGACAGGGTTGTAGCCTCTCCCCGATGTTATTCAATCTGTATATTGAGCAAGCAGTAAAGGAAACAAAAGAAAAATTCGGAGTAGGTATTAAAATTCATGGAGAAGAAGTAAAAACTTTGAGGTTCGCCGATGACATTGTAATTCTGTCAGAGACAGCAAAGGACTTGGAAGAGCAGTTGAACGGAATGGACAGTGTCTTGAAAGGAGGATATATGATGAACATCAACAAAAGCAAAACGAGGATAATGGAATGTAGTCGAATTAAGTCGGGTTATGCTGAGGGGATTAGATTAGGAAATGAGACACTTAAAGTAGTAAAGGAGTTTTACTATTTGGGGAGCAAAATAACCGATGATGGTCGAAGTAGAGAGGATATAAAATGTAGACTGGCAATGGCAAGGAGAGCGTTTCTCAAGAAGAGGAATTTGTTAACATCGAGTATAGATTTAAGTGTCAGGAAGTCGTTTCTGAAAGTATTTGTATGGAGTGTAGCCATGTATGGAAGTGAAACATGGACGATAACTAGTTTGGACAAGAAGAGAATAGAAGCTTTCGAAATGTGATGCTACAGAATAATGCTGAAGATAAGGTGGGTAGATCATGTAACTAATGAGGAGGTATTGAATAGGATTGGGGAGAAGAGAAGTTTGTGGCACAACTTGACTAGAAGAAGGGATCGGTTGGTAGGACATGTTTTGAGGCATCAAGGGATCACAAATTTAGCATTGGAGGGCAGTGTGGAGGGTAAAAATCGTAGAGGGAGACCAAGAGATGAATACACTAAGCAGATTCAGAAGGATGTAGGTTGCAGTAGATACTGGGAGATGAAGAAGCTTGCACAGGATAGAGTGGCATGGAGAGCTGCATCAAACCAGTCTCAGGACTGAAGACCACAACAACAACAAACATAGAAAATGTTGTGGGGAAGACAAGCCAAAGAGTGCTTTTTATTGGCAGGATACTTAGAAAATGTAACAGGGCTACTAAGGAGACTGGCTATCCGTTCTCTTTTAGAGTACAGCTGCCCGGTGTGGGATCTTTAAGAGATAGGACTAATGGAGTACATCAAAAAAGTTCAAAGAAGAGCAGCAAGTTTTGTATTATCGCGAAGTATGAGAGATAGTGTTACTGAAATAATACACGATTTGGGGTGGACATTATTAAAACAAAGTTGTTATTCTTTGCGGCGGAATCTTCTCACGAAATTTCATTCACCAACTTTCTCCTCCAAATGCGAAATTATTTTGTTGACTCCGGCCGACATAGGGAGAAACGATCATCATAATAAGGGAAATCAGAGCTCGCACGGAAAGATATAGGGGTACTTTCTCTCCATGCGCTGTTCGAGTTTGGAATAATAGAGAATTATTGTGAAGGTGGTTCGACCAACCCTCTGCCAGACACTGAAGTGTGAATTGCTGAGTGTCCATATAGATGTAAATGTAGGCAAGAATTTTGTAGGGCTGTCGGCAAGATCCTTGGCTAAAATAGTGTGCGACAGCCAGATGGGCTGCCTTGGCGAGACGCAGGGACTGCCGGCCTCGGACGTGGAGAGCGCCCGAACCAGCTGTGTGCCGGGAACAAAGG
The DNA here is from genome assembly GCF_023864275.1 of Schistocerca cancellata. Classification (NCBI taxonomy): domain Eukaryota; kingdom Metazoa; phylum Arthropoda; class Insecta; order Orthoptera; family Acrididae; genus Schistocerca; species Schistocerca cancellata. Next base: position 52,114,242 of record NC_064635.1, on the reverse strand, counting down.
CATAACAGCTGCGCCGGAAACATTCCAGGACAGAGACAGCTCGGGCAGTCGACTGCCGCAGACCTGGCCCCTGCTTTCAGAGCTAAGCATTTACGCGGCGAATTTTATTACGTGGTCGGTCTCATTCAGTGCGTGCTCTGCCACGTAATAAAATTCGCCGACACGGAAGTTCTGTCTGTAGAGAAGCACTATCAAACGCGCTTGTTCAGAGAAGCTGTAGAAATCCAAAAACACGCGAACAGTTTCAACAAGAAACAGGAAAGCCTTAAGGTAAACGGATCCTGGCTTCCCGTACTGCAGCGAACGACCGTCGCAGGTAGCAAGAGGAGAAACGCACCGGAAATGACCGCGGAGAAGCCCTCAGACGTTGGCGCGCCAGGTACATATAGCCTGCGGCCGCGAGCTCGCCTCCGGTTAACCACCGGCAATGGAGGGTGAAGCTTTGACAATGCCAGCCACTCGTGCTGGCGAAACGTCAGAAAAATCATTAGATGAACGTCGGCCGAAGAACCCGAGACAGAAGCCAATAGGCAGTTTTACACTATGTGATCAAAAGTATCTGGACACCTGGCTGGAAATGACTTGCAAGTTCGTGGCGCCCTCCATCGGTAATGCTGGACTTCAAATGGTGTTGGCCCACCCTTAGCCTTGATGACAGCTTCCACTCTCGCAGGCATCTCACATTCAATCAGGTGCTGGAAGGTTTCTTGGGAAATGGCATCCAATTTTTCACTGAGTGCTGCACTGGGGAGAGGTATCGATGTCGGTCGGTGAGGCCTGGAACGAACTCAGCGTTCCAAAACATCCCAAAGGTGTTCTGTAGGATTCAGGTCAGGACTCTGTGCAGGCCAGTCAATTACAGGGATGTTATTGTCGTGTAACCACTCCGCCACAGGCCATACATTATGAACAGATGCTCGATCGTGTTGAAAGATGCAATCGCCGTCCCCCAAAAAATGGTTCAAATGGCTCTGAGCACTATGGGACTTAACTTCCGAGGTCATCAGTCCCCTTGAACTACTTAAACCTAACTAACCTTAAGACATCACACACATCCATGACCGAGGCAGGATTCGAACCTGCGACAGCAGCGGTCGCGCACTTCCAGACTGTAGCGCCTAGAACCACTCGGTCACACAGGTCGGTCTCGCCGTCCCCAAATTGTTCTTCAATAGTGGGAAGCAAGAAGGTGCTTAAAACATTAATGTAGGCCTGTGCTGTGATAGTGCCATGCAAAACAAGAGGGGTGCAAGCCCCCTCCATGGAAAACATGACAACACCATAACACCACCGCATATGAATTTTACTGTTGGCACTAAACATGCTGGCAGATGACGTTCACCAAGCATTTGCCATACCCACTCGCTGCCATTGGATCGCCGCTTTGTGTACCGTGATTCGTCACTCCACACAAGTTTTTCCACTATTCAGTCGTCCAATGTTGACGCTCCCTACACCAAGCGAGGCGTCGTTTGGCATTTACCGCCTGCTGTGTGGCTTATGAGCAGCCACTTGGCTATGAAATCCAAGTTTTATCACCTCCCGCCTAACTGTCATAGCACTTGCAGTGGATCCTGATGCAATTTGGAATTCCTATGTGATGGTCTGGATAGATGTCTGCCTATTACACATTACGACCCTCTTCAACTGTCAGCGGTCTCTGTCAGTCAACAGACGAGGTCGGCCTGTACGCTTTTGAGTTGTGTGTGTTCCCCCACGTTTCCACTTCACTGTCACATCGGAAACAGTGGACCTATGGTTGTTTAGGAGTGTGGAAATCTGGCGTACATACGTGTGACACAAGTGACAGGCAATCACCTGCCAAGTCCGTGAGTTGTGCGGAGCACCCCATTCTGCTCTCTAACGATGCCTAATGACTACTGAGGTCGGTGATATGGAGTACCTGGCAGCAGGTGGCAGCACAGTGCACATAATACACTCCTGGAAATGGAAAAAAGAACACATTGACACCGGAGTGTCAGACCCACCATACTTGCTCCGGACACTGCGAGAGGGCTGTACAAGCAATCATCACACGCACGGCACAGCGGACACACCAGGAACCGCGGTGTTGGCCGTCGAATGGCGCTAGCTGCGCAGCATTTGTGCACCGCCGCCGTCAGTGTCAGCCAGTTTGCCGTGGCATACGGAGCTCCATCGCAGTCTTTAACACTGGTAGCATGCCACGACAGCGTGGACGTGAACCGTATGTGCAGTTGACGGACTTTGAGCGAGGGCGTATAGTGGGCATGCGGGAGGCCGGGTGGACGTACCGCCGAATTGCTCAACACGTGAGGCGTGAGGTCTCCACAGTACATCGATGTTGTCGCCAGTGGTCGGCGGAAGGTGCACGTGCCCGTCGACCTGGGACCGGACCGCAGCGACGCACGGATGCACGCCAAGACCGTAGGATCCTACACAGTGCCGTAGGGGACCGCACCGCCACTTCCCAGCAAATTAGGGACACTGTTGCTCCTGGGCTATCGGCGAGGACCATTCGCAACCGTCTCCATGAAGCTGGGCTACGGTCCCGCACACCGTTAGGCCGTCTTCCGCTCACGCCCCAACATCGTGCAGCCCGCCTCCAGTGGTGTCGCGACAGGCGTGAATGGAGGGACGAATGGAGACGTGTCGTCTTCAGCGATGAGAGTCGCTTCTGCCTTGGTGCCAATGATAGTCGTATGCGTGTTTGGCGCCGTGCACGTGAGCGCCACAATCGGGACTGCATACGACCGAGGCACACAGGGCCAACACCCGGCATCATGGTGTGGGGAGCGATCTCCTACACTGGCCGTACACCACTGGTGATCGTCGAGGGGACACTGAATAGTGCACGGTACATCCAAACCGTCATCGAACCCATCGTTCTACCATTCCTAGACCGGCAAGGGAACTTGCTGTTCCAACAGGACAATGCACGTTCGCATGTATCCCGTGCCACCCAACGTGCTCTAGAAGGTGTAAGTCAACTACCCTGGCCAGCAAGATCTCCGGATCTGTCCCCCATTGAGCATGTTTGGGACTGGATGAAGCGTCGTCTCACGCGGTCTGCACGTCCAGCACGAACGCTGGTCCAACTGAGGCGCCAGGTGGAAATGGCATGGCAAGCCGTTCCACAGGACTACATCCAGCATCTCTACGATCGTCTCCATGGGAGAATAGCAGCCTGCATTGCTGCGAAAGGTGGATATACACTGTACTAGTGCCGACATTGTGCATGCTCTGTTGCCTGTGTCTATGTGCCTGTGGTTCTGTCAGTGTGATCATGTGATGTATCTGACCCCAGGAATGTGTCAATAAAGTTTCCCCTTCCTGGGACAATGAATTCACGGTGTTCTTATTTCAATTTCCAGGAGTGTATGAAAACCGTATGTTTTTAGGGGTGTCCGGATACTATTGATCACATAGTGTATATCAAGTTATGCATCTTGATTTCACGAGTTTATTAAAACATTGCACTTACGAGGGAAACGCCCTATGTGCACTCTTCAAATTTACTTATAAAATGGCCCACTGGATAGCCTGTCAAAAACTGAACACAGGGTAAGCATGAGAACAGGAAGAAGGTGTCCTGAACTGTGGAAAGAGACGGAAAATGGAAAAAGTGACGGTCCAGCCGGCCTGTGTGGCGGTGCGGTTCTAGGCGCTTCAGTCTGGAACCGCGTGACCGCTACGGTCGCAGGTTCGAATCCTTCCTCGGGCATGGATGTGTGTGATGTTCTTAGGTTAGTTAGGTTTAATTAGTTCTAAGGTCTAGGCGACTGATGACCTCAGAAGTTAAGTCGCATAGTGCTCAGAGCCATTTGCACCATTTTTGAGTGACGGTCCAGGCTCAAGATGAGCAACATAGAGCGAACTATGATAGCCATGGAAAGCTGTGTTCAAATCTCCCTCGTGCCTCATGTTTTTTTTCCACAAAATTATGAACTTTCTGTCCAGTCATTGACGTGTCTGCTCTCCTTCTGTAGTCTTCGCAATTGTCATATACCATGTATTGGTTATAGAATATGACTTATGTGAGAAGAATATATTACCATCGCAAGTAAATGTGATGAATAGTGAGAGCCAGTGAGACGCCACACAGACCTCACAGAAATGAAAACAACAAATAAATTGGTGTCAGCTATGTTACAACAATGGAATTAAGGAGCTTTCCCTCTTCCCAACCACGTTCAAGCTTCTGAAATTCCACGCCCTGACTCGTAGAACGTTATCCTTTCGTTGATTATTCCATCTTTTTCTCATGGTAACCTCCCGCTTGGCAGTCCCCTCCTGGAGATCCGAATGGGGGACTGAGGGATCTTTTGGCAGTGGAGAGATCATCATGACACTTCTTCAATTACAGGCCACATGTCCTGTGGATACAAGTTACGTGTCTTTAATGCAGTGGCTTCCACTGCCTTCTGCATTCTCACTCCGTCCCACCACTAGGACAAGAGATTGCTCTGAACCTCTATCCGCTCCTCTACCCACTTTCGCAAGGCCGTTGGCAGAATTAGGGTGACTTCTTATGCCCCTGTTTGTAGAACAAATAGGAAGCACGTACATCTGGAGGTCTCTTCCTTACACCTCGCTGTTGCAAACAGACGTTACACCTCAGCACGAATCTGAATACAGCAAACAGACACTTCAGTGACCAGATGGACAGTTCATAAAGCAGTAGAATAAAAATATGAGGCATTAGGGAGATTCGAAGGCAGACTTCCCTCTTCAAGGTCAAGCACCGTGACGTCATAACCAATACGCCATGGCTATTAGAGTTTGCTCGATGTTGCACGTCTTCAGCTTGGACCGTTCACTGTTTCGATTTTGCTTCTTTTTTCACAGTTCAGTAGACGTTCTTCCTGTTTCATGCTTGACTTGTGTTTAGTTTTCGACGGGCTATCCACCGGGTCATCTTACCACTAAATCTGAGAGGGTGCGATGGGGAGTTTCCCTTGTTAGCTGTACGACTTCTAGTTTCGGATCGGTAGGTTGATTGGTTTCACGGAGGGGACCAAGCAGCGAGGTCATCGATCCCATCGGATTACGGGAAGAATGGGGAAGAAGGTTGGCCATGCCCATTGAATGAAACCACGCGGCATTTGTCTGAAGCGATTTAGGGAAATCACAGGAAACGTAAATCAGGATGGCCGGACGTGGATTTGAACCGTCGTCCTCCCGAATGTGAGTCCAGTTCGCTAACCACTGCACCACCTCGCTCGATGTAGTTCCGAGTAACACATGTTTTTATACACTGATCAGTCAGAATATTACGACCACTGACCTAATATCGATGTGAACCTGTCCAGGGGATAACAGTGTCACTGGGCAAGGGATGACTGCTAGTCAGACACACGCACGGTTCGTGTGTAGAATAGGAAGGCGCTCGATCTATCTGAGTTTGACCGAGTGCAGATTGTGATGGTATGGAGGGTCGGCATAAGCATTTCGGAAACTGCATGACTTGTCGGGTGTTCGAGGAATGGCGTGGTGGGTGTCTTTAATAAATCCCTGTCCAGATGTGGTGGCGTCGGGCGGCCGCCCCTCATTACAGATGTCGGACGCCTGACCGGTAGACCCGTAAAACAGGACAGATGGTGAACTGTGGCGAACTAACATCAGACTTTAACGCTGGGCTGAGTATGTGTATCTGAACACACCGAACACTCCTAAAGATGGGCCTCCACAACTGACAGCCTGTCATGCAAGTGCGAATGTTAACACCATGGTAATCTCAATTACGACTGAAGTGGGCACGTGACCGTCGCTGTATGTTGGAGCAGTGGCAGAGTGTTGCATCATCTGATGAATCATGATACCTTCTTCATCATGCCGATGGGAGGGCGCGAATGTGTCGTCTTCCAAGGAAACAACGCCTTGACACCTGCACTGTGGGACAGAGACACGCTGGTGGCGGCTCCATTGTGCCTTGGGCAGCATTCATGGGGGCATCCATGGGTCCTGCGTAGTTTGTGGAAGACACTGTGATGGCCAAGGAGTATATATTTGAAAGATGTCACATTACCGGCTTGATCTGCTGGTGAAATTCTTTTTTTTACGCAAAGAGTTTCGCTCGAATGGCCATAATAAAGTTCAAAAACGTATTCACAGCTTCATTTAAGGCGAAATACAAAATAATTATCACAAAATGACAAAATCGTGAGTCAGACCCTGTTATCATATCGTAGTCTAAATGATAGAATTATTGACTGACGATGTAATTTATATTACGACAAGATAACAGTGTCTAATTCATAGTTTTATCATTTGACAATAACGATTTGAAATTTCGTCTAACATGAAGCTGTGAATACTTTTAACCCTCATGATGGTCAGTCGACCGGAACTGGTTGTGTAAGTAAATAATTTTACCAGCAGCTCAAGACGGGAGTAAGACATTTTTCAGCAGTCTGATATTCTATTTCCTACCAGTCACCCACTAATGTTGCCTTCCTATCAGCAACCAGAGTAGCACGGGCAATGTCTGAAGTAGTGCTGGAGGGAATTGACACCATGAATCTTGCAGGACTGTCCATAAAACCATAAGAGTACGAGGTGGTGGAGCTCTCTTCTGAACAGCACGTTGCAAGGCATCCTAGATATGCTCAATAATTTTCGTGTCTGGGGAGTTTCGTGGCCAGCGGAAGTGTTTAAACACAGAAGAGTGTTCCTGGAGACACTCTATTCCACAGCTGGACGTAAGGGGGGTCGCATTGTCCTGCTGGAATTGCCCATGTCCGTCGGAATGCACAATGGACGTGAATGGATGCAGGTGATCAGACAGGATGCTTATGTACGTGTCACCTGTCAGAGTCGTATCTAGACGTATCAGGGGTCCCATACCACTGCAACTGCAGACGCCCCACACCATTACAGAGCCTCCACCAGCTTGAACATTTCCCTGCTCACATGCAGAGTCCATGGATTCAAGAGGTTGTCTCCATACCCGTACACGTCGATCCGCTGGATACAATATGAAACGAGACTCGTCCGACCAGACAACATGTTTCCAGTCATCAAAAGTCCAATGTCGGTGCTGACGGGTCCACGCGAGGCGTAAAGGTTAGTGTCATGCAGTCATCAAGGGTACACGAGTGGTCGTTCGACTCCGAAAGCCCATATTGATGATGTTTCGTTGAATGGTTCGCACGCTGACACTTGTTGAGGCCCGGCTCTGAAATCTACAGCAATTTGCGGAAGGGTTGCATTTCTGTCACGTTGAACGATTGTCTGCAGTCGTCATTGGTCCCGTTCTTGCAGGATGAAAGGTCTCTGTTGGATTCCTTTCATGTTAATTTCTTAAATCTGTTGTCATTTACGGCATAAATTGTTCTTCTAAATTTACTGTGGCGTTTCTGACTATCTGGGAGGAGACTGAGTAGTGGAACGTGTTACTTTTACACACAAACAAGAACGATCTGTCACACTACTACACTTTAAAACACAGTTTATATGTAATTCATGTCACACAGTCTCATACGGAACCTACATCCGCTTTCTTTTATATACTGTATATGATAAGATACTGTCATACCTCTTCCCTTCTGTGTGAGAGAGTGAATGAGCAAATGTATTTCTAGTTGCATGCTTGAGGGTAGCAGACAAGCCTGTCTGCTAGAGAACAGTAGGACCAACGTCGGAACAGGTAGCTACGCTTTCTAAAAGCAAAGAGGTTTCTATCCTTAGTATGGTCCTGTCCGTCTCTTGTCATGTTGGTATAGGAAGCTGCCCCTCTGGCCACTTCCGTTTGTATTTGTGAGCCGCCCTCAGAAAGGGACCAGGTCAGTCTGTCCGTGGCGAACGTCTGAAGTGGTAAGATCTCCGGCTAAGCGCGTGTCTGCTAAGTCCGTAGGACAATGGATTTCTTAAGTTCAGCCTAACTGAAAATTTAATCACCTTTATTTCAGGTTTAGCTCTAAAATATCTAATGTTATCTTAAATTGCAGCGCAGTGTAATTCTCGTGTGAAGTTCAGAATATATTCCGGTAATTGCTTTGTCACTACTTTGTGAGTAAAGTGGAACCACGTGTTGATCAGTAACTCTAAGTAAGTTCATCAATCTTAAATGCGAATGTGCGTGAGATTATAACGTCTCGTCTTGACAATATTTATCAATATAGCAACTTTTCTTTATGTTCAACCCACGTGGGGTGTACTTTGTGAAACCAGTACCACGTGCTTATACAATTGTTTGACCCATCAGGTTAATAGTAAGACGATAGTAACCAGTTCGAGGTTTTTCTTTTGTAAATTGCTTTTCGATCTAATTTATTTTAATTATCAAAATTATTGTGGAGTTACACTCTTTGTGTAAACCAAGTTGACCACGTGAAGCATGTGGTGTAATCATCTAAGTGGCCCTCAGCTATTCTTTTCGCGAAGATTTCACAAAGAGTTAATATGAATTTAGTATACCAGTGTGTGGTAATTACATGACGGACAGGATTGTGCTACGAACGTAACTTCTTTGGGTGAAAATTGAATCGGTTGGTAGTGGTTAATTTTCTCTTGCATATGTTTCAACGTTCTTTGTGTGTTGTTTTATGAATGCAGTGTTGTATGCAGTCTCCCAATCTTGACTCCATATTTGATGTGTTCCGTAAGATTACAATCTCACATTTTCACAATCCTAAATAAGGCACCAGTTTAGTTAGGAATCAAGTTTAATATGCTGAAATTTCAATGATCAATGTTAAAATAAATTTCCAAATATAAACTGATTTATTTCTTTTTATTTAAATTCTCTTTTATATATATATATATATATATATATATATATATATATATATATATATATATCACCGGCTGTCGTATGACTATTAAAAGATTATAATTAATGTTAGTCTGGTTGGGAATTTGGTAAGCTAGATTGGATACCTGGTGAAACAGTTGCTCAGTAATGCAAGGTTAACTTCCCCAGACAGCTCACAGCTTTTAACCCGCTTTTATTGGCTATCAGCACCGCTTTCATAGCAAAATAAAGCAACAACGTTACAAGGATCTGTATCCGGCCGCAGCGATGTCGGAGATTTGATGTTTCACTGGATTCCTCATATTCATGGTACACTCGTGAAATGGTCGTAAGGGAAAATCACCACTTCATCTCTATCTCGGAGATGCTGTGTCCCATCTCTCGTGCGCCGACTATTAACACCACGTTCAAACTCACTTAAATCTTGACAACCTCACATTGTAGCAGCAGTAACGGATCTAACAATTGCGCCAGACACTTGCTGTCTTACATCGGCGTTGCCGACCGCAGCGCCGTATTCTGCCTGTTTTCGTATCTCTCTATTAGTCTATTTGAATACGCATGCCTATGCCAGGTTCTTTGGCGCTTTAGTGTATAAGGGGCTATTAAGAAGCTTCCGTTCGAAAGCCGTACAGTCCAGAATCGGTAAGCTAACCAGGAAAAATAGATATGATGTGAGGAAGAACTCCGCTTACAGCAGGCAAAATTGTTGTTTATTAAAACACGGCAGGTTCCGCGGCTTCACGCCTCATCGTCAGATGAACCTACACGTTAAAAAGCAAAGTACAATTTTGTGGAAATTAAAATTAATAAAGGAATGTCTAAAACATACTCACACGTTAAAAGATCATAGGGATACCCATCGCTCCAAGTCAAAATTTGTTTCGATATTTTGAATATATTACATGAAGTGGAAATTTTTAGATATAAATAAGAAAATGCGTTGTCCACGTTGAATAACCAATTGGAATTGAAGCACCATAGCATTCTGGCTAATTTTGATTTTTTTATACGATTAACTGTTAGTATTTAATAAAATTCTATATTATCCTCGCTTATAAAGGTGTTGTTGTTGTTGCAGTCTTCAGTCCTGAGACTGGTTTGGTGCAGCTCTCCATGCTACTCTATCCTGCGCAAACTTCTTCATCTCCCAGTACCTACTGCAACCTACACCCTTCTGAATCTGCTTAATGTATTCATCTCGTGGTCTCCCTCTACGATTTTTACCCTCCACGCTGCCCTCCAATACTAAATTGGTGATCCCTCGATGCCTCAGAATATGCCCCACCAACCGATCCCTTCTCCTAATCAAGTTGTGCCACAAATTTCTCTTCTCTCCAATTCTATCCAATACCTCCTCATTAGTTATATGATCTACCCATCTAATCTTCAGCATCCTTCTGTAATACCACATTTCGACAGCTTCTATTCTCTTCTTGTCTAAACTATTTATCGTCCACGTTTCACTTAGATTCATGGCTACACCTCATACAAATACTTTCAGAAACAACTTCCTGACACTTAAATCTATACTCGATGTTAATAAATTTCTCTTCTTCAGAAACGCTTTCCTCGCCACTGCCAGTCTACATTTTCTATCCTCTCTACTTCGACCATCATCAGTTATTTTACTCCCCAATAGCAAAACACATTTACTACTTTAAACCTCTGATTTCCTAATATAATTCCTGCAGCAGCATCCAATTTAATTAGACTACATTCCATTATCCTCGTTTTGCTTTTGTTGATGTTCATCTTATATCCTCCTTTCAAGACACTGTCCATTCCGTTCAGCTGCTCTTCCAAGTCCTTTGCTGTCTCTGACAGAATTATAATGTCATTGGCGAACCTGAAAGTTTTTATTTCTTCTCCATGAATTTTAATACCTACTCCGAATTTTTCTTTTGCTTCCTTTACTGCTTGCTCAATATACAGATTGAATAACATCGAGGAGAGGCTACAACCCTGTCTCACTTCCTTCCCAACTACTGCTTCCCTTTCGTGTCCCTCGACTCTTATAACTGCCATCTGGTTTCTGTACAAATTGTAAATAGCCTTTCGCTCCCTGTATTTTACCCCTGCCACCTTCAGAATTTGAAATAGAGTATTCCAGTTAACATTGTCAGAAGCTTTCTCTAAGTCTACAAATGCTAGAAACGTAGGTTTGCCTTTTCTTAAGCTTTCTTCTAAGATAAGTCGTAAGGTTAGTATTGCCTCACGTGTTCCAACATTTCTACGAAATCCAAACTGATCTTCCCCGAGGTCCGCTTCTACCAGTTTTTCCATTCGTCTGTAAAGAATTCGCGTTAGTATTTTACAGCTGTGACTTATTAAACTGATAGTTCGATAATTTTCACATCTGTCAACAGCTGCTTTCTTTGGGATTGGAATTATTATATTGTTCTTGAAGTCTGAGTGTATTTCGCCTGTCTCATACATCTTGCTCACCAGATGGTAGAGTTTTGTCATGACTGGCTCTCCTAAGGCTGTCGGTAGTTCTAAAGGAATGTTGTCTACTCCCGGGGATTTGTTTCGACTCAGGTCTTTCAGTGCTCTGTCAGACTCTTCACGCAGTATCTTATCTCCCATTTCCTCTTCATCTACTTCCTCTTCCATTTCTATAATATTGTCCTGAAGTACATCGCCCTTGTATAAACTCTCTATATACTCCTTCCACCTTTCTGCCTTCCCTTCTTTGCTTAGAACTGGGTTTCCATCTGAGCTCTTGATATTCATACAAGTGGTTCTCTTCTCTCCAAAGGTCTCTTTAATTTTCCTGTAGGCAGTATCTATCTTACCCCTCGTGAGATAAGCCTCTACATCCTTACATTTGTCCTCTAGCCATCCCTGCTTAGCCATTTTGCACTTCCTGTCGATCTCATTTTTGAGACGTTTGTATTCCTTTTTGCCTGCTTCATTTACTGCATTTTTATATTTTCTCCTTTCATCAATTAAATTCAATATTTCTTCTGTTACCCAAGTATTTCTATTAGCCCTCGTCTTTTTACCTACTTGATCGTCTGCTCCCTTCACTACTTCATCCCTCAGAGCTACCCATTCTTCTTCTACTGTATTTCTTTCCCCCATTCCTGTCAATTGTTCCGTTATGCTCTCCCTGAAACTCTCTACAACCTCTGGTTTAGTCAGTTTTTCCAGGTCCCATCTCCTTAAATTAGCACCTTTTTGTAGTTTCTTCAGTTTTAATCTACAGTTCATAACCAATAGATTGTGGTCAGAGTCGACATCTGCCCCTGGAAATGACTTACAATTTAAGACCTGGTTCCTAAATCTCTGTCTTAACATTATATAATCTATCTGATACCTTTTAGTATCTCCAGGATTCTTCCATGTATACAACCTTCTTTTATGATTCTTGAACCATGTGTTAGCTATGATTAAGGTATGCTCTGTGCAAAATTCTACCACACGGCTTCCTCTTTCATTTCTTCCCCCCAATCCATATTCACCTACTATGTTTCCTTCTCTCCCTTTTCCTACTGACGAATTCCAGTCACCCATGACTATTAAGTTTTCGTCTCCCTTCACTATCTGAATAATTTCTTTTATCTCATCATACATTTCATCAATTTCTTCATCATCTGCAGAGCTATTTGAAATATAAACTTGTACTACTGTAGTAGGCGTGGGCTTTGTGTCTATCTTGGCCACAATAATGCGTTCACTATGCTGTTTGTAGTAGCTTACCCGCACTCCTATTTTTTTATTCTATATTAAACCTACTCCTGCATTACCCCTATTTGATTTTGTATTTATAACCCTGTATTAATCTGACCAAAAGTCTTGTTCCTCCTGCCACCGAACTTCACTAATTCCCACTATATCTAACTTTAACCTATCCATTTCCCGTTTTAAATTTTCTAACCTACTTGCCCGATTAAGGGATCTGAGATACCACGCTCCGATCCGTAGAACGCCAGTTTTCTTTCTCCTGATAACGACATCCTCTTGAGTAGTCCCCGCCCGGAGATCCGAATGGGGGACTATTTTACCTCCGGAATATTTTACCCAAGAGCACGTCATCATCATTTAATCATACAGTAAAGCTGCATGCCCTCGGAAAAAATGACGGCTGTAGTTTCCCCTTGCTTTCAGCCGTTCGCAGTACCAGCACAGCAAGGCCGTTTTGGTTAATGTTACAAGGCCAGATCAGTCAATCACCCAGACTGTTGCCCCTACAACTACTGAAAAGGCTGCTGCTCCTTTTCAGGAACCACACGTTTGTCTGGCCTCTCAACAGATACCCCTCCGTTGTGGTTGTACCTACGGTACGGCCATCTGTATCGCTGAGGCACGCAAGCGTCCCCACCAACGGCAAGGTCCATGGTTCATGGGGGGGGGGGGGGGGGGTAAATAAAACCTTAATCTATCGAAATATGGTGAAAACTGAAAATCGATTTCTTTCAACCTGAACCCCTTAAGCGACCGAGTGCGTGATAATTGCATCGGGATGAGGACTATTGGGCAGGTGCTCGACTGTCTCCCAGTTCAGTTGCCGTAACTTCTGCTTTACGACATTTGCTGTATGGTGAAGTACGTTATCATGAAGCAACAGCGCCTTTGTTGCAGCTTTCGCCTGAACCACACGCCCTAATTGTTCCAGTGTTGTGCAGTACCTGTCCCCAATAATGGAGAGACCAGGTTCCTTGAGATCAATAAGCAATGGGTCCCAGTAATCAAAGAACAGGGGTTGACTCTTGAAAAACGATAGACAAACATGACGCCCGATCCACATTCTTCATTTTCCAATTGATGTCTACAATTGTTTGTCCTTCGGCAGCCAAGAGAAGAATAACAACGCGTTGGTTCTGTTTGGATGCATGTGGTAGTAACTTCGCCATTGTTCGTTCACGTTGTCGCATATACCGCACGCTCGTGGGAAAGACAATAATCCCACACTAATCCCTTGCGTACATGCTTATATGCCTGCATTGGAGTACCGGTGCTCTTGCATATAGGCTGCCGCAACGCCCTCAAACGAAAACTTTTTATCTGTTATTGTAGGTTATCTGTCTTCAGCTGACTGCAATGTAATTAAAAAGAATTACACCAGACGCGTTTCGCTTTTATTTACAAAGCGTCTTCTGTGGCATTCTGTAAATAGGATACAAACATTTGTACATTTATTTTTTGATTCTTTTAGGTTAAAAACAGCGTGTCCTTAATGAAGTTAGTCTGCAAGCTACTTACGGTGTTTCTCTACATAGTCTGCACCTTTCCCTCTTGATATCAGTGGTTGATGTTGCCAGACTTCGTTTCACATCTGCAGTTTTTGGCATTTTGCGTTATTTCCTGCGTTGCACTATTTACAACTGACTTTCTTCACTGTTTTTCATTCAGCACTGCTAGAGTGTTTATGCCTATTCTTTTGTTTTCGTTCACGTTGTGAGTGTTGCCAAGCTATGAAACGATTTTGTTTGTTTGTTTGTGTGTGTGTGTGTGTGTGTGTGTGTGTGTGTGTGTGTGTGTGTGAGTGAGAGAGAGAGAGAGAGAGAGAGAGAGGAAGTTAGTGAAATTGCCTAAATTGTCTTGTACGTAGATAGAAACGTGAGAGGGGTAGTGGATTTTTTTTTATTTCAATGGGGCGGGGAGGGGGGGGGGGGGTGGAGAGAACGAAAGGGATGCTTGGTCAGTGATCGTGTGATAGATCTGGGAGAAATGGTAGTGGTAAATGGTGCCTGTGGTTATATTTGCACTTTTAAAGTTATATTAAGTGGTCAATCAGTTTGAAGAGTGTGTGGTTTGCCAAGTTTATCTGATCATTTATGAGATGTTTCTTTTCTGTTATGGTTATTTGGATGTGGCAGTTTTCTTGTAAGGTGAGGAGGTGTATTTTGTTGTTGTTTATCCTTATGATTTCCATGTCTGTGTCTCTGGTTGTAATTTCATGCTGGTGTTCGTGTAAGTGTTCTGCAAAAGTTAAATGATTTGTCCTATACTTACACGCTCTTACATGTTCTTTTTATCTGGTATCAGATGTCCTCCTGGTTTGACCTATGTATCTTCCATCACATGTATTGCATTTCAGTTGCTATATTCGTGATTGCTGATACAGATCAGTTTTTCCTAATGTTTTTGGGAAGTATTTCTGAATTAAGTTGTTGGTTTGGTGTGCTATTTTTATGCCTTGTTCTTTGAAAATTTTTGGATATTCTGTGTGTGTATTTCTGGCTGTATGTCGTTGTATACCATCTTTTACTTTCTGTTTCTTTCACACATTGTGCTGTTTCTATTCTTCTATTTTGTATGTGATTTTGTCTTTGTGTTGGTGACAGTTGGATGTTTTTTCTTTTCTGTTTCTTGATTTGATTGTTCAGCTTTGTTACTAAGTTCTCTTTGTATCCATTGTTTGTGGCTATTTGTATTATAGTATTCATTTCTTTTTTCTAATTGTCTGTATCTAATGGTACTATGTTTAGTGTGTGGAGCATGTATTTAAGTGCTGCCTGCTTTTGAGAATTCGGGTGTTGTGATGTCTCGTGTGTAATTGTGTCCGTTGTTGTCGGTTTTCGGTATATGGCAAATGTGTGTTGGTTGGTTTGAATCTTTATGGTGATGACCAAGAAATTTAACTGTCTATTTTGCTATTTCCTTGTAAAATGTACACTACTGGCCATTAAAATTGCTGCACCATGAAGAAGACGTGCTACAGACGTGTAATTTAACCGACAGTAAGAAGACGCTGTTATGATGCAAATGATTAGCTTTTCAGAGCATTCACACAAGGTTGGCGCCGATGGCGACACCTACAACGTGCTGACATGAGGAAAGTTTCCAATCGATTTCTCATACACAAACAGCAGTTGACCGGCGCTATCTGGTGAAACGTTGTTGTGATGGCTCGTGTAAGGAAGAGAAATACGTACCATCACGTTTCCGACTTTGATAAAGGTCGGATTGTAGCCCATCGCGATTGCGGTTTATCGTATCGCGACATTGCTACTCGCATTGGTCGAGATCCAATGACTGTTAGCAGAATATGGAATCGGTGAGTTCAGGAGGGTAATACGGAACGCCGTCCTGGATCCCAACGGCCTCCTATCACTAGCAGTCGAGATGACAGGCATCTTATCCGCATGGGTGTAACGGATCGTGCAGCCACGTCTCGATCCCTGAGTCAACAGATGGGGACGTTTGCAAGACAACAACCGTCTGCACGAACAGTTCGACGACGTTTGCAGCAGCATGGACTATCAGCTCGGAGACCATGGCTGCGGTTACCCTTGACGCTGCATCACAGACAGGAGCGCCTGCGATGGTGTACTCAACGACGAACCTGGGTGCACGAATAGCAAAACGTCTTTTTTCCGGATGAATCCAGGTTCTCTTTACAACATCATGATGGTCGCATCCGTGTTTGGCGACATCGCGGTGAAGCACATTGGAAGCGTGTATTCGTCATCGCCATAGTTGTTGTATCACCCGGCTTGATGGTATGGGGTGCCATTTGTTACACGTCTCGGTCACCTCTTGTTCGCATTGACGGCACTTTGAGCAGTGGACATTACATTTCAGATGTGTTACGACCCGTGGCTGAACCCTTCATTCGATCCGTGCGAAACCCTACATTTCAGCAGGATAATGCACGCATGTTGCAGGTCCTGTACGGGCCTTTCTGGATACAGAAAATGTTCGACTACTGCCCTGGCCAGCACATTCTCCAGATCTCTCACCAAGTGAAAACGTCTGGTCAATGGTGGCCGAGCAACTGGCTCGTCACAATACGCCAGTCACTACTGTTGAACTGTGGTATCGTGTCGAAGCTGCATGGGCAGCTGTACTTGTACACGCCATCCAAGTTCTGTTTGACTCAATGCCAAGGCGTATCAAGGCCGTTATTACAGCCAGAGGTGGTTGTTCTGGGTACTGATTTCTCAGGATTTATGCACCCAAATTTCATGAAAATGTAATCACATGTCCGTTTGGAAATAGAGACAGTAAAAACTGCAATAAAATCTTTAAAGAATGGAAGGGCTACAGGCATTGGAGGTATTCCTGCAGAATTATTAAAATTAGGAACAAAGAAATTAATGGAATTGTTAAGAAACCTTTTCGAAAGATGTTTAAATGGGGAAGATGTCCCAAATGATTTGAAAGTAGGATATATTTCAGTGATACATAAAAAAGGAGCGAAAGATGAGTGTAAAAATTATAGGGGAATAACAGTGACCAATACCTTCAGTAGATTATATGGAAGAATTATTAAGTATTTGTTAGAACAAGAATACAAAGAAAAGGAGGCTGAAGAACAAGCAGGTTTTAGAGCTGGAAGATCAACAATTGATCATATCTTTTGCCTACAACAAATTAAAAAAAAAAAATGGTTCAGGCACAACCTATACATTTAGTATTCATAGATATAGAAAAAGCCTATGATAGTGTGCCTTTATCCAGTTTATGGAAAGCTTTAATATCAATAGGAATAAATCCAAGAATAATTAAAGCAATTCAAAATTTATATAAAAATTCTATTTCAAAAATAAAAATTGGTAAATATCTATCACATGGATTCCAAGTCACAAAAGGATTACGTCAAGGATGTAGCATCTCACCTACATTGTATAAAATATATACAGAAGTAACTTTACAGAATTGGAAGAAAAAATGTCACGCTATGGGAATACCAATAAATGATAGAACAATATACTCGTTACAATTTGCAGATGACCAACTGATTATAGCCCAAGACTATGAGGACATAGAGTATATGACCAGAAAATTGATTCAAGAATATAAAAAATCAGGTCTAAATGTAAACATGAATAAAACAAAGTACATGGTAATTGGTGGAGTGAATGGAGACTTAATATTAGAAGAAGGGATGGGAACAATAACAGCTACTGAGGAATATAAATATTTAGGTGTGAAAATTACAAATGATGGGAAACAGGACAAAGAAATTAGATCAAGAATAAATTCTGGAAAGACGACAATCTCTTTATTGAATGGAATTCTCTGGGACAAACACATAACAACTGATAAAAAAATAAGGATTTTTAAAACAATAGTTAGGAGCATTATTACATATGGTTCAGAAGTGTGGACAACAAAATGGCAACTGAAATCAAAATTATTAGCCACAGAAATGGATTTCTGGAGACGTTCAGCAAGAATATCAAGACGAGAAAGAATAAGAAATGAAGTAATTAGAGACAAGATGAAATGTAAAAATTCAATTATTGATTTCATCGAGCACAAACAACTTAAATGGTATGGACACAGCAGACGAATGGAACAGGAAAGCCTACCAAAATGCATAATCGACTGGGTACCAATTGGAAGAAGAAAAAGGGGACGACCACCTGATACATGGAAACAGGGAGTTCAGTCAGCAATGAGGAAGAACAACATTCCTGAAGATTTATGGACAAATAGAGAAGAGTGGAGAACAATAATTAGTGACTTACTGTAATCTAGAATAGGTGCTGGAAAAATGTACTCACATTGTAAATCCAGAATAATAATAATAATCACATGTCAGTTCTAGTATAATATATTTGTCGAATGAATACCTGTTTATCATCTGCATTTCTTCTTGGTGTAGCAATTTTGATGGCCAGTAGTGTATCTTATCATGAAGAGAATTTACGTTTTTGTTTAACTGGTCAGTTTTATTGTTTGGTTCATCTGTGAGGCTCAACTTTTTAATCACTTCTTATGGCGTGGAAGACCTCTGTGATACTTCACGTGGCCAGCGCCGCAGCTAGTTGCGGTTTCACTTTCGGTGGTAACGCGCTTGGCGGACGATGGGGTCTGCGGAGTGGCCGGAAGTTCCACTCAGCGCTAGTCTGGGGTGCTGTTATCACTTCCGGTAGGTGTTCGCTTCGCGTCTGGCTTGCGCTGCTCGTACGTTAGCAGACTTGTGCATTCTGCAGTGCAGAGGTGACTTCACAGCAGACGTCACCCGTACATTTCTGTGTACTTGAGGCTCGAAGGCCCTTTTTATTGAAGTTGCTGGCGTTCCCAGTAAACACTAGATTATGGTAACGAAATTAAAGTGGGCCCACCCTTTTGCAAGTACGCATTCTGGCGTTAGGAACTTGCTTATTCTGTATAAAAAATAGTAGTAAATAATAATAGTGATGCTGTAACTGTTGGTTGAGGCTATTTACTGACAAAATGCAACCTAACGCTAGATTGCGTACTTAACAGCTATCCTTTGTGGCCGTTTTTTAGTACGACTTAAAAAGAGAGAGAGATTATTAATTGATTACCGATGCGTCGGTTCTCGATTTTGTTCAGGAGACGTAAGGATTGATTACACGAAGGGGTTTTCTTAATTGACCTTTTCACCCAAATTGCCTTCACGCAATCAGAATCTTCGATGAAAATACATAAGGGACCTATCTGAATGTAAAAGTGGAAATGAAAGCAAATTAGTGGAATTTCGTAAGAGAAGGATTAACAGATCGGAAGTTGAACACATTAGTGGTCTCCCAAATACAATCGAGACACCGCGATAAAGAGCGAACCTGTAACAAAGCTCATATACAATTTGAACATCATTTTTGGTTAGTGAAAGAAAAGAATAAGCAGAAAATTACTGCATCGTAAAATATTAATACATTTTGAACAAATTGGCTTTAAACTTCTAGACATTGACAAATACACAATAAATGCATGACTTACATATTTTTTGTGAATGGCGCAGTCGAATAATCGCTGCTCTGTCAGTCCGTTCCTTCTTAAAATTAAATGTTCTTGCTTGTGCGTAAGTACATTGTATCCTCATCCGAGTCACCGAAATGTTTGTTCGTCGTTTCACATAGTTTTTACACAAAATAAAAATACAACTTGTAGCAATGATATGTAGTACGTCTTAACATGTCGGCGACCAAAAGTACAGGGTGTTTCAAAAATGACCGGTATATTTGAAACGGCAATAAAAACTAAACGAGCAGCGATAGAAATACACCGTTTGTTGCAATATGCTTGGGACAACAGTACATTTTCAGGCAGACACACTTTCGAAATTACAGTAGTTACAATTTTCAACAACAGATGGCGCTGCGGTCTGGGAAACTCTATAGTACGATATTTTCCACATATCCACCATGCGTAGCAATAATATGGCGTAGTCTCTGAATGAAATTACCCGAAACCTTTGACAACGTGTCTGGCGGAATGGCTTCACATGCAGATGAGATGTACTGCTTCAGCTGTTCAATTGTTTCTGGATTCTGGCGGTACACCTGGTCTTTCAAGTGTCTCCACAGAAAGAAGTCACAGGGGTTCATGTCTGGCGAATAGGGAGGCCAATCCACGCCGCCTCCTGTATGTTTCGGATAGCCCAAAGCAATCACACGATCATCGAAATATTCATTCAGGAAATTAAAGACGTCGGCCGTGCGATGTGGCCGGGCACCATCTTGCATAAACCACGAGGTGTTCGCAGTGTCGTCTAAGGCAGTTTGTACCGCCACAAATTCACGAAGAATGTCCAGATAGCGTGATGCAGTAATCGTTTCGGATCTGAAAAATGGGCCAATGATTCCTTTGGAAGAAATGGCGGCCCAGACCAGTACTTTTTGAGGATGCAGGGACGATGGGACTGCAACATGGGGCTTTTCGGTTCCCCGTATGCGCCAGTTCTGTTTATTGACGAAGCCGTCCAGGTAAAAATAAGCTTCGTCAGTAAACCAAATGCTGCCCACATGCATATCGCCGTCATCAATCCTGTGCACTATATCGTTAGCGAATGTCTCTCGTGCAGCAACGGTAGCGGCGCTGAGGGGTTGCCGCGTTTGAATTTTGGATGGATAGAGGTGTAAACTCTGGCGCACGAGACGATACGTGGACGTTGGCGTCATTTGGACCGCAGCTGCAACATGGCGAACGGAAACCCGAGGCTGCTGTCGGATCACCTGCTGCACTAGCTGCGCATTGCCCTCTGTGGTTGCCGTACACGGTCGCCCTACCTTTCCAGCACGTTCATCCGTCACGTTCCCAGTCCGTTGAAATTTTTCAAACAGATCCTTTATTGTATCGCTTTTCGGTCCTTTGGTTACATTAAACCTCCGTTGAAAACTTCGTCTTGTTGCAACAGCACTGTGTTCTAGGCGGTGGAATTCCAACACCAGAAAAATCCTCTGTTCTAAGGAATAAACCATGTTGTCTACAGCACATTTGCACGTTGTGAACAGCACACGCTTACAGCAGAAAGACGACGTACAGAATGGCGCACCCACAGACTGCGTTGTCTTCTATATCTTTCACATCACTTGCAGCGCCATCTGTTGTTGAAAATTGTAACTACTGTAATTTCGAAAGTTTGTCCGCCTGAAAATGTACTGTTGTCCCAAGCATATTGCAACAAACGGTGTATTTCTATCGCTGCTCGTTTAGTTTTTATTGCCGTTTCAAATATACCGGTCATTTTTAAACACCCTGTACAAGTGATAATGAAGTCTCTGGAATATTTCTTAACAAAAGGTAGATTGTTCTTTCTTCTGTTTCGCAGCTTCTTGCTATCAAGCGCTGCGGCTATGATTTTACATATAGTGCTTATTTAGAGTATTTAAACGCTGGACGCTCGTTTTAGTATAGGCGCACATTAAAAAAATATATATATATATTTCGACTCTTTAGCGCTGTGATGCTTAGCATCTTTACGAACTATAGCTCGTTGGCTGTCCTTTTCTTTTATGACAAATATCTCATATGCAATATATCTGAAATCCAATAATATTACAGCATCTATTGTTTTCCTTTAACACCCTGATTGCAGACAAAATTGAAAATAGCCGACACCACCGTAGACAAATTCAACAAAGCAGCTAAATACCAGCTAACCTTCAAAGGATGTCATTCAATGTAAATGGGGTGACAAAAGTCATGCGATACCTCCTAATACTGTAAATTTTCAGTGCAATAGGGTCTGGAGCTGCGATGCATTTTTTGAAAGATTTCGTGATACCTTCCGCTTCCATTTACTTTATTTCATGTACGATTGTACAATTTCGGCCTTAGGCCATTTTGAAGTATTTTATGGATGATTTTTAGTAGAAATATTGCGTCGAGCCTCCTTTTGCCCAGTGTAGTACATCAACAGCAGGCACCCGTGGTCTAGCGGTAGCGTCTTTACTGATCAAAAGGTCCTCAGTCCCAGGTTTAAAACCCGCCGCTACTGAAGTTTTGATTAATAATCAGCATTAGCAGCCGAAGACTTCCGGCATAAGAAGTTACCCTCATTCTGCCAACGGCCTTGTCAAAGAGGGCGGAGGAGCGGACAGAGGTTAAGGGCACTCCCTTGTCCTAGCGGTAGGAAACTGCCCCTAAAGGCGCAAGAATCAGCAATGATCAACGACATGAGGGTGCAGAAGGCAATGGAAACCACTGCATTAAAGACACATATCGTGTATCCACAGGACATGTGGCCTGTAATTGAAGAAGTGTCATGATGAGCGCTTGGAGAGCGCCTCGTTACAGGATCATTTAATAATCGCGAAAGTGTTACGGAGATGATAGATAAACTCCAGTGGAAACCTCTGCAGGAGAGACGCTCAGTAGCTCGGTAAGGGCTTTTGTTGAAGTTTCGAGAACATACCTTCACCGAGGAGTCAAGCACTATATTGCTCCCTTCTGCTTATATCTCGCGAAGAGACCGTGAGGATAAAATCAGAAATATTAGAGCCCACACAGAGGCATACCGACAATCTTTCCTTCCACGAACAATACGAGACTGGAATAGAAGGGAGAACCGATAGAGGCACTCAAGGTACTCTCCGCCACACACCGTCAGGTGGCTTGCGGAGTACGGATGTAGATGTAGATGTAGTAGATGATCTCTCCATTGCCAAAAGATTCCTGAATAGTCCCCCATTCGGATCACCGGGAGGGGACTGCCATGGAAGAGGTTACCATGAGAAAAAGATTGAATAATTGAAACGTCCCCTTAGAAAAATTACAAATGACTGTGCTTAAACTGACACACAATATTTTTAGCGCAACGCAATCTGACTTTCAAAAATCCCTACAAGAGAATGGCCCTGACTAACATTAACCTATACGTTTCACAAATCACTTACCTCACCAAAAATCTTCGTTACTCGAACTACTGCAATACAGCGAGCGCCACTACTGCCAGCTAAATAACAGATTCAAACTACGGAAGGCACTAACTACTGATAGGCATAGTCAGGAAATGAAAGATTTTAATAGAGAACAAACAATGTATTTATCTCAATAGTGTTCAAAAGTCATAATGTATATAGCAGTTCATGATATCCAGTATTACAAATTTCAAAATTCCGCCATCTCTCTCCTCACATCCACCACTGCTGGCGGCTCACCTCCAACAGCGCAACGCTACGCGCTGTTAACATCCAGCTGCCCAACACTACAATGGCAGACAACAATGCAAACTAGCCACAGACTGCACACAGCACAGCCAGTGATTTTCATACAGAACGCTACGTAACGTTGCCAATAAGGAAACATAAACAGCCTACTTACATAATCAACGAAAGGATAACGTTTTACCATTCGGGGCGTGGAATGTCAGAAGCTTGAACGTGGCGAGGGAATTAGAAAATCTGAAAAGGCTCAATCTAGATATACACTCCTGGAAATTGAAATAAGAACACCGTGAATTCATTGTCCCAGGAAGGGGAAACTTTATTGACACATTCCTGGGGTCAGATACATCACATGATCACACTGACAGAACCACAGGCACATAGACACAGGCAACAGAGCATGCACAATGTCGGCACTAGTACAGTGTATATCCACCTTTCGCAGCAATGCAGGCTGCTATTCTCCCATGGAGACGATCGTAGAGATGCTGGATGTAGTCCTGTGGAACGGCTTGCCATGCCATTTCCACCTGGCGCCTCAGTTGGACCAGCGTTCGTGCTGGACGTGCAGACCGCGTGAGACGACGCTTCATCCAGTCCCAAACATGCTCAATGGGGGACAGATCCGGAGATCTTGCTGGCCAGGGTAGTTGACTTACACCTTCTAGAGCACGTTGGGTGGCACGGGATACATGCGAACGTGCATTGTCCTGTTGGAACAGCAAGTTCCCTTGCCGGTCTAGGAATGGTAGAACGATGGGTTCGATGACGGTTTGGATGTACCGTGCACTATTCAGTGTCCCCTCGACGATCACCAGTGGTGTACGGCCAGTGTAGGAGATCGCTCCCCACACCATGATGCCGGGTGTTGGCCCTGTGTGCCTCGGTCGTATGCAGTCCTGATTGTGGCGCTCACCTGCACGGCGCCAAACACGCATACGACCATCATTGGCACCAAGGCAGAAGCGACTCTCATCGCTGAAGACGACACGTCTCCATTCGTCCCTCCATTCACGCCTGTCGCGACACCACTGGAGGCGGGCTGCACGATGTTGGGGCGTGAGCGGAAGACGGCCTAACGGTGTGCGGGACCGTAGCCCAGCTTCATGGAGACGGTTGCGAATGGTCCTCGCCGATACCCCAGGAGCAACAGTGTCCCTAATTTGCTGGGAAGTGGCGGTGCGGTCCCCTACGGCACTGCGTAGGATCCTACGGTCTTGGCGTGCATCCGTGCGTCGCTGCGGTCCGGTCCCAGGTCGACGGGCACGTGCACCTTCCGCCGACCACTGGCGACAACATCGATGTACTGTGGAGACCTCACGCCGCACGTGTTGAGCAATTCGGCGGTACGTCCACCCGGCCTCCCGCATGCCCACTATACGCCCTCGCTCAAAGTCCGTCAACTGCACATACGGTTCACGTCCACGCTGTCGCGGCATGCTACCAGTGTTAAAGACTGCGATGGAGCTCCGTATGCCACGGCAAACTGGCTGACACTGACGGCGGCGGTGCACAAATGCTGCGCAGCTAGCGCCATTCGACGGCCAACACCGCAGTTCCTGGTGTGTCCGCTGTGCCGTGCGTGTGATCATTGGTTGTACAGCCCTCTCGCAGTGTCCGGAGCAAGTATGGTGGGTCTGACACACCGGTGTCAATGTGTTGTTTTTTCCATTTCCAGGAGTGTAGTAGGGGTCAGTCAAGTGAAGTGGAAAGAAGAAGGATTTCTGGTCAGACGAGTACAGGGTAAAATCAACAGCAGCAGAAAATGGTATAATGGGAATAGGATTCGTTATGAACAGGAAGGTAGGGCAGAGAGTGTGTTACTGTGAACAGTTCAGTTACAGCATTGTTTTTATCACAATCGACAGCAAATCAACACCGACAACGATAGTTCAGGTAACCATGTCAACGTCGCAAGCTGAAGGCGAAGAGATAGAGAAAGTGTATGAGGATATTGAAAAGGAGAAGGGGAAAAACCTACGGCAGAAGAAAACAAATAGTGTGAAAATTGATCAATAGGTGGCACTGTAGTTGTCAGAACACGTAAATGAAAACACCTGTCATGCACACAACTCATTGAAGATGGTATAAACACGCCGGGTAGATGACTTTCCTTCCTTTCGCGTCTGCAACGTTTGCCATGACTGTCTCAATGCAGGATCGGGCTCTGCTTGTGAAGATGTATTACAAGAATGATGACTGTGCATACGTCTCTCTGCAGAAGTTCCGGACAGTGTAGGGTTTGAAAAAAAAAAAGGCATTGGTCCGATGTCTGCCATAGGTCTGGAGAAAATCATTCAGAAATTCGAAAACACAGGTTGTTTTGGTGTGCAGCCTGGCAGGGAGGGAAGAAACGAATTGATTCGACATCAGTGGAAGCAGTGGCCACAGCAATACAGGAGGAGGCAAGTGGTGGTGTGCAAACGTGTAGTGCACGGAGAATTGCCCCAACATCGGACATACCCGTGAGCACGTTGTTTAAAATACAGGGTGATTCAAAAAGAATACCACAACTTTAGGAATTTAAAACTCTGCAACGACAAAAGGCAGAGCTAAGCACTATCTGTCGGCGAATTAAGGGAGCTATAAAGTTTCATTTAGTTGTACATTTGTTCGCTCAAATGGAAACAGATGAATCTTTCGTTTCAAAGATTGTGTTTAGTGATGAAGCAACTTTCCACACTAACGGGAAAGTCAACCGTCACAATGTCTGTATATGGGGCACTGAGAATCCACGGGAAACAACTCAGTATGAACGTGACTCGCCTAAGGTGAACGTTTTCTGTGCCATTTCAGCCAATAAAGTTTTTGGTCCCATTTTCTTCGAAGGTGCTACTGTAACTGGACTACAGTATCTGGAGATGTTAGAGAATTGGCTGTTCCCTCAGCTCGAACAAGAAGCACAACAATTCATATTTCAGCAGGTTGGAGCGCCACCACATTGGCACTTACCTGTCCGTAACTACCTGAACGTCAACTACCCGAGGCGATGGATCGGCCGCCAGGCAGCCCGTGACAGAGCACTTCATCACTGGCCTCCAAGAAGCCCTGATCTTACCCCCTACGATTTTTTCTTATGGGGGTATGTTAAGGATATGGTGTTTCGGCCACCTCTCCCAGCCACCATTGATGATTTGAAACGAGAAATAACAGCAGCTATCCAAACTGTTGCGCCTGATATGCTACAGAGAGTGTGGAACGAGTTGGAGTATCGGATTGATATTGCTCGAGTGTCTGGAGGGGGCCATATTGCACATCTGAACTTGTTTTTGAGTGAAAAAAACCTTTTTAAATACTCTTTGTAATGATGTATAACAGAAGGTTATATTATGTTTCTTTCATTAAATACACATCTTTAAAGTTGTGGTATTCTTTTTGAATCACCCTGTACTACGAAACATTCTTCTTTGCTGTCCATTCAAAACTACCCATGTGCACGAGTTGCTTCCAGTTGACCTACCAGCAAGAGGGACTTTGCTTTAGAATTTCTTGCTCGCAGGGACGTGGACAATGACTGTATGAAACGTCCCCTTAGAACAATTATACATGTGAAACGTCCAGTTAGAACAATTATACAAGCCTGTGCTTAAACTGACACACAGTATTTTTTAGCGCAACGCAATCTGACTTTCAATAACCCCTACAAAACAATGGCCCTGACTAACTTTAACCTATACCTTTTACAAATCACTTACCTCACAAAAATCTTCGCTACTCAAGCTACTGCAAAACAGCGAGCGCCACTACTGCCAGCTAAATAAAAGATTCAAACTACTGAAGGTACTAACTACTGATAGGGATAGTTAGCAAATGAAAGATATTAATAGAGAACAAACAATGTATTTACCTTAATATTCATAATTGACATTCAGTCTTACAGATTATCAAAACTCCGCCATCTCTCTCCCCACGTCCACCACTGCTGGCGGCTCACCTCCAACTGCCCAGCGCTATGCGCTGTTCGCATCCAGCTATAGCAGTTCATGACAACAATGGCAGACAACAATTCAAACTAGCCACATACTGCACACAGCACAGCCAGTGATTTTCATACAGAGAGCGCTACGTAACGTTGCCAATAAGAAAACATAAACATCAAACTTACATAAAGAAAACATAAACAGCCTACTTACAACTGGCCGTGGAAGATTTTGTGGACAGACGAAGCCCACTTCCATCTGACAGGATATGTCAACAAACAAAACTGTCGAATATGGGAAACGGAAAATCCACACGCCAATCAGCCAGTACCACTTCATGCTGAAAAGATCACTGTGTGGTGCGGTTTTACGGCATCATTTATCATAGGGTCGTATTTCTTCGATGAGACAGGTGCTTCCGGTCCTATTACCCGTACCGTCACAGGTAAGAGCTGTGAGTGTCTTTTGCGCAACCACGTCATTCCAGCTCTCCAACGGCGCGGATGTGTGGATGGGATAATTTTTATGCAAGATGGCGCAGCTCCGCACATTGCAAAGCCAGTTAAGCATCTGCTGAAGGCCATTTCGGAAATGCTGGAATTATCAGCCTTCATTTCCGTACAGCCTGGCCGTCCCGATGACCTGATCTTAATCCGTGTGACTTCTGGCTGTAGGGCTGTCTGAAAGGAGTTGTGTTCAGTCTTCCGATTCCAAACTTAGCTGCATTGAAGGCACGCACTGCGCAACACATTCTGAACGTGACCCCGGAAACACTTCGATCAGTTGTGGAACTTGCTGTTTCTCGATTTCAACTTGTTGCAGAAAACGGTGGACAGCATATTGAGCATGTTTTGCGGCAGTCACACGGAAATTAATAGTCCGATTTGATTTTGATTGGTGCTTTTTATTCGGCTTTGGCATCAGGCCAGTTAAAACACCGATGTGATTGATGCTTTTTTGCGGTTTTTGGCCTAAGGACGATTAAAAATCGATGTGATTGATGCTTTTTATGCGGTTTATGGCCTCAGGACACTTAAAACCGATTTTTCCCATCCGATGTGATATGACCTTGACATGGTGGATGGGCTCACGAAACTACCAGTATCACACCTGTATACCCATACACACTGAGTAGTACAGTTCGTTTAACGTGAATCGTACACATTAGTCATTGTTGTATGATACATTTGTCATTTCTAGTCGACCAAATTATGAGGCTTACAGCGCCATCTATTGCTACATTTTGTAACTATTCATTTTTCTTCTGCCATACGTTTTCCCCCTTTTCCGATAATATTCCGTTGCAATTTGACGTCATTCTGACCAGTGGTACTATTTCTACAGCGGTTTGAAAGTTTAATTATAATCACCCTGTATCTTCGCGCCATCTGCCTCAGTGAAAGACGTACGAGAACAGGCGTTCGTTGGGATGTTGACGTTGGTAATAGTTTATGTAATTTACGTAATTTTCACGGCATTGAATAAAACAGCCTGAGGCGTTGCGGCTATAAAAGGAACCCGGCGCTGTCCAGGTTCTTCGGAACTCCTGAAGAGGACGACGCAGACGAAACGTGGGGAACGGCGCATTCCGCTAGTCTTTGTTGTCAATGGCTCACAGTTAGCAGCAGAGATACGCGGACGGCCGCACCTTCGGCAGGAGACAAACAAACGGGAAACAAAAACGCCGGGAGCGCCGGCAGCTGCGAATGGGGACGCACCCCGGCTTTTCTCCGAAAAGCTGAACTTGTTTACAAACACGCCGCGAGCTGCTACCTTGTGAGACTGAGAATGATACCTGGTCGCCTGCACAGTAGCGTTAGTAGCAGTACTTTACTTCATTTTTTTTTGCCGCTTTCTGTTGTTGCGTAGTTGCTTCATAATTCATGGAGGTATGTTCCGTCTTTGAAAGTAACGGCTTCTTTTATTTATGAAACATCTTCAGTGGTCTCTATATTGCAGAAGAAGTTTCGTTAGCTAAATTATCGTTTGGTATTACGATTTGCATTTCTGCTAGTCCGTGTTTGTGGTCCTGGACATGTGTTTGGTCGATGCTCATGCTCCAGATGGCCAGTTTCCAGTGTTTTTTCACCCACACTTATTACAACACTTCAGTTTCACTTTTCACTGTGTGTTGAACGTGTGTGTGTTCAGTGTGTAGTGTTGCCAACTGTCGCTGTGTGTTTATCTTTCGTCTTTTGTTTATGCTATATGTATGGTTGCCCGCTGATCGTGGTCTTGCGGTAGCGTTCTCGCTTCCCGAGTACGGGGTCCCGGGTTCGATTCCGGGCGGGGTCAGGGATTTTCACCTGTCCCGAGACGACTGGGTGTTGTTGTGTCATCTTCATCATCATCATTCCTCCCCATTATGGTTTGAGGAAGGCAACGGCAAACCATCTCCATTAGGACCTGGCCTAGTAAGGCGGTGCGGGTCTCCCGCATCGTTCCCCCACGCTCTGTCAAGAACTATGGGACATCATTTCCATATGTATGGTTTGATGTTTGTTCCTTTCTGCGTATGTATGCATGTGTGTATGTGTGTGTTTTGCTACGTCTCAATGTGTTATTCTTTCTGTGAGTGGATTTTGTTTTTTAGTCACTAAAACAATACTGAACAAAAATGTGAAACATAATCTGAGTACATAATTAATGAATTTCCACCCTCTCTCTCTCTCTCTCTCTCTCACACACACACACACACACACACACACACACACACACACACAAGCTGGTCGAATTGGCCGAGCGGTTCTAGGCGCTACAGTCTGGAACCGCGCTACCGCTACGATTGCAGGTTCGAATCCTGCCTCAGGAATGGATGTGTGTGACGTCCTTAGGTTAGTTACGTTTAAGTAGTTCTAAGTTCTAGGGGACCGATGACCTCAGAAGTTACGTCCCACAGTGCTCAGAGCCATTTGAACCATTTTAGAACACACACACACACACACACACACACACACACACACACACAGAATCCACTCCCACAAAGAATAACACACTCACACATAACAAAACACACAGACCCACACATGCACACACACACACATATACTAAACGAACAAACAAATATCAGACCACACACACACACAGCACAAGCAAAAGATGAAAGATATAGATACAGTGAAAGTTGTCCACACTACGCACTGTAAAAACATGTGTTCAACATACAGTGGAAAGTGGAAGTGAAGTGTTGTAATAAACGATGTGAAAAAATCGACGGGAATCGGCCATCTAGAGAATGGGGACAGAGTAAACACATCTCCAAGAGCACATAAACGGACTAGCAGCAATGGAAATCGTAAGTAACACAAAACGACAGTTAAATCTCACGAAACTTGGGCTACAAAAGTTGTGATAAACATGAGAAAACGTTACGTACTACATAATGCATTTACTATACATATGCCGGCCGTGGTGGCCTAGCGGTTCTAGGCGCTTCAGTTTGGAACCGCGCGACCGCTACGGTCGCAGGTTCGAATCCTGCCTCGGGCTTGGATGTGTGTGATGTCATTAGGTTGTTGGGTGTAAGTAGTTCTAAGTTCTAGGGGACTGATGACCTCAGATGTTAAGTCCCATAGTGCTCAGAGCCATTTGAACCATTTGAACCCTTGCTATGGAAGTTCCGCAAAACTCACGATCACTATTTGAACTATACATATAAAAACAAACATGTACTATAGGCCACTGAAGATGCTTCATAAATAAATGGAAATGATCGTATGGCGTGAGTGGCCGGGAATTCCCAGGCGGGAAGTTCGACCGCCAAGTGCAGGGCTTACTGAGTGCGACGCCACATTGGGCGACTTGCGCGTCGACAATGGCGACGAAATGATGATGAGGACAGCACAACACCCAGTCCTGAGGGGAGAAAATCTCCCTCCACAGCCGGGAACCGAACCCAGGCCCCCGTGCGTGGCATTCCAACGCGCTGACCGTTTAGCTATTGGGGCAGACTGCTTCATAAATAAAAGAAGCGAAACGCGCATGGCAAAAAACAAACTGCCTTGCATTTAGTTGTAGAGATGGAACATACCTCGTGAAAGTACTAATATTCTTCATCTGTAGATTTCTTTTACAAGGACATTGGGTTTTTCTTGGTATTAAAATTTGAGGAACAAAAAAAAAAAAAAAAAAAAAGGTTCAAGTGGCTCTGAGCACTATGCGACTTAACTTCTGAGGTCATCAGTCGCCTAGAACTTAGAACTAATTAAACCTAACTAACCTAAGGACATCACACACATCCATGCCCGAGGCACGATTCGAACCTGCGACCGTAGCGGTCGCTCGGTTCCAGACTGTAGCGCCTAGAACCGCACGGCCACTCTGGCCGGCTAAGAAAAACAGAAATACATTTATTTACGTACACAGACGTTTACATACTTACAGGTCTGGTATATCAGCGATGGATAGTTAATCAGCCGTGGTCTTATAGTAGGAACGTTACCTGCATTTGCCTGAAGTAATTTAGGAAAAGAACAGAAAACCTAAATCAGGATGTCTGGGTGAAGATGATGATGATGTTTAGTTTGTGGAGTGCTCAAGTGCGCGGTCATCAGCGCCTGTACGAAGTACCAATTTTTTCATAGTCCAATTTTTGCACAGTCACGAATGATCATGGTGATGATGAAATGATGAGAACAACACAAACACCCAGTCTCCGGGCAGAGAAAATCCAAACCAGGCCGGGAATCGAACATGGGACCCCGTGATCCAGAGGCAGCAAAGCTAGCCACTACGCCACGAGCTGCGGACTGGCTGGATGAAGATTGAAGCCTCCACCCTCCTGAAAACAAGGTCACTCTGTTTAAAGCAGTGCTGCCTCATCCAACATTCCCCTAGTCTGCAATTCTGTTTCACAAATAAGTTATTTAATAATGATGAGAAACTGATGCTATACTGTTTATTCATTTCTCTTTCCAAGTCGCTGCACACACTACACATACTATCAGCTGATATCAGGACCATTTTGTGTTCTGCAGCTTCCCATCCGCTGGCCTGAGAAGCTGAGTCAGCGCTCCTCTATAACGAGTGAGATGTTGAGCTCAGAAAGAGGATGAGGACTTAGTATCATACATTGCATAGCTTTGGGAGTACGTTCTTCCATCAAAGATAAAAAGAAGGAAAAGTGTAGTGTGAAAGTGTTGTATGGAATGATAGATGTTTTAATATCGTTATTGTTACTTATTTGTTCTACAAGTCCTTCCCGATAGCTTCTCTACAGTATCCACATAGCAGAATCTCCCAATTGTGTGGGTTGTAATGCAGTAGATTCTGACGAGCACCGCCTCAGCTGTGGAGAGGCGGAGCTGGTTTGGCACCTAGTGCGGCAGATGCTGGCTTATCTCTTGCGAGTTACGCCGGAGCATGGATCTGCACGCACGTTATTGTTTCCGGATGAGACATTTTACCCCAAGACTCGGACCAACTCCGTCACCTGGATACGTGGATATGCGGTCAATTACCTCTACTGTGACGGACCCAAGAATTTGCTTGACTTCCGGCTCTATCTGCAAGAAATACATCATGCTATTGCCGGGCATACCAGATATTGACAATGCTTCGCGAACTACCTGTGGAGTGCCTTTCACAATCCGCCGCCGTAGTTGGAATGTCCCAGGCAGTGGTAGATGAGGTCAGAACGAACTGCAAACGATCATACATTAAACTATCTTTATCAGTGGGCGCAGTCGCTGGGAAGCCTAACTACGAAGTGGTAGCTTTATTTCCATGTTATTTATGTTTATTATCTTCGATGATGTCTTCATTCTGTTTTAGTTCTCCAGGCTTGATTAACTATGACTGTTCGCACATTGATATCAATCTAAATAAAAAATAAAAAACAATAAAAAAATTAAAAAATATATACAAAAAATTCCTTCCGGACCCTACTAGGAATACCCTTCCCCCCCTTCTTTCATCGTGTTTTTGTGGGTTGGCGCACACACGTTAGTCCCATATAGTATAGTTTCTTCACATTTTAGATGGACGCCTGAAGAGGTAAGAGTTCATTTTTGTTTGGAAGGGACACAAAAGGCGGTGCCCCGTAGGGATCGCTACGATTTTGTTTTATTTCTTAAAAAAAAAAAGAGATGGATAGAGCGTAAAAGTAAAAAAAAAGAAAAAAAGCTGAGTGGTGAACGTGACGGATTGCCGTCCTACGGGCCCGGGTTCGATTCCCGGCTGAGTCGGTGATTTTCTCCGCTCAGGGACTGGGTGTTGTGTTGTCTTCATCATCATTTCATCATTCGGCCCGCAGGTCGCCCAATGTGGCGTCGAATGTAATAAGACCTGCCCCAAGGCGGCCGGACCTGCCCCTGAAGAGGCCTCCCGGCCAATGACGCCAAACGCTGATTTCCATTTGTTCTACAGTTTTTACTAAATCCCTCCCCTGTGTTATCTAAGTAATCCTTCATTGCAGAGAGTGTACTGCTTTACAAGTACTTTTCAACAACGCTCTTTTTTTAAGTAAGTTTGTTTTAGAGAATTATTTAATCTCTTTTGGCAAAATATTTTACACTTTTATTCCTTGGTAGCAAATGCTGTTTTGAGTTTTATGCTTATTCTTTCTTGATAAATGATAGTAAAGGAGTTTTGCTATTTGGGGAGCAAAATAACTGATGATGATCGAAGTAGAGAGGATATAAAATGTAGACTGGCAATGGCAAGGAAAGCGTTTCTGAAGAAGAGAAATTTGTTAACATCGAGTATAGATGTAAGTGTCAGGAAGTCGTTTGTGAAAGTATTTGTATGGAGTGTAGCCTTGTATGGAAGTGAAACATGGACGATAAATAGTTTGGACAAGAAGAGAATAGAAGCTTTCGAAATGTGGTGCTACAGAAGAATGCTGAAGATTAGATGGGTGGATCACATAACTAATGAGGAAGTAGTGAATAGGATTGGGGAGAAGAGAAGTTTGTGGCACAACTTGACCAGAAGAAGGGATCGGTTGGTAGGACATGTTCTGAGGCATCAAGGGATCACCAATTTAGTATTGGAGGGCAGCGTGGAGGGTAAAAATCGTAGGGGGAGACCAAGAGATGAATATACTAAGCAGATTCAGAAGGATGTAGGTTGCAGTAGGTACTGGGAGATGAAGAAGCTTGCACAGGATAGAGTAGCATGGAGAGCTGCATCAAACCAGTCTCAGGACTGAAGACCACAACAACAACAACAAATGTAAGTTCAGTCTAGATCTTGTTCCACGGTCATGGACAGAGCTGCTTGCGCAGTACTTACCAACGTTCTGATGTACACAACTGGTTGTAAATTCACAGCGAGTTTTTTAAATCCCCAATGTTGCATGGCGGCAATCTATATGGGCTGTGCACTGGGAGTGCAAGGCCCATCTCAATCACCACTTTGCACTTTTGAATCAGTAATTAGGGCAGTAATGAAAGGAGTAGCACTGATGCGAACAAATTTACAGTTCCTCAAGCTAGGCCAGCAGACGTGGCAAAGGGGTGAGGAATGAGAACGCACTGCGTTGCGTTAAGTGCACATAATTTTTCAGACAGCGTTTCGTCAGGGATTTTACTCAGGGAGACGTAACAAATGCGCCAAGCCAGCCACACGTTAGCCCAGGGGCGGGCAAACGCTGCACGCGGCTCATGAGCGCACAGCGCTGCACGTGTGCTGCTCGCGTGCAATCGTCGACTGGGGCAGTGGCGACAGCCGGCAGGTTGCGGCAGTGTAGTACCAGGCTAAGCTGCGGACGTTGATACGTAGCGATCACTACGTAGTCAACGTTGTATTTCAAGAACCGGAAAATGCAGAGTGAAACAAGGAAACGGAGAAGTGGAGATTTGCTATCTTTTAAAAAGTAATGGTAGAATCATGTTTTCTTTGTGCGAAAACGTGAAAATTCAAAATGTTTGATAAGTGGCAGTATTCTCGCTGGTCAGCGATAGTTAAGTATTGAAGGCCATTATAACAAATTTCACAAGGACGAGTACAATTTATTGTCGGATTCTGAGCGGATGGGGAAATTGACTGAGCTTAAGAAGAGCGATCTGACGATACTAGATGAATCTGTCGTAGTTGTTGTGGTTACAAGAGATCTGCGACTTCCTTTCGTCATGTCTCTCATGTAACTGATTTAACATTTTATGGAGCACCGTTTTCAATTTTTCAGGACGACAACAATAATAGCCCAGCTGTACGAGCTTAATATAGCGAGAGCTGGAAAACCATTTGCTGAATTAGTAAGTGTCGGTTAAGAGCAAACTTCAGTGATGAAAATTTAAGTAACTGCTTGCATTTGTCTGTATGTAGAAATTTTGTTTCACCCCACCTGTGATAATTAAATGAAACGTATCGTAGGTAATAGGTACTCTTTCAAACCACGATATCTTTCAAGCACTACTACTACTAATCTTATTCCTACATTCAATAAAGCATGCTAGGAAACAAAACGCATTGCAGAGGAAGGAGCGGACAGAGGGTATGGTGGGGAGGGGAGATAAGCGGGTGGCCAGCTTGCCCCTGTGTGCACGCAGAACACCTGTTAACTGCACGCGTGCAAGTGCACCGCACACGTGCAGGATTCCTGCCCGCCCCTGCGTTAGCCCGAAGGTCGAGTTTTACAACCTACAGCAGCAACCCAGAGGGCGCTGGCCTCGCCAGGGCCGTTTCGAGCGGTGTGCGGACATTTGCCACGGTTTTACATGCTCCGAAGGGTTGGATCCCTCGTCTCCCCCTCCTCCTCCTCCTCCTCATCGCTTACTGAGCCTTTCCGCTGGTTTACTTAACATAGAACCAGAATCTCTTTTGATTTTCCGCCACATTTCTAGAGACAGTTTCGTTGTGGAAACAATTAAATGCATCTCGCATTGAAATCCGCACCAAATTTCGAGTCTCAGTAAAACTTCGCCAATCTTGGAGATTTTGCGTTCGACTAAATTATACGTGCCTTTTTCGGTGCTCCTGCAGCAGCTTTCTGTCGTGTTTTGTGTACCGTGGGGGATCGGTTCCCTCTCTTATTAATTTATTTGGTACGAATCTCTCGAGTGCTGTTGATACTATTTATATGAACTTAAGCCACATATGGTCGTCACATAGTTTGGAAGGATTGAAGACTGTCTTTTAGAAAGACGTCAACCGAATTTTTAGTTGCTTTTATAAATAGATATATTTCGCGTTTAGTTTTGGTGAATCTCTCTGTTACGGAACTGAGTCTCGCTCGACTGTGTGTTCACTAATCCCTGTATCCATCGTGATGCTCAGGATTATTTGTGGATAAGTGGTCAAGTGTGTTTTCGTAACCATTTACAATTTGAATGGCCTCGTGAACCAATTGTTCAAAACAATTTTAAAAAAAGCATTTAGAACAGTTACGGAAGTAGTTTTATATCTACAATAGGGTCTGCAAATGTATTTTTGTCGCCGGCCGCGGTGGCCGTGCGGTTCTAGGCGCTGCAGTCCGGAGCCGCGGAAATGCTACGGTCGCAGGTTCGAATCGTGCCTCGGGCATGGATGTGTGTGATGTCCTTAGGTTAGTTAGGTTTCAGTAGCTCTAAGGTCTAGGGGACTGATGACGTAAGATTTTAAGTCCAATACTGCTCAGAGCCATTTGAACCATTTTTTTTGTATTTTTGTCAACATACGGAAGGTAGACTGAAGTCACTGCCAAATATAATTGTGTGAGTAGCGTACCTATTTGTGATGAGAACTCAAGTTTCCTTTGAACTGTTCAGCAACTGTTTTATCTGAGACCGGGGTCGGTAAAAGGAGCCAGTTATTAATTTATTCCGGTTGTCGAATATGTCCCTCAGACAGTAGATAGTTCCTTGTTCAATGCAAAAGACAAACAACCAATCATCACAAAAAGTGGGATTTATAAGACCATATGCTAGGAGTGTCAATCTTGCTACACTGGACAAACTGCGAGGTCAATCGGTAAGCAGACTCAAAGAACATCATAGAAACTAGAGAAGCCTGATTCAGCCTTTACGCAACATTGTTTTAACAGAAACCACAAATACGTAAAAGATGTAGAAGTCTTACACACAGAGGGAAAGAGGGCAAAATTCAGCCAGTTAGAAATTCTAGAAATTGAAAAACAGTTGAGTATAGGCCCACACTTATTATTAAATGAACAAACCCAATTCAATTATTCATCTCTTTCAAATGACATCACAACTCCTACATAGAAGTAAGAGTTTGGGCCTCAGTCCATGAATAGATAAAAAGTTCTAAGCTGACGCATTACTCCTAAGTATGTTTACTTACGTGAGTGTAATTGCTAAATTGTGTAATTCCATACGTAATTTGTCAAAGAAATTTTCATTGAATTAATTTTACATTAAGCCAAAGATCGATACATTAGGAAATTGAGATGTTTACCTTTGCCTTATCAAAAGCTTTCTCTTTGCTTTCCCATCTTTGGAAGCAATGATGCACTTGAAAATCGGCTATAACCCCAAACCTAGGTTGTGCAGAACCACAATCAAATTTGTGAAACGAGGCAGAAAACATGTTTGTTTCGTTAATGACTTTAGAATAAATGTTACAGTAATAACAAAATAAAATGCTGTAACCATGATGTGGGTGGCAGTGGACGGAGAAAGATCCATAACACGTACAACTGCTGCGTAAGGCAGCATTACTCAAGAATAGTCCCTAAGCCTCGCCCATCGCTTACGGCTTTATATAATGGATAACCAATAATGTACTTACTACGTGAGATGAGCTACATTAAACGGTATGGTTAAAATCGACAAGAAGAAATATACAAAAATGTATACAAAAATTACTTACGTAATACTTCACAACAAATCCTTTCAAACATTTTTTTTTTTAAACGAAGTGATGCAGTGGGAGACATGATTTGATCAGTTTTGTGTGTAAACTGCCCTCTACGCCCATTTGTGTGAACTCGCTGAAAGTGTTCATAGCAGATGGCCGTATTGGTTACCATGGCAATGGCTTGCCTATATCGATAGCTGCGCTCCAGCAAGGTCCCTCCAAAGACAGTGTGGTAAATGACGGAATTCTGAGGAGGCGGCGGATATCCGATTGCTTGCAACTTGATCGTAAATTGACTGCCACAATTCGGCCTCAGTGATCAGGAGAAACAGTTGAAGCGGACACACTGCTATCAGAGAAGATGGTTATAAAACTTTGACAAGCGCTGGCTTGAAAATCCTTACGTACTATTTGGCATTAAACGAATTGTTTCTTATAATATAAAAGGATAACAGGACAATGGCCTGATAAACAAATTCTGTTAGGTCCTCCAAAAGTTTAAGCAACAAAAACAAAATATAACACCGTCCCCACGTTTACTGGCTACAGAAAATCAAGTACTGAAGGAAGCACATTCAGCATGCGTAAAATATGCGTTAGTTACATCAGTAAAAAAAAAAAAAAAAGGAAAAATGACTGACTGTTATAGAGAATAGTTTGTCAGCCATTTAAGAGGAAGCAGGTTTAGTGTACTGGTACATAAAATGTGCATTAGTTACATCAGTAACAAATGAATGTTATAGAGAACAATTTGTGAACCATTTAGTATTTACATTAAAATTATTAAAATCCTAAAATATTTGGTTAAAAGAGAGGTAAGTGGCCATCTATGAGTATAACTATAGTGCGATAACGCTTACAACGATAATATGTGTTGTGGTTGGCAGGAGAGCCAACACCGTGTTACTAGAGGAAGCCGAAAGGCACGCGTTTTAGCTCACGCAGGCTGGCGTGAGGTCTGGAACAGGACAAGGAAATTAGAATTTAGAAAAAAAGTTTACAACAATAATATGTGTTGTGGTTGGCAGGAGAGCCAACACCGTGTTACTAGAGGAAGCCGAAAGGCACGCGTTTTAGCTCACGCAGGCTGGCGTGAGGTCTGGAACAGGACAAGGAAATTAGAATTTAGAAAAAACGGACGTAGTTGGTGGAATACTTAACTTAAATCCATTAATGGTGAACGTCTCTCTTGACGGTACATGATTCACAATATCAATAGTAACTGGTAATGGCGTCTTGCTAGGTCGTAGCAAATGACGTAGCTGAAGGCTATGCTAACTATCGTCTCGGCAAATGAGAGCATATTTTGTCAGTGAACCATCGCTAGCAAAGTCGGTTGTACAACTGGGGCGAGTGCTAGGAAGTCTCTCTAGACCTGCCGTGTGGCGGCGCTCGGTCTGCAATCACTGATAGTGGCGACACGCGGGTCCGACGTATACTAACGGACCGCGGCCGATTTAAAGGCTACCACCTAGCAAGTGTGGTGTCTGGCGGTGACACCACAATATGCGTAACTAATACTGTTAGTTTCAATGGTAACTGATAATGCATGGAGCTCGTAATTTCTTTAGTATAAAAGTATGCTGGTAAGGCCGCAACAGTCTTACAATAAATCGACTCTTTTCCTAAAAAATGGTTCAAATGGCTCTAAGCGTTATGGTACTTAACATTCGAGGTCATCAGTCCCCTAGACTTAGAACTACTTAAACCTAACTAACCTAAGGACATCACACACATCCATGCCCGAGGCAGTATTCGAACCTGCGAACGCAGCAGCAGCACGGTTCCGGACTGAAGCGCCTAGAATCGCTCGGCCACAGTGGTCGGCTCTCTTTCCCTAAAATCATCCTGTTTATTAAACAACGGTAATGGTTTATTTTAAAATGTGCATAATTTCCGTCTCATCAGGGGTATTAAGCAGTAATCCCTTAGGGGCGTTATAAAGAATTCTCAAGCTATTGTCAGTCGAACATTCTACTAGGGTAATCCCGAAATTGAAGGTTCCTGTTTTTTGTAAGTACAGAACTCTTTTTCAGTCTTGGCTTGGCAGCCGTTGAGAATGGAGCTCCCGTTGGATGTTACCGCCAAGTGCGAATTGCGGTAAGTTATTCGGTTTTTGAGCGCAAAGGGCACTGCGCCGATTGAAATCCATCGTCAACTGACAGAATTGTATGGTGATTCGTGCAAGGACGTCAAACATGTTCGTAAGTGGTGTGGAGAGTTTGCAGCTGGTCGGAACGAAATTCACGACGAACAAAGGAGCGGGAGACCGTCAATTTCTCAATTTCTGAGGAGACAGTGTTGAGGGTTGAGCAACGGAACGGAGGTGATACAAAACTTTTTTTGATGTGTGTATAATGTTTTTAACTTTATTTCTGTGGTACTAGTGTCAGTTTGTGTTAGTGAGAGACAGAACACCTTACAGATTTTGTGTGACTCTGTGTAAAGGTAATTACTCTACAGGCCCGAAAGTGCAAGTTTTTTCACTTCCAAAGGAACAACAATTGTTATAAACATGGAAGCGGGCTATTCCCAGGTAAAATTTGACAATCAACAAAAGTAAGTCATTAAAATTCCTTAATAACGTGAAGCATAACCTCAAATTTACGGAACACGTAAGTAGTGTTAGTCCATACCCTTTCCACCAGAGAGCGCCACCGTGATGTCATTAAATATGGTTGATTTTGGCGGGAAGAAAGCCAATTGTGCTACCTCCATTGAACTACCATTACCGTTCTCCTGCACATTCAGTCTTTGCTGAGCTGTCATTGCCATGTGTTCGATTCCTACAGGGTAATGCATGCAAAGACCGTACTTGTCTTTATTATTATT
This sequence comes from Schistocerca cancellata, assembly GCF_023864275.1. Lineage (NCBI taxonomy): Eukaryota > Metazoa > Arthropoda > Insecta > Orthoptera > Acrididae > Schistocerca > Schistocerca cancellata. The sequence goes on along the minus strand of NC_064635.1, from coordinate 52,073,701 downwards.
ATAACATTCATTATCATCCTTTATCATTTATCATCATTTATTATTATTGACCTGCCTCCACTAGAAAATTCCCTCCAAATTCAAATTCCAGCATGATAATGGATGCAAAACCTTACTTTTGTTTATTATTATTCATTATTATTTATAATCATTCATTGTCATTTATTATCATTCATTATCATTTATTATCATTCATTATCATGTATTATTATTATCATTATTAGCTCAGCAAAGACTGAATGTGCAGGAGAACGGTAATGGTAGTTCAGTGGAGGTAGCACAATTGGCTTTCTTCCCGCCAAAATCAATCATCTTTAATGACGTCACGGTGGTGCTCTCTGGTGGCGAGGGTATGAATTAACACAGTTGGATTGCATACACATGTGCATGATATAAATAATAATAAATAATAATAAATGATAATGAATGTTAATAAATGATAATCAATAATAATAAAGACAAGTACGGTTTTTGCATGCATTATCCTGTTGGATTTCAAACTTCTCGTCATTTTTTCTTCTGGAGGCTTAGGTTAGTGGACATAGCACAATTGGGCTATTTTCCTGGCAAAATTCAAAATTCCCGCCATTTTTTCTGCAGGTTAGATTAGTGGACGTAGCATAATTGGCCTATTTTCCCGCGAAAAGCCGCCATATTTGATGACGGCATGCTATGTTGATAAGTCTACATGCCGCCATCTTGGATGACGTCATCGCCGCCATCTTGAATAAATTTGGCAACAATGCAGAGTGTCTTGACGCATAGGTTGTCCCACTACTCACGTAACACTTACTGTGTTAATGTTTTGTCAGTATGTTACTGATTTAGATTTGTTACTATGTGAACCGAGCTGCTCGTGGAAATCCAACAAGGCATCGCGTTCAGCAGTTTTAGATATGTAGGCCTGTTAGCTTTTCGGCATGTTTACCATGCAGTTGGCTTGTAAACTGTAATTTTAAAACATTCATGGAAAGTACTATCACCAATAATTTTATTAATGAGATAGAGCATTGGCATTCCAATTTCCACAATTATACATTTTAGAAGTTTGTTGTTGAGCTCATGACAGTCCCCTGTTCTGCAGCTGTTCAGCAATTTTACTGAACAGATAAGGTCTGTACCAGTAATTCTTCTCCAAGTGAATGTTTTATTTGTTTTACTCTGTGACTGCAAAAGGAAGGCCCACACATTACATATAATTCACAAAATACTTGTTTGGAGTCTTACAGTTGACTGGGATAATGATTTCCTTCTTTCGCATGTTTTTTTTTTTCACTTTTTCCCACACTCCATTGTTTTTCGACTTCAAAATGTGCTCCTCATTAGCTCTGATTCTTGCTGCTTTATTTCATAAATGAAGGTTTTTGTTAAGCTCATAGAGTTTTTATTATTCTCAGAACTGTCAGCAGCTATGTCCTTCAGCATGAGTAAAATATCCAGATTTTACTGTATTGCAGTCTGCACCATTTTTTGTATGTTGTGGTTTATGACTGTTCCAAGTTTTGCGTCTTTTAGAAAAAAGATGGCAGTTTCTGTCTACTGTTTATTTCGTGATGAAAGAAATGTGAAGAAGCATTCATTAATATCTTTGTCATTGGTTTGTATATTGGACAACTTAATTAGTTTAAAGTCATTTCTCATTCTTCAGTGTTCCCTTCATTGAAAAGTAGGAGTAGGCAGGTTTCCAGTTTTCAGCACTATGCCACACTGGTCAGATACTCCTAATTTGGTGCTATCACATTCTACTTAATTTCTATTCACATTGCTAATTGTCAAGGCGTACTCCGTTCCTAGTCAGTTTTTCATTTCAGCAATAGAAATTCATTGATCTTAACACATTTAGGAAACACATCACATTTTTTCTCTTATTTCTGGGTTAATACCCCCTATGACCCCCCTTCTCTGCATACGTTTCTTCGACAGAAGCTGGCATTTAATGAACAGATACAACAAGAATTTTCCGAGTGCGTAGTGCGTTAGCAGAGGCTTCGGAAGCGTAACTTGTTGGCAGTGAACAACCATACTGTTCAAACAAGCTTATTTCTGTGCTTCTATTCCAATGTTTATTCACACATAGAGAACTGTACATGATTTCATCCAACCTGTATCGCAGTTCAGTAACTTTACTACTTAAGGACTGCAGATTTATAAGTAACAAAATTACTTCATTTATGCTGCACGGAGATACGGTGATTGCACTGTGCCTATTCTGTTCATTTGTTTTTAGTGTCTCTTTTTCGCTACACTCCGATGCTCTTTGTTATGAGCAAGACCAGTCTATCTACAGTTCTTACTTGCTCGAGCAGGTTAACTTATTATTTTCCATGTTAAATTTTATGGGGTTGGTTTTTATGAATGAACTGCTCTGAGAAACACTGTGGTAATCACAATGCTCAAAATATTTGCAAAAAAGGAATAGGGATTCCAGCGTGCCCTTTGAATAATGGAACTTGGTTGGCGGGCTGCTCAGTGCGAGGCCCCCACAACCGCACGAGTGGTCGACTGTGAAGAGCGGACAAGTTGAATAGCTGGGCGGCGGCCATTAGAGTGGTAAACTGACGCGCGGAGTTCGAATGTTTATACATCGCTTTTGGTTATAAAATGCCTTCCCTTGAGTTAGGTCACAAACATAATGCCTCATTTAAATACGTTACTACAATATACTTTTTAATTTATGAACAAACACCAACTAGTCACTGTTTATGAATTTATCTTACGTACTACATGGAATCTGCCATTGCTAAAAGTTATGTACTGGACCCCTAGCATTTTTCGTAGTTCATTTACGACAGATGTACGCAACATTCATCACAATACTCAAAGATTTGCCCACTATATTAATAGATATTTTCTGACTCTAACTTGCTTTAGATTTTATGACGAGAAGTGCGTTATATATGGCATAGTGCTTTGGCAACTCACGACCAAATTATCAAGTTTCAACCTAACCTAGACCATGAAAACACTACAGATCAGCCAACTTTCTTCAAAATGTACAGAACATATAAAATGGTATTCTGTCGGTCGGAAATATTGCGTCCTGACAGCGTGTAACCATTTTCGTAACAGCTGTGGTTTTGAGAAAGGAAACCTGCAAATAGATTCACAGACATTATGCTAATACCGTGTTACAAAAACATTTATTAAGCAAGTGCACTGACATACAAAACAACTTAAAATATCCACATACCTGTGAAATGTAATATTCGTTCCTTTCTCGAATTTATTTGTACAATTAATCGCTGCACAACTCTTCACCATTGTACTTCTTGTGATTGGAACGTACAGACAGTAGAATTACGAGTAACAAATACTGTATGTGCGCCCCAACAAATGTACAACGTTGAATCAGTGAATCGGGGTCTTCATAAACAACAACACTACACAACACATCAGACTACAACCATTATAATGGCGTCTAGCCGAAGGTTCAAATTATCCCGCGACTGCAGCGCCATAAGGCTCGTTTCACACTGGGACACTTGTGACGGTCACCGGTGACTGTGGCGAACACTCCTGGGCCACTGGTGTCCCACACTGCTGCTGTTGCCAACTGATTAGTTGGTGAAATGGACTCGAGCGAGGAGGAACTGTTGTTAGTACTTGTAATGAGGAGGAGGAGGAGAATGAAGACAAAACGTTCAGTACACATACATCCACTGCTATGTGATCGGCTGGAGAAAGGATTGTATTACACCCTTTATGACGATCTGAGACAATCTGAGAAGAAGTTTTTTCAGTATTTTCGAATGTCAAAAACTTCATTTGATGAACTACTAGTATTCTCCTTGTAGGTTATTAACCTCCTAGCCTCGTACAGGGATAGAAAATATATTTCGCTATTCTTGTGGTCCGAAAAATACGGTATAAAGTGAAAAAAGAATATAGAACTTACCAATTTTGTTTCTTTTATCTATGCTCTTTTCATCGAAATCAGGCACAAGCTTCGTAATAATTTCTTGCCACGCTTTTATTTTCATGACTTTGTTACTGTAGTCATCGCTTTTCATATCCCAAATAACGGGACGACTTTCCACTTCACTTATAAAATCTTCTGTGTTGATGAACTCTAAACTCATGGCTGCACTGTGTGGAGAACCACTGGGCTCAGCAACGGCTGCCTGTCTGTTGGCAACTCTGCAATGCCGTGTCTGTGATCGGCGTCCCAGTGTGAACACTCCAATACAGGCTAATGCATGTCCGGCGGTGACCGCAGCGAACACAGTGTCGGTGTCCGTCACATGTGGCGAGGGTGAGTCACTGCTGGGCCACCGTGACTCGGTGACTCAGTGCAGTGTCCCGGTGTGAATGCTCCAATTCAAACGAAGGTATCTCTATCAGTGACCGTCACCGGTGACCGTCACAAGTGTCCCAGTGTGAAACGAGCCTAAGTGAGTCTAGTTATTTTTACAAAGTCTTTGCTCAGTGCACAGGCCTTCTCTCCAGGTGGCGTTGCCGTAAGTCGGCCCGTGTCCCACTGGCAACGCCGCCACGTTGTCACGCCTGCCGGCTGAACCTCTCGGCGGCCGCTCTGCTGGCAGAGCTGCCACACTACGTGATGAAAAATATCCGGACATCCACCAAAAAACATACGTTTCTCATATTAGGTGTATTGTGCTGCCACGTGCTGCCAGATACTCCGCATCAGGGACCTCAGTAATTAAACGTCGTGAGAGAGCGGTATGGGGCGCTCTGCGGAACTCACGAACTTCGAACGTGGTCAGGTGATTGGGTTTCACTTGTCTCATGCGTCTGTAAGCGAGATTTCCACACTCCTAAACATCCCTAGGTCCACTGTTTGCGACCTGATAGTGAAGTGGAAACCTGAAAGGACACGTACAGTACAAAAGTGTACGGGCCGACCTCGTCTGTTGACTGACAAGAGACTACCGATAGTAGAAGAGGGTCGTAATGTGTAATATGCAGACATCCATCCAGGCCATCAGACACGAATTCCAAACTGTATCATAATGCACTGCAGGTACTATGACAGTTAGACAGGAAGTAAGAAAACTTGGATTTCATGACCGAGCGGCTGCTCATAAGCCACACATCACGCCTGTACAGGGCTATTACAAATGATTGAAGCGATTTCATAAATTCACTGTAGCTCCATTCATTGACATATGGTCACGACACACTACAGATACGTAGAAAAACTCATAAATTTTTGTTCGGCTGAAGCCGCACTTCAGGGTTCTGCCGTCAGAGCGCTCCAGAGCGCAGTGAGACAAAATGGCGACAGGAGCCGAGAAAGCGTATGTCGTGCTTGAAATGCACTCACATCAGTCAGTCATAACAGTGCAACGACACTTCAGGACGAAGTTCAACAAAGATCCACCAACTGCTAACTCCATTCGGCGATGGTATGCGCAGTTTAAAGCTCCTGGATGCCTCTGTAAGGGGAAATCAACGGGTCGGCCTGCAGTGAGCGAAGAAACGGTTGAACGCGTGCGGGCAAGTTTCGCGCGTAGCCCGCGGAAAATTGGCTCATGCCAGAGCTGGAGACCGACAGCGCCGACTTCATCTTTCAACAGGATGGTGCTCCACCGCACTTCCATCATGATGTTCGGCATTTCTTAAACAGGAGACTGGAAAACCGATGGATCGGTCGTGGTGGAGATCATGATCCGCAATTCATGTCATGGCCTCCACGCTCTCCCGACTTAATCCCATGCGATTTCTTTCTGTGGGGTTATGTGAAAGATTCAGTGTTTAAACCTCCTCTACCAAGAAACGTGCCAGAACTGCGAGGCGAGCTCGCATCAACTATGCTTTCGAACTCATTGATGGGGACATGCTGCGCCGAGTGTGGGAGGAACTTGATTATCAGCTTGATGTCTGCCGAATCACTAAAGGGGCACATATCGAACATTTGTGAATGCCTAAAAAAACTTTTTGAGTTTTCGTATGTGTGTGAAAAGCATTGTGAAAATATCTCAAATAATAAAGTTATTGTAGAGCTGTGAAATCGCTTCAATCATTTGTAATAACCCTGTATATGCCAAACGACGCCTCGCTTGGTGTAGGGGGCGTAAACATTGGACGATTGAACAGTGGAGTTGTGTGGTGGAGTAACGAATCACGGTACACAGTGTGGCGATCCGATGGCAGAGAGTGGGTACGGCGAATGCCTGGTGAACGTCATCTGCCAGCGTGTGTAGTGCCAACAGCAAAATACCGAGGCGGTGGTGTTATTGTGTGGTCGTGTTTTTCATGGAGGGAGCTTGCACCAGCTGTTGTTTTGCATGGCACTATCACACCACAGGCCTACATTGATGTTTTAAGTACCTTCTTGCTTCCCCCTGTTGAAGAGCAATTCGGGGATGGCGACTACATCTTTCGACACGATCGAGCACCTGTTCGTAATGCACGGCCTGTGGCGGAGTGGTTACACGACAATAACATCCCTGCAGTGGTCTGACCTGCACAGAGTCCTCACCTGAATCATACAGAACACCTTTGGGATGTTTTGGAACGCCGACTTGGTGCCAGGCCTCATCAACCGACATCGATACCTCTCCTCAATGCAGGGCTCCGTGAAGAATGGGCTGCCATTCCCCAAGAAACCTTCCAGTACCTGATTTAACTCATGCTGGCGAGAGTGGAAGCTGTCATCAAGGCTACGGGTGGGCCAACACCACATTGAATTGGAGCCTTACCGATAGAGGGCGCCACGAACTTGTAAGTAATTTTCAGCCAGGTGTCCGGATACTTTCGATCACATAGTGTAGATGCCAGGAGCGGGAGAATCCATTGCGTCCCACGCTTCTGCCTGGCATCTCTGACAGCAGACCTGCCGTGACATTCCAGTGCGGCAGGGCCCTAAGGGCTGTACGAGAAATAGACACAGAAGATATTGAGGACTGTTTCTGCAGTGTTCTGTTATTCTTCTTGAGTCTGGAACAAAGCAGAATGTCCCACCACTGGAAAAAAAAGCGCTTTCGTTATATTATGTCATCTGGGATCATATTATGGGATAGCTCGTCAAAATGTGCAAAAGTGTTTATCTTGCAAAAGTGTTTAATAACAATCATTAATGGTGTAAATTGAGGAACACCATGTAGAAACCTGTTCAAATAACTTTGTGTTCTAACCACTGCTGCTCAGTACATTCATTCCTTAATGAAATTTGTTGCTAGTGATACACCACTATTTCCAAGCATTAGATCAATACATACTATCAATACTACGAGTAAGAACAGTGTACATAAACAGCTAAAATCACTTACCTTGATCCATAAAGGGGTCCAATATTCAATAAATTTATTTTTCAATAGATTGCCAGCAGCCATTAAAAACTTGCTTTCAGATAAAGCACAGCTTAAACAGAGTTTGAAAGACTTTTTGTTACGCAACTCCTCCTACTCCATACAGGGACTGTTAGACCAGCTTAAGTAAAAATGTCTTTTAAATTTCAGATTTGACAGCACTTGGGCACAAGTCAAGCGTAGGTATTTTGTGTATGATAAATTTATTAGAAATGCGTAACTACGTTTCATTCTGACAATGTATTAATTTTGTAAATTTATAAATTATAGGGTGTAGCAATCAGTCGTCCTTTTTTAGATTTTATTACGCAAATCCAGCTTCCGGCTAGTAGCTAGCCATTCTCAATGCACTATTTTTTATTCTCAATGCATGAGGGACTTACATGCATTGAGAATAGAAAGTAGTGCATTGAGAATGGCTAGCTACTAGCCAAAATCTGGATTTCCGTGATAAAATCTAAAAATTATAATTTATAACAGTCTCTGAGTGCACACACTTTCCGAATAGAAGGTAACCTGAATTTTGTAAATATTAGCTGTTCCAGTGTACTGTAATGTATTCACGTATTTTGATAATTTCCTGACAAATGATCTGGGTAGTGTGTATTATATTCATATATTTTATGTTTTTATGTTATATTGTCTGGCATGTTCCATATCCACGAGAATCATCTCATTTTTGGGTCTGTGGAACGAAAACTGAATCTAATCTGATATATTCTAATCTAAGCATACCTCTGCAGCGGCTAGGTTAAGGATTGCCAACAAAACACTAAACAGACTCAAAACATCAACTCAGTGGCCAAACTGGAACCCGATTGAGAGCATCTCACAGTAACTAAAGATAAGATCAGGAAAAAAAAAAACACACCACAACTAAAGTGTAAGGTGGCAACGGCCTTGCACCTTACATGAGTGCATTTAACGTGACACTTTAGGTTTTGTTGGAGTAATACTCTAAATTACGGTGTAGGAAATATACAGGGTGTTTCAAAAATGACCGGTATATTTGAAACGGCAATAAAAACTAAACGAGCAGCGATAGAAATACACCGTTTGTTGCAATATGCTTGGGACAACAGTACATTTTCAGGCGGACAGACTTTCGAAATTACAGTAGTTACAATTTTCAACAACAGATGGCGCTGCAAGTGATGTGAAAGATATAGAAGACAACGCAGTCTGTGGGTGCGCCATTCCGTACGTCGTCTTTCTGCTGTAAGCGTGTGCTGTTCACAACGTGCAAGTGTGCTGTGGACAACACGGTTTATTCCTTAGAACAGAGGATTTTTCTGGGGTTGGAATTCCACCGCCTAGAACACAGTGTTGTTGCAACAAGACGAAGTTTTCAACGGAGGTTTAATGTAACCAAAGGACCGAAAAGCGATACAATAAAGGATCTGTTTGAAAAATTTCAACGGACTGGGAACGTGACGGATGAACATGCTGGAAAGGTAGGGCGACTGCGTACGGCAACCACAGAGGGCAACGCGCAGCTAGTGCAGCAGGTGATCCGACAGCGGCCTCGGGTTTCCGTTCGCCGTGTTGCAGCTGCGGTCCAAATGACGCCGACGTCCACGTATCGTCTCATGTGCCAGAGTTTACACCTCTATCCATACAAAATTCAAACGCGGCAACCCCTCAGCGCCGCTGCCATTGCTGCACGAGAGACATTCGCTAACGATATAGTGCACAGGATTGATGATGGCGATATGCATGTGGGCAGCATTTGGTTTACTGACGAAGCTTATTTTTACCTGGACGGCTTCGTCAATAAACAGAACTGGCGCATATGGGGAACCGAAAAGCCCCATGTTGCAGTCCCATCGTCCCTGCATCCTCAAAAAGTACTGGTCTGGGCCGCCATTTCTTCCAAAGGAATCATTGGTCCATTTTTCAGATCCGAAACGATTACTGCATCTCGCTGTCTGGACATTCTTCGTGAATTTGTGGCGGTACAAACTGCCTTAGACGACACTGCGAACACCTCGTGGTTTATGCAAGATGGTGCCCGGCCACATCGCACGGCCGACGTCTTTAATTTCCTGAATGAATATTTCGACGATCGTGTGATTGCTTTGGGCTATTCGAAACATACAGGAGGCGGCGTGGATTGGCCTCCCTATTCGCCAGACATGAACCCCTGTGACTTCTTTCTGTGGGGACACGTGAAAGACCAGGTGTACCGCCAGAATCCAGAAACAATTGAACATCTGAAGCAGTACATCTCACCTGCATGTGAAGCCATTGCGCCAGACACGTTGTCAAAGGTTTCGGGTAATTTCATTCAGAGACTACGCCATATTATTGCTACGCATGGTGGATATGTGGAAAATATCGTACTATAGAGCTTCCCAGACCGCAGCGCCATCTGTTGTTGACAATTCTAACTACTGTAATTTCGAAAGTTTGTCTGCCTGAAAATGTACTGTTGTCCCAAGCATATTGCAACAAACGGTGTATTTCTATCGCTGCTCGTTTAGTTTGTATTGCCGTTTCAAATATACCGGTCATGTTTGAAACACCCTGTATGTGGAAACGCATCGGCACGCGAGAATTCCGCGATTTTGTAATTATAAGATTTTTGCGGAAAGGCAGTACGCGAGACAGAGCTCGGCTACGTCCCCGCCTAGCCGCCGAACGCCACAGCCTGACTGTATGAATGGTGAACTGGGGGATTTCTGTAATCCGTTTAGAGAGGCCACAGCGGCCGCCAGCCTCTGAGGGACGCGCGGCTGCAGGTGTTCGAGTGTTTACCAAAACAGAGCAGTGGATAGCTGGACGGGCTTTCCTGTGCGTGCTCTCGCCTTCGAGTAACTCAAGTGGGGCAGGCCAGGAGTTCCGAATAACAAACATTCAAGGCAAGAATCTGTGTTCGCTACGACGAGGAATTTCGAGTGGTCCCTTGGGAGAAAACTTCCAGTAAACGTGTTATTGCCCACAGCTGTGGTTCTTCCCAGCTGGCGAGGGTGGAGTGAAATTTTGTAGAAATAAAAGAATTGTGGGAAAGAGTTCTATTCCCAGTCCGTACATTGGTCGACACTGGCAAACTGGGTTTTTTGAGAGCTTCTAGTGATGTGATTCGTTCGGTGAAAGTTGAGGTGAGAAAACAAAGGTGAAGAGCGATCTTGCTGGACTCTCGGTCGAGGTCTTCCGTTCTGGGCTCTCGTGCTGAGAGGACTTGGCCAAGTCGTCTCCCCTCTTGGTCTTTCGTTCTGAGAGGACGTTAGCCGCGCCAGCTCATTGCTGACGGAAACATCGTCGCAAATTAGAGAAGTTTACGGACAGCAGTCTGGTGTTCGAATACTGTAGGATTGTACTTTCCGAGGCGCCGCACGCCGACCGCACGGCCGCGCCGTCGCCGTCGGAGACCGCCGCTACAACAGGAATGTTACGGTGAGATCGCTCCCGCTTCGGCCTGTGTTAGGAGTAACGTTAAATAGTTGGATCAATTGCAATTGCTGTTTCCACAGAGGTTTCACTGTAGTTTGGAGTGTAGTGGTTCTTCGTATACAGGGTGTTACAAAAAGGTACGGCTGAACTTTCAGGAAACATTCCTCACACACAAAGAAAGAAAATATGTTATGTGGACATGTGTCCGGAAACGCTTACTTTCCATGTTAGAGCTCATTTTATTACTTCTCTTCAAATCACATTAATCATGGAATGGAAACACACAGCAACAGAAGGTACGAGCGTGACTTCAAACACTTTGTTACAGGAAATATTCAAAATGTCCTCCGTTAGCGAGGATACATGCATCCACCCTCCGTCGCATGGAATCCCTGATGCGCTGATGCAGCCCTGGAGAATGGCGTATTGTATCACAGCCGTCCACAATACGAGCACGAAGAGTCTCTACATTTGATACCGGGGTTGCGGACACAAGAGCTTTCAAATGCCCTCATAAATGAAAGTCAAGAGGGTTGAGGTCAGGAGAGCGTGGAGGCCAGGGAATTGGTCCGTCTCTTCCAATCCATCGGTCACCGAATCTGTTGTTGAGAAGCGTACGAACACTTCGACTGAAATGTGCAGGAGCTCCATCGTGCATGAACCACATGTTGTGTCGTACTTGTAAAGCGACATGTTCTAGCAGCACAGGTAGAGTATCCCGTATGAAATCATGGCGATGAATCGAGGAAGTACAGTACATACTGAGGAAACTAAAACGAGCTCTAACATGGAAATTAAGCGTTTCCAGACACATGTCCACATAACATCTTTTCTTTATTTGTGTGTGAGGAATGTTTCCTGAAAGTTTGGCCGTACCTTTTTGTAACACCCTGTATATGTTATAAGAGATCGCGTTTTGGACCGATTTTAACACAGTCACTGCCAATGCCAGTTAGGAGGTTAATATGTAAATTGTTCTTTGTGTTTTATTCAGCATTGATCTGAAGGTTATAATAAAATTATTGTGATTCAGTAGAGCCTTTACTTTCAGTAGTTGATCCTGAATTCACGCTTTTGCTTTATTTTATTTTTGTGTATGTGTTTGATGTCATTGAACACCCTAAATGTTTCCAGAATGAGAAACACAGTTTTAATCTGCCAGGAAGTTTCACCCTAAATGTTCGTGATCGTTCATGTTTGGAAGTAAGAAAATAGGTGTGACTTATCGTCAACACTACCACCGCAGATTAATAAGGGGTGATAGGGCCACATTTAAATCTAGCGTTATCCATTTTTGCGTACAGTTCCACTCCCAATTTCACTGTAAGTTGTTTGTCAGGCGCGAACACACGCAAAAATCGGACAAACAACGGGTGGGGTGTTACAAAAGAAAGACCGAAAGACATTATTCTGCAGGAATGGACTGGTATATTTTATTTGGCTGTAACCAGCAAGCACAAATGAGGTGTGCTTATAAAATGATGGGACTGATGCTGTCATAGAATAAGTATGCATGTGCCAAAGATGAACCACCAATAGCTGTGAAACGTGAAACCTTCTCAGTCCAATGCAGCATCTTTCGTGTTTGTAGACAAAACATTGTGGGCGTGGCCTTCTTTTGTGTAAGAGCTGTTATTTTGTTATGTGTAACAATAGAGTAACGAGTTCTTGTGACGTCCCACGTGGAACTGCTACTTAAACCTACCTTTTGCTAAAAGAAACGTATGGGGAAGACTGTTTATAACGTACGCAAGTTTTTGAATGGTTGATGCGCTTCCAAGATCGCCGAGAAGACATTGATGATGACTCACGCCTGGGACGTCATTCAACATCAAAAACGGATGAAAACACTGAAAAAGTGGGTAATCTGATCCAGTCTGCTCGGCGGTTCAGTAGGCTGACGCATACCGGTTTTTACCTGAATGCACAGAGTTTCCATCATCCTGCTCAGAAGAGAGCCGTTTTGAACACGTTGGTACGTAGAGCAAAAACGAGGAGCACTTGAAGTCCGAAATTAACCATCTGAAGTACATGTTCCGAAAGAATGGCTATGGCGCACGCGATATAACGGCTGCGTTCTCCAAAAAAAGGAAACGTGAAAATGTTGCCTGGGTGACTGACTAGAGGGATAAGAATATCTTGTAGAACAAAGTGGCAATTATATCAAAACGTTAGAAACAGTCAAAATCTAAATGCAGCAGCCCATGACAAACAGTATTGTAAGGTGCTTAAAAATGTTATTAGGAAGGCAAAAAGTATGTGGTATGCAGATAGAATAGCTAAGTCTCAGGATAAAATTAAAACCATATGGTCAGTCGTAAAGGAAGTTGCTGGTCTGCAGAGACAGGTCGAGGATATAGAATCAGTGCGTAGTGGGAATGTCCGTGTTACTGATAAGTCGCATATATGTACAGTATTTAATAACCACTTTCTGAATATAGCAGGTGAACTAAATAGAAACCTAGTCCCAACAGGGAGTCATATAACGCTCTTAGAAAAAAGTTTTCCGAGACTGTTACCTGAAATGCTCCTCCACGATACTGACAAGAGGGAGATTGAGTTAATAATTAAATCACTAAAGACCAAGAACTCTCATGGATATGACGGGGTATCTAGCAGAATACTGAAGTATTGTTCTATGTATGTTAGCCCAGTTCTCAGCCATATCTGTAACTTTTCCTTTAGGAGTGGTCGGTTTCCTGACCGATTAAAGTACTCGGTAGTGAAGCCACTTTATAAAAAGGGAGACATTGATAATGTTGACAATTTTAGACCTATTTCTATGCCATCGGTGTTTGCTAAAGTTATCGAGAAGGTTGTATATACAAGGTTACTGGAGCATTTAAATTCACATAATTTGCTGTCAAACGTTCAGTTTGGTTTTAGAAATGGTTTAACAACTGAAAATGCTATATTCTCTTTTCTTTGTGAGGTTTTGGACGGATTAAATAGAAGGTTCCGAACGCTAGGTGTTTTCTTTGATTTAACAAAGGCTTTTGACTGTGTTGACCGCAAAATATTACTGCAGAAGTTGGACCATTATGGAGTAAGGGGAGTACCTTACAATTGGTTCGCCTCTTACTTTAAGAACAGAAAGCAGAGGGTAATTCTCCGCAATATTGAGAGTGGTAGTGATGTTCAGTCCCAATGGGGCACTGTTAAGTGGGGCGTTCCCCAAGGGTCGGTGCTGGGGCCACTGCTGTTTCTTATTTAAATAAATGATATGCCTTCTAGTATTACAGCTGATTCAAAAATATTTCTGTTTGCTGATGACACCAGCTTGATAGTGAAGGATCTTGTGTGTAATATTGAAACAGTAACAAATAATGTAGTTCATGAAATAAGTTCGTGGCTTGTGGAAAATAATTTGATGCTAAATCACAGTAAGATCAGTTTTTACAGTTTCATGACACCAGCTTGATAGTGAAGGATCTTGTGTGTAATATTGAAACAGTAACAAATAATGTAGTTCATGAAATAAGTTCGTGGCTTGTGGAAAATAATTTGATGCTAAATCACAGTAAGATCAGTTTTTACAGTTTCTAACTCACAATTCAACAAGAACCGATATTTTGATCAGACAGAATAGGCATATTATAAGCGAGACGGAACAGTTCAAGTACCTAGGCGTTCGGATAGATAGTAAGCTGTTGTGGAAAGCTCATGTCCAGGATCTTGTTCAGAAGCTAAATGCTGCTTTATTTACCATTAGAACAGTATCTGAAATAAGTGACACTTCAACATGAAAAGTAGTCTACTTCGCATATTTTCATACGCTTATGTCGTATGGTATTATTTTTTGGGGTAAGTCTTCTGATTCAAAAAGGGTATTTTTGGCTCAAAAACTGGCTGTTCGAGCTATATGTGGTGTAAGTTCGAGAACCTCTTGTCGACCCCTATTCAAAAATCTGGGAATTCTGACATTGCCCTCACAGTATATATTTTCTTTAATGTCGTTTGTTGTTAGCAATATTAGCCTATTCCCAAGAGTTAGCAGCTTTCACTCAGTTAATACTAGGCAGAAATGAAATCTGCATGTAGAATGCACTTCCTTGACTCTTGTGCAGAAAGGAGTGCAGTATTCTGCTGCATCCATTTTCAATAAGCTACCACAAGAACTCAAAAATCTTAGCAGTAGCCCAAACTCTTTTAAGTCTAAACTGAAGAGTTTCCTCATGGCTCACTCCTTCTATTCTGTCGAGGAGCTCCTGGAAGAGCTAAAAAATTAAGCAAATTCCAGTGTTACATTGTTGATTTTCTTCATTTAAACTTACGACTTGTCACCTGAATATGTTTTTTTATATTTCATTTTATCCGTTTCTAATATCGTGTTATAATTTCATGTATTGACTCGTTCCATGACCATGGAGACTTCTCCTTAATTTGGTCCCACGGAACAATAAATAAATAAATAAAACTCTCAGGATGAAACACCCATTGCGGTTCTTCCGTTTTGTGGCGCTATTCTAACAAAGTAGGAAGAGTCCTGGGTAAACGGGGTGTAAGACCGATTTTTCGTCCTGCTAAGAAAATTAAGGAGATGATGCGCTCTGTTAAGGACAGTCCCTGGAATTTACAATATCCCTTGTGAGTGTGGATGCAATTATATAGGTCAGACAATTCGTACCGTTTCCGACCGCTGTGCAGAACACCAACGCCATATAAAAAATAGAGAACTAGAGAAATCGGCAACTGCGGAGCACAGCCCCACGAACGGACATAAAATACTGTTCGATGAAACAAAAATTCTGTCCCACGCCTCCACACACTGGGATTCAGTTATTAAGAAGGCTGTTGGAATAAGAATGAGCGAGAAGAACTTTAACCGTGATAGCGGGTACTATCTGAGCGGTGCGTGGAAACGAACGCTCGATGCAGAGAAGCAGCAGAGACGTTCCTTCCAAGGCTTACGTTCCAACGGAAGCGATGGCGCCACCGGCGCACACATTGACACCGTCTGCGACAGCAGTACGTAATCCCCGACCAATCATAAGCCAACCAATCACATGCCGACCAATCAGAAGCCGTCCACAGGCTAAAAACGCCACCACAGCAGCAGTGAAAGCAGTTTCTCGACGATGGAGGCTATCGTCGAAAGCTTGAGATTTTATCCCGAATTGACGTGACAAGAAAAACGAGAATGTTTTACATATAAGTGCCGTCGCGAAAGACTTCGTTCTCAAGATATTTTTATAGCAGATTGGTCATTGTGAGAGAACCCGCACAAGTAACGCAACCTTCAAAGAATTAAGTTTCTACCACAACTCAACAAGCAACCCCTTCTCCATAACGACTGCCCCCTTCCTGACAACGTCAGTAAGGCCAATCACTTCGCTTCCCACCTTTCTGAGGTCTTCTCCATCCCAGATGATCCCCACTTTGATTATTCTCTTTTCCCCACCGTCATGGAACGTGCCGATACCTCGGTCGCTCCACTTGCTCCTAGTCTCCAGTACTTGGGGCAGTTGCCCCCCTCCGACATAAACACTCCCATCACACCACAAGACATTAAACTTATCCTCCGGTCCAAACACAACACGGCCCCTGGTCACGACTGTGTCACCTACCGCCACCTTCGAGAAAGCTCCTATTCCTTCCTGACTGTCCTCGCCCATCTCTATAATGTCATCCTCTCTACTGGCTTCTACCCTGACCTGTGGAAGACCTCCCACGTCCTCTTATTCCTCAAACCCCCCTTCTGCCGCCTCTTCCTATCGTCCCATCTGCCTCACCTACGTCTTCAGTAAGGTCTTTGAATCCATCCTCTCCCACCGTATCCATCAGCACCTTACTCAACACCACCTCCTCCCCCTTACCCAGTGTGGCTTCTGACCCTCCTTCTCCGCTGAAGACCAACTCCTAAACCTCGTTCACCTTCTGTCCCTCCAGCTCAATTCTCGTCGCTCCGCCATTTTTGTTTCCCTTGACCTCCAAAATGCCTATGTCCGTGTATGGCATCCCGGTCTCCTCTTTAAACTCCAAACCTACGCCTTGCCTATCAATTTTGTCTGTCTGGTCTCTTCCTTCCTCTCGCACCGTCCTTCCTATGTCACCCTCCACAACACCAACTCCCGTATCTTTTATCCCATGGCTGGCGTCCCCCAGAGTTCTGTCCTCTCCCCTCTCCTTTATCTCTTGTATATGGCTGATATGCCCAAGCCACCCACACCAGTCCACCTTCTCCAGTATGCTGATGACACCGCCTTCCTGGCTCTCTATCCTACCCTTCAACAGTCCCAATGTACCCTCCAGACTCACCTTAACCAGTTCACCACTTGGTGTAAACATTGGTTCCTCCGTCTCAACCCCTCCAAAACCCAGGCAATCATCAGAGGCCACACCACTCGCTGCTTTCGCCTCCGTGATTTCTACCTCACTCTTTATGGTCGTCCCATCCAGCTCACCCCCACCCTGAGATACCCTGGCCTCACCCTCGACCGACACCTTACCTGGACCCCTCATCTCCAGACCGTCCAGCAGAAAGCCCATTCCCGCCTCCGCCTTCTGAAACTCCTGTCTGGCCGGACATGGGGATTGCATCCTTCTACCATCCTCCACACCTTGAAACGTCCCCTTAGAACACATTTTATACACGACTGTGCTTAAACTGACATACAATATTTTTTAGCGCAACGCAATTTGACTATCAAAGATCCCTGCAAAAGAATGGCCCTGTGTAACATTAAACTATACCTTTCAGAAATCACTTACCTCACAAAAATCTTCATTACTCGAACTACTGCAATACAGCGAGCGCCACTACTGCCAGCTAAATAAAAGATTCAAACTACGGAAGGAACTAACTACTGATAGAGATATTTAGCAAATGAAAGATATTAATAGAGAACAAACAATGTATTTACCTTAATAGTCATAATATATATAGTAGTTCATGACAAATTACAAAACTCCGCCATCTCTCTCCCCACATCCACCACTGCTGGCGGCTCACCTCCAACTGCCCAACGCTATGTGCTGTTAACATCCAGCTGCCGCTGCGCAACACTACAATGGCAGACAACAATGCAAACTAGCACACAGAGCGCTACGTAACGTTGCCAATAAGAAAACATAAACAGCCTACTTACATAGCCCCCATGCTCCCCACAAAAAATTTTACAAAATATTTTTGGGCAGTGGCCAATAATGATTTGAAAAAATTTTTCATAATTACACTAACAAAGATATCCAATGCACACACTTATTGATACAATGTTGGTCAAAAGCTAAAATTTTCTCACAGTTCATAAAGATAGTCCTGATCATTCATCATAATAGTAAACCTGCAGTTTGTTTTCTCAAAGTCTGAGCAGTAAAAGACAATGCACACGGAAGTAGTGGATATCCATGCAGTCGTGAAGAAGTAGTGTTGTCCTTCCAACGGAAAGACTGTGCTGACTCTTGACATGCAGACAGGTAATGGGCCACAACAGAGCAAACCCACAGCAGAGTCGTTCGACGTTTTGAAGAAGATTGGTAGGTAGGTCCTCACAGAGTAGACCTACTGTAGTCCTGGTAGAGATTACGGTATTGGTGGGCCACCAGAGGTGTAGACCCACTGCAGTCCTTGTAGAAATAATGGTATTGGTGAGTCATCAAAGGTGTAGACCCACTGTAGTCCTTGTAGAGACGGCCAGCAGCCATCTTTTGCGACTGTGCAGGTGCAGATTCACCATCGAAGAGTCTTGCGGAGAATATAGTAAGTCCATAAACCACCACTTGTGCACTCACAAAGTTTTTGGAATTGTCCTTAGAACCAGCAATGCTGTTATCCAGTCCCTTGCTGAATTATCAACACACGTGCAAACACTAACAGTTCCAACTTCTCACATATTGTCCATATACTATGACCAACAGAAACGTGTGCAGTGAAATGTAACGTACAAGTTACTTAATTAGATGAACTGGTGTCAATTACAATTTTATAACATGAGAATACAAAATGAGGTACAAAATACATCATTAAAGAACATAACAATACAGATAACATTTGTAGTACAGGATTTACAACAGAATAGAAATAAACATATACATCAATGTTACAGGAATTATGAGATAAGTAGATACATAAACGATCAGAATAACTTTTGAAACATCAACTTTACACATGAGCATTAAAACAAAACAGAATAAATAATGTCTAAGCATCTTTACAGGGTAAATAACATATTATTAATGCCAATTATATTTGAGGATAACAGTATTCCTCATCATAGTGAATGTAGCTTAGTATTAGAAAAATTCTACAACATAAGTCTTATCAGATAAACATATAAAGACAGGAAGAACATAATTAAACACGGGTACCCAAACACGTAGTGGGATAACACAAAAGGAAAGGACAGGGTTTGTTTCATTGCAGTATTTTGCAAACAAAACTTTCTTTGCTTCTTGGAGATCTCCCTTCATTCATCATTATTCCCAAAAGTCCTATCTAAGCCTACTTTCTGTATTCTGTTCACATCCTCTGTCAAAAATAGTTTTTTCCACTGTACACTACTTTTTTGGCCAAACCATTTTTTTTAGCTTCTCAATGCATTTCTTCCAATCCATCATAGTTAGTTTCTTATATAGTCTACCCCCTATTAAGCTAACTTAAATCTACTGAGCTCAGATGCTAAACTAAGGGTAGGCAATGCAGCATCACATAAAACAATTAATACAAACATCAATGACAAAAAATAGAAATGGCAAAGCAAGCAGCATAAATTACAACTAATATAAGGCACTGTGCAGGAAACAAGAAAAACTAGCTTAGAAGAGTAACACAAAGTCAAATTCAGTAACACTATGCCTGGCAAACATCAGCAGCAAATATAAAAAATATAAAAAATATAAAACTTATATCTATACATGACAAAGCTCAAGCAGAAAAAATATTACACTAAAATGGCCGTGTCTAATACCTATGTCACATTTTAACACTAGAGTGATGCATCACGAGAACTTACACTAGCAGATAAGTTACCAAATCGTAAAGAAATTATTTATGCAATTCCTGTGAAGGGAAATGTCTATTTATGTGCCCTCGTTTTCTTGGAAGTAGATCATAAATTTCTTATTGACTGGATCTGTAGGCATAAAATAACTATATTAGTACATATATTAAATTTTATTTTAACCAATGCTGCAGTGCAGCTAGAAACTTGATATTAAACAAAATGTGTAAATAAATACATAAAGCAAGCCATATGGCATTTTTCTCAACTAGCAAGACAATAGCTGTGAAATGTTTCTCATCGTTTCATTAGGCATTTCAGTAAATATCATAAATTACGAGCTCCACAGTATGCTTTCAACAAGGAAATGTCAGTAGCGCGGACAATGGCCTCCCCTTTCTTTTTTTTCTACCTGTGCTTCTGACGAGGCACTCACACTAATGGCTTGTTCTCCAGGCGTCTGACACACCTGGGTGCCCACGACGCATTATGTGCAGGTGGTCACTTAACTTTCTTACGGAAATATTTACGACAGCAGTTTCCGCTACAGTGACAGTGTCATATAAAAATATTTCACAGGTCAAGAATTTACGTTGCAAATGTGTAGAAACAAAATCCTATGAATATAACATTGTCCAAAAAATTTTCGCCTTAATTGTGATACATTCACGCATTTACATACATTTCATAACTCTTAAAGTACGACTCTCAGCTTATTGATCATAAACATACCTCAACAGCGTAATACGCATCGTCATTGTAATAATAACATCATAACACCTCAGTCAGATCTCAAAATCGTCGTAGCTTCCTCCAATAATTTCAAAACCTAAAAAAATTCTCTGCTCATGTCAAAAGTGTCATCTGCCTCAAACGTACTTTAAAATCATGCTCCCTTACCAAATACATCATTCAAAGCTCTCATAGTATCACAATGGTTCCGAAAAAATATGAACAGTTCACACAGTACAGACAAAATACAATTTCGTAAGTGTGAAGTTATCCAACGGTGTAATTACGTAAACATGTGTCACTGACGTAGTAAAAAAAATGTTTATCTCTCAGTTAAATGATCAGATAGCTGTGTAATTTGTGTTTTAGAGAAATATGGTACCGATGTGTAAAGTTATATAAGCAAATACCATATTAGCTAGGGCTCCTTGTGCTTGCCAAACACATGGTACACAAAGTAAGCGTGTACCCCCCTGAGGATTATTGTAATTATACCCTCAGGTGTTACAGATTACAGCAATGGAATGAAATGAATCACGAAAAACTTTCTTTGTAATTCAAAAATCTTTAAAAATAAATGTTTTAAGTACAAAATTAATCACTCAAATACGTGTCCTGTAGCGCTAAATATGCGTCTTGCTGTAAGATAATCTCTGTGGAAGTGTCGTAGTTATCGTCCTCCGAAAGCTAAGTTCTGCAGAAGTCAATGTACTTACCTCATGATAAACAAAAGTGAAATGCTTTGCGTATAGATATCTTACTTATTACGCTTATTGCCGTGATGAAGAAAGTACTGTGCTGTAATGTATTGTTGTGCTACAGAAAATGCTGTCTCCTTGTAGCTATACCACAAAAGTTACTACTAAAACATGTTTTGCTTTCCAGAAGAATTCAGAAAAACCGTGCAGATATAAAACAGATACACCGCAAAAGCAACATAGTAAATTGTCACTCATTAGTAGCGTCGTGATAAAATCGTGTAGCTGTCACATAAACTAACCACTGTCTCATCTGGTATCTCACAAAAAGTACTTTGAATCCAGAATGTATTTTCAAGTAAACCAAAATGTTGCATGAAAATCTCATTAGCAGTGCTGGTATATGTTCTAAGTATGTAAGCCGTATATTCGTTACGTAATCGTGCAACTAACAAGGAGGAATGTATAAATAACAACACTGTGTCGTCTGTTCGCAATAACAATACATTCGCAATTACTTGTCTAAGTTACCTATGTTCTTGACTGGATAGTTAGTTAGCTTTAAAACATAGTTGCATGTTAACAGTTTGTAAGTGTGACAAAGAGTACTAATAATGTGAAGTGAAAAATTTTATGGCAAAGACAAAGTTAAAAAGCAGATTATCTTTCAATAAACGGTTTTACATGTGAAATGTGGTGTAAACCTTTACTCTTCCTAGTACGCAGAGTTTCAACTTCAACGCAATTATCATGTGGTATACGTCGGATTCTGTAAGGTCCATTGTAAACTAGAAAGAATTTGTGACTCAAGTGTTTCTTCTTATGTGACAATGAATGAGCTTTAATGAGAACTTTCTGACCAATATATAATTTCTTTGCATTTGCTTTACCGAGTAGTTTTCTCCTTTTGTCTGCTGCAGATTTTATATTTTTAAGAGCCAAATCAATTATGTCTTTGTGTCGAAGTTTACGTGTCTTCGGGAAAGGTACAAGCTCTCTGATTCTGTTCGGTGGTTCTTCATTCTTTAGTACAAGAGTAGGTGGTAAAGCAGTGGAATCATGAGGCATTTCATTCAGCACATTTTGAAATAAGTGTAAATATCTGTCCCAATGCTGATGATTTCTGTGACAATAAAGTCTGCAAAGATTATTGATTTCTTTCATAATCCGTTCAGACGGGTTACAATGTGGTGAGTACAATGAAATAAAAACAAGTTTGATTTTATGATTCCGAAGCATGCGTGACCAAACAGCAGATCTGAATTGCGGTCCGTTATCTGAAATGACTTTACTAACGTGTCCAACTTCACGTAAGAAATTTTTAACGAAGGCGTTGGATACAGACCGTCCAGTGGCTTTACGTAACGGAGTGAAAGAAACAAATTTTGAAGTAAGTTCAACAGCGACTAGAACGTACGAAAATCCATTCGATGTTCTGACAAGGGGTCCCCTACCAATCTTCTTCAAACCGTCGAATGACTCTGCTGTGGGTTTGCTCTGTTGTGGCCCATTACCTGTCAGCATGTCAAGAGTCAGCACTGTCTTTCCGTTGGAAGGACAACACTACTTCTTCAAGACTGCATGGAAATCCACTACTTCTGTGTGCAATTTTTTTTACTAATGAGACTTTGTGAAAAAAAACTGTAATTCCTATTATGATGAATGATCGGGACTATCTTTATGAACTGTGAGAAAATTTTAGCTTTTGACCAACATTGTATAAATAAGTGTGTGCATTTGATATCTTTGTTATTGTAATTATGAAAAATTTTTTCAAATCATTATTGGCCACTGCCCAAAAATATTTTGTAAAATTTTTTGTGGGGAGCATGGGGGCTATGTAAGTAGGCTGTTTATATTTTCTTATTGGCAACGTTACATAGCGCTCTATATGAAAATCACTGGCTGTGCTGTGTGCAGTCTGTGGCTAGTTTGCATTGTTGTCTGCCATTGTAGTGTTGCGCAGCGGCAGCTGGATGTGAACAGCGCGTAGCGTTGGGCAGTTGGAGGTGAGCCGCCAGCAGTGTTGGATGTGGGGAGAGAGATGGCGGAGTTTTGTATTTTGTCATGAACTGCTATATATAAGATGACTATTAAGGTAAATACATTGTTTGTTCTCTATTAATATCTTTCATTTGCTAACTATCCCTATCAGTAGTTAGTGCCTTCTGTAGTTTGAATCCTTTATTTAGCTGGCAGTAGTGGCGCTCGCTGTATTGCAGTAGTTCGAGTAACGAAGATTTTTGTGAGGTAAGTGATTTGTGAAAGGTATAGGTTAAAGTTAGTCAGGGCCATTGTTTTGTAGGGATTATTGACAGTCAGATTGCGTTGCGCTAAAAATATTGTGTGTCAGTTTAAGCACAGTCGTGTAAAATTATTCTAAGGGGACGTTTCAACCTACAAATCCCTGATCCGTCCTATCCTCTGTTATGCCAGCGTTGCCTGGATCTCTGCCCCCACTCGCTTTTACAAGGCCCTCCAAATCCTTGAACGCCATGCGCTCCGCCTTGCCTTCCGTACCCGCCTTCCTTACCCCATACGGCTCCTGTATGAACTGATCCCCCACCTCCTCCTGTTCCTCAAACATCTCCGCATCCTTTACATTGTCTGCAGGCTTGATCCCCCCCCCCACCCTCTGGTTTCCTCCTTCCTCTCCACCCCCCCCCCACCCGTTGCTGCGCCTCTATCGCTGTATCCCTCCCTCTCTCCACCTCCACACCATCCATCTCCTTCATTAGGGCAATTTACAGCGCCTCCCCCTCCCGGATGACGAACTTCGCTGTGACATCTACCCTTCCTTTCAACTATAACCTGGCCTTGTTCCCCTCCCCCTCCCCAGGGCCCCCTTTTTCCTCTCCCCTCCTTCTCCCAGCGGATTTTCCTCCTACCCCCCCCCCCTGAGACCCTGCACCCCATCCTTGCCTCTTTCCTTCCCACATCCCTCCCTACCTGGCCCTCTTCAGCGCACCCGCCGCCCATCTCCCCTCTCTCTTCCCCTCCCTTCTTCCGGTCTCCCTCATCTCCTTGCGCCTGGCAGATCCTCCGTTTTGATCATCGTCAGTTTGCCACGTCACTGTTGCGTTTAGTGCTGTTTTTCCTGTGCGTCAAGAGGTGTGATTTTAATTGTGTACTGCCTTGAGGTTCGCCGTCAGTGTTTGTTATGTGCTACGCCATCCATCGATACTTTTTATGCTCAAGTCATACTGTGCCTTGGGTTCTTTTAATTGTCGCAGTGTGTGGCTTTTTATGTGCACTACTTTTAAACAGTTTTTTATCTCCATTTTACAGTCGCCCCTTTTTTGTCTATTGCCTTCCATGATGTTCCCCCTTTTTTATATCTATGTTCCCCATATTCTCTCCTTTGTATATTTTTCACTGTCTTCTATTGTTTGTTCTATGTCTTTCGGCTGAAGAGCAGCGTATATGCTGCTTCCAGCCCGCCCCGATGGGGAATTGAAATACAATAAAGAAAAAAAAAAAAAATCAACAAGTAACATTGGTCATGAAGTACATAAAATGAATAGTGGTTAAATGATAGATGAAACTATTCATAAAAACTCGTTTCACTGTAAGATGAAACTATACTTTCCCCCACTTCTCTACAGTGAGAAAGTGCTATTTCTTAAAGTACCTCATTTTGAATGCAAAATAAACACCTCTTTCATAAGTGTAAGAAAATTAAACACTTACAGTCGTCCTTGAGGGGAGATTTACTATCTTTTGCTTGAAAAATCGATTTTTTAATTCCATTTTTGGATCCATAAAAGTGTTTAGACTCTATCACTGAAACGGTTTTTCCGAATACTGAACGGAAATGTTTGCTATTCGCGGTTGAACAAAAAAATGCACCTGCTTGAAATCGGCCTTTTTCACGCACCAGTTTTTTACTTTCGGAGGACGAGTTTTTGTACCGGTGCTTGGGAGGAAACACACAAAATTCAAATGAAAGTCTGAGCGAGTGTGTTTGGAAGTTAGCCCCCAAGCATTTGCATTCTGGTGTGAAGACTGTGGAGATTGCGACTGTCCTGGCACTGAGCAGCTTCAACGAAGGGTATTCAGCAATTCTGAAGACCATGACAACGATGGACTCTGGGACTCTACTCGACGCAGTTCGCCAAGCATTCGGACGGCCTCCGGATTCAAGCGGCCGAAAACCGCTTGTCACCGGCCGTACGAGCGGCTCTGGAGCAGCGCAGGATGGCCCAGATCGAGCAGAACGCCCCCTATGAGGAAGAGGAAGGACTAGTTTATGGACCCGGAATAGCAGATTGAACGTAAATGCATAATATTGCATTTATATGTAGTCAAAACTTCAGACGCGTTATCTCGAAATGACTTTTTTTTTTTATCGCGCGGTATGGTAACTTCAAATCTACTGAACCGATGGGCATGATTCTTTGTTTCCGACGAAGCTAACTAAATTGTCTAGACGTTGTACCACTTTTATTCCGATCCATCAACTATAAATATTTTTACTTGGCCGATGAAGTGAAAAATCGATGAAAAAAAAAAAAGCCGCGCGGGATTAGCCGAGCGGTTTATGGCGCTGCAGTCGTGGACTGTGCGGCTGGTCCCGGCGGAGGTTCGAGTCATCCCTCGGGCATGGGTGTGTGTGTTTGTCCTTAGGATAATTTAGGTTAAGTAGAGTGTAAGCTTAGGGACTGATGACCTTAGCAGTTTAGTCCCACAAGATTTCATACACATTTGAACATTTTTAATGAAGAAAACCCTATTTTTGTCAGATGGCCGCCATTTTATTACCTACCGTCCAAATAACTTATGCGAGGTACAACTCCTAAAGAATCTTATATGCTTCGTTAACGTCAACTCAATTTTGATTTCAGACGAACCGGCTGACCTGTGACATACCGCACGTGGAGGTCTGCATCGAAATTTTGTTTCGTTCCGACGGCACTTCCGCCTTTGCTCTTCGACATTTTCGGTCGTAAAAATTTCAGTTCGTAGAGGAAATATCAATAAATATTTTGACCAAATTGACATTGATATCTATAACACATCCGGAGAAAAAATTTCTCAAAGAACATGCTTTTTTCGGGCCAAAGATGGTAAACCTCCCCTTAAGATGTCATTTATTGTGTAGCTACCAGTTTCGGCTCTTCAGTGCATTATCTTCAGGCCTTAGTTATCACGAATAATACATAGGACGACGCATCAGTGGCCAACATTACTGGTTTACGCAGACTACCTGTAACTGTGGTGTCATCTGTCCAACCAAAACCTGTCAACTGACTGGAGAAAAATTCAAAGATCTTTTACAAGTGGCTATACAGGGTGTTTCAGAAGTGATGGTCAACATTCAGGGACATGACGGGGATTTGAAGCAAAAAAATCAAGTAAACATTACCTTAAGACCTCTGAGCAATTCTTGATCTTCGATACTCTGAAACAAATCTCTTATACTGCAAGCTTTTTGCTCTCCATATTTTCGGAAGTGGTAGTATGGACCAAAACAAGAAAAAGATCTAGTAAAAATGTGCTCTAAAATGCATACCTTAAAAGTTATGAGCCATTGTTCATTAGAAGAACTGTATTTCAAAGTAGCGAAGATGAACAAATGCTCTTAAGGTATGTGTTTTAGAGTACATATTTACTGGACATTTCTCTTATTTTGGTCCACACTACCACTTCCCAAAATATGGAAAGCAAAGAGCTTGCAGTAGAAGAGATTTGTTTCACAGAGTCGAAGATCAAGAATTGCTCACAGCCCTTAAGGTACGCATCTTAGAGTCCTTGTTTACTTCACTTTATTGTTTCTAGTGACCGTTCTTGTCATCCCTCAGTATTGACCGTCACTACAGAAACACCCTGCATACAGGCAAAACTAATAAACAGCCACAGGGGTTGTTACTGCATAACAACCATATTTGAAGACACTAGTGGGAGGTTCTTAACTCATTACATTTAATACTTACAAACTACAACGCTAGTTCCGAGCCAACACTTCTGTAGCCATGTAATATTACATTTCAATTTTTCTGTTATATGAAAAGGGCATTCTAAATATCTCTATAAACCTTAATTACTTTTTGGTTCACTTTATACATGCAGTATCAAATATTTAGTAACAAATACGGTAAAAATCACAAAAATGAGATCGACAGGAAGTACAAAATGGCTAAGCAGGGATGGCTAGAGGTCAAATGTCCTATAAAAGGGCGACGAACTTGAGGAGAATATTATGGAAATGTAAGAGGATGTAGATAAATATGAAATGGGAGATATGATACTGCGCGAAGAGGTTGACAGAGCACTGAAAGACCTAAGTCGAAACAAGGCTCTGGGAGTAGACAACATTCCATTACAACTAATGACAGCCTTGGGAGAGCCAGTCCTGACAAAACTCTACCATCTGGTGAGCAAGATGTATGAGACAGGCGAAATACCCTCAGACTTCAAGAAGAATGTAATAATTCCAATCCCAAAGAAAGCAGGTGTTGACAGATGTCAAAATTACCGAACTGTCAGTTTAATAAGCCACGGCTGCAAAATACTAACTCGAATTCTTTGCAGACGAATGGAAAAACTGGTAGAAGGTGACCTCGGGGAAGATCAGTTTGAATTCCATTGAAATGTTGGAACACGTGAGGCAATACTGGTCCTACGACTTACCTTAGGAGATAGATTATGGAAAGGCAAACCTACGCATCTAGCATTTGTAGACTTAGAGAAAGCTTTTGAAGATGTTGACTGGAATACTCTCTTTCAGATTCTGAAGGTGGCAGGGGTAAAATACAGGGAGCGAAAGGCTATTTACAATTTGTACAGAAACCAGATGGCAGTTATAAGAGTCGAGGGACATGAAAGGGAAGCAGTGGTCGGGAAGGGAGTGAGACAGGGTTGTAGCCTTTCCCCGATGTTATTCAATCTGTATATTGAGTAAACAGTAAAGGAAACAAAAGAAAAATTCGGAGTAGGAATTAAAATCCATGGAGAAGAAATAAAAACTTTGAGGTTCGCCAATGACATTGTAATTCTGTCAGAAACAGCAAAGGACTTGGAAGAGCTGTTGAATGGAATGGACAGTGTCTTGAAAGGAGGATATAAGATGAACATCAACAAAAGTAAAACAAGGATAATGGAATGTAGTCGAATTAAGTCAGGCGATGCTCAGGGAATTAGATTAGGAAATGAGACACTTAAAGTAGTAAAGGAGTTTTGCTATTTGGAGAGGAAAATAACTGATGATGGTCGAAGTAGAGAGGATATAAAATGTAGACTGGCAATGGCAAGGAAAGCGTTTCTGAAGAAGAGAAATTGGTTAATATCGAGTATAGATTTTAGTGTCAAGGAGTCGTTTCTGAAAGTATTTGTATGCAGTGTACCATATATGGAAGTGAAACATGGACGATAAATAGTTTGGACAAGAAGAAAATAGAAGCTTTCGAAATGTGGTGCTACAGAAGAATGCTGGAGATGAGATGGATAGATCACATAACTAATGAGGAGGTATTGAATAGAATTGAGGAGGAGTTTGTGGCACAACTTGACAAGAAGAAGAGACCGGTTGGTAGGACATGTTCTGAGGCATCAAGGTATCACAAATTTAGTATTGGAGGGCAGTGTGGAGGGTAAAAATCGTAGATGGAGACCAAGAGATGAATACACTAAGCAGATTCAGAAGGATGTAGGTTGCAGTAAGCACTGGGAGATGAATAAGCTTGCATAGGATAGAGTAGCATGGAGAGCTGCATCAAACCAGTCTCAGGACTGAAGACAACAACAACAACAACGCTAGTTCCGCGCCAACACTTGTGTAGCCATGTAATAATACATCTCAATTTTTCTGTTGTATGAAAAGGGCATTCTAAATATTTCTATAAACCTGAATTACTTTTTGGTTCACTTCATACTTGCAGTATCAAATATTTAGTAACAAATACGGTAAAAGGTTGCGTTAATAGGTTAACCAGTACAAGGTAAACACTGCCGATTCCTCAGAGATGGGGAACACGTGGCGGACGATTCAGCATGTTATATAAGAGCTCTGGCTGCGGCCTATCTGTCACGTGGGCCTCGCTCTAAGCTAATATGACGCAATGAGCCAGCAGTCGTTCGTTAACTGACCTTCAGCTTGCGGCCACGCAAGAGTGAACGACGCCGCGCATGCGCAGAGTGTTTCCGTTGACGCTATCTCGAACAGGAATAGCGTGAGTCTGCGGCGTCAGTGCCACATGGCAAGACCGGCTTCTCACCAAAATGTAAGTACGCTGCATGCAACATGAGTTTTACTTCATTCTATGTCCTTATGTGCCTGCTTATACGTCTAAAGAGTACTCGTAAACTGAATCGCAGATTTAATGATCAGAGACTTGTCGCCTAAACAACAAGCAGCAGGATATTACGAAATCTGAGAGGCGGCCACCACAAAAGGTGTACAGAGAAAGCCTCAGTAGAAAGAAAAATAATGCTAATGAACATACGTACCTCTTATCTTTCACTGGATGAATACGTCATTGTTTAATAGGACTCTCATTTCATTTACCTGTGTAACTACATCTGCGTTACGAATAACAGTTGATGACATCAGACTGCACTTTTCCGGCTCGACTCCAAACCAAAATGTCTTGTAAATGACAGTGGAGTAAAAGAGAAACAATGTTTGTATACGTATTCGCGTGCGGCTCTGCCTGCAACATGGAGAGAGAACTTTTAAAAAACCGTATGCCTTCGTTCTGTGCCAGTGAAGTGTTTTATTGCATTGGGATCGATCAGTTACCATCAATGTGAAATGTGGAAAAGTTATTTATTCCTTTATTTGTTTGCTAATAAAGCTGAACGGCGTCACTTTCACAAGAAAAGTAAACCGCGCACTGCTAAAATGTAATCCTGCCTCTATCGGAGTATTTTTATCTTTCTCACTGATATCTAACACATATTATTCATTATTGAAATAACGCCTGCAAAATGATGGCAGAAAATAATTCTAGAATCGCATTCTACTTAGAATGAAAAAAAAAAGTTTTGCTTCACTTATATTTCTAGGCTACTTCCTACACTGTATATTGCAATAGCATAACGAACATTATAAGGCGTGCATAGGATCAATTTAAACATGCAAACTCAGTCCTTTGTTTTATACTTTCCTTAAAACACGATTACTAAGGGTAACTACGCACCTTTAACATAATATTACACCAGAGAGTGTGTCGACATTCACTCATTAGTGCCTAAGTTAATTCTTATTTATTTTTTTTACATTTATTACTTTTACCTGGTTTTTAACATTGAAAAAGAAGCATTTAAAGTGAAAACGCAATTTTTTACCTTTTTAGTTTTAACAATATGTAACGCTAAGCACTACTGAGAGCAAAACATAGTTTGTATGGAAAGGTTACATATTTTTGTATTGAATGAAATAAATTCGAGTACAAATTAGAAAACGAAAACAAGAAACAAATTACTTGTTATGATAAGCAGCAGAACATTAAACACACAGTGTCACATTACATTTCTTGCACTGTGTATGGGCTGATGTCAGCATACAGTTTATTGCTCGCTTGCTGCAATACTGGTGTGCAAGGTAAGACCAGATGCTTCCGGTGACGTCACATACCTTCCCCAGCACACCTGCATATTCTGTCTTTGAAAATTTACATGAGGGATTGTATTTCTGTTTTTGTGGGAGAATATCCAAGCACCCTGTGCAATGACATCCAATTATCAACTGAAAACAGCCGCGTACCATTTCCTGTTATGGATATTTATCCTGTGCTCATTCATATTCTGGTCCATTTTATCAGTGCCACCCACATGCTTGTTGCATTGTCAGGATGGAAGGTCAAAGAACATTGATGTTGTGCCTTGACTAATGAGAATATCTTTCAACTTTAGCCATGTGGATCATGCCAGTTGTATTTGATGCCATTTACACAGAAACTTGCGACTCTTCTTTTGTATGGCAGAATAATCAGTACCTCTTTCATTTTTCTCCATTGCCTTGTTCTTTGGAAGAGGGGAAATTTTGGGGCATATGATTTTCTCTCTCAATCCGTACCTCCAAAACTTTGTTCTAAAGGAAAAATCAACAGATTAAATCTTGTCAAAATATTGTTGTTGTTGTCTTCAGTCCTGAGACTGGTTTCATGCAGCTCTCCATGATACTCTATCCTGTGCAAGCTGCTTCATCTCCTAGTACCTACTGCAACCTACATCCTTCTGATCTGTTTAGTGTATTCATCTCTTGGTGTCCCTCTACGATTTTTACCGTCCACGCTGCCCCCCAATACTAAATTGATCCCTTGATGCCTCAGCATATGCCCCACCAACCGATCCCTTCTCCTAGTCAAGTTGTGCCACAAATTTGTCTTCTCTCCAATTCTATTCAGTACCTCCTCATTAGTTATGTGATCTACCCACCTAATTTTCAGCATTCTTCTGTGGCACCACATTTCGAAAGCTTCTATTCTCTTCTTGTCCAAACTATTTGTCTTCCACGTTTCACTTCCATACATGGCTACACTCCATACAAATACTTTCAGAAACGACTTCCTGGCACTTAAATCTATACTCGATGTTAATACATTTCTCTTCTTCAGAAATGCTCTCCTTGTAACTGCCAGTCTCAAAATGTTATAGAAGTAAAAATTATTCCACTGCTCTCATTAGTGGTTACCATTGTTTTTCATAACGCTGAAAATGGAGCACATGTACCTATGATACAAGTTTTATTGCATAAATTTTAATAAATGGCTTGGGATTGAGGATTTATTCAGGAACTATTTAGTTTTTGAACCTGTATGATAAAATACATTAATTGTTGTACTTATTCTAAATTCACGCTGTGATGACTCTGGGTGTAGAAAAAAAATGTTTAAATTCAACTGCCAGTTGTTCCCAGCAGTGGACTGCGTCTGACAATACTAACACAATAATAGATATACGACAATCCTTAAATAAGTACAACAAAACTGTTCATTGTTGTCAAAACATCAATAAAAGGCCAGTCCTGTCACTAGTGCCATTAATGAACGCTAGTCATTAATGGATTAATTCATTCTCATAAACAATCAAGAAATAGTCTTTTTTTTTATAATTGCTCATTTTTGTGGCCTATGTCCAGTAAATACTTTATCCTTGGCATCTCAGTGTATTCTTTTCCAAGTTTTAACAGTTATTCTGCCGAGTATCTCAGTGTATTCTTTTCAAGTTATAACAGTTATTCCGCCGAGTTATATAGAATAGCGTGGTGCCTTCCGTCGGCTCCTGATAACACAGTGCCCTCTGCTTCCGCTAGAGGTTATCACTTCTGCCAACACGAGAGGCGACACGCGTGGCGAAGCGTGGCTCGCCAGCCGTTCCCCTCCATGGAGCCCCCCCCCCCCCCCCTTCCACCTCAAATCGCCAGGTGCGGCCAGAGCCTCAGCGCGAACTACCGCTCGCTTGTCAGCAGTCGAAGGATCACCGTCTCTTCCACCATTTACACGAAGCATCGGCTGTTGCACATTTACCCGCTCTCAGACTTCGAAAAGGCATAGTTATTTCGCTGATCGTCTTAGGCGATATATTCCCTTATACTCTCCTCCTCAACAATGCCGTACCACCCAGGTTATCATTTTAGGTATTACTGTGGCTGCTGTTCTGTTTTAGATTCTAGTTTATTACACTGGCTACATTTCTATTGAGTTTCTTCAGAATTTAGAAAAGGAAGAATACTGAAAAATCGCGTTTTCATTGAGGAGTAGGAGATAAGTATTTGTTTCTTTTCTTTTTGTGTTGTGTTGGTAGAAGTGCCAACACGGTGTTACTAGTTGTTGTTGTGGTCTTCAGTCCTGAGACTGTTTTGATGCAGCTCTCCATGCTACTCTATCCTGTGCAAGCTTCTTCATCTCCCAGGACCTACTGCAACCTACATCCTTCTGAATCTGCTTAGAGTATTCATCTCTTGGTCTCCCCCTACGATTTTTACCCTCCACACTGCCCTCCAATACTAAATTGGTGATCCCTTGATGCCTCAGAACATGTCCTATCAACCGATCCCTTCTTCTGGTCAAGTTGTGCCACAAACTTCTCTTCTCCCCAATCCTATTCGATACTTCCTCATTAGTTATGCGATCTACCCATCTAATCTTCAGCATTCTTCTGTAGCACCACATTTCGAAAGCTTCTATTCTCTTCTTGTCCAAACTATTTACCGTCCATGTTTCACTTCCATACATGGCTACACTCCATACAAATACTTTCAGAAACGACTTCCTGACACTTAAATCTATACTCGATGTTAACAAATTTCTCTTCTTCAGAAACGCTTTCCTTGCCATTGCCAGTCTACATTTTATATCCTCTCTACTTCGACCATCATCAGTTATTTTGCTCCCCAAATAGCAAAACTCCTTTACTACTTTAAGTGTCTCATTTCCTAATCTAATACCCTCAACATCCCCCGACTTGATTCGACTACATTCCATTATCCTCGTTTTGCTTTTGTTGATGTTCATCTTATACCCTCCTTTCAAGACACCGTCCATTCCGTTCAACTGCTCTTCCAAGTCCTTTGCTGTCTCTGTTACTCTGTTGCTGTGTTACTAGAGGAGGCCGAAATGCACGCGTTTTAGCTCACGCAGGCTGGCGTGAGGAGGGAAGAACTATGCTGACGTGAGGTCTGTAACATTACAAGGAATTAGAATTCAGAAAGCGGACGTAATTAGTTTGATACTTAACTTTAATCTATCAACGACGAACGTCGCTCTTGACGGTACATGAGTGGCATTATTATCTGTTCAGAAGACATAGTAACTGAATATGGCGCCTTGCTAGGTCGTAGCAAATGACGTAGCTGAAGGCTATGCTAAACTGTCGTCTCGGCAAATAAGAGCGTATGTAGACAGTTGAACCATCGCTAGCAAAGCCGGGTGTACAGCTGGGGCTAGAGTTGTGGCGATTCGTGAATGAGTCGTTCATTTGAACGACTCTAAATAAAGAATCGTAAGAATCGAATCGTGATACGGACGAATCGTCGTTCAAAAGAATCGTAAGAACGATTGCGTGTTTCCGAGTCGTGACGATTCCAAGTTCCAACGATTCATCGATTCTTAGTACGCTATGCTTCGAAGGCATCTTCCGGAATCATGCCGAGTCGTGCCGAATGATTACGACCGCCAGATGGCAGTCAAGTGGAGGATGCGTGTGAACAAAGGAAGCTCGGAAGGAACAAACGAAGTTCGTGGGCCGTAATATTACTCGACATGAAAACCAAGCTGACACTTGGCGGTGGCTGATGGGAACGAGCGTAAAGGCATTTCCCATTTACTGTCCCTACATAGTGCACATACGCGGATTCGTATCATCCTACGTTTTTCTGTGCTCTTTCCAATTCCACAGCACCTTATATTTCACAATAAAGCAACTGTCAGCCCTCACACACTGCAAATTTAGCTTAACTTTTGTTTCGTCGAAATACAAAGCATAGGTATTTTGCTTTTAATTTGTCTGAGAACTTGCTTCTGCCACTACTATTTACGTGAGAAGACGACATACTTCTAAAGTGTAGGACACAATCGTATACAGCGACATTACTTCACTGCTAATTTGCTAATTCTGTTAGTTCCACCAGTCCCGCCACTAAATGGCTGTCGCACTAGACCAATATTACAGAGCCTACATACCGTCTTTAAACTAAAGCTTTTTAAGTAATAATTTCCAGTTCTAGTTTTAAAATGTTATCCTGTTCACATTCATATTAAATTTTAGTGAAGTAATGTCGACGTATACGACTGAATCCTATTGTGTAGAAGTATGTCGTCTTCTCACGTAAACAGTAGTGACGGAGGCAAGTTCTCAGACAAATTAAAAGCCAAATACCTATGCTTTGTATTTAGAAGAAATGAAAGTTAAGCTAAATTTCCTGTGTGGGAGGGCTGTCAGCTGCGTTATGAATTACAAGGGTGATGTGGACTTGGAAAGACATCTTAGCACAGGAAAACTTAGAATGATATGAGCCAAACCACGTCTGCCTCACTGCTAGATTTTATTATAAAACAGACGTCTGCAGTTAGGCGCGTTCAAGCCACACAACCAAACTGGCATACCACGTAATTTTGCACCACCTTCCGCACAAATCGACTCCTCTCTCCTGGCATACTGAAATAAAACAATAGATGCAATCAAATCAAACGTGACCTTTCAACAATTAAGGCATTATACGTATAAATCGAGAATCGCACTTGTAACGTCATATGCATGTTTATTCATAAATAAACTATTTCTGGCATATCTTATCAGTTCGATTCTAACCCCTTTGACAATTTTAGACCTGTCCTGCCATCTGTGAGTAAGATGAAGAACTTTTTGCATTCCGTAAGAATCGTGCCATCGCAGACTAGAATGAATCGTGAAAGAATCGTGAACGAATCGTAGGAATCGATTCGCAATGTGAGATTGAATCGTAGGAATCGAATCAGGAAAAAGAATCGTGTTGCACGACTCTAGCTGGGGCGAGTGCTAGGGAGTCTCTGTAGACTAGACCTGCCGTGTGGCGGCGCTCGGTCTGCAATCACTGATAGTGGCGACACGCGGGTCCGACGTATGCTAACGGACCGCGGCCGATTTAAAGGCTACCACCTAGCAAGTGTGGTGTCTGGCGGTGACACCACAGTAAGCTTCTGTTTCTTTTTTTTTTTGTACACAACTATGATCAAGAACCTTGATGTTTGTACGTAAAAAAATGTTTAACCAACTTGGAGGTAGGCAGCTTCTCAGCCATGATCGCCTTTGTAAAACCTTTGTTTACGATGACCGGTTTTGGTAAATAGCGTTGCCATAATCTAATCTGTGAATAGTGTACGAAAAGTGTAAAGCATGTTAGATTATGCCAACAGCCTTGCCGCAGTAGTAAACACGGGTCCCCGTCAGATCACCGCAGTTAACCATTGTCGGGCTGGGCTAGCACTTTGATGGGTGGCCGTTCTGTCTGCCGAACGCTGTCGGCAAGCGATGTGCACTCTGCCCTTGTGAGGCAAACTGAGGAGCTACTTGTCTGAGAAGCAGCGGCTCCGGTCTCGTAAACTGGCATACTGCTGGGAGAGCGGTGTGCTGACCGCACGCCACTCCGTAGCCGCATCCAGTGACGCCCCTGGGGTGAGAGGATGACACGGCGGCCGGTCGGTGACGTTGGTTCTTCCTAGACCTGCTCCGGCAGAGAGAGATGTTAGATTATGAAAAACTGCGTAGAATGTCATAAATATATTGCATAGAGTCAATTAATATTACATAATCTCGGTAAAGGTTAATACAAGCGTCCAATTTGCGATATAAATGTGCTCCATATCTTACTTAGCCGTATAGTTGATGTAAGATGCATTGGTATGTCAAAGGTAAAACCAGTATGTACAATATGTTTCGCCAATTGTATCTGTTCCATACTACAAGTAACAGAGTACGTCACTGATAGAAGATCGGCACTGAGCTCTCGTGTGGGGAAAGTTGCTAGATAACATCTTGGCATTCAGTGCCGCTAGAGGCCGTTCGTAAATTCTTCAGTTGCAAATTATGGTATCAGGTATACAATTATAAAACTTTCTAAAAGCAAAAGCTAAAATATTTCTACAACAGAACGACCAAACCATTGTTAGTTGAAAATATAAATATGTGATACTAATAAAAATGTGGTAACCGGTGTAAAATGCAAAAAAATTTTGTAGCTGGTAGAACGTAATAGATTTTCTAGAATAGCAAGAGTATATGCAACCATACAGACGTAAAATGTCAAAAAAAGACATGTTAAGACTGCATCCTATGTCAGTAGCAAATGTAAATATGTAATTTCAATAGATATTTCGTAACACGTGCAGGACTATTTCTTTGTATCAGGTAAAAGCTAAAATATTTTCTAGGCACAAAGAGCATACGAAGCCATGTAGAGGTAAAGTTCTAAGTCGAGAGAAAGGAAATGTCATTGAGACTGCAACCTAAGTCTAATTCAACGTCCAATTCCAGATACAAGACAACATAATCGCCCCGTAACATTTATCGACAATATGTTTGCATAGTAGAAACCTAGTAGTCGAAGTAGCTCATTAAGGTGACGTAGAGGCAAGCCTTCGTTAAATACATTCAGCATCATTGTCTTCGGTATATACTTGTAGCGGTGAACGCGTTACAGGAGCTCATCTGAGCGAAAAAAACTTGTAATGTATACAAAGTGATACGTAGTCCGAGGTCTGCGTATGTTTGTGGACTATCAGCGACCACTACAAACGGAAAACAATGAAATCCCAAAACGGAAATAATAATATGGCAGCAGTGACGAGGAAAACTCACTGAGTCCCTAAAAGAGATACAATAGGAATATAGTCACAGGTATGACGTGCAAAGGTTAGACAAATGTTATATTGACCGAGAAGTTGTCTTCATGCAAGTTGAATAATTACACATCGCCCAATATCGCTCAGTATGAGCAATTTAAAAAAAATGTTTAAATCGACGATTTAATGTTGTTCGACATTACTTTTCGCGCCACGAAGCCAACCGTGGGCGTTACTTCCTTACGTCAGTGAATGAGATGCTAAAAGTGAACCATCGAGTCTTAAAAGAAAAAAGTTTAACCACATAGTATGCGGTATGCGTAAAATTTGCAGGAGATAAGAAATGGTTCAGCGGCAGCATATTAATGAAAGGATGATCAATAGAAATAGCAAGAGCATTTTGCTACTTTGATGGCCCTTAACAGTAGTAGTTAGCATTGTTTTCACAATTTTTGCCATAACACTGAAAATGTAGCACATGTAGGTACAGTTCTTGAACCTAAATGATAAAAATATTTGAAGTGTCATACTTAATTTAAATTCATGCTGCGATGAGACTCTGGGTGTAGAAAAACGTTTACATTCAATAACCAGTTGTTTCCAGCAGTGGACTGTGTCTCACTACTATTTGTTAACACTCTACTGGAGCGACCAGGCAAGGGCTGCAGACACCTAAAACTTGGACAGCAGATACTACGGTTTTCACATAATGGGTCGGTAATCAGGAGCTCGTAATGTTAACCAATCAACAGGTTGTCATAATACTTATAAAATGTACACTACTGGCCGTTAAAATTGCTACACCACGAAGATGACGTGCTACAGACGCGAAATTTAACCGACAGGAAGAAGATGCTGTCATATGAAATGATTAGCTTTTCAGAGCATTCACACAAGGTTGGCGCCGGTGGCGACACCTACAACGTCCTGTCATGAGGAAAGTTTACAACCGATTTCTCATACACACACAGCAGTTGACCGGCGTTGCCTGGTCTGTAACGGATCGTGCAGCCACGTCTCCATCCCTGAGTCAACAGATGGAGACGTTTGCAAGACAACAACCATCTGCACGAACAGTTCGACTACGTATGCAGCAGTATGGACTATAGGCTCGGAGACCGTGGCTGCGGTTACCATTGACTCTGCATCACAGACAGGAGTGCATGCGATGGTGTACTCAACGACGAACCTGGGTGCACGAATGGCAAAACGTCATTTTTTCGGATGAAACCAGGTTCTGTTTATAGCATCATGATGGTCGCATCCGTGTTTGGCGACCTCGCGGTGATCGCACATTGGAAGCATGCATTCGTCATCGCCATACTGGCGTCTCACCCGCCTTGATGGTATGGGGTGCCATTGGTCACCTCTTGTTCACATTGGCGGCATTTCGAACAGTGGACGTTACATTTCAGATGTGTTACGACCCGTGGTTCTACCCTTCATTCGATCCCTGCGAAACCCTACATTTCAGCAGGATAATGCACGACCGCATGTTGCAGGTCCTGTACGGGCCTTTCTGGATAGAGAAAATGTTCGTTTGCTGCCCTGGCCAGCACATTCTCCAGATCTCTCACCAACTGAAAACGTCTGGTCAATGGTGGCGGAGCAACTGGCTCATCACAATACGCCAGTGACTACTCTCGATGAACTGTGGTATCGTGTTGAAGCTGCATGGGCAGCTGTACCTGTACACGCCATCCAAGCTCTGTTTGGCTCAATGCCCAGGCGTATCAAGGCCGTTATTACAGCCAGAGGTGGTTGTTCTGGGTACTGATTTCTCACGATCTATGCACCCAAATTGCGTGAAAATGTAATCACATGTCAGTTTTAGTGTAATATATTTTTCCAATGAATACCCGTTTATCATCTGCATTTCTCCTTGGTGTAGCAATTTTAATGGCCAGTAGTGTATATTTTGTGTGAACATACAGCTTTCTAAATGGAGAGATATCTATTGACATTAACAGACTAAAGGTAAGGTAAATGAGAATGTCACCGGTGTTTGTTGCAGGATTCTAGTGAGAGTAGTTTACGAGATACGGTATTTTGAAAAGTTCACACATCGACACTTGCACAGTACCTGTGGTAGCACACACTAAGGAACACCAGAAGAGCATACATTGGTTATGTGGATTCTGACCAGTAACGAGACAACTAACCATCACAGGTTGAGTTCAAAATGACCGCCAGCAGCGGCAACACACGCTTCCAGTCTGGTATGGAACGACTACTACACACGTGCTAGCATTTCAGTGGAGATGTCCGAGCAGGCTGCAGTAGTACGACGTTGCAGATCATCGGGTGTAGTTTGGCGTGTCCTTGCAGACAGCGTCTCTCAGATTTTCCCACAGAAAGTTTTCAACTTTCGCCACTGCATTACCACAATGCCATGTGCGCTTGCAAGTCACGAATTTCCACCTCTCTTTTCCCTTTCTTTTCCCCTTATCTCTTTCATATAAACGTATTTAAAACATCGAAAAATAGTCTGTTGCTCATTTAAAGGGTCTTTATGTATTTCTCGTTTTACTAATAAGACATTAGACACGTAATGATGAGCCGGCGGGGTTGGCCTAGCGGTTCTAGGCGCTACAGTCTGGAACCGCGCGACCACTACGGTCGCAAGTTCGATACCTGCCTCGGGCATGGATGTGTGTGATGTCCTTACGTTAGTTAGGTTTAAGTAATTCTAAGTCTAGGGGACTGATGACCTCAGGTGTGTAGTCCCATAGTGCTCAGAGCCATTTGAGCCATTTGAACGTAACGATATTTAATTAACTCCCTCGCTATCGATGGTCTTGGTCTTTTTCCCTTTTGCTAGAGCGTCCATGTTCGGTGCATCTGTTCGCGTGCTTTACCACAGTAATACTCATTACACTTTTCAAAGTGGCATTCTCAGGACGTAAACACTTCTGTTGAATTACACAGTGCACACCTTATTTAATCGGGCCCTGTAGGCTTTTTATTTTCTCATACAGTCTTTCACATTCTGATGGCGGCAGGGGTAAAATACAGGGAGCGAAAAGCTATTTACAATTTGTACAGAAACCAGATGGCAGTCATAAGAGTCGAGGGACATAAAAGGGAAGCAGTGGTTGGGAAAGGAGTGAGACAGGGTTGTAGCCTCTCCCCGATGTTATTCAATCTCTATATTGAGCAATCAGTGAAGGAAACAAAAGAAAAATTTGGAGTAGGTATTAAAACCATGGAGAAGAAATGAAAACTTGGAAGACATTTCCAGGGGCAGATGTGGACTCTGACCACAATCTATTGGTTATGAACTGCAGATTAAAACTGAAGAAACTGCAAAAAGGTGGGAATTTAAGGAGATGGAACCTGGATAAACTGAAAGAACCAGAGGTTGTATAGAGTTTCAGGGAGAGCATAAGGGAACAATTGACAGGAATGGGGGAAAGAAATACAGTAGAAGCAGAATGGGTAGCTTTAAAGAATGAAATAGTGAAGGCAGCAGAGGATCAAGTAGGTAAAATGACGAGGGCTAGTAGAAATCCTTGGGTAACAGAAGAGATACTGAACTCATGATAGGAGAAAATACAAAAACTCAGTAAGTGAAGCAGACAAACAGGAATACAAACGTCTCAAGAATGAGATCGACAGGAAGTGCAAAATGGCTAAGCAGGGATGGCTAGAGGACAAATGTAAGGATGTAGAGGCTTATCTCACGCGGGGTAAGATAGGTGCTGCCTACAGGAAAATTAAAGAGACCTTTGGAGAAAAGCGAGCCACTTCTATGAATATCAAGAGCTCAGATGGAAACCCAGTTCTAAACAAAGCAGGGAAAGCAGAAAGGTGGAAGGAGTGTATAGAGGGTCTATACAAGGGCGATGTACTTGAGGACAATATTGTGGAAATGGAGGAGGATGTAGATGCAGATGAAATGGGAGATATGATACTGCGTGAAGAGTTTGACAGAGCACTGAAAGACCTGAGTCGAAACAAGGCCCCAGGAGTAGACAACATTCCATTGCAACTACTGACGGCCTTGGGAGAGCCAGTCCTGACAAAACTCTACCATCTGGTGAGCAAGATGTATGAGACAGGCGAAATACCCTCAGATGTCAAGAAGAATATAATAATTCCAATCCCAAAGAAAGCAGGTGTCTACAGATGTGAAAATTACCGAACTATCAGTTTAATAAGTCACAGATGCAAAATAGTAACGCAAATTCTTTACAGACGAATGGAAAAACTGGTAGAAGCCGACCTCGGCGAAGATCAGTTTGGATTCCGCAGAAATGTTGTAACACGTGAGGGAATACTGACCGTACGACTTATCTTAGAAAATAGATTAAGGAAAGGCAAACCTACATTTTTAGCATTTGTAGACTTAGAAAGCGTTTGGCAGTGTTGACTGGAATACTCTCTTTCAAATTCTGAAGGTGGCAGGGGTAAAATACAGGGAGCGAAATGCTATTTACAATTAGTACAGAAACCAGATCGCAGTTATAAGAGTCGAGGGGCATGATAGGGAAGCAGCGGTTGGGAAGGGAGTGAGACAGGGTTGTAGCCTCTCCCCGATGTTATTCAATCTGTATATTGTAAAGGAAACAAAAGAAAAAATCGGAGTAGGTATTAAAGTCCATGGAGAAGAAATAAAATAGTTGAGGTTCGCTGATGGCATTGTAAATCTGTCAGACAGCAAAGGACTTGGAAGAGCAGTTGAACGGAATGGGCAGTGTCTTGAAAGGAGGGTATAAGATGAACATCAACAAAAGCAAAACGAGGATAATGGAAAGTAGTCGAATTAAATCGGGTGATGCTCAGGGAATTAGATTAGGAAATGAGACACTTAAAGTAGTAAAGGAGTTTTGCTGTTTGGGGAGAAAAATAACTGTTGATGGTCGAAGTAGAGAGGATATAAAATGTAGTCTGGCAATAGCAAGGAAAGCGTTTCTGAAGAAGAGAAATTTGTTACCATCGAGTATAGATTTAAGTGTCAGGAAGTCGTTTCTGAAAGTATTTGTATGGAGTGTAGCCATGTATGGAAGTGAAACGTGGACGATAAATAGTTTGGAGAAGAAGAGAATAGATGCTTTCGAAATGTGTGCTACAGAAGAATGCTGAAGATTAGATGGGTAGATCACATAACTAACGAGGAAGTATTGAATAGGATTGGGGAGAAGAGAAGTTTGTGGCACAACTTGACTAGAAGAAGTGATCGGTTGGTAGGACATGTTTTGAGGCATCAAGGGATCACCAATTTAGTATTGGAGGGCAGCGTGGAGGGTAAAAGTCGTAGAGGGAGACCAAGAGATGAATACACTAAGCAAATTCAGAAGGATGCAGGCTGCAGTACGTACTGGGAGATGAAGAAGCTTGCACAGAATAGAGTAGCATGGAGAGCTGCATCAAACCAGTCTCAGGACTGAAGACCACAACAACATTGACATTAAGAGCATCGTCTTTGTCGTATGGCTCTGGCGCATCGTACTGCATCTCCAGCAGCAATTTGAGCAGCAGTTGGGGCCATAGGGACACAACGAACTATTACAAATCGATTACTTCAAGCACAGCTACGAGCCAGACGCCCTATAGCGTGGATTCCAAATCAGCGCTATTTACAACTTCAGTAGTGTCAAGCGAGAGATCAGTGGAGGGTAGGCTGGACGTCTGTTGTGCTTTCTGATGAAAGCTGGTACTGTCTCAGTGCCGGTAATGGCCGAGTGTTGGTTAGGAGCGTGCCAGTTGACGGCCTGCGACCAACCTGCGTGCAAGACACAGTGGACCGACACCTGGACTTATGGGTGAGCGGACATTTGCCACGATGTCACCTGCTCCGAATGGTTGGGTCCCTTGTCTCCCCCTCCTCCTCTTCCTCCTCCTCCTCCTCCTCCTCCTCCTCCTCCTCCTCCTCCTCCCCCCCCCCTGCGGGTCCGGGGTAAGAATAGGCCCGAGGTATTCCTGCCTGTCGTACGAGGCGACTAAAAGGAGTTTCAACCGTTTCGGCCTTCCATGTGATGGTCCCCCTTGGGGTTTGACCTCCATTTTTCTAAATTTCTACAGAAGTACGAGCCTTTTGGGGAAGGACACCTTACGTGGTGTACCACTGGTCCTTAGTGCACTCAGACCTTGGCACTCAGCATTGCACCGGCGTTGTAACCATACCCACTATTACTCAAATTGGGCCTAAACGCCTTTTGGGTTGTCCCAGTTACGCCCATAGTGCGTCTCCATCTGCACCAGCGATCATGATGGACTTTCCATGGCACCAGAAATCCAGCACGGTAGCCAGCCCGTTGTGGTGGGGTCGTCATGTACCCTCTAGGTTGTAGCCCCCTGACAACACAGGGATCGTACTGCCGATACCTGAGCTGCACCCTCCCCACGTCGGCCAAGGAGTAGATGCCCGTCTCCTTGGGGCATCAGGACTCCAGGCAATGGTCATCCTGCCAGGTGGCCCTTGCTGCGGCTGGGTGGCGCCCGTGGGGAGAGCCCCTGGTCGGAGTGGGTGGTATCGGGGCGGACGTTTCGCAGATGAAACGTCACCACGTATCGGGTCGCTCTGCGGCCGAGTCTTTCAAA
Organism: Schistocerca cancellata; assembly: GCF_023864275.1. Classification (NCBI taxonomy): domain Eukaryota; kingdom Metazoa; phylum Arthropoda; class Insecta; order Orthoptera; family Acrididae; genus Schistocerca; species Schistocerca cancellata. The sequence continues at coordinate 52,029,866 of NC_064635.1, read as the reverse complement.
AGAAAAGGTACCGTTTCTAGTTCTAGTTCTGGTTCTCCTGCCCCTTCCCCCTTGGCCACTCCATGGGAGGAGGGACAGGCCCGCCGGCTTGGAGCGAAGTACTTCCCCCGCTATTTGGTCTGTTCTCGAACCGATGGGGGGACATTCGCCACCTTCAAGCCCATGTTCTTTGTTCAGCACATTGAGGACATCTTCAGGGAAATCGAGGCTCTCAGCAAGATGCGTTCAGGGTCCGTTCTTATCAAGACCACGTCCGCCACACAGTCGGCGGCGCTCCAGGCGTGCGACCGCCTAGGGGACATCCCAGTCTCCATTGTCCCACATCTGGCACTCAATAGGACGCAGGGGGTTATTTTTCATCGTGACCTCCTGCTACAATCTGATGAGGAGCTCAGGGCCAACCTGGAGCGCCGAGGTGTGCATTTCGTCCGGCGAGTCCAGCGCGGCCCCAAAGACCGTCGCATCGACACTGGGGCCTTTATCCTCGCCTTCGAGGGGGACGTTCTCCCGGAGAAGGTAAAGGTAATGTGCTACCGGTGTGACGTGCGACCCTGCGTTCCGCCTCCTATGCGCTGTTGTAGGTGTTTGCGCTTTGGGCACATGTCGTCACGGTGTGAGGCTGAGCCCCTCTGTGGCGATTGTGGACGTCCTCTTCGTGAGGAACATACATGCACCCCACCACCTCGGTGCGTTAATTGTCCTGGCGTCCACTCGCCTAGATCCTCAGACTGCCCCGCATATCAGAAGGAGAAGAAGATACAAGAAATCAAAACTTTGGATCGGCTGTCTTATTCTGAGGCCAGGAAGAAGTACGACCGCCTCCATCCCGTGCCATTGACCACTTCGTTTGCCTCAGTTGTGTCCACTCCTTCCGCGGTATCCTCACCCCTCTCCTGTCCCCCCTCCGCCTCCTCCGCCCATCAGGGGGCTCTGCCTCCGCCTCCCAAATCCCTCCCTTCCAAATCCTCCTCCCCCGTGGCCCCCACCCCCTCTGCCCCAGGGGCCGCCCTTCCTCCTCCTTCTCCCCACACGCCACCTGAGAAGCGATCCTCTTCTCAGGCGTCCATCGGGGAAACGTTCCGGACCCCGGCTTCCGAGGTCCGGCGTTCCAAAACGGACCCCGCGCGTGAGGACCTTCTTCGGGTCCAGCCCACGATCCCTGTGCCTCCTCGGCCTTCCAAGGAGGCCTCCAAGAAGAAGTCTCTATCCCCCTCTCCACCCCGGCGCGTTTCGACTGACGCTCCATCCGTGAGTCGCCGCTCCCGGCCGTCCTCAGTTTCGCCAGGACGCTCTGCTGCCAGGCGCTCAGCTGGCCTTTCGTCGGCAAATGATGCTGCCCCTCCTACACAACCAGGGACAGCGGCCGCAGCTGGCGACCAGTCGATGGAACCGGATCCGCCTCCCGTCGGTTGTAGCGTTGTTCCCTCGCAACCTGGCCCTCCGCGGCCGTCGAGGTGACCAGCTCTTCCCCCGTCTCGTTCCCCCAACTTTTTGACTAGCGATGGCGTTGTTTCATTGGAACATAAGAGGTATTCGATCTCATCGGGAGGAATTACAACTGCTCCTCCGCCTGCACTGTCCGCTTGTCCTTGGACTCCAGGAAACCAAGTTGCGCCCGACTGACCGTATTGCCTTTACCCACTATACCTCGGAGCGGTATGACCTCACCCCTGTGGACGGTGTCCCAGCTCATGGTGGGGTCATGTTGCTCATTCGGGACGACGTCTATTACCATCCCATCCCATTGACCACCCCACTCCAAGCAATAGCTGTCCGCATTACTCTTTCTGCTTTTACTTTTTACCATCTACACTCCACCGTCGTCTGCTGTTAGTCGGGCTGACATGATGCACCTGATCGTTCAGCTTCCCCCGCCGTTTTTATTGTTTGGCGACTTCAATGCCCATCATCCCCTTTGGGGCTCTCCTGCATCCTGTCCAAGAGGCTCACTCTTGGCAGATGTCTTCAACCATCTCAATCTTGTCTGCCTCAATACCGGCGCCCCGACTTTCCTCTCGGACTCCACTCATACCTACTCCCACTTGGACCTCTCGATATGTTCTACCACTCTTGCCCGTCGGTTCGAGTGGTATGTCCTTTCTGACACCTATTCGAGCGACCACTTCCCCTGTGTCGTTCGTCTCCTGCACCACACCCCATCCCCACGTCCTTCGAGCTGGAACATACTGAAAGCTGACTGGGGCCTTTACTCATCCCTGGCGACCTTTCCGGATCACGATTTTCCCAGTTGTGACAGTCAGGTCGAATACCTCACGGCTGTTATCATCCATGCTGCCGAACGTTCCATTCCTCGTACTACTTCTTCACGTCGCGTTTCCGTCCCCTGGTGGAACGAGGCTTGTAGGGACGCTATCCGTGCTCGACGACGTGCTTTACGCACCTTTCGCCGCCATCCTACGTTGGCGAATTGTATTGAATACAAACGACTCCGAGCGCAATGCCGTAGAGTCATCAAAGACAGCAAAAAAGCTTGTTGGGCCTCTTTCACCGGCTCCTTTAACAGTTTTACTCCCTCTTCCGTCGTTTGGGGTAGCCTGCGCCGGCTGTCGGGCATTAAGGCCCACTCCTCGGTACCTGGCCTGACCTCAGGTAATGCGGTCCTTGTTGATCCGGTGGCTGTCTCCAACGCCTTTGGCCGCTTTTTCGAGGAGGTTTCAAGCTCCGCCCATTACCATCCTGCCTTCCTTCCCAGGAAAGAGGCAGAAGAGGCTCGGCGACCTTCCTTCCACTCGCTGAATCTGGAAACCTATAATGCCCCCTTTACTATGCGGGAACTCGAACGTGCGCTTGCACTGTCCCGGTCCTCTGCTCCGGGGCCGGATGCCATTCACGTTCAGATGCTGGCACACCTTTCTCCGGCGGGCAAAAGCTTCCTTCTCCGTACCTACAATCGCGTCTGGACCGAAGGTCAAGTCCCCATGCGTTGGCGTGACGCCGTTGTTGTTCCTATACCCAAACCCGGGAAGGATAGACACCTTCCTTCTAGTTACCGCCCTATTTCTCTTACAAGCTGTGTCTGTAAGGTGATGGAGCGCATGGTTAATGCTCGGTTAGTCTGGATTCTTGAATCTCGACGGCTACTTACTAATGTCCAATGCGGCTTTCGTCGCCGCCGCTCCGCTGTTGACCACCTCGTGACCTTGTCGACATTCATCATGAACAACTTTTTGCGAAGGCGCCAAACGGTAGCCGTGTTCTTCGACTTGGAGAAGGCTTATGACACCTGTTGGAGAGGAGGTATCCTCCGCACTATGCACAGGTGGGGCCTCCGCGGTCGCCTGCCCCTTTTTATTGATTCCTTTTTAATGGATCGAAAGTTTAGGGTACGTGTGGGCTCCGTATTGTCCGACGTCTTCCTCCAGGAGAACGGAGTGCCTCAGGGCTCCGTCTTGAGCGTAGCCCTTTTTGCCATCGCGATCAATCCAATTATGGATTGCATTCCACCTAATGTCTCAGGCTCTCTCTTTGTCGATGACTTCGCGATCTACTGCAGTGCCCAGAGAACATGCCTCCTGGAGCACTGCCTTCAGCGTTGTCTAGACAGCCTCTACTCATGGATCGTGGCAAATGGCTTCCGGTTCTCTGAAGAAAAGACGGTTTGTATCAACTTTTGGCGATATAAAGCGTTCCTTCCGCCATCCTTACATCTCGGTCCCGTTGTTCTCCCATTCGTGGACACAACTAAGTTTCTAGGGCTCACGTTGGACAGGAAACTGTGTTGGTCTCCACATGTCTCTTATTTGGCAGCCCGTTGTACACGTTCCCTTAATGTCCTCAGAGTTCTTAGCGGTTCATCTTGGGGAGCGGATCGCACTGTCCTGCTTCGCTTGTATCGGTCCATAGTCCGATCGAAGCTGGATTATGGGAGCTTTGTCTACTCGTCCGCTCGGCCGTCCCTCTTACGCCGGCTCAACTCCGTCCACCATCGGGGGATACGTCTTGCGACCGGAGCCTTCTACACTAGTCCTGTCGAGAGTCTTTATGCTGAAGCTGCCGAGTTACCGTTGACCTACCAGCGCGACGTACTGCTGTGTCGGTATGCCTGCCGGCTGTCGTCTATGCCCGACCACCCCTCTTACAAGTCCTTCTTCGCCGATTCTCTCGACCGTCAGTACGGGTTGTATGTGTCTGCCCTGCTGCCCCCCGGAGTCCGCTTCCGTCGCCTGCTTCGACAATTGGATTTTGCCCTCCCTACCACCTTCAGAGAGGGTGAGAGCCCGACACCACCTTGGCTCCAGGCTCCGGTTCATATTTATCTCGACCTCAGCTCACTCCCGAAGGATGGTACTCCGGCTGCAATGTATTGCTCACGGTTTGCCGAACTTCGTGCTCGACTTGCCGGTCACACCTTTATTTACACCGATGGCTCCAAAACTGACGATGGTGTCGGCTGTGCCTTTGTCGTCGGGGCCGCCACATTTAAATACCGGCTCCTCGACCAATGTTCCAGCTTTACGGCCGAGCTTTTTGCTCTCCATCAGGCCGTTCAGTATGCCCGCCGCCACCACCATTCATCATATGTACTCTGCTCTGACTCACTCAGTGCTCTTCAGAGCCTTGGAGCTCCCTATCCGGTCCATCCCTTGATTCAACGGATACAGCAGTCCCTCCATTCTTTCGCTGATAACGGTGGTTCTGTCAGCTTTCTGTGGGTTCCCGGACATGTGGGAGTGCCTGGGAATGAGGCTGCGGATGCTGCAGCCAAGGCTGCAGTCCTCCTGCCTCGGCGAGCCTCCCATTGTGTCCCGTCATCCGACGTTCGTGGGGATGTCTGTAAGAGGCTTGTGTCGTTGTGGTGGGATGCTTGGTCATCCCTCCAAGGAAACAAGCTCCGGGCAGTAAAACCGCTACCAACTGCTTGGAAAACATCCTCCCGACCATCTCGGCGCGAGGAGGTCCTTCTGACCAGGTTGCGGATTGGGCATTGCCAGTTTAGCCACCGCTACCTGCTCTCCGGTGACCCAGCCCCGCAGTGCCCTTGTGGTCAGGCATTAACAGTGCGCCATGTTTTATTGTCGTGTCCCCGTTTTAGTCAATTTCGTGTTGTCCTGTCCCTGCCATCTACTTTACCGGATGTTTTAGCTGATGACGCTCGAGCAGCTGCTCGTATTCTGCGTTTAATAACTTTAACTGGCTTGTCCAAAGACATTTAATCTTTTTACTTATTTTGTCTGCATCTTTGTCGGGTCCTTCTGGTGTCCCCTCCATCCCCTTGAGTTTTGCCAGATTCCATGTGCTCTAACAACAGTGACTGGGCGCTAATGACCTCAGCAGTTGAGCGCCCTTAAACCCAACCAAAAAAAAAAAAATCCTCCTCCTCCCTCCTCCTCCTCCCTCCTCCTCCTCCTCATCGCTTACTGAGCCTTTCCGCTGGTTTACTTAACATCGAACCAGATTCTTTTTGGTTTTTCCGCCACATTTCTAGAGAGAGTTTCGTTGTGGAAACTATTAAATGCATCTCGCACTGAAATCCGCACCAAATTTCGAGCCTCATTAAAACTTCGTCAATCTTGGAGACTTTGCGTTCGTCTAAATTATACTTGCCTTTTTCGGTGCTCCTGCAGCAGCTTTCTGTCGTGTTTTGTGTACCGTGGGGGATCAGTTCCGTCTCTCATTAATTTATTTGGTATGAATCTCTCGAGTGCTGTTGATACTATTTCTTTGAACTTAAGCCACATTCGGTCCTCACTTACATAGTTTGGAACGATTGGAGACTGCCTTTTAGAAAGACGCCAACCGAATTTTTAGCTGCTTTTATAAATATATATATTTTGCATTTAGTTTTGGTGAATTCCTTTGTTACGGAATTGAGCCTCGCTACGACTGTAATCCCTGTATCCGTCGTGATGCTCAGGATTATTTGTGGATAAGAGGTCAAGTGTGCTTTCGTAACCATTTACTATTTGAATGGCCTCGTGAACTAATTGTTCACAATAATTTAAAGGAAGCACTTAAAACAATTACGGAAGTTGTTTTCTATCTACAATAGGGCCTGAAAATGTATTTTTGTCAACATACAGAAGGTAGATTGAAGTCACTGCCAACTATCCTTGTGCACGCTGCCAGCAGTGGCTCCAACAGGTTGGTCCAGAATTTTACCGTGCGCGTATACAGGCGCTGATTCCGAGATGTTGAAGGCAGCTGAGAGGGATGGAAATTATGTGGAGAAATGAAAATATTGTTCCTAAAGGATGTATCTACACACTGTAAAACTTTCAAACATGTAGAAGAAAAGATGGATTAAAAAAAAAAGTGCATTTCTTTTGGGGTGACCCTGGTATGTTACCTAGAAAAATGTATTCTCGAAATTGCATTACATCTACATTAATTGTTTTATTCTCTGAGACAAGTGGGCGAGTTGACAAAGGAGAATGTTAACTGCCTTGTAAACAGTTTTTGTCAATGGATGTAAATAACTAAAACGCGCTTTTATAAATAGCACAGTTTAACTGATTATTAATAAATCAGTACAAATAACCACATATATTTTTAGTGATAGGTGACTTTAACATGTAGCTTAGAATCTCTTCGTTGTAGCTTTTCTTGCCGCAAATTTTGTACAAGTGCGTCATCAAAATCCATACTTTTAGCTACATTATTCTCTGTCGGCGAAACTGCCAAGTTATGGAGTCATGCCCGACTCATACTGCATTTATACGGGGTGTTCAAAAAGTCTCTCCGCAGTGCCGTATGATTGTTAGCCGCGCGTGCCGTATGATTGTTCGCCTGCCTGGGTTACAGGGACGGGGGGCTCTTTCAACATTTCATGTGAAGATTTGTAAGTAAAAATAAATATTCAATAAATTAATAACTTGTACTTCTCTGAGTTTCATTTCGGTGTATTCACGGCGGCATACGGCACGCGCAGCTAACAATCATACGGCACTGCTGAGAGACTTTTTGAACACCTCGTACTAGAGTTTTGAAAAACACGATTTGACGAACGTAACAGCCGGATCTTTGTTGTAAGCACATACGACCCAATAGATAACTTTATCTTGAACGAAATTATTATTTAATATACTTACATCGGTACGTATATTCAGCTACACATTTAGCGGAAAAACAGTTTTTTTGATTCCAGATCAAAAACAGGATCTCTCTTCCACACAATTTTTCTGTTGCGTTTTACGATACAGTATAGTGTTGGTTTTCTGTATTTTAGAATCTCAAGTCTCTCCCTCTCACGAAACAGCACGAAAACCTACACAACACAACCAAATCGAAGGAAACAGTTTATTGACTGAGAAACTATTTTAACAATGTCTATGTCAAACTATTAACAGTGGTAATGATGTATATTGACAGTGCGCCAGTGAGTGACCAATATGTAACCCACACATATTACAAAAATGTGTGTGTGTGTGTGTGTGTGTGTGTGTGTGTGTGTGTGTTTTCCAGCCGGCCAGAGTGGCCGAACGGTTGTAGGCGCTACTGTCTGGAACCGCGCGACCGCTACGGTCGCAGGTTCGAATCCTGCCTTGGGCATGGATGTGTGTCATGTGCTTAGGTCAGTTAGGTTTAAGTAGTTCTAAGTCTAGGGGACTGATGACCTCAGATGTTAAGTTCCATTGTGCTCAGAGCCATTTTTTTGTGTTTTCCACATCTCCTCTTAACCCAACAGACTGATTTCAACCAAAGTTCGCCAGTGACTGACCGGTATGTAATCCATACATATTATAAAAATGTGTGTGTGTTCCACATCTCCTCTTAATCTAACGGACTGATTTCAATCATAGTTCGTACACATGCACCTAACTGTCGAGCAACAATCGTTGTGGGGGTAAGAAATCCAGACCTATGAGAGCCGAAAGGGGAGGGGTGAAAAAGAAGCGTAGCAAAACGAAGAAAGGAAAAAAAGTTTATCTCTTTCTGCTTGCCCTCTGTTTATGCAGTAAAAGCAGCGCAACACGCATGATGGTATAATTGATTACTTCTTTACTACGAGGGTTGAACGAAAAGTAATGCCTACACCTTCGTTAATTGGGTTTTATGGGAATATTTTAATAAATCAAACGCAGAAATAATCCTTAGAATGTGATCTTTAATTAACAATTTTCACTTTTCCACATAATCACCAGCCAATTGGATACATTTCTGCCTACGATGAAGCCGTCATGGAAGAAGTCAAGACTCCGTTTCCGCAACCACAGTCTCACAGTTCTCTCAACTTCTTCATCAGAAGCATAATGATGTCCCCGCCGATCGTCTTTCATTATCGGGGACAGATGGAAGAAGGGACCGATGACCGTAGCAGTCTGGTCCCTTTAATCCCCCAAACCAACCAACCAACAGATGGAAGTCGGACGGTGTTAAATCTGGACTGTAAAAAATGGTTCAAATGGCTCTGAGCACTATGGGACTTAACATCTGAGGTCATCAGTCCCCTAGAACTTAGAACTACTTAAACCTAACCAACCTAAGGACATCACACACACCCATGTCCGAGGCAGGGTTCGAACCTGCGACCGTAGCAGTCGCGCGGTTCCAGACTGAAGCGCCTAGAACCGCTCGGCATCTGGACTGTAAGGAGGATGCTGTACGATGGTGAAATTCAGTCTCTGAAGTTCTGCTGTGGTGGCACGTGAAGTGTGTGGTTTGTCACTGTCATGCTGCCGTCGTTTCAGAGATCGCAGCGTTGTGATGTAAACCTCTGATTTTATTCTTGTTCCACGATCAAGGAAATTATCATGGATGACACCATCTGTGTCTCAGAACAATGTGGCCATGATTTTTCCAGCTGAGGGCTACGCCTTGAATTTCTTTTTCTGGGGCGAGTGTCGATATTCCATAGACTGACGTTTCGTCTCCGGGTCGTAATGGTGTACCCACGTTTCGTCTCCTGTCACAATTGATTGTAGAAAGGCGTCACATAATTCTCGTAACGCGAGAGGAGTTACTGGCAAAGTTCAAGTCTGTGCGCTTTCATTTCAGGTGTAAGCATCCGGGGTACCCATCGTGCACAGATCTTCCGATAGCCAAGCAAAGCAATAATGTGACCCACACGTTCTTGTGAAATGCCGATTTGCTTGCAATTTCTCTCTGAGTGATAAGACGTTCGTCCTGAATCAGTATGTCAATATTTTGCTTGTGAAACTTGGTGGTTGCTGTCACAGGACGTCCAACTCTTTGTTTGTCACGCCTCAACATCTTTAAACTTACTTATCCAACGACTCACAGTACTCACATCAACACAATCACCATAGACTGCTTTCATTCTCTGATCTCCTTTGGGGTGACACCTTTTGCTCTCAGGAATTCAATGACTGCACGTTGCCTAAATCGCACTGACCGACCGTCTGCGCAGGGTTCCACACTTTACACCTTAACAACACAACCGTTAAATGCTAAGGCTTCCCCCAACTGGAGCTCTAGAGAACAGGCTACGGAAAAAGTCAGTACCTGCCACATACCAATGCTGCCAACTGTTGAAGAGTTACGAAGGTGGAGGCATTACTTTTCAGTCCAGCCTTGTACTAACTGTATTCGAGACAGTATGCACACATATACCTGAATGTAAGTGCAAAGTTATATTGTTGTACGACACGTAGTGCAGGAGAGATGACATCATAAACAATGAGATGCGCGAAAAACTGCCGCATCATGCATGTTTCAATTTATTACTTCTTTGCTACTTATTCTATTCGCAATACATTTCGCAGATATTATCCACATTTGCCGTTGAATATACCAACACAATTTCATTATTGTACGACATGTATTTCGGGAGATACGACTCGATAAACATTAAGCCCAAGGCCAGATGCTGCGTGGTATGGGTACAGACGCACAGCTAAAAATAAATTCCTAGACAACGCCGGGTTTCTTCCGCTAGTTTAGGCGATGGTAGGCAGTGAAAACGTCGCAACTCCGTTTTGTTAAATTTTGCCGGTGAAGCAAAAACGGTTTCTTAAACAATTATATAAAGTGATACAGAAAGTTCTTACATGTGTAACTGTGTGGTAGAAGCCCAGTTATGTGTAAATTTAAGATGGAGGGGGGAGGGCGTGAAGGGAAGCTGCATCAGGACATTACGCGGAATCAGGAATCGGCGGCGACGAGTGAAAACGTATACCGGACTAAGATTCGAACCTGGGATCTCTTGCTTACTAGGCAGGTGCGTTAGCCTCTGCGCCATCCGGGACACAGTGATATCGCAACTGTGCGAACTATCTCGGCACGGTTCACGACTGACACACATTCCCACAGAGCGCCGTCTATGTCCAAAAGAACAGACACCATGCATTCATAGAAGCCTAGTTATTGACAGATAAGGGAAATACATGCACTTACAAATCTCTCTTTGATTATGGACCACAGCTATAATGAACCCACTTCGTAAGAAAGGAGACAAAAGTGATCCAGAGGAATTTCGCCCTTGGACTGTATCTACAAGATTTTTCCAGGACTTTACACAATAGGATCAAAGAACAACTGGTTAAAGAACTTGGGGAATACCAAGGAGGCTTCAGACCATCGAGAAGGTGTGTCAAACAAATAATTACTCTGAAATTAATCATGGCTTGTTACCGCAAACGAAGCAAGCCTCTCTCAATTACATTCATAGATTGTAAGAAAGCATAAGATTATATCCACAGAGCCTCACTATTAAAAATTTTGAGACATTTCAGACTCCACCCAGTATTATTTAAACTGATAGCACTTACCTTAACAAATACAAATTCGAAAATTATGTTCAGAGGGCAACTTTCTGAATAATTCTTGTTAAAAACTGGTTTAAGGCAGTGTGGCGGTCTGTCACCACTTCTCTTTAATTGTACCCTCGAATACATAGTGAGGGAATGGTATAAGGACAAGCCAAAGGACATTAAGTTTGGAACACAAAAAGATGACATGAAGTTGAACTGTTTAGGATTTGCTGATGACCTCGCTCTTCTCGCCAACAACATTCAGGAAACCAAATAACAAATACAATCATTAGAGGGAATAGTCCAAAATATTGACATTAAAATATCTTTTGGAAAAAAGCCAGAAATAATGCTAACGGAACCGCCACTGACAAACAAAATTAGAATTGGAGAACACGACATAAAAATGATTGAGAACTTTAAATACTTGGGAGAAATAATAACAAACAACCTGAATGAGAAACCATCATGGCAGAGTAGAACAAACAAATTGATTAAAGCACGTCATGTTATCAACAACGCATGTAACAAAAAATTACTCTGAGTGTCCACAAAACTGAAACACTACAAAAGTCACACAGACGCAAATAACATATGCTAGCGAAACTATATTTAAAACAACCAACACTGTGGCAACAGAGAGACTACTCAGAATAGAAAGACGGATAGTCAGAACATGTATAAATAAAAAAATACCAAAAAGACGGACTCTGGAAAACAGCTTCAAATGAAACAGTTTATAAAGAAGTAGAACCAGTGACAAGTACAGTGAAAAAGAAACTGATCACTTTCCTAGGACATTTGATGAGACCAACAGAAAATAGAATTAGCAGGAGAATAATTGCGAAGTTATAGAGTAGTAAGAACGGCATTAGATGGACCACAGAGATCAAGGAGGACGTGATGAAATTACAGATTACAGTGGAGGATTTGAAATGCGAGACACACACACTCAAGATACTTCAGTACAGACATATCACGCAGCCAACAAAAATTAACAAAGACAGAGTGGAAAGCGTGATTTCGGATGAGGAGAGAAGGGCATGATCTGAAAGAATGAAAAAAGTTTGTGTCTGCAAAAAAACAGAAGAACCTAACTCATAATACTGATTAATGTGGTCAAATGTTGGCCATAAAATAGGAATAAAATAATAAATAAAAAACATATTCTTTTCCATAGTGCTAGTAGCATGGATCTTTTTAAGCTGCTGTTCTAAGAATTTCTTCTGTTTGCAAGCTTTGCTGCCGACTAGATCTTTTCCACCCACATCCAGCACCTCCAGACGCCTCTTGCCGCGCGCAAGCAGTCCACATTTCTCAATCATGCAAGGCCACCCCGTAGAAGCAGCTCTAATGAATGAATATCTCCGTTCAGGCTCTGAATTTAGGTTCCTTGTTGTAAGCGGCACTTTTTTCTTGTAAGAGGCTGCCCTTGCCGGTGTAGCTCTGCTCTTTTATGTCGGCTGAACGTTGTTCACCTGAGGTGATTTTTCTTTTTAAGCAGTTATAGATATTTATCTGATTCTTCTACATCATCAACTCTGCCTACTGCGATATGTTGGCCTCATGCCATAACTTCGATTGATGTTGTCTTAATTTCAATATTTCATCAGGAAAATGTAAATAATACTAAAGAACTTGCTTCTATTCCAGCAGCAGTTTATCGTAGATCGTCGGAGCAGGGAAGGCTTCCTAGTTACCGGAAAAACAGCAGGTCATTCCCGTTTTCAGGAAGGGCCATAGGACAGGTGCACACAATTATAGACGTATATCCTTGGCGTCAAGCTGTTGTAGAATTATGCAACATGTTTTAGCTCAAGAATTATTACGTTTTTGGAGAACTAAACTTCCAGAATAAAAATCAACATGGATTCAGCACACGGAGATCTTGCGAAGTTCAGCTCGCTCTGTTACTCAATGACGTCCACAGCGCTGTAGGATGATGCCGTCCTTGTTTCTTGACTTCAGGAACGCAGTGCCGTTTAGTGAAAAAATCAGCTTATCGAGTATCGGACCAGATCTGCTACTGAATTCAAGATGTCCTTGCAGATAGAACTCAACACGTCGTTGTTAACGGAAGAAAATCGACAGATGTGAAGGTAATCTCCGGAGTAACGCAAGGAAGTGACGTAGGACAGTTATTGTTTAAAAGATGTATAAATGATCTAGTAGAAAGCGTCAGATGCTCTTTAAGACTGAAGATAATATGGATTTGCAGAACGACCTGCATGAGGATTGAGGATGATACAGGCTGTGGAAGTTGACCCTGAACGTAGACAAATGTAACATATTGTCCGTATGTAGGAAAAGAAAGCCACTACAGTAAAACTATGCTAATAATGAGAAACTGTTTAAAACAGTATCTGTTGTAAAATATCAAGGAGTAAGTATCTGGAGCGACATTAAATCGAATGATCATATAAAACAAATAGTAGGAAAAGCAGATGCCATACTGAGATTCATAGGAAGAAAAGGAAATGTAACTCACCCCGAAAAAAGTGGCTTATAAAGCTCTTGTTCAACCGATTCTTGGGTACTGTTCGTCAACATGCGATCCCCACCAGGTAGGAAGGATATAAAGAAATTCCAATGAGGAGTGGCGCGTTTCGTCAAGGGATCGTTTAGTCGGCTCGAATATGTTACCGAGGTGCTCAACAAACTCCTTTGGCAGATGTGACAAGAGAGGCGTCGTGCATTGTGGAGAAATTTCGAGAGAGCACTCTTCAGGAAGAGTCGGACAACATACTACGTCTTCCCAAATCCGTCTCGCGAAATGACCAACACGAGAATATTCGAAATGTTAGAGCCAATACAGAGGCCTATCGACAATCACTCTTCCCATGCGCCATTCGCAAGTGGAACGGGGGGGGGGGGGGGGAGAGATCAGTTGGTGGTACCAGAATTACCCTCCGCCACACACCATTAGGTGGCTTGCGGAGTACAATGTAGCTGATGATCTGCTGTGTTCCTTTAATACCTATCCCCTCTCCATTTCCCCAGTTTAAGGATCTGCTTACTTCCTCTAGGACAGTGGCTTTCTTGATCAAGAGCCAATACTGACACTGCAGGGTGCCACCTCGGTGGCTGTGTATGTACCAATCGTCTTTTTATTTTGATAATTACATAAATTAGTATCGTATGAGTCCCTAATACACCAGGTATAGTAAGGGCGCAATAAATTGCCCACCATCATTCAGAACACCTCGTGTCGAGTGTTCTGTTTGATATTATTGCCACCCTGAGTGATACTGAAGTTGTGACCCTGTAGTTGCTTGATGTATTGTTGTGTTGTCTGCGTGAGCGGATGATTCATTGATGGATAACATTAATCGTTCTTATATTTAAATTCATTGTGCAATATGAGACACGATTACAAATGTTAAATAAATATTTTGAATGTAATTTCTTTCTACTGATTTCGTTGTGCAGAGTGGCGATGGAGACCACCAGGCAGAGGTGTTGGGGGCTACATGTAGTGCTGCAACCTGGCGCGGCTGAGTCCTCAAGAAAGGGCAACAGTGGCAGTCTCTGCTACAAAGATCCACCAAGCGCTGACACGTGAAACGTACATCATGGTCACTGTGGACAGGTTCAGAGAGCTGCGGTATCAGATCCTCCTCTGTTGGGGCCATTTTGCTGAGGGCTGGTACGTTTTAGAGTGTTGGCAGTTTGAAAGAGATTAATTTTTTTTAGTGTACATTTAATCTTTTCTGTGATAGTCACATAAAATAGACTCTTAATACATAAAAAATATGCACAATGATGGAATTATCCACATACGACGGAAATCAGTAGATGAGATGTACATGATGTATATGATTACAATTTCAAAAAATTGGATTATTTATTCGAGAGAGGAAGAGTTCCGCAAATTTAGCAAGTCAGTAATGTGTTGGTCCAGCTCTAGCCCTTAAGCAAGCAGTTATTCTTCTTGACATTGATTGAGTTGTTGGATGTCCTCCAGAGGGATGTTGTGCCAAATTCTGTCAGATTGGCAGGTTGAATCATTACAATACCGATTGGTTAGAGGGCCCTGCCCATAATGCTCCAATTGTTCACGATTGGGGACAGGTCTGGCGAACTTGCTGGCCAAGTTTTGTTGGGAAAGCATGAAGAAAAGTAGTGGAAACTCTCGCCTTGTGAGGGGGGGGCTTGCCATGAAAAGCAACAAAACAGTGTAGACTATTGTCAACGTACCACTGTGCTGCAAGGATGCCACTGTAAATGAGAACTGAAGTGGTTCTGCTATGGAAAGAAATGGCATCCCAGATCATCACTCCTGGCTTTCAGGCCATATGGCGGGCGAGCATCAGGCTGGTACCCTACCGCTGTCTGGGGAGCCCCAGACACGTCTTCGACCTGGAATCTCATTGACTAGAGTAGAACTATCTTCAATGATGATTTGCACATCCAACCGAGCTCCAGTTACCAGCAAAGATGTGTCTGGAGATGCTGCGGACCGAGGTGTCGCCTGCCGTATGGCTCGACAACCAGGAGTAATGGTCTGCTGTCCCATTTCCTTTCATAGCAGGACTCTGTAGGTTGTGATGCACAGCACCTGTACAGCAAAACATTACATTCTATCCCCCTTCTGTTGTCCTTCATGGCAAGCCAACATGGGCTTTCATTTCAGCAAGAAAATGGTCACCAGATCTCAACCCACTTGATAACGTTTGGAGCATTATGGTCGGGGCCTTCCACCAACTCGGTATATTAACGATCGAACGCTTCAATTGGACAGAATGTGGCACAATATATCTCAGGAGGACATCCAGCAACTTTTATCAATCAATTCCAAGCTCAATAACTACTTGCATAAGGCCTTGCTCAGTTTGTGAAGCCTTTTCTCTTGTGTAGATGATCAGTTTTTTATGAAATTGTAATCATTTGTTTGTCTGTACATGTAAATCACATATCATTTGGGTAATTCCCTCTTAATGGTGTGTTTTTTTTTTCTAAGACTTATTCCAATCTCTTCTTCCACTACACCTTTTATCCTCCACAGCTCCCTTTAGTATCAGGGAAGTCATTCTCTAATACCTTAACACATGTCCTATCATCCTGCCCCTTCTTATGTTTTCCAGTAGCTGGAACCTCTGCTCACGTACTTCATGCCCAGGAAACATGCGGACCAGTGGCTGCTGACAGACGAATTCTTGAGCTGCTTTCTCTCCTGCTCTCTTGCATACCCGCAGATACGAACTAGAGTAGGCAAGAGAGCAGGTGGAAGAGCGGCTTGAAGCATTACACACCGCCAGTAATTTAGCAACTACGAAGGGAGACCGGGAGTGAGCAAGTCGAAGATGCTGTGACATGGGGAAGCAAGTACAATAAATGGAGTATACTAGCTGTCTGTTAAGAGTTAATCTGCTGTTTTATACAGTTTTCTGTGATAGAGACAGTGGTGTGAGTGCTTCAGAAGGCATCTTATGGGGGACAGTCTTCAACAAGGACGAACCGGGCAGCCTGGAATACGCTGTGTATCACCACACCTTGCTACAGTCCCCACGAGTTCTCTCTCTTGTCGATGACTTCGATTAAGTGTGTCCATATTACGTAAACAAGTTTCTTGAGGTGTTGCCTCTGCTGTCACCAAACCAGGGCAAGATCCTGGTGATGACAAGGGCAGCACCTGTGCGTCTCTTGGAGGCTTGAACTGATGTTTCAGCAGACCCTCTGGAGCTTTTCAGTAAATGGGATCCAGAATATTTCTTCACACACCACCGGCCGAGGGGAAGCATCCCAACCATCAGTGCTCTCAACGGGATCACAAGAAACCTTCTGAGAATTCCTCTCTTTGCCGAAATGGTTGCATATATTTGTAAACATTTCGGCAAAGAGAGGGGGTTCTTGGAAGTATACAGCAGAGACTTCGTATGAAGGAAGACATCACACTTTTCTTCTCCACAATTCCTTTACAGTGATATTTAAAAAATCTTATTGATTACATCATTAATTCGTGTTTTGGCGTACTGGTAGGTAACTGTCAGAATTGCTTCACAGCTGCAAGTAACGTCCTGCTCACACTCATGAGACTTCGTTTGTTCTACATCTTGAAACTTCTTAATCTATTAAAGCTTATCCAAGTACTATAGGGTAGGTGGTAACTGCAGCTAATGCCTTGCCTTGGAGTGATAGCCTCTTTGCTTAGGAGATCTTCGCTATATGAAAACATGTCTTAACATCCGGTTTGACGTCAAATGTTAATGTTTTTGCTGCAAAAAAAGGAGAAAAACCTGGAATTAAGGAGACATGCTGCAGGCATCTAATTGGATATCAAGTGTTTTGCGTTTTCAGTCTCCTCCTTCCATTGAATTTCCGCCGCCACTCTGCATCTTATGGGTGGAGATGCAATGCTGGCCAAGGTGTAGACCTTTGGGAATGGAGTTGGTCTAAGGCACCCCATAACTAAGCGGACTGCCTCGTTTAAGGCCATATTCACCTACCTAGTGTGGACCAATGCACCTCAGAATGGTGCTCCATACTGTCGTACAGAATTAAGAGTCCCAATATATCTGACTGGAGAATTTAGGGGTGTGCTCCCCACACAAAACCTGTCAGATTTCTTAAGATATTTCCTCTACTGCTGACTTTTTCTTTGTAACCTCTTCGTTGTAAAACACAGTGTGGTGCAGAGTAATCCCAGGTATTTTACGGTATCAGCGTGGTGAATTTCTGATCCTCTCCACTTAATACTGTTATTTTAGCGTCTACATTTTAAAGTGGAAAGCACATATTGGAGTGGGCTTGGTGTTTCATACCATAATACTCTCCCAAATTTTCATGTGTGGTCCTTACTTTGACTTCAGCTTCCTCAAAGTTTCTCCATTAGACTGTCACATTTGTATCTGGAAGAACAGACGGATCATCCATATAGAAGTTGTAGGGAAATTAGTGACAGTGCAGTGTCTTGAGTTTGTCCATTCTTTTGGTTTTCCGTGGCACTCTTTATCTTTCTGCATTACATAGACTCTTCTTTTCTGAAGCATACAATTGGTTACTTTGTGAGCCAGAAATGCCTCGTTATCTCATACAAGGAGAAATTGGGTGACTTTTCCTGTTGTGGGAAAAAGGGAGTGGTCAAGGAGCCACAGAACAGGCATAAGGAACATTTAATACTCGCAGCATCGCTTCTTATTGCACAGTATGGACGTAGCGGCAATGCCATTGTTCGATAGGTTTTCACTGTCTCTCAACCACTTCACATAAATAGAACAGTAGAAAATGAACAACTAACCAGTTTCACTGATTCAGAGATTCCTCATTCCCACATGCTGAGCCATAACAATGTACTGTTTGTGAAAACCACCTATCAGTTAATTGTCCATATTGTAGCTTGTATCCTCGATGGATTGATTCCCCATTTGCCTCTGTCCTGCATACTCGTACTTATTTTCCTTACTGCGCCACATTTCCCCAGCAGCACCAGTCAGCATTCAGTATCGCAGCGCCATTAGCTGATGACAGCTGTCCCTCAAACAACTTATTATTTCACTGAGAATAAAATGGTATTCCTTACTGCCAGAGAGTCTTATCAGCATCAGGCTTGGTTTCTGGAAAGGAAATCAAAAGTGAAAACTGATTCATATGAACTGATGGAATTATGAACCAAAAATAATTGATTTGTGAAGAAACACGATTTTTTAATGTTATAATCAAATGTGTATGATTCAATAAGCGAAAGAAAATTTATGATAGTTGAATTTCATAATTTCTGGAATAATCCTGCATAAGATTTGAATTTAACTAACCTGTTTCAATCATTTTCAGATGATTATAGCCGATTATAGAGAAGGGGACCACGCCATATGTCTGAGTTGGTAACCCAGATACAAACTAAATGTCATCTCGACATTGTATCATTGAAGAAAAATAGCTGCTTCGTTGACACACGCCAAGCATATGACAATAGAGACAGATGGCTGAAAGAATGCATGGATGTCAACATCAGCCTGAACAGGGGCAGCTAGAATACCATCTGTGGGACCTCGTTTCAGGTGTTGAAGCTACCAAGTCACTGCTGGCTGGCAAGATGACACTCTTTCTGGTTCTGGCATGGTTATCGCAGCCTCTAATAATGGACATGGAGCTGGAACCGCTGTCCATGTACTACACTTCAAAGAAGTTGGTGGACCAGCAGCTGCTGACTGACAGGGTTATGCAAACCTATCCAATATCCGATGTGCTGGGTGGTTGCACACAGCTGCAACTTCAGCAGTGTTGGAATGTGCAGACACTTTTCATTTGGGGTGATCGACTGATCACTATTAACAGCTTGTTGCACAACAGGGTGTGTCTATTTGTATTGGTGACACACTGTTTGATGTCTTCCCTCATGGTGTATAACAATCAAGTCTGAAGTGCACTGTGCTACTCTCAGGAAAGTGAAAAAACAACTTAAGCATGTTTGCCACCACAACAATTCAAACAAACTTCTTCTTCATGACAATGCGAGGCAAACACAAGTCTGCACAACAGACAGGAGCTGACAGAATTCATTGGATTGTTCTTCCTCATCCATGCTGCAGGCCCGACCTTGTACCTACTGACTTCCAACTGTATGGCTTAATGAAGGCTGCACTCTACAGGAAACAGTATGTGGATGATGGGGACGTTACTGACGCAGTAAGATGGCGGCTCCTACATCGACCGGTAGTGTAGTACCATGCATGATGCTGACCTTCCCAGTAAGATGGCGTAAGGCAGTCACATTGCACAGAGATTATGTTTAAAAATAAGGTTTTGTAGCCGAAAGAGCGGGGAATAATATGGTGTATTGGAATCTTGAATAAAACCAAGCTTCTTTCAGCAAAAAAGTGTTTTATCTACTGAACATCCCTTGTACATGATTGCGTGATACATTGTGTAGCTTAAGGCTGTGCCGCTTCCATGTTTATGTTAGTGAAAAAGAGTTACAGAACTAGGTACAAACCTAATACAATGTCGAACCGAGATGTGTTGTGAATATTGAAGCTGAATTTGCAAATGCACATCCAAAAGAAATCTGTCTGTTTCATATTTGCATTTGTAGGAATTTTTATCCGTCTCGGATTAAATACACTTAATCAAAGAGGATGTGAGATATAACCTTGGTTAGATCATTCATAATAGCCAAAACTCGCCACAGAATATCTAGGCTAATCAGAACTGGTGGGTTCAGAGCCTGATATAGATGTAGTAGGGGACATAAAGGAGTCTTCTACATCCACTCATGAAATCGAACCACAACAGTATAGATCCCGTAATGGAGGAGGAGAGGTAAAGATACCAACATTAGGGATGATTTGTGCTATGATGGCATCAAGTGTTATATGAGGCACATAACTATGACATAATCTATTATGAACCTGTACGTAGATAATGCCTTAACAAAAGTTATTTGGAAACAGGGGGACTTGTGAAAGTGAACCTGAGATTCATGTACCTATCTTACTGGTTAGTAACTGCAGAATACTGGGAACATTAGGCACCAGGTCTTGGAAAGTAGTCAATCCTGCCTTCCAATAAGGCTAGGGAATGTAAAGATTCCATGCACGATGCTGCTGGTAAATTAACTTGAGTGTGGACTGCATAATAGATAGGAATGCAACAGTCAACGTCTCTCAGGGGAAATGCCTGTTAGTGATTAATAGTAGCCTATAAAGGTGGAGATAGATTTGTTAAAGTGAACATAGAACATGGCAAATACTATCAAAGCCTGAAAATCGAAATGTTAGGCAGAGAGTTAAAATGCATCGTTAAGGGGAACGACAGGGTGACGGTCGGAAAAACTCGAATTTTTTTAAATTACGGAATTCAAATGTATGTACATTGAAGCATTATTCCCCAAAATATTATGTGGGAACTCCTAAAAGTAACGGTTCTGTGAGCGTTTGAAGTTAAAGCAAATGGTGAATTTCAAAGTTATAAGCGTGAAACGCCATTGCCAGAAGTCATCATCGATGCCATCACCCCTATTTATACCGATCTGAGTAAACCTGATTTGCTGGAGCTTTGTTTGGACAGTTTTACTCAAAATGTGAACGAAAGTTTCAATAGTATCACTTGAAGATACACTCCGAAAATAGCGTCCAGCCGTAGGGGAATTGTCTACATTGCTTCAAATTTGGCCTCTGTCTATTCAATGTGGGCCGTACTGCATTAATGCATGTGTTGAATGCCCTTCAAATCAAAATCGGCGATGAAATGCGCCGATTCTGCGATCCGCTCAGTGATGAAAAGGGCTCTGAGGACGAAAATGAGGCCTTATCAGGTCAAAGTAGCAGAAAGTGGCCATCCACTAGCCGGGGCGATAGTTACTATGGACCAGGCATCGATGATATCCCGTAGGTTTTAAGCTTCGCCCTTTTTTATATGATAAATTCTTGTCAAACTTCAAACAGATTTTTCTTAAAAGTGCTTTTCGGTAGGCCTGTCGTCGCCCACACTACAATTTCCATCCAATTTGAATGATTTTTGGTCTCCCTTTAAGAAAATTGAATTTTCTTCAGTTCATCAAAGCCGATTTCTTTTTTGGTCAAAAAAGAGTGGTCCAAAAATGGCCATTGTTCCCAAATACTGGTATCTATAACTTAGCGATGTTCGTATTTTTTTTTTCCTTCAAATCCCTACAGTGAACTAAAATTACATCTATAAGAATGAGGGTGATATGTTAATTTCATGGTTTCAGATAATCATATACGGAGTTACAACGGCAACCATCTATCTACTTCCTTTCAGAGCGGCCTTGGGAAAATCCCAATTGAACAATGAAGATATTAATATTTTCGATAAAAAATACCAATAAAAAGTATGTATACTTTATTCATTCCAGCAAACCTCACTTGTCTGCTACATTCAAGTAATGAGGAAAATAATCCTGAATTTGAGCAAGATTTTCATCCGTCACCCTGTTGTTCCCTGTTAAACAGCTACCAGAACAAGCTACTGTTGCCGTATTGAGGAGGAGATAAAACGGAAGGCTGAAGCGTCTACATATTTAGTCATTAGTGTGAAGTACATCGAGTGGTTTATTTAGCTATGCAAAAATATTTAAAGAAAGGTCTGGTGTACTCCAGGGATATAAATATAATCGTAACGCACTTGGTAAACTTGTTCGTGCCCTGACCGATTCCACGAGGTTATAGGCCTGCCATTCGTAGGAGGAGAAGAAAAAAAAATTTTTTCAACCTGCCGTTATATAAAAACATTGATAAGAACGAATAAATTAGAATTTTTCTTTTTTAGGGTCAGCAGGGTAATATTTCTGAAAATGACATGATTATTGGAGTAGATACACCAAATAGCTGCTTATAACAAGTATTCTTTGTTTACGACAGACTGTTTCGGCTTTATCGCCATTTTCAAGTACCTGCAATTACAATTATGGTGAGAACACGTGTGGATGCCACTGACAGTTACAAAAGAGGCCAATAAAGACGCAATATGGACGTCATATCAATCTAGACGTGAGTACAAGACAGCTACTTTAGTATGAATGAAATTGGCATCCATTCCTGTTCGCACAACAGTTGTAATTGCAGATACTTGAACATGGCGATAAAGCCGAAACTGTCTGTCGTAAATAAAGAGTACTTATTATAAGCAGCTGTTTGGTGCATCTACTCTAATAATCATGTCGTTATTAGTAGAAATTATAATACTGGAGCCAGAGAAGTCAACTGGGGTCACGAAAAGGTTCACTCTAAAAATGGTTCAAATGGCTCTGAGCACTATGGGACTTAACTTCTAAGGTCATCAGTCCCCTAGAACTTAGAAATACTTAAACCTAACTAACCTAAGGACATCACACACATCCATGCCCGAGGCAGGATTCGAACCTGCGACGGTAGCGACCGCGCGGTTCCAGACTGTAGCGCCTTTAACCGCTTGGCCACCATGGCCGGCGGTTCTCTCTTCTAAGCAAAAGAAATAAATAATTTTAAATCATCAATGAACCACAAACTGGTATGTACTTGCTCCCATATCCTGCGACCAATCAAATGAAAGATCTTTTAGCAAAGCACGACTTTAAGTAACGCTTTTAGAAGTATTTTGTAAATAACTGTATGTATAGGGTGATTGAGCTTCCTCTAAGGTTGTCGTTTTATTCAACTTGCAGTGTTATATCTGACGTTCAGAAGCAATGTGCGAGATTTTCTTATTCTTTTGGTCGCTTCGCACCAACTATTAGTCCTACAGATAATATTAATATCACTCTTTTTGTAGGAAATGCAATGTGGTTAAATTTTGTACCAGGATAAATTGTCACTGGAGGCCCTAACTTTCGAGTTATTCAAGAAAAACACAAGTGACCTTCAAATGTATCCCCACTCCCACACCAGTTAGAATTTCTAGTATGTTGTTAGTGCCACTCCCTCTTATTACTGTACAAAACTTTGCTACTACACGATTTATTTCTCATATATATATATTTATAGGAATTAAGGCCTGGCCAGATAGAACGCGGCCTGCGGCTGTGTACCACTGCAAGCGCTTTTTAGTTTTTTTGTTACTTCTCACACAGTGGGGGGGGGGGGGGGGAGGCAGATCTGTCGCATCAGGAAGTGTGCAGTGGACACAGTGGAAATGATGAAGTACAACTTCTTGTACGATACAGGCGAGGCAGAATATAAGAACATTTTGAAGAAGGCCGAAGCAAGAAGGGATATAGCTGCTGAACTGAATCAAAACGGCAAATATGTTTGCAAAAAATTTTAATAATCACGCATACAATATCTTATGTGAGATGTGTTAAGTAATGGAAATTAATTAATCTACATTACATCTTAATGCATCTCGAAGATATACTGCAAGCGTGTAAATAACAATGGGTTTAAAACTGAAAGCAACACGTAGAAAAAAATGAGGAAGCATCGCCACCTTTGTTGAGATGGGATTTGTGGTTTCGAAAGGAATTACTTCCTTGCTTGCTTCTAACTCTAACATCCGAAGATGCTATTCCAAAGAAATGTTTTACAATACAATTTAAAGCAATACCCCCGATCGTATGAGAAATATCTATGGCAAGGTTCTGCCAATGCATAAAAAAAGTTTGCTCAACATTTGCAGCCAGTAACGAGTTTACCTACTCTTTAAAACTGAACAAGGTCGTAGGGCCCATTGGAATACCCATCAGATTCTATACGAAATTCGCACCTGAGATATGCCACATTTTAACTTGTATACCGTAGATGTCTCGAACGAAAACCACTGCCCAATTGTTGGAAGAAATTATGGGTCACAAGAAGCGTAGCAGAAGTGATCCAGAAAACTACCGTCAAACATTCTTCACATCCACTTGTTGCAGAATCCTAGAATATATTCTTACTCAAAAATAATGAAGTATCTGGAAGAGAATGACCTGCTCCATGCCAACCAGCATGGACTGCAAAAACATCGGTCATGTGAAAACCTACTTAAACTTTTCTCACATGACATGTGGAAAGCTAGGGCTCGAGGTAGTCAGGTAGATGTAGTATCTCTCGATTTCTGAAAAGCATTTGACCCAGTATCGCACATATTCTATCAAAAGTACCATCGTATGAGGGTATCAAGCGAAATTTGTGACTGAACCGATGATTATTTTTGGTAGCGACGACGCAGTAAGTTATCTTAAATAGAGAGTCATCGACAGCTGTAGAAGCAACTTCGTGTGACCCAGGTAAGTGTGTTGGGATCCTTACTGTTCATGTATATTGATAACCTCATGCATAATATTAATAGTAACCTCAGATTTTCACAGATGGTGCAGTGATTCGTAGTGAAGTACTGTCAGACAAGCTGCACAAATATTCATTTAGATCTTGGTGTGCAGATTGGTTACTTGCTTTAGATGTTCAGAAATGTAAAACTGTATCCTTCACAAACCGGAAAAACGTAGTATCTCATGGCGGCAGTATGAATGAGTCACAGTTGGAACTGAGTAAACTCGTATTGAACACTCAGACTCTTGAAGATAGACGTAAACTGTACCGAGAAAGCCTAGTTGCCACGTTTCAAGAACCGACTCTGAATGATGACTCTAGGAATATACTAGAGCCATCTACTTATCGCTCCTATGGGGATCGTGAGGACAGGATTAGACTAATTATAGCACACATAGACTTTTACACAATGATTCTTCTCATGCTCTGGAAGCGAATAGAACGGGAAAATCCCTTGAAACTGGTATAATAGGACACCGCCTGTGTCATGCAGTTATCGCTGGTCTGCAGGTTACAGAAGCAGATGTAGAATTATAGGTAACATCGAAAAGGAAATTATATCTTAGATATAGTATCACTTGCTTCTCTTTCTTTTAAAGGTATTCATTTATTCAGATGTGTTACTCTAGTTGTCTATGAAACTACGCCTTGATGAAAATGCGACATAGCTTGCTCTTCAGTTAATTGCATTATGAGGTACTCGACTGTGTGTCTCTGTGGCTGCAACAGACTCAGCTTGGTAAGTGTTGAGACAGGTGAGATAATTTCATATCTAACTGTGCAAAACATACAAAATTTTAATGCAAAATTACTTTAATGTCTTGAACGCGATGGAATATTCTAGCTGAAGTGAGAATGAGGCTGTTCTACTTTAGTTTGTAGTTGGCAGGTACATGGGACAACACAGTTCACAACAGAATAAATGTTAAATAAACTACTGTTGTCTTCGAAGTATTTTGACTTTTATTCCTTTAGCATTATGGCTAATTTTGCGTCAGATGTTACTGGATACAAATATTTACTCGATAAATTCTTCCCAAAAGCTTCTTTGACCAGATCTAGGACATAGTTGAACTGGGAAATACTGTATGTGAAGCACTCACAGAACTTTTTCTTTGTTTACTAAATAATGATTGATAAGCTGACAAAGAAATTTTTGTCAAGCTTTTTCTTATGAATAGGATGTTTCAGCTTTATTGTTATGTAACTGTTAAAGTAGAATGTATTCTCCATCATTTCGTGCACCCATAAGTACAATAACACTTCATGATCACTAACTCGAAAAAGGTGTGTGTGTGTTTCCAAGAACTGTTCTCGTCAGAGCTGCAGGCTACAGAACTTGCTCAGGCAGCAGGCACAAATAAAATACTTTAACTTCCATTTTCTCCATATTTTGTTAGATATGGCTTTCATTCCAGCTTTAAAAATAATTTGGACATGTTACCTACATTCCGTATGCGGGCACATATCACCCAAAATGAAGGAAATATAAAGTAGCCAGATTCGGTATTTTTCACTGGAAACGCCTTCTAAATTTATGCTACAAAGTATTTGGAAAATATCACAATAAATATCACCAATAGCGAAAAAATACGAGGAGGAGAAGAACAGTGTTTACTGTCCCGTCGACAACGAGTTCATTAGACAGGGGCAGAAACTCGGGTTAGGGGAGGATGAGGAAGGAAAGTGGCCGTGCCCTTTCTGAGGACCATCCTGGCATTTGCCTTAAGCGATTTAGGGAAATCACGGAAAATCTATATCACGGTGGTCACACACTGGTTTGAACCATCGTCCTTCCGGATGCGAACCCAGTGTTGGTCGAAAAAAGCGGACAGCTCGTCATCAAGCAGAGATATGAAACCAAACGACAGGAAAAAATCAATTTTGTGTGCCCATTAGTTTCCCCAGACTCGAATAAAAGTATTAGGCAGCATATTGGGCGTGTAGAAGCTGAAACTGTGATAGTTGGTACCTCAATATGCATCCCCTTCAGTGTGTTACTTGTTTTTTTCTCTGTGTCCAACAATCTCCCCCCAGACATTTCACACAATTTACTATTCGATGTTTTCTGCACGGTCGTAACTGTGCCACTAAGAGGACTACGCCTGTAAGTACAGACTATCCGTTTTGCGGCGACGCATTCACACTTTAATAAATAAAATGAACATTAATAAACATTTAGGACTTGCTTGTGCCACACGTACTTGTTTTATAATTTACACTATGCCATGCAAGGTAACGGAGCATTGAAAACGTATCACAAACACGTCATTACTATCATTGAATGTCATTTAATAACGCATCACTTTACCTTTAGAAAAGGTGAAGGCATCAGACAGGCAATTCTGACGTTGCAGTTGGTAACAGAAACAAGAATATAGAAAAATCAAGACACGTTATAGGATTTGTCGACCTGGAAAAAGCATTCAACAATGCAATATGGTGCAAGATGTTCGAAATTCTGAGAAAAATAGGGGTAGCTGTAGGGAGAGATGGGTAATATTCAATATGTACAAGAACCAAGAGGGAATAATAAGGGTGGACGAGCAAGAACGAAGTGCTCGGATTAAAAAGGGTGTGCATGGGGATGTAGTCTTTCGCGCCTACTGTTCAACCTGTACATCGAAGAAGCAATGATCGGAGTAAAAGAAACGTTCGGGAGTGGAATTAAAATTCAAGGTGAAAGGACATCAATGATACGTTTCGCTGATGACATTGCTATCCTGAGTGAAAGTGAAGAAGAATTAAATGATCTGCTGAACGGAATGAACAGTCTAATGAGTACACAGTATGGTTTGAGAGTAAATCGGAGAATGATGAAGGTAATGAGAAGTAGTAGAAATGAGAACAGCGAGAAACTTAACATCAGGATTGATGGTCACGAAGTAGATGAAGGTAAGGAATTCTGCTACCTAGGCAGTAAAATAACCAATGACGGACGGAGCAAGGAGGATATTAAAAACAGGCTAGCATTGTCAAAAATGGGATTCCTGTCCAAGAGAAGCCTACTAATATCAAACATAGGCCTCATTAGGAAGAAATTTCTGAGAATGTACGACTGGAGTACAGCATTGTATGGTAGTGAAACATGGACTGTGGAAAACCGGAGCAGAAGAGAATCGAAGAATTTGAGAAGTAGTGCTACGGACGAACGACGAAAATTAAGTGGACTCATAAGATAAGGAATGAGGAGGTTCTGCGCAGAATTGAAAGGAATATGTGGAGAGCACTGAAAAAGGGGAGGACATCTGTTAAGACATGAGGGAATGACTTCCATGGTACTAGAGGGAACTGTAGAGTGCAAAAACTGTAGACGAAGACAGAGGCTGGAATACATCCAGCAAATAACTGGGGACGTAGGTTGCAAGTGCTACTCTGAGATGAAGAGGTTGCCACAGGAGAGGAATTCGTGGCGGGCCGCATCAAACCAGTCAGAAGACTGATGAAAGGAAAAAAAAAAAAAAAACCGTATCAACGATGTAAGTCTTCAAGAGAGATTACGATAAACAAGACAGGAGACAAACACCACATGGTTAAGTGCTAGTGTAGGTTTGCATCCCACCGCATGACATTTTTTTTCATGTTAGAGTTGTTAATGCTTTCTGGGGCATTCTTACAAATATAAGTATATTCTGTCAGCAGTATTCAATGTTATTTTCGTTCCGTCCGAACTGAGAAAGAAGGATGAAAAAAAAAAACATTTCGCAATTTCCGAGTGTGTGGTTAAGCAGGAACCTAAGAGAAAAGCTAAAATTACTGTGAGTGGAACGAGCAGCGATAGGATTTATATTCTTCCTTGTCACAAAAATTTGTTTGCGAATATCTGGCGACTTTCGAGTGTCTGGTTAGGCAAGAACCTAAGAGTACAGTTCTAATTGCTGCAGCTGAAACGAGGAGAAGGCCCTGGAGTCTGCTAGTTTGAAGCCTACAGTTTTTTGGAGATACGTTGATGACACCTTTGTAGTGTGGCCCCATGGCGAGGACAAATTGCAGGACTTCTTAAACCATCTGAATTCCATCCGTGGACAAATTCAGTTTACAATGGAAGTGAAAAAGGAGGGATGTCTTCCATTTTTGGATGTCTTGGTTCGGCGCAAAGAAGATGGCACTTTGGGTCATGCAGTACATCGGAAACCGACCCATACGGACTTATATTTACATGCAAATAGCTGTCACCATCCTTCGCAGACGAGTAGTGTTCTAAGACCTTTGGTACACCGAGCACACGTCATATCTGATGAAAGTAGTTTAAAAGACGAACTTTTACATCTGAAGAGAGTTTTTGAGGACAACGGATATTCTCCACAACAGATACGTAAGGCACTACAAATAAAACCTAAGGTGTCCGTAACGAATGCAGAAGATGACGAGGAAACATTTAAATCCACGGCTTTCCTGCCGTATGTGCGAAGCCTTTCATCCAAAATAGGACGGATCCTCACTAAACATAAAGTAAAAGTGATTTTGCGTCCACCGGTGAAGACGGCTGCACTCCTGGGTTCCGTTAAAGATGACTTACTACTCCGCAAGCCTGGAGTTTACAAGATACCATGTGAATGTGGCCTTTCATATATCGGACAAACGAATCGTACAGTCCAAGAGAGGTGTACGGAACATCGCAGGTACACTCGGCTCTTACAACCCAGTAACTCGGCTGTGGCAGAGCATTGTATTGATTCTGGTCACTCTATGGTGTATGAAAATGTCGAAATTCTGACTTCTGTTTCATCTTTCTGGGACTCCGTAGTAAAAGAGGCCATTGAAATCCGCTTGACGAAGAATTTAATTAATAGAGACAGCGGTTTCACATTAGATAAATCGTGGAATCCGGCACTTTCAATATTGAACTTACAAAGACGTCGCTACAGTTCAGCTCCCAGCAATACATCGACCTCCCAGCATGGATCGAATGCGCAGCCACAGACGTAACTCATGCACATTGTATGTCTTTGCCGCCGATCAACATCACTGGCGCCTTGTTTATCTGTGGCCGCATGCGCAGTGGCGCGGTCCGCGAGTTTAAAAGGATGGAGCGAGCGCTGGAGCGTCAGTCGTACGGCTCTCTCTGAAGATGGCTGAAAGGTATACAGCCGAAATATTAGAAGAAGAAGCAGAATTCATGCGGCTGCATTCCCGAAACTTAATGGAGCAGTCTTTGCGCCGCGAAAACCTGTAGATTCACATTTGGATCTTTATTTTCGAATACGTGGCGATATCCGAGTGTGTTGTTAGACATGAAGTTTAGAGTACAGCTGAAATTGATGCGAGTGAATCGAGGAGCTATAAGATTCATATTTTCCCTCATTACGAAGTCTATATCATGCGCGGGACGTCAAAATGACGTTTGCGGAAATTGTTGTGAAAGGAGCATTACCGTCGTGTGTCATCCATGGAGTATAAATACACTCCTGGAAATTGAAATAAGAACACCATGAATTCATTGTCCCAGGAAGGGGAAACTTTATTGACACATTCCTGGGGTCAGATACATCACATGATCACACTGACAGAACCACAGGCACATAGACACAGGCAACAGAGCATGCACAATGTCGGCACTAGTACCGTGTATATCCACCTTTTGCAGCAATGCAGGCTGCTATTCTCCCATGGAGACGATCGTAGAGATGCTGGATGTAGTCCTGTGGAACGGCTTGCCATGCCATTTCCACCTGGCGCCTCAGTTGGACCAGCGTTCGTGCTGGACGTGCAGACCGCGTGAGACGACGCTTCATCCAGTCCCAAACATGCTCAATGGGGGACAGATCCGGAGATCTTGCTGGCCAGGGTAGTTGACTTACACCTTCTAGAGCACGTTGGGTGGCACGGGATACATGCGGACGTGCATTGTCCTGTTGGAACAGCAAGTTCCCTTGCCGGTCTAGGAATGGTAGAACGATGGGTTCGATGACGGTTTGGATGTACCGTGCACTATTCAGTGTCCCCTCGACGATCACCAGTGGTGTACGGTCAGTGTAGGAGATCGCTCCCCACACCATGATGCCGGGTGTTGGCCCTGTGTGCCTCGGTCGTATGCAGTCCTGATTGTGGCGCTCACCTGCACGGCGCCAAACACGCATACGACCATCATTGGCACCAAGGCAGAAGCGACTCTCATCGCTGAAGACGACACGTCTCCATTCGTCCCTCCATTCACGCCTGTCGCGGGCTGCACGATGTTGGGGCGTGAGCGGAAGACGGCCTAACGGTGTGCGGGACCGTAGCCCAGCTTCATGGAGACGGTTGCGAATGGTCCTCGCCGATACCCCAGGAGCAACAGTGTCCCTAATTTGCTGGGAAGTGGCGGTGCGGTCCCCTACGGCACTGCGTAGGATCCTACGGTCTTGGCGTGCATCCGTGCGTCGCTGCGGTCCGGTCCCAGGTCGACGGGCACGTGCACCTTCCGCCGACCACTGGCGACAACATCGATGTACTGTGGAGACCTCACGCCCCACGTGTTGAGCAATTCGGCGGTACGTCCACCCGGCCTCCCGCATGCCCACTATACGCCCTCGCTCAAAGTCCGTCAACTGCACATACGGTTCACGTCCACGCTGTCGCGGCATGCTAGCAGTGTTAAAGACTGCGATGGAGCTCCGTATGCCACGGCAAACTGGCTGACACTGACGGGCGGCGGTGCACAAATGCTGCGCAGCTAGCGCCATTCGACGGCCAACACCGCGGTTCCTGGTGTGTCCGCTGTGCCGTGTGTGTGATCATTGCTTGTACAGCCCTCTCGCAGTGTCCGGAGCAAGTATGGTGGGTCTGACACACCGGTGTCAATGTGTTCTTTTTTCCATTTCCAGGAGTGTATCTAAACACACTCTGTGTTGTCATCACAGACATACATAGCCCACGTGTGTCATCCAGAATAACCAAAGTTCCTTTTGGAAAGGAATGTAAATACCATGGAGGTATACACATTTTTACCTCCATGGTAAATACTATGGTGAGCATTACCAAAGAAAATGAAAGAAAATAAAATAAATAAACACTAATAGTAATAAAGCGAGAAGAGCCAGAATGGCGAAAGGCTTGTTTACCTCGCAAATAAAGTCCTTCATTAGGTGTATTGTAACATATTGTAATTTTGCCATGGAGGTAAAAATAAGGGAAGTTGTCATGACGTCAAAAACTTGAAGATGACGTGCGCTATCGTTGCAACGAAACATTACCTTCAGCTGTTTTTATTCCGTCCAGGACGGAGTACACTCAGCTCACGAACTGTGAGGCAAAATTTCTGAGTAGAAATAATGCAACAATAAACACACGTCATAATCGTTTGTTGGGAAGTGTTTCGACATATAAAGCAAATGAATACTGAATAGCTGCCTGTG
The DNA here is from genome assembly GCF_023864275.1 of Schistocerca cancellata. Classification (NCBI taxonomy): domain Eukaryota; kingdom Metazoa; phylum Arthropoda; class Insecta; order Orthoptera; family Acrididae; genus Schistocerca; species Schistocerca cancellata. Next base: position 51,998,174 of record NC_064635.1, on the reverse strand, counting down.
GTAATATACTTCATTGGTAGAAATAGTAGGAAGTGGAAGATTCTTCTGGTAATGCAGACAGTTTGCTTCTCAATCGCAGATTTCCTGGACAAATATTTTTAACCTCCGAAAAGAGACTTTTTAAAAGTTTTCTCGTATCTTTCTAATATGAAGTTGTCTATGTCCAATCCGATCTTCTTCCCCGCGGGACGTTGATGTCTGCTCATACTTCAATTTTGCTTCCCCCGTAGTCAAACTGACCAGTTCTGGGTCCCTCAGCACAAATCTCTTCAAACTTATTTTTAAACTGCTTCCTGTTCCGTTGACTGGCTAGTTTGCTTTAATCTTACGTAGTTCCCTTTAAGTGGTTGGATGTTGTTTCTGCTTATTCAGAGTTTGTATCGGCATTGCATCTTTCTCGTCTTACACCTGTAAATCAAGATTAGAGCAGTTGGCTTCAAATTTGTCACACACTGAACATATGTCAGTTCTGGGGTCAATATTCTTCGTATGAGACAGGGTTTGAGTCATTTTTCTCTGAATACAACAGGTACAGCTTTCGAATATTTATTCTGCTAAATACACTCCTCGAAATGGAAAAAAGAACACATTGACACCGGTGTGTCAGACCCACGATACTTGCTCCGGACACTGCGAGAGGGCTGTACAAGCAATGATCACACGCACGGCACAGCGGACACTCCAGGAACCGCGGTGTTGGCCGTCGAATAGTGGGCATGCGGGAGGCCGGGTGGACGTACCGCCGAATTGCTCAACACGTGGGGCGTGAGGTCTCCACAGTACATCGATGTTGTCGCCAGTGGTCGGCGGAAGGTGCACGTGCCCGTCGACCTGGGACCGGACCGCAGCGACGCACGGATGCACGCCAAGACCGTAGGATCCTACGCAGTGCTGTAGGGGACCGCACCGCCACTTCCCAGCAAATTAGGGACACTGTTGCTCCTGGGGTATCGGCGAGGACCATTCGCAACCGTCTCCATGAAGCTGGGCTACGGTCCCGCACACCGTTAGGCCGTCTTCCGCTCACGCCCCAACATCGTGCAGCCCGCCTCCAGTGGTGTCGCGACAGGCGTGAATGGAGGGACGAATGGAGACGTGTCGTCTTCAGCGATGAGAGTCGCTTCTGCCTTGGTGCCAATGATGGTCGTATGCGTGTTTGGCGCCGTGCAGGTGAGCGCCACAATTAGGACTGCATACGACCGAGGCACACAGGGCCAACACCCGGCATCATGGTGTGGGGAGCGATCTCCTACACTGGCCGTACACCACTGGTGATCGTCGAGGGGACACTGAATAGTGCACGGTACATCCAAACCGTCATCGAACCCATCGTTCTACCATTCCTAGACCGGCAAGGGAACTTGCTGTTCCAACAGGACAATGCACGTCCGCATGTATCCCGTGCCACCCAACGTGCTCTAGAAGGTGTAAGTCAACTACCCTGGCCAGCAAGATCTCCGGATCTGTCCCCCATTGAGCATGTTTGGGACTGGATGAAGCGTCGTCTCACGCGGTCTGTACGTCCAGCACGAACGCTGGTCCAACTGAGGCGCCAGGTGGAAATGGCATGGCAAGCCGTTCCACAGGACTACATCCAGCATCTCTACGATCGTCTCCATGGGAGAATAGCAGCCTGCATTGCTGCGAAAGGTGGATATACACTGTACTAGTGCCGACATTGTGCATGCTCTGTTGCCTGTGCCTATGTGCCTGTGGTTCTGTCAGTGTGATCATGTGATGTATCTGACCCCAGGAATGTGTCAATAAAGTTTCCCCTTCCTGGGACAATGAATTCACGGTGTTCTTATTTCAATTTCCAGGAGTGTATTACCGTTTGCTGTTATGAATGCTAGAGTGTGATTCGCGGCCTCTCAATGACTGTGTATATTGGGGCACTTTAGATACAATTTTTCTTTTAAACTTGATTGACCGCGCTGCTGCTACAGTCGCAGGTTCGAATCCTGCCTGGGGCATGGATTTGTGCGATGTACTTAGGTTAGTTAGGTTTAAGTAGTTCTAAGTCTAGGGGACTGATGGACTCAGATGTTAAGTCCCATCGTGCTTAGAGCCATTTGAACCATTTTTAAACTTGATTGGTGCAATGTTAAGTATTCCTCTGGTCTCCAAATTCTTATATTAGAAGTTTAAAGAAAAGTGGAAAGTGAAAACAATTTCGTCGCGACAAACATTAAAAAGACGAAAACTCTGTACTTATCTCTAAAGGGCCCCACAGGCGAGCGATGGATCGCAGCAATTCGTTGCTAGGGCAACCCGATCGCTCTGTAGATCGCACGCGTGTGGGCAAATCGCAGCGATCGGTCGCTGATCGCTGCTCCCATGGAAATCGCAGGCAATCTGATGGATTGAAACTTCCTGGCAGATTAAAACTGTGTGCCCGACCGAGACTCGAACTCGGGACCTTTGCCTTTCGCGGGCAAGTGCTCTACCACTTGCCCGCGAAAGGCAAAGGTCCCGAGTCTCGGTCGGGCACACAGTTTTAATCTGCCAGGAAGTTTCATATCAGCGCACACTCCGCTGCAGAGTGAAAATCTCATTCTGGAATCTGATGGATTGCCTGCGACCCATGCACACAATATGTACGCCCGGCTGGTTGGCAGCGGTGCGACAGTACGAGTGGTTGTGAAGTTTTGTTTCGTGTCGCTTTGTCCATGTTAAGAAATTTATGTTAGAATTTATACACTACTGGCCATTACAATTGGTACACCACGAAGATGACGTGTTACAGATGCGAAATTTAAGCGACAGGAAGAAGAATTTGTGCTATGCAAATGATTACCTTTTCAGAGCATTCACACAAAGTTGGCGCCGGTGGTGACACCTACAACGTGCTGACATGAGGAAAGTTTCCAACCGGTTCCTCATACACAAACAGCAGTTGACCGGCGTTGCCTGACGAAACGTTGTTGTGATGCCTCGTGTAATGAGGATAAATGCGTACCATCACGTTTCCGACTTTGATAAAGGTCGGATTGTAGCCTATCGCGATTGCGGTTTATCGTATCGCGACATTGCTGCTCGCGTTGGTCGAGATCCAATGACTGTTAGCAGCATGTGTAATCGGTGGGCTCAGGAGGGTAATACGGAACGCCGTGTTGGGTCCCAACGGACTGGTATCACTAGCAGTTGAAATGACAGGCATCTTATCCGCATGGCTGTAACGGATCGTGGAGCCACGTCTCGATCCCTGAGTCAACAGATGGGGACGTCTGCAAGACAACAACCATCTGCACGAACAGTTTGCAGTTCGACGACGTTTGCAGCAGCATGGACTATCAGCTCGGAGACCATGGCTGCGGTTACCCTCGACGCTGCATCACAGACAGGAGCGCCTGTGATGGTGTACTCAACGACGAATCTGGCTGCAAGAATGGGGAAACGTCATATTTCGGACGAATACAGGTTCTCTTTACTGCATCATGATGGTCGCATCCGTGTTTGGCGACATCGCGGTGAACGCACATTGGAAGCGTGTATTCGTCATCGCCATACTGGCGTATCACTCGGCGCGGTGGTATGGGGTGCCATTGGTTACACGCCTCGGCCAGCTCTTGTTCGCATTGACGGCACTTCGTACAGTGGACGTTACATTTCAGATGTGTTACGACCCGTGGCTCTACCCTTCATTCGATCTCGGCGAAACCCTACATTTCAGCAGGATAATGCACGACCGCATGTTGCAGGTCCTGTACGGGCCTTTCTGGATACAGAAAATGTTCGACTGCTGCCCTGGCCAGCACATTCTCCAGATCTCTCAACAATGCAAAACGTCTGGTCAATGGTGGCCGAGCAACTGGCTCATCACAATACGCCAGTCACTACTCTTGATGAACTGTGCTATCGTGTTGAAGCTGCACCGGCTCACTACTCTTGATGAACTGTGCTATCGTGTTGAAGTTGCACCGGCAGGTGTACCTGTACACGCCATCCAAGCTCTGTTTGACTCAATGCCCAGGCGTATCAAGGCCGTTATTACGGCCAGAGGTGGTTGTTCTGGGTACTGATTTCTCAGGATCTATGCACCCAAATTGCGTGAAAATGTAATCACATGTCAGTTCTAGTATAATATATTTGTCCAATGAATACTCGTTTATCATCTGCATTTCTTCTTGGTGTAGCGATTTTAACGGCCAGTAGTGTAGTTATCCAGGGACCACACAAACTACTCTGAGAAGATAAGTGGAGGCCAGAGTTGCCCTTTATGAGAAGACATAATACAAAATACGCCCTCCGAATTTGTGGTGATCAGCATTTTGAAGCTTGTCCTATATACACAACATTATGACCACCTGCTTAATGCTTTGAGTGCTGCACTGGCGCGTTCGGCTGGCCGTGTCAAGGCTGCCCTTAGGGCCCCCTAATCTGTGTACTTGCGCTGGCAGGCACTTCCGCGGACTACCGTGTCCGCCTGAGCTCATCGCTCGGCCATTCTCACCATGGCTTGAGTATTTCTGGAACCACAGCGGTCGTGACAGTCTCGCATTTGGCGTGGTCGCCGACGTTACAAATACCAGGTGTACCTGTATGAAATGAGTGTTATAATACAAATGTGTCGATAGGGACATTGGTTATGAACGAGCCTTGATTTTTTTTTTGTTTGGTTGGTACGACATCTATCAAAGATATTTAGTACAGGGTGGCGCAGGGGACGGGAAATTTTGAACGTTACAGTTGGCAGCACTGTAGAGCCGGCAGATGTTCGAAACTTTGCACAATTGATGTGAACGCATTGCCATTTAGTAATCAAGGAGAATTGGTTGGTTGGTTTGGGGAAGGAGACCAGACAGCGTGGTCATCGGTCTCATCGGATTAGGGAAGGATTGGGAAGGAAGCCGGCCGTGCCCTTTCAGAGGAACCATCCCGGCATTTGCCTGGAGTGATTTAGGGAAATCACGGAAAACCTAAATCAGGATGGCCGGACGCGGGATGGAGAATTGGACTGGTGCGGAACGTGCAGTAGCTGTGAGAGCGTTTTACAAAAATGGTGATAGTGCCACTGCCGCGCAGAGAACATTTCGACAGCATTACCAGCTTGGACGTCATGGACGTGTCCCATCTGTGCATGCGATTACAACGTGGGTGCGTAATTTTGAAGATACAGGATCTGCCTTGAAAAAGAAACATCCAGGTGGCATTCCAACGGTACGTACCCCAGAGAACATTGCAGCTGCTACAGCTGCAATCGAGGTAAGTCCTCGCCGCTCCGTTCGACAGCATGCATCTTCGCTAGGGATTAAGCGACGAAGCTTACAAAGAATACTGCACGAATTAGACTTCCATCCCTATAAGTTACAGATTGTGCAACACTTACATGAACGAGACCCAGCGTCACGTATGGAGTTTAGTAGTCAGATATTGGCTAAAATCAACGAGGACGTGAATTTCCTTGGTAACTTATGGATATCAGACGAAGCCCATTTCCACCTGAACGGATTCGTGAACAAACAGAATTCTCGTTATTGGGCGCAGGACAATCCTTGTGAGTTTCACCAGCGACCACTACATAGCGCCAAGGTCACAATATGGTGTGCTGTATGATGTCATGGTGTTATCGGCCCTTATTTTTTTGAACGCGAGGATGGTAGTGCAGTGACAGTAACATCCGCTCTATATGTTGAAATGCTTCAAACATTCTTTACACCGAGACTGTACGAGCTTAATCTTAACGTCGAGAACATGTGGTTTCAGCAGGACGGAGCCACGTCACACACTGCTCGACAATCGATGGCAGCAGTTCGTCAATTGTTTGGAAGACGCATTACTTTACGTAACGGTGACATTGCATGGCCTGCGAGATCCCCTGATCTTAGTGTGTGCGACTTCTTCCTGTGGGGATATCTTAAAGGCAAGGTGTACCGTACACGTCCTGCGACAATCCATGAACTGAAGGAGAACATTGAAAACGAAATCACTGCCATTCCCCAAGATTTGCCACACCGCGCATTCCAGAGTTTTCATAACAGGCTGTTAGAGTGTGAACGCCGAACGGGAGCACATCTTTCCGATGTCATCTTTAAAAAGTAAAGAGACACTTTTGGACATTTTGATTGTAAAGACTTGATGTATACTAAATATCCAGAATGAGATTTTCACTCTGAAGCGGAGTGTGCGCTGATATGAAACTTCCTGGCAGATTAAAACTGTGTGCCGGACCGAGACTCGAACTCGGGACCTTTGATTGAATAATGGCATACTGAATACATTCACTTTCGTTAATAAATTACTAGTTTTATGAAAATATTCATGGAAATGACGTAATTTCGAAATTTCCCGTTTCCCTGCGCCAACCTGTATAAAATTTCCTGGCAAACTGCGTCACGGACCGAGACTCGAACTCGGGACCTTTGCCTGCCAGTACTGGCAGATGTAAAGCTGTGATGACGGGGCGTGAGTCGTGCTTGGGTAGCTCAGTTGGCAGCTGGCACGATAGCTCAGCGTGTTCGGACAGAGGGCTGCGTGCCCTCTGTAATAAAAAAAACTGAGTCAAGGAACCAACGATCAATTTAAACGGATGTTTTGTGACGTTCGCCCCGAACAAACGCAATGAACTATATCGAAACGCAAAGGTCCCGAGTTCGAGTCTCGCTCCGCCACACAGTTTTAATCTGCCAGGAAGTTTCATATCAGCGCACACTCCGCTGCAAGTGAAAATCTCATTCTGGATATTTAGTATACATCAAGTCATGGAACAAACAACATCATATGTTTTCATCGTGTTAACAGTGTCGAATATTGTATGATTTGCGGAAAGCATTAATTTTTTGTTTTCATTTGAAAAAAAAAAAAAAGGTGCTGCAGAGTCGCATCGAATGCTTGTCGAGGCATATGGTGATCATGCTCTATCAGAAGCAATATGCAAAAGATGGTTTCAACGGTTCAGAAATAATGATTTTGATGTAAGAAATGAAGAACGTGGAAGGCCATCAAAAAAGTTCGAAGACACCGAATTGCATACAATATTGGATGAAGATGATACTTTGAGTCAGAAGCAAATGGCAGCAACGCTAAATGTTGCACAACAAACAATTTCTGACCGTTTGAAAGCTATGGGAAAGATCCAAAAGTGTGGAAAATGGTTGCCACATAAATTGAACGAAAGACAGATGGAAAATCGAAAAACCATTTGTCGAATTTTGCTCCAAAGACATGAAAGAAAATCAATTTTGCATCGAATTGTTACTGGCGATGAAAAATGGATTTATTTTAAGAATCCTAAACGGGAAAAATCATGGATAATCCGGGACAACCATCAACATCGACTGCAAAACCAGATCGATTCGGCAAGAAGACAATGCTCTGTGTTTGGTGGGATCAGAAAGGTGTGGTGTATCATGAGCTTCTAAAACCCGGTGAAACTGTGAATACTAATCGCTACAGACAACATATGATCAATTTGAACTATGCATTGATCGAAAAAAGACCAGAATGGGCCAGAAGACATGGCAAAGTAATTTTTTTACACGACAATACACCTGCACACAAAGCAAAACTGGTTCAGGATGTAATGTAACGACGCGTATGACTCAACGTTTTTTGTTTGAAATATGACCATGTGCAGACATCGTCACCTACATCGTTTACAAAACACTTCAAAAATTATTTAAGTTCTTTTAAAGTTCTCTATAAAAGATTCATGAACGAAACTGTAATTAAAACACCTTCAGTTGAGTCGTTTGTGCAAAATTACGTCACTCAGTCCAACTGAGTTGCGCAAACTTTTGAAGTTTAGATGGCGTTTGTTTCTTCTTGGAAATTATATTCTTGCTAGTTATCTTAATTTTCCCATGTTAAAATCAGACTGTGAAACCTTTAAGATTCAAAAATCGAAATCAAACTCTTCTGAAAATTAATATCTTGGAAAAATTCAGTAATAATTCTTCCTCAATATGACTCTTCATAAATACTTCTCGAACACGTATTTAAGCTTTAGAGCATACACTGTTTTATTGTCTTCGTATATGCTACATACAGATGGGAACATCAGACTCGACAAAACAGAACTGAACAAATTCTGCTGCTCTTTGACCGTTGACCCGCGCAATTGTTATTGTACAGTAGATATAAACAATGATTTATAACTTTTGTTTAAGAATTAGATAAGGAAATACTCGAGTTTAACTAATTAAAAGTCAGCTTTATTTCCTAATGACCTTTTGTGCTTTAGAAATGAGTGCGTTTGTGCAACTGACCAACGTGTGCCGAGACGCCCTTCCCAAGTGTAGACCTGGAATTTTTTCACATATCCAGTGTCTTGGAAAAATAGGACAGCAATCCGTTACTGAATATTACTAGAAAATTGTAGTCTGGGTTGCGGTAAAATATACACTCCTGGAAATTGAAATAAGAACACCGTGAATTCATTGTCCCAGAAAGGGGAAACTTTATTGACACATTCCTGGGGTCAGATACATCACATGATCACACTGACAGAACCACAGGCACATAGACACAGGCAACAGAGCATGCACAATGTCGGCACTAGTACAGTGTATATCCACCTTTCGCAGCAATGCAGGCTGCTATTCTCCCATGGAGACGATCGTAGAGATCCTGGATGTAGTCCTGTGGAACGGCTTGCCATGCCATTTCCACCTGGCGCCTCAGTTGGACCAGCGTTCGTGCTGGACGTGCAGACCGCGTGAGACGACGCTTCATCCAGTCCCAAACATGCTCAATGGGGAACAGATCCGGAGATCTTGCTGGCCAGGGTAGTTGACTTACACCTTCTAGAGCACGTTGGGTGGCACGGGATACATGCGGACGTGCATTGTCCTGTTGGAACAGCAAGTTCCCTTGCCGGTCCGGTCTAGGAATGGTAGAACGATGGGTTCGATGACGGTTTGGATGTACCGTGCACTATTCAGTGTCCGCTCGACGATCACCAGTGGTGTACGGCCAGTGTAGGAGATCGCTCCCCACATCATGATGCCGGGTGTTGGCCCTGTGTGCCTCGGTCGTATGCAGTCCTGATTGTGGCGCTCACCTGCACGGCGCCAAACACGCATACGACCATCAAGGCAGAAGCGACTCTCATCGATGAAGACGACACGTCTCCATTCGTCCCTCCATTCACGCCTGTCGCGACACCACTGGAGGCGGGCTGCACGATGTTGGGGCGTGAGCGGAAGACGGCCTAACGGTGTGCGGGACCGTAGCCCAGCTTCATGGAGACGGTTGCGAATGGTCCTCGCCGATACCCCAGGAGCAACAGTGTCCCTAATTTGCTGGGAAGTGGCGGTGCGGTCCCCTACGGCACTGCGTAGGATCCTACGGTCTTGGCGTGCATCCGTGCGTCGCTGCGGTCCGGTCCCAGGTCGACGGGCACGTGCACCTTCCGCCGACCACTGGCGACAGCATCGATGTACTGTGGAGACCTCACGCCCCACGTGTTGAGCAATTCGGCGGTACGTCCACCCGGCCTCCCGCATGCCCACTATACGCCCTCGCTCAAAGTCCGTCAACTGCACATACGGTTCACGTCCACGCTGTCGCGGCATGCTACCAGTGTTAAAGACTGCGATGGAGCTCCGTATGCCACGGCAAACTGGCTGACACTGACGGCGGCGGTGCACAAATGCTGCGCAGCTAGCGCCATTCGACGGCCAACACCGCGGTTCCTGGTGTGTCCGCTGTGCCGTGCGTGTGATCATTGCTTGTACAGCCCTCTCGCAGTGTCCGGAGCAAGTATGGTGGGTCTGACACACCGGTGTCAATGTGTTCTTTTTTCCATTTCCAGGAGTGTATTTATTTAAGCGGCGACTATTTTCGGGCGAAGCCTTTTATCAAACAACTATGTCAAAAAGGAATGTGACGACCACATTATAGCTGTTAATAAAACCATAGAATATCGATAGCTATCCATCTTCTATGGTTTTGTTAACAGATATAATGTGCTTGTCACAGTCTTTCTTTGAAAATGGGCTTCGCCTGTAACTAGTCACCGCTTAAATAAATATCTTTTACCGCAACCCAGGCTACAATTTTGTAGTAATAATAATGCTAGAATTTTTTGTTTAATTACTGATACTTGCAGTAACTTCTACCAAGACGTTATGGAAGAAACCATAAATTTGCACTAAGTTTTTATTTTTGCACCTTCCGTACGAACATTTAAAGCATCCACTCTGTTTGTCAGCACATTCGACCAGTTTCGCCGTTATCGAGATACACACTTTAGCTACCGTGACACGTGCCCGCCAAGCCACCAGGTGCCATCCAACGTCGCGGTGGACAGTAGTCATGATTTTTGGCCGATCATTGTAAGCAGAAGTGACGGGACGTTCAAAGTAATAGTCGCGATTAAATGGGCTCCATCTTGTGATTGTATGTTATTTATAAACTAATTATATGCATCATAAATTTGTTAGGTTCCAAACAGAATGACATATGTACCTACTGCAATGTGTGGGCTTTCACAAAAGAAAAAAAAATGAATGTGTGGTGGTGGCCATCAACTAAGTACCCTCCGACTCAGAGTTGCAATATTAAAAGTTTTGGCTGGTTTCATTGTCTAGGGGCTGGGATACGTAGTTTCCGCATTACAAGCCAAATACTGCTGAGTCTACTGTTGTTGTTGTTGTGGTCTTCAGTCCTGAGACTGGTTTGATGCAGCTCTCCATGCTACTCTATCCTGTGCAAGCCTCTTCATCTCCCAGTACCTACTGCAACCTACATCCTTCTGTATCTGTTGAGTGTATTCATCTCTTGGTCTCCCTCTACGATTTTTACCCTCCACGCTGCCCTCCAATACTAAATTGGTGATCCCTTCATGCCTCAGAATAAACCCCAACAACCGATCCTTTCTCTTAGTCAAGTTCTGCCACAAATTTCTCTTCTCCCCAATTCTATTCAATACTTCCTCGTTAGTTATGTGATCTACCCACCTAATCTTCAGCATTCTTCTGTAGCACCACATTTCGAAATCTTCTATTCTCTTCTTGTCTACTCTATTTATCGTCCACTTTTCACTTCCATACATGGCTACTCTCCATACAAATACTTTCAGAAATGACTTCCTGACACTTAAAATCTATACTCGATGTTAACAAATTTCTCTTCAGAAACGCTTTCCTTGCCATTGCCAGTCTACATTTTATATCCTCTCTACTTCGACCATCATCGGTTATTTACTTTAAGTGTCTCATGTCCTAATCTAATTCCCTGAGCATCACCCGATTTAATTCGACTACTTTCCATTATCCTCGTTTTGCTTATGTTGATGTTCATCTTATATCCAACTTTCAAGACCATGTCCATTCCGTTCAGCTGCTCTTCTAGGTCCTTTGCTGTCTCTGACAGAATTACAGTGTCATCGGCGAACCTCAAAGTTTTATTTCTTCTCCATGGATTTTAAGTCCTACTCCAAATTTTTCTTTTGTTACCTTCACTGCTTGCTCAATATACAGATTGAATAACATCGGGGATAGGCTACAACCCTGTTTCACTCCCTTCCCAACTACTGCTTCCCTTTCCTGTCCCTCGACTCTTATAACTGCCATCTGGTTTCTGTACAAATTGTAAATAGCCTTTCGCTCCCTGTATTTCACCACTGCCACCTTCAGAATTTGAAACAGAATATTCCAGTCAACATCGTCATAAACTTTCTCTAAGCCTACAAATTATAGAAACATAGGTTTGCCTTGATCTGTTTTCTAAGATAAGTCGTAGTGTCTTGCCTCACGTGTTTCAACATTTCTACGTAATCCAAACTGATCTTCCCCAAGGTCGGCTTCTACCAGTTTTTCCATTCGTCTGTAAAGAATTCGTGTTAGTATTTTGCAGCCGTTGCTTATTAAACTGATAGTTCGGTAATTTTCACATCTGTTAACACCTGCTTTCTTTGGGACTGGAATTACTATATTCTTCTTGAAGTCTGAGGGAATTTCGCCTCTCTCATACATCTTGCTCACCAGATGGTAGAGTTTTGTCAGGACTGGCTCTCCCAAGGCCGTCAGTAGTTCCAATGGAATGTTGTCTACTCCCGGGGCCTTGTTTCGACTCAGGTCTTTCAGTGCTCTGTCAAACTCTTCACGCAGTATCGTATCTCCCATTTCATCTTCACCTACATCCTCTTCCATTTCCATAATATTGTCCTCAAGAATATCGCCCCTGTATAGACCCTCTATATACTCCTTCCACCTTTCTATTTTCCCTTCTTTGCTTAGAACTGGGTTCCCGTCGGAGCTCTTGATATTCATGCAAGTGGTTCTCTTTTCTCCAAAGGTCTCTTTAATTTTCGTGTACGCAGTATCTATCTTACCCCTCGTGAGATAAGCCTCTACATCCTTATATAGAGATAAGCCTTACATTTGTCCTCTAGCCATCCCTGCTTAGCCATTTTGCACATCCTGTCGATCTCATTTTTGAGACGTTTGTATTCCTTTTTGCCTGCTTCACTTACTGCATTTTTGTATTTTCTCCTTTCATCAATTAAATTCTGTATCTGTTCTGTTACCCAAGGATTTCTACTAGCCCTCGTCTTTTTACCTATTTGATCCTCTGCTGCCTTCACTATTTCATTCCTCAAAGCTACCCATTCTTCTACTGTATTTCTTTCCCCCATTCCTGTCTATTGTCCCCTTATGCTCTCCCTGAAACTCTGTACAACCTCTGGTTCTTTCAGTTTATCCAGGTCCCATCTCCTTAAATTCCCACCTTTTTGCAGTTTCTTCAGGTTTAATGTACAGTTCATATCCAATAGATTGTGGTCAGAGTGCATATCTGCCCCTGGAAATATCTCTGTCTTACCATTATATAATCTATCTGATACCTTCTAGTATCTCCAGGGTTCTTCCATGTATACAACCTTCTTTCATGATTCTTGAACCAAGTGTTAGCTTTGATTAAGTTATGCTCTGTGCAAAATTCTACCAGGCGGCTTCCTCTTTCATTTCTTAATCCCATTCCATATCCACCTACTACGTTTCCTTCTCTTCCTTTTCCTACTCTCGAGTTCCAGTCACCCATGACAATTAAATTTTCGTCTCCCTTCACTATCTGAATAATTTCTTTTATCTCGTCATATATTTCATCAATCTGTTCGTCATCTGCGGAGCTAGTTGGCATATAAACTTGTACTACTGTGGTAGGCGTGGGCTATCTATCTTGGCCACAATAATGGGTTCACTATGCTGCTTTTAGTAGCTCACCCGCATTCATATTTTCCTGTTCGTAATTAAACCTACTCCTGCATTACCCCTATTTGATTTTGTGTTTATAACCCGACTGCAAATTGTTGCTCATGTCGGCACCAATGACTCCTGCCGTCTGGGTTCAGAGGTCATCCTCACTTCGTACGGGCGGTTGGCGGAATTGGTGAAGGCGGAAAGCCTCGCTCGCGGGGTGGAATCAGAGCTAACAATTTGTAGTATCGTTCACAGAACCGATCGCGGTCCTCTGGTTTGGAGCCGAGTGGAAGGCTTAAACCAGAGGCTCAGACGATTCTGCGGAGATCTGGGGTGCAAATTTCTCGACCTCCGCTATCGGGTGGAGAGATGTAGGGTCCCCCTGAATAGGTCAGGCGTGCACTACACGCCGGAAGCGGCTACAAGGGTAGCGGAGTACGTGTGGAGTGCACATGGGTTTTTTTTAGGTTAGAGAATCCCCTCCCTAGGCCCGACAAGACGCCTCCTGAGACGCGGCAAGATAGGAGTAGGCAAAATGCAACAGGGAATAACAATGTTAATGTGCTAATAGTAAACTGCAGGAGCGTCTATAGAAAGGTCCCAGGACTGCTCTCATTAATAAACGGTCACAATGCCCATATAGTACTAGGGACAGAAAGTTGGCTGAAACCAGACGTAAACAGTAATGAAATCCTAAACTCAGATTGGAATGTATACCGTAGAGACAGGCTGAACAGTGAAGGGGGAGGCGTGTTTATAGCGATAAGAAGTGCAATAGTATCGAAGGAAATTGACGGAGATCCGAAATGTGAAATGATTTGGGTGAAGGTCACGGTTAAAGCAGGCTCAGACATGGTAATTGGATGTCTCTATAGGCCCCCTGGCTCAGCAGCTGTTATGGCTGAGCACCTGAAGGATAATTTGGAAAATATTTCGAGTAGATTTCCCCACCATGTTATAGTTCTGGGTGGAGATTTTAATTTGCCAGATATAGACTGGGAGACTCAAACGTTCATAACGGGTGGCAGGGACAAAGAATCCTGCGAAATTTTTTTAAAGTGCTTTATCTGAAAACTACCTTGAGCAGTTAAACAGAGAACCGACTCGTGGGGATAACATATTAGACCCTCTGGTGACAAACAGACCCGAACTATTCGAAAAAGTTAACGCAGAACAGGGAATCAGCGATCATAAAGCGGTTACGACATCGATGATTTCAGCCGTAAATAGGAATATTAAAAAGGGTAGGAAGATTTTTCTGTTTAGAAAAAGTGACAAAAAGCAGATTTCAGAGTACCTGTTGGCTCAACACAAAAGTTTTGTCTCAAGTACAGATAGTGTTGAGGATCAGTGGACAAAGTTCAAAACCGTCGTACATTATGCGTTAGATGAGTATGTGCCAAGCAAGATCGTAAGAGATGGAAAAGAGCCACCGTGGTACAACAACCGAGTTAGAAAACTGCTGCGGAAGCAAAGAGAACTTCTCAGCAAACATAAAAATAGCCAAAGCCTTGCAGACAAACAAAAATTACGCGAAGCGAAATGTAGTGTGAGGAGGGCTATGCGAGAGGCGTTCAATGAATTCGAAAATAAAGTTCTATGTACTGACTTGGCAGAAAATCCTAAGAAATTTTGGTCTTATGTCAAAGCGGTAGGTGGATCAAAACAAAATGTCCAGACACTCTGTGACCAAAATGGTACTGAAACAGAGGATGACAGACAAAAGGCCGAAATACTAAATGTCTTTTTCCAAAGTTGTTTCACAGAGGAAGATTGCACTGTAGTTCCTTCTCTAGATTGTCGCACAGATGACAAAATGGTAGATATCGAAATAGATATAGGGATAGAGAAACAATTAAAATCGCTCAAAAGAGGAAAGGCCTCTGGACCTGATGGGATACCAGTTCAATTTTACACAGAGTACGCGAAGGAACTTGCCCCCCTTCTTGCAGCGGTGTACCGTAGGTCTCTAGAAGAGCGTAGCGTTCCAAAGGATTGGAAAAGGGCACAGGTCATCCCCGTTTTCAAGAAGGGACGTCGAACAGATGTGCAGAACTATAGACCTATATCTTTAACGTCGATCAGTTGCAGAATTTTGGAACACGTATTGTGTTCGAGTATAATGACTTTTCTGGAGAGTAGAAATCTACTCTGTAGGAATCAGCATGGGTTTCGAAAAAGACGGTCATGTGAAACCCAGCTCGCGCTATTCGTCCACGAGACTCAGAGGGCCATAGACACGGGTTCACAGGTAGATGCCGTGTTTCTTGACTTCCGCAAGGCGTTCGATACAGTTCCCCACAGTCGTTTAATGAACAAAGTAAGAGCATATGGACTATCAGACCAATTGTGTGATTGGATTGAGAAGTTCCTAGATAACAGGACGCAGCATGTCATTCTCAATGGAGAGAAGTCTTCCGAAGTAAGAGTGATTTCAGGTGTGGCGCAGGGGAGTGTCATAGGACCGTTGCTATTCACAATATACATAAATGACCTGGTGGATGACATCGGAAGTTCACTGAGGCTTTTTGCAGATGATGCTGTGGTGTACTGAGAGGTTGTAACACTGGAAAATTGTACTGAAATGCAGGAGGATCTGCAGCGAATTGACGCATGGTGCAGGGAATGGCAATTGAATCTCAATGTAGACAAGTGTAATGTGCTGCGAATATACAGAAAGATAGATCCTTTATCATTTAGCTACAAAATAGCAGGTCAGCAACTGGAAGCAGTTAATACCATAAATTATCTGGGAGTACGCATTAGGAGTGATTTAAAATGGAATGATCATATAATGTTGATCGTCGGTAAAGCAGATGCCAGACTGAGATTCATTGGAAGAATCCTAAGGAAATGCAATCCGAAAACAAAGGAAGTAGGTTACAGTACGCTTGTTCGCCCACTGCTTGAATACTGCTCAGCAGTGTGGGATCCGTACCAGATAGGGTTGATAGAAGAGATAGAGAAGATCCAACGGAGAGCAGCGCGCTTCGTTACAGGATCATTTAGTAATCGCGAAAGCGTTACGGAGATGATAGATAAACTCCAGTGGAAGACTATGCAGGAGAGACGCTCAGTAGCTCGGTACGGGCTTTTATTGAAGTTTCGAGAACATACCTTCACCGAAGAGTCAAGCAGTATATTGCTCCCTCCTACGTATATCTCGCGAAGAGACCATGAGGATAAAATCAGAGAGATTAGAGCCCACACAGAGGCATACCGACAATCCTTCTTTCCACGAACAATACGAGACTGGAATAGAAGGGAGAACCGATAGAGGTACTGAAGGTACCCTCCGCCACACACCGTCAGATGGCTTGCGGAGTATGGACGTAGATGTAGATGTAGATGTAGTCACCTGACCAGAAGTCTTGTTCCTCCTGCCACCGAACTTCACTAATTCCCACTATATCTGACATTAACCTATCCATCTCTCTTTTTAAATTTTCTAACCTACCTGTCCGATTAAGGGATCTGACATTCCACGCTCCGATCCGTAGAGCGCCAGTTTTCCTTCTCCTGATAACGACGTCCTCTTGAGTAGTCCCCGACCGGAGATCCGAATGGGGGACTATTTTACCTCCGGAATATTTTACCCAAGAGGGCGCCATCATCATTTAACCATACAGTAAAGCTGCATGCCCTCGGGAAAAATTACGGCCGTAGTTTCCCCTTGCTTTCAGCCGTTCGCAGTACCAGCACAGCAAGGCCGTTTTGGTTAGCGTTACAAGGCCAGATCAGTCAATCATCAAGACTGTTGCCCCTACTACTACTGAAAAGGCTGCTGCCCCTCTTCAGGAACCACACGTTTGTCTGGCCTCTCAACAGATACCCCTGCGTTGTGGTTGCACCTACGGTATGGCTATCTGTATCGCTGAGGCAGTAGAGATGGGCAAAACTGTTCTTTTCAGAGATTGGATCAGAACTGTTCACTCCCTGAAATGAATTAGCTCTTTTTCATGACTCACCACTCATTTACAATATAAAATAAACGGAAGGCACATTGCCCTTTAAACTTGGTTTATTCCAGTACTATACCTGTATTTTGATCTTATTTGATCCTATTTTGAAGTAACACAGATAATGAGTAAGAATTTTGTATTATTTATTGAAATTTCCACGATATGACAAAGTTTTTGATTATTGATTTATTTTGCACTATCGTGGTTTTTTGGGTGATCGGAAAATGTTGTAACTTGAGATTTACATTAACAATATATTTGGCTATAACGTATTAAAATTTCATTAACCTCATACAAATACATTGCAAGCCATATATTTTTAAAGTGAACGTTTCCTTTCGAAGACGCCTAAAATCGCAAAATCCGTACCAGAATAAGAAAAAAAAAATATAAGTTTGATGTAAAACGAAAGTGCTGCATATAGCCTTACGCAGAATAAAACAAGGAAAATATTGGTGTATCACATTTTGCGATACGTTTATCGGTTCGCTCGTAATTAAAGCGTAAATTCGAGTGTCTATAATAAAAATCCTATAGTAAGAGGAGTTATCAGGAACCTAATCTAATCAGTTTAAACAAATAAAAATAAAATAAAAACAATTGATGTATACATAACATAATAATGTAATATACATAGTGGTATTACTACGAAAAACAATATCCAGTGGGGACGAACTCTGATGCAGAGGCGCTGAGTCGAGCAGGTCGAGCCGCGAGCTGTATTACTGCGTGAGCTGAGACCGCAGAGACCAGCCGTGACACCTGAGTCGCTTTGCTCGACGCTCTGGCTAGAGTCGAGACGGTGGGGCGAGCGTTGAGCGGGCAAGTTCCGAGGGAGGGGGTAGCGGTGAACTTACCCGCTCCGAGACAAATAGTTCGTTCCCTTGCGAGCGGGTTTTTGCAAGTAGTTCCTATGTTATCCGCTAGGTGGCTCTCTGTCCTGTTGCTCGCATCAACTGCCCAGAGGGCAGGACGTGCGACTGAAACGATCGCCGACAGAGTGCGATGCGAAGTTACGCTGCGCCAGACACGCCGCGGCAGACGACGCACAGAGACGCCACGGCATATGTGGAACACAAAATCCAATGGGGCACTGCACAATGCAGGCAGCCAAGGTAGAAGCAGGGCAGAGGCCGGCGCTGGCTGTGTTGTGTGGCGTGCACTGTGCTGTGACCAGCAGAGGCGCTGCTGATATGCTCCGTCTCTCTCTCTCTCTCTCTCTCTCTCTCTCTCTCTGCCGTGGGAAACGTTTGGAGCTACCGTTCTTTTTTTCTGAATCACTGATTGTTCACTCCTTTGAAAGATTGAACTCTATGAATTAGTTCAAGAGCGGATCCCCCATCTCTATGAGGCACGCAAGCCTCGCCACCAACGGCAAGGTCCATGGTTCTTGGGGGGGAGGGGGGGGGGGGAAGGGGGGAGAGGGGGAGTACAGTATACGATAGAATACACACATGAATCGAATGGTCGAAGGTTCCTATCACTCGGTAATTGCGAATTAATACTGAAATTTATAAATGAAAGATTGCAATTAAATATCTGCAGGTACTATTTTAACGACTTGAAATGATGAGTACGATAGCAGAAGTACTTTTGAAAATGCCGTACATTTCTGCAAAACACTTATTGGTGTCGATGGTCCAGCAATTAAATGAAATATATGTTGAATAACAGGGAAACAATAGATTCCTGCAGTAAGTAATTAGTTATGAACAACACAGCCCGCGAGATATTCACTTCAAAACGCACGCTAACTCTTCGCTGTAGAAGCCACGGAAATCTCACAAGTGGACAAGTCGGTACTCCAAAGAATTTCTATCTGGCGCGACTACGCGCAAACCGCTCCACACTCTCCAAGTCTCTGCCGCGACCGAGCGCTTGTCGCGCCGTCACGTCCAGCACACGCTGTCCTGTGCTACTGTCCACAACTGCCGCCCTGCCAGAACTTCGGTAGTCGCCTCCCTTAGTAACGAACGCTGTGATTGGCTAGAGCGCTCCCTCCACGTGTCCAAGCTAACGTACAATCACAAACATAAAACACTTTCGAAATACTGGATTCACATTTAAATATCTTCAAATTAAATAAATATTCCTACGGCTAGACCATAAACACGCTCTAACAAACATTATTAGACACATAAACAAATTAAATAAACACATATCAAAGGAACAGAACAAAAGGTAGGCCAGTAGCCTAATGTCTCTGTGCTTTCTATAAAACAGTAAATATTTAACTAATTTCTTCGTGAATAGCATATATCGGATATAAACAAAGACATAGATGAATAAATATATTTATAAGCATGCTGTGTAACTGTGGAGTATGAGTTGCTATAATGATAATCATAAAAGGTGGCAATTTTATTTACGCACTGTCTTTTAAATAGATATCATGGTATCTGATACTCAAGTACTAATGCAAAGAAACGTAATGATGCTAAAATGCTTTAAATTCTTGCTATGATTTAATCTTTAAAATTTAATAATTCTCTTCCTGTTAATATTTAATTGATTAACTTACGTCGTTCAGATTTCGTAACGCTGACGGCGTTAAAATTTGAAGTTGTTCAGTCCCTGTTTTGTTTTCTTTCAATTGTTGCGAGCCAGCGATGGTGCAATGCTGTTCGCTTTCAAGTCTACACTTTTATAAAAATCAGGTCCAGGAAACACTTTTGTGATCACGATTGCGATTTAGATGGTATTCGCGTAATTTTACTGATTAAGAGTTATCGTTTCCGAAAGATGCAGGTTCGACAAAAGCTGTGTGCACTTTTGCACGTATAATGAAAATATTCCTAACACGTCGCGTAACAAGAAGTAACAAGTGAATCACAACCGTGGTCAAACGAAGAAAATATATGATGACATAAATGTTCTTCGCTGTTATTCAGGAGAGGTTTAGATTAAACACCACAATTTTCAGTCTCTAAAATCATAAGACGATACACTTTAGAGATATTTGTTTTGAATAACTTGTATTTACTTTTTCTTATACAATATGGTGATTGCCCTCAACGATTACCTCTCTCTCCTTTTTATAGCCTTTATACATTCACATTACATACATCGATTAAGAAACTTTTCTTTTTCTACCGACCAGTACGAGAGCAAAATCCGCCCAGACAAAATGTCTTGCATAGAATCAGTTCTCACTTAACAATCATATATAGTTTCGTAGTACAAACAATGCTAGTTTATTCCGTGCACTAGAAAGTCTTTGATTCACTGAGCACAAAAATTAAAATAATAAAATTATAATTACATTTTTAATATCATCAATTCTTCTTTATATCATGAAAATAAGGTTTGACATCGTCGTAATATTATTTTTCATCGTTGTAGCACTACAAGTACTTATGGCCTGATGCGATCCATAGTAATCAGCCACTTTGACCTCCAATAACTTATGTACTATTCAAGTTACTTGCCTGTAATTGATACCAATTTAGTTTTACACTAATAGCTTTCTACACGTCGATCGACAAAATCGGATGAAGCGTTTAAATTTTGAAAATTCGTTGCTGGGTGTTACTTGTATAATTTACCGTCAGATACTGAACTTGAAACTAATGAATATATTGAAAATCTGATTACGCCATCAGAATCGTCGTGCAAATTATAGTAAGGTACATGTTTGTTTTTGAGGTATCCTAATTCGTCTGCCTCACAAATGGCAAGGACACATTTTAATTTAAGTGTTCAGCGCAGATCTGTTATACGATTGTACTTAGGTCTCTTGTCATTTCATTTAATCTAACTGTCCTTCACGCAGTTTACAACAACAGTTCTGGCGACTAATAGTGGTGCTGTTGGCAGCATCTCTATAGAAATGTCGAGTAAATTGTGTACGCCTACAAACTTGCAATTAAAAATGAAAGTGAGAAAAGGAATTGAGGTCTAATTACTTGAAACGAATTGTATTGGCACTCTGACAGATTTACACAACCCTTTTTGTGTCAGTGGAAAATGTGATCTGTTCTGTAAAGTAACCTACAGTTCCCAAGAAACTCATTTCAAAACAACTTTAACAACTCATAATTCTCGTCTGTTTTAAATTTGTGTTTTCCAGGTATTGGTGGGAATACGGAAATCAACTGCAACCGCTGCTAAACATGGCAGTTCATTTTCCATAGCAGAACTTGTAGACGCATCGACGATCATGATACTGACTGAAATTGCTTGTCAGATCGCTTGTGGGTGGGGTGTCGTGGCAAGCGAGCGATTGGGGCGATATCGCATGCGACGTATTGTTGCCATATGTTGCTCGCGTGTGAGCTTAGGCTCGTTTCACACTGGGACATTTGTGACGGTCACCGGTGACTGTCACTGATAGAGATACATTCGTTTGAATTGGAGCATTCACACCGGGACACTGCACTGAGTCACCGAGTCACGGTGGCCCAGCAGTGACTCACCCTCGCCACATGTGACGGGCACCGACACTGTGTTCGCTGCGGTCACCGCCGGACATGCATTAGCCTGTATTGGAGTGTTCACACTGGGACACCGATCACAGACACGGCATTGCAGAGTTGCCAACAGACAGGCAGCCGTTGCTGAGCCCAGTGGTTCTCCACACAGTGCAGCCATGAGTTTAGAGTTCATCAACACAGGAGATTTTATAAGTGAAGTGGAAAGTCGTCCCGTTATTTGGGATATGAAAAGCGATGGCTACAGTAACAAAGTCATGAAAATAAAAGCGTGGCAAGAAATTATTACGAAGTTTGTGCCTGATTTCGATGAAAAGAGCATAGATGAAAGAAACAAAATTGGTAAGTTCTATATTCTTTTTTCACTTTAATACCGTATTTTTCGGACCACAAGAATAGCGAAATATATTTTCTACCCCTGTACGAGGCTAGGAGGTTAATAACCTACAAGGAGAATGCTATCCCTCACCCCTTTTCTTTTGCATTACCAATAGCAAGTGTACTGTTATGCAGTCTCAATGCGAGAAGAATGGACAAAAGGGATGAGCGCAGAAACCTCCTACAGGGTGAATGAAAGTAAAATAAAATAAATAGTTTTATTTCAACATTTTCATAACAAAATTAAGGGTACGTCTTTTCGTAGTCTAATGAGGCGCTCCGCCTTATGGTCCGAAAAATACAGTTAAAATATTATTCAAAACAACAATAATTTACGCTTATGTTGTTACTACAATAATGAATTTTATTTATTTACCATAATGCTATTGACTTACAAGTTTTTGACACCCGAATGAGAACAGTGCTCGTGCTTGGGTTCTGTTCAATTAGGTACACACAACTGTAATACAAAAAAGTGCATTGTAATTATAATTTTAATTGCAAGTTTTAATCAGTTCAGTGAACGCAACAGCATGGTTTGTTACAGTTAACATGGTAATA
Organism: Schistocerca cancellata; assembly: GCF_023864275.1. Lineage (NCBI taxonomy): Eukaryota > Metazoa > Arthropoda > Insecta > Orthoptera > Acrididae > Schistocerca > Schistocerca cancellata. Next base: position 51,975,701 of record NC_064635.1, on the reverse strand, counting down.
ATTGAACACTGCACATTTCAAATACAATTCCAATGAACATTTAGGCCTAACGACATTAATGTTCACATAACATTTCTAGCACTTAGATTTTTTGCAGCTGCCATGGCACTTCGCCTTCAGGGCTGATGAAGTAGTTTGCGAAATCTTCTCTGATACCGTTCGCAATATTTCCTCCACGGACCAAGCAAGGTGACATGTCCTGCAATTCCTGAATAGTTAACGTATCCTCAGACTGTATTCCATCACGAACACGCACAAAGTTATGGAGGAGGCAACATGTCTTCACAATAGACTCTGCCAAATCTAATTTAACATACAGTGGTCGATAGAAAATGCGCCACTTGTTTGCAAGAATTCCAAAAGTACACTAGATGTACCTTCTAGCTCTGCACAGTCTATAGTTGAACACGTTTTCTAATGTCTAAATACTTTCCACCATAAGGGCGCAAGATGAATTTTGACAATCCGAAACCTTCATCTCCTACTAACATGAATGGCATAGGACTTTCAAACGATAATAACAGTTGTTTTGGTGCAGGTAAATCTAGCGTACCATCTTGTAGTTTATTATTTAACACTGTATTACAAAACACAGTTGAGTCGGACGATTTCCCATATGCTCCAACGTCTATAAATAAGAATTTGTACGTCGAATCAAAAAAAGCTAACAACAGAATGGAAAAATAGTTCTTATAATTATAGTAGAGTGAACCACTGGAAGTGGGTTTTACAATTCTGATGTGCTTCCCGTCCACTGCACCCACACAATGAGGAAAGTTGGCCCTCTTATGGAATCCTTCAGCTGAGGCAAGCCATAGATCTTTCGAGAGGTCGGGAAAACATTTTGACTTCATTTTACGCCATATGGCAGAGCAAACGTCTCGTATAATATACGAGATAGTTGATACTCCAATTCTGTACTGAAAATGTAAGTCCATCATGGATGATCCGGCCCCCAAGTACCTGTAAAAAAAAAAGATAAAGCATATGGAGCAAAACTACAAAATTATGCAGGTTACACACAAGCATACACACGCACGCACACGTAGACATTATAGATAACCAGCTGAAACACCCGGCAACTATAATTTTAATAAATGTTAATAATTGTACTATGCCTATAACTTTCGCGCAAGTGACAAAGTTTCATCGCAATCGGATGAACGGTACGGCTGCGCATAAAATACGAACAAAACCAAACAAACATTCATTTTTATATATTAGATATTACAATACTATGGTGGTTTTTGTTTGTTGCAGGGACAATCCTTCAAAGGAAATGGAAGAGCTTAAGGGCCAGTTATACCAGAGAGTTATTAAGGCAGAAAAACAGAAAATTGTGGTTCTGCAGCAACTGGTAGGAAGAAGTATATCTACTTCGATCAGCTGCGATTCCTAACAACTGACTGTAAGAACACTACTTCTAGTATTGACAATGATGATGATGAAGACAGAAATGAGTTTGATGAAGGAGAAAATTTAGAGCAGGAGGCACGTGAAGAAACTGCTGAGCGACGGCAAAAAAGGCCACGTGAAAAGAAGAGTCTTGAAGAAGAAGATATCCTATATAACATTTTGAAGGAAAAGTACGCCAGAAAAGACAATTCATCACAGCAAGCCGACGAAGATAGCTTGTTTATGCAGTCTTTAGTACCTGAATTAAAAAAATTACCCAGTCATGCAAGACTGAAAGAGAAATCAGATTTGGTGAATGTCATTATTAGTGCCCAACAATATTACAGCGCTTCTGCTTCCTCTTCGTCCCAAATAGGATTTGCGCCGGTACCAAATTACGCTACGGGGGATCCGCATCACGACCGTGCATATCATGGAACAGTTCAAGGCTACACTGGGGGACAGTCGAGGTTGTCCGGTCAGTTACCAGCTGTGTGCTCGCCAGCGGCCTCCCAGTACAGTGACGAGTCCTTAATATACTTTTCAACAGCACAGGCAGAGAAACAATGAACTTAAAACTATCAGTGAAAGTTTTACAATATTTTGTAATGTATATTAATACCAGTTAAAATCTGTAAAATGTGCTTTCAATAAAATAAAATAATACTACAGTACCTACCTTAATGTAAGAGCAAGTTTTTCCTCTGGTGAGATAGCCTTCCTTAGTATAGTGTCTTTTCCTGTGATTGCTTCTTTCACATTTGCTAGTAGTTCATCAAATGAAGTTTTTGACATTCGAAAATACTGAAAAAACTTCTCAGATTGTCTCAGATCGCCATAATGCAATCCTTTCTCCAGCCGATCACGTAGCAGTGGATGTATGTGTAATGAACGTTTTGTCTTCATTCTCCTCCTCCTCCTCATTACAAGTACTAACAACAGTTCCTCCTCGCTCGAGTCCATTTCACCAACTAATCAGTTGGCAACAGCTGCAGTTTGGGACACCAGTGGCCCAGGAGTGTTCGCCACAGTCACCGGTGACCGTCACAAGTGTCCCAGTGTGAAACGAGCCTTAAGGCCAGGTTCTCATTCAAATGAACAAAAAAATAGGCAAAGTTTGGAAATTTTTTTGAGTCATTGAAAAGACATACAAAGATTCCATTACGGGATTTTGACTTTGTTCTAGATTTTCAATAGGAAAAAATGGCGCCTGTAATTATTGCTTGATCAAGGGCCTGCGAGTCTGAAGTACGCAGGCTGCGCGCAGTGTAGCCCCTCGGGAGTTATCTGAAATAAAAAATGGACATCAGTTGATACAACATTAAGTTTATGGAAGCTCATAACTGACGACAACGAAATAACCTTAATTTTAACGGTATTGTGCTAACTAGAACTCTCAGTTCGATGTTTGGGAGTTTGCTTCACTCTTTATGGCTTTACAACAAATACCTCTTATTTTATAGGTATAAGCTCCCAGGAAAACTGTTTAATTTTCGAGGGTGAAAGGTAGGAGTTAATAGGATGAACCAGTTTTGAAAAATCGTTTCTCGAGAAAAACCTGTTTGAAGTTTAGGGAAAACTTTTATACGTGTTATTAGGCCAGCTTGCATAAAATATTTATTTTTGATGTCGCTGAATACAAATACGAAGCTAGATTTTCAAAATTCAAAGTGGCTTGTCCCATTCGGCGAACGAAAAATTATGTTTTGACCAATTTCGACCCAAATTTGTCAAAAAATGTTCTCGTTACTTACGAGGGACGTTTGAAAAGTCCGTGAAAAGTCCGAGAGATGGCACCACTGGCGCGTATCGATGTCATGTGTAGTTTGTAGCATCTTTGGAAGGAACGCACACCAAGTTTCAGCCATATTGGTCTATTTCTTTGTGTTTGGCATTCGCGTGAATCGAGGAAGTCGAGTCATTGTCAAAAAATGGACGAAAAAGAATTTAGTGTGATGATTAAACATTACTTTATGAAAGGCAAAACACCTCAGTAGACTTAAGAGAAGCTTGATAAACATTATGGTGACTCTGGACCTTCGATTAGAACAGTTTATAAGTAAGTGGTTTCAAAATTTTCGGAGTGGTCATATGGGCACGAGTGATGCTGGACGTTCTGGACGCCCTGTGGAGGTTACGACTCCAGAAATCATTTCTAAAATGCCTGGTGTGGTGATGGATGACAGAAGAGTGAAGGTGCGTGAGATTGCTAGTGCTGTGGGTATCTCTAATGAACGGGTACATAATATTTTGGATAAACATTTGGACATGACAAAGCTATCCGCAAGATGGGCTCCGCGATTGCTCACGCTTGACCAAAAGCGGAATCGTGTGAAGTGTTGCAAGGATTGTTTGCAGCTGTTCAGGAAGAGCCCGCACGAGTTTAAGCATCGTTTCGTCACTGTGGATGAAACATGGATATATTACTATACGCCTGAGATCAAACAACAATCTATACAATGGGTTACCAAGGGAGAATCTGCACCAAAAAAGGTGAAAACCATTCCTTCGGCCGGAAAGGTTATAGCGACTGTCTTTTGGGATTCGAAAGGGATAATCCTCATCGTCTATCTGGAAAAGGGTAAAATTATTACAGGTGCATGTTATTCATCGTTATTGGACCGTTTGAAAACCAAGCTGCAAGAAAAACGATTGGACCGCAAAAAAGGCCTTTTCCATCACGACAATACACCAGCAAACACACCTGCAGTTGTGGTCGCAAAATTAATGGAAATAGGATTCCAACTCGTTTCACGACCCCCCCCTATTCTCCAGACTTGGCTACCTCGCACTACTGTTTGTTCCCCAATTTGAAGAAAGGGCTGGTGAGACAAAGATTTTATTCCAACAAGGAGGTGATTGCAGCAACTAATAGCTATTTTGCAGACTTAGACATTTCCTACTACTCGGAAGGGATCAACAAATGAGAACAGCGTTGGAGCATGTGTGTAAGTCTAAAATGAGACTATGTCCAAAAATAAAAAAGGTTTACCCCAAACATGTAAGTAGTTTTGGTTTTGCACGGACTTTTCAAACGCCCCTCGTACGTTTAGTCTGCAGTTCCAGGACCGCATATCATACCTTTCTCTAACTCAAATTTTTCCTGGAAACCAGTTCCCTCGTTCTTCTTGGCTCGAAAAGCCGATCTGGAGTCGCTGGACGTGTTTCCTTCGGCTGCCTGCACACGCTGTTCGTCAGCTTTTTCGTCGAAAATGTTTGCATGCATCCTGCAGTATAAATCATTTTGTGAACGTGCGTCACGGCACGAGAAGTTCTATACCTGAGCCACGTCTTCGCCTGAGAGCGTCCCACGACGGATGTTACACTGGTTCGAACAGTGGGCTTAGGAAGTTTGGTAACGCACTGATTACAAAACCTTACATGCAGTACAAACGAATTTTCGGCTATTTTGAATGAGAAACTAGCCTTAATGACAAGTAAGTTTATTCTAAACCAGCAGGCAGCGCTGACCTTAGGCAACTGCACAGCGCCCCACGCTTCTAGGTAATTTTAAAACTATCACCTGAAATGTTGGTATTGCAGATAAATTGTAAAAATAAAGTAAGTAGTTTTAGTACGGATGTATATACCCACCGCGACAAGTCACGGCTACTGGCGTTCGTCACAGACAACTATCGCTGCATCGCCGTCGAGGCAACTTTGGACAATGAAAGGGATCACTGTAGTAACACCTACTGTTAACATGTAGTTATTGGTCATCCGTTACTTAAGATATACGCGATTCATGATCATGATCTATCAGAGACCCTCAGTGCCCTTGTAACGCACTGTTGCGGCTAACAATCAAGCATTACATTTATCGGAATTCGGCTGTCTCTCGCAGAATAATTTGTTCATTGTCGCGTGAGTCTAAATTTAACTGTTCACACAGTTTCGTTGTTGTGTTTGGGTTCTCTGTCGTGAAATTTAAAGTTCTGACGAGGAAACGACAAGAAGGACAGATGTAGGAGATACGATTCACGTCCTCAAAAGAACGAGAAACAACATCATGAAAAATTTTTGAACACTCAAAAGGTTTCTTCGATGAACATTTTCAGAAATATTTATAAATAAAAGTCAGCTGCAGCAAGTATGAAAGATGGTCACTTGACAACGGATCGACCGACTTGGCTGTCTTTTGTGAGTTTCGTAATTGTCGTGACAAGGTATGTATGAAAGAGAATTTTTGGGAAATCCATCGGAAAAGTTGGATATTTGCATTGTATTTTTGTATGAAACTCTCGGTGAAAGGAATGTGATAGTAGTGTAATTTAACATTGTTACCAAAAATCTCGAAAAGCTCTTGACCGATTTACTTCAAATTTTTAATCAAAACTCTAAAATCGACTTTCGAACTGACACACACAGACACACACACACACACATACTAGTATCGACTGAACGATAGGATACTACTTCTAGAGAATGCGAAAAAAGTGACAAACGTAGAATTTATATCCTTTCCTTCAGTTGAGCTATATAGGGCGACCGAAGAATAGTACACGACCTTCATAGTTCAGCTGAGGTACATGATGCTAGTGTTAAGTCCGTCGCTTTTTTTGCTTTCGCTAGTACTAGTATCCTGTACTTCAGCTGACCTACATTATAGAAGATACGAATCAATCGCAGAGGAAACAGCAATTGGAACGACTCACTATCAGACAGAGGTGTAATTCAAAACACGTTCACAAGTGAGTTAAAATTACCACAAGCAACAAAAAGCATGCACAATATCCGTCTCTTAATAACACATTCATTTATTTCTATTTTCGATTATTATTATTATTATTATTATTATTATCTATAGCTCGAAAATAAACAAATTAATATCTATGACCAAAATATGACGTCACTGATCAAAGCCAGCAAGTTGTATCCCATTCTTCAAATTACCTCAAAAGCGTCATTAACCGGTTCTTTCTAAAATTGCCGCCAGCATTACGGCTAACACAGAGAGCAGCGCTTTTTTTTTTTTTTTTTAATCTCGCTTTGTTCGTTTTCGTTCGTCGTATCTGCTAGGGGCGGGCGTCGCAAGACACCCGTTTCAGTTCGTCGTTGATCCTTTAACTCAGTTTTTTTTTATTACAGAGGGCGGCTAACCCCCTGACCGAACACGCTGAGTTACCGTGCCGGCGACGCTCGGCTCAGCGAGCACGAATCAGCACAACGCCTACACTGGTGACGCACGTGCACTTAAGAAAAGAGAAGCTGTATAGGCATCGGTCGTTCAGTGGTAGAATGCTCGCCTGCCACGCGGACGGACCAAATATAAACTGTTATGCCTGTCCTGCAATGTCTACCTCCTCAAAAAAAAAAAAGTCAAATGGCCATGTAAAAGGGTTTAAGGAACAACAATAAGAGAAAAACGAAAAAGGAAAATATAAAAACGAAAACATATAAAATGACAGTAATATTAACCAACACTAGGACTATACTAGATTAATAGAATAAAATGTCTTTATTTAATGTATCGTTGTTAATACACTCCTGGAAATGAAAAAAGAACACATTGACACCGGTGTGTCAGACCCACCATACTTGCTCCGGACACTGCGAGGGGGCTGTACAAGCAATGATCACACGCACGGCACAGCGGACACACCAGGAACCGCGGTGTTGGCCGTCGAATGGCGCTAGCTGCGCAGCATTTGTGCACCGCCGCCGTCAGTGTCAGCCAGTTTGCCGTGGCATACGGAGCTCCATCGCAGTCTTTAACACTGGTAGCATGCCGCGACAGCGTGGACGTGAACCGTATGTGCAGTTGACAGACTTTGAGCGAGGGCGTATAGTGGGCATGCGGGAGGCCGGGTGGACGTACCGCCGAATTGCTCAACACGTGGGGCGTGAGGTCTCCACAGTACATCGATGTTGTCGCCAGTGGTCGGCGGAAGGTGCACGTGCCCGTCGACCTGGGACCGGACCGCAGCGACGCACGGATGCACGCCAAGACCGTAGGATCCTACGCAGTGCCGTAGGGGACCGCACCGCCATTTCCCAGCAAATTAGGGACACTGTTGCTCCTGGGGTATCGGCGAGGACCATTCGCAACCGTCTCCATGAAGCTGGGCTACGGTCCCGCACACCGTTAGGCCGTCTTCCGCTCACGCCCCAACATCGTGCAGCCCGCCTCCAGTGGTGTCGCGACAGGCGTGAATGGAGGGACGAATGGAGACGTGTCGTCTTCAGCGATGAGAGTCGCTTCTGCCTCGGTGCCAATGATGGTCGTATGCGTGTTTGGCGCCATGCAGGTGAGCGCCACAATCAGGACTGCATACGACCGAGGCACACAGGGCCGACACCCAGCATCATGGTGTGGGGAGCGATCTCCTACACTGGCCGTACACCACTGGTGATCGTCGAGGGGACACTGAATAGTGCACGGTACATCCAAACCGTCATCGAACCCATCGTTCTACCATTCCTAGACCGGCAAGGGAACTTGCTGTTCCGACAGGACAATGCACGTCTGCATGTATCACGTGCCACCCAACGTGCTCTAGAAGGTGTAAGTCAACTACCCTGGCCAGCAAGATCTCCGGATCTGTCCCCCATTGAGCATGTTTGGGACTGGATGAAGCGTCGTCTCACGCGGTCTGCACGTCCAGCACGAACGCTGGTCCAACTGAGGCGCCAGGTGGAAATGGCATGGCAAGCCGTTCCACAGGACTACATCCAGCATCTCTACGATCGTCTCCATGGGAGAATAGCAGCCTGCATTGCTGCGAAAGGTGGATATACACTGTACTAGTGCCGACATTGTGCATGCTCTGTTGCCTGTGTCTATGTGCCTGTGGTTCTGTCAGTGTGATCATGTGATGTATCTGACCCCAGGAATGTGTCAATAAAGTTTCCCCTTCCTGGGACAATGAATTCACGGTGTTCTTATTTCAATTTCCAGGAGTGTATATTTAAAAAAATATATATGGTTACAAAAAAAAGGGTTCGATCCCGGGCGGAAAAAAAAGGTTCGATCCCCGGGCGATGCAACACTTTTTCCTACATCTTTTATTCGCAGTTACCTCAATATCCTGACGAACTTTCACCTAATGCTTAGAGTCTCTACGCAGGTCGTTAGGAGGAAACTTGCTTGATTGCACTACAGCTGAGTTGTAGTTAAAAGCAATTCAATGGGGCAAAGAATCTGTGTATTCTATTTCTCGAGCAGTTGAGAACGGAGACCAACTTATTACCTCTAGCAATGTTTGTTTTTTTTTTTTTTTAATTTGTGGTAAGGTTTTATGGGACCAAACTGCTGAGGTCATCAGTTCCTAAGCTTACGCACTACTTAATCTAACTTACGCTAATGACAACACACATGCCCGAGGAAGGACTGGAACTCTGATGACGGTCTATTTCAGTTTCTTTTCATTTCTCTTCGTAGCTTCCTCAATCTAGTCCACATCACCAACAACAAATACACTACAAACAGCGACATTATTAACAACAAAAAAATGAAACACCAGGAAGCGTGCCATGTGGGAGTTTCTTCCCTGAAGAACTGATACATAGATTACTTTAAACAGTGAGCCTTGCTTTATTTGTGAACTGGTTACCACGGAATTTCCTTTTATTGAATTTCTTGATGCATGGCATAGTTCGTATTTATTATTACACTAAAGTATATGCACTTCCACAAATATATGTATCACTTAGGCAACAAACATTCAGTAACACGTTAAAAAACTGCTTCAGCGAAACAAAAGTAAATACTAACAAAGGTAATCATTTACAGACAGTAGAAACCTGCACTGTTACCAACGTATACAGTGTATCATACGTATAATCGCTGGAAACAGAAAGTTCACAGTACTTTTCGAAAAAATACTGGTTTCTGTGACAGAAATAAAGGGGGCGTGTACCATACATGACTGTGACTTTAAAATTTTGTATATATAGGTCATTTTTCATTTTAAACCCTATAAAGTACGTATCAATGTAATGAGGAAAGACTATAGAATTTAATAAAGTCATAAAAAATTTCGATTTTTCCACCATTTATAAGTACCCTGTATCCTTAACGTAATATATTACTATCAAAATCATAAGACAAGCAGACATAATATCGTTTAATTTTTGCACACATTATACCAGTGTACTCCACTACGAGGCTTGCGTCTGACAGAGCGTGGAATACACATGGATTTCTTGCTTATCTTTGGACAGTCGTTCTTTGCATGTCCTGCTGCGCCACAGTGTGTACAAACCTTATCCCTCGTGCAAGATTTAGTTATGTGTTCTAGGTCGCGACATTTAAAACATTTGGGCACTGTGTTAGACTGTTCGACATTCAGTGCCCTGCAAGTCCGTGTAGACATTGGCTCTGACCAGCAATATGCTCCAGACTGGGTGTTACCTCTAACACATGCTGTATGAAGTTCTTACCATTCTGGCCCATTTTAAACTTCAGTTTAAACTCACCAATGAAATACTTTTTTGTGAGATGCTTTGCTGGATTCGGTTCGTAAATTACATCTAAAATGTCTTACCGTGAGGTCTTCAACAATTCATGTAACAGGTATATGAGCAGATATTTTTACACGTATTACTGTAATATGTATACACATCAGTGTACTGGTGGTTTTCTCACTGCATTGGCCAGTCTTCTCACAAACACACCGATTGTCTTCTGCATAGCTGTAAATTCACAAGTAATTGGAGTATTCCTGTCAGTGTAGACTAACGGTTTAGTGTCTACATCTCCACACTTTAGCAGCTGACCTGCTATCTTCCTAATAGCTATTATTATTAATCTACAAATGGGGTAAACGCTGAAGCAATGTTGTTCAGTACACCATCCTCAGTAACCAACAAAAATATCTGCGTTCGTACCCATTACTCCCAGTATAATGAGGAGTGGCCTGATTTCTTTGGGAACTTCATACTTGATATTTCATACCTGTCTTGCCTTTTCCTGCAATTTTTCAGAGTCCTCTTCATCCTCTCTTTCAACAATGACGCAACTATTATGAGTCTTGATCGATTAAAATTTGATTTTGTCAGTCCTGGATTTTTAGTATCTGATAACTTCTTTTTTATTTCTTGGGCCACTTTATTGTCTGCGAGTCTAATAAAAACAGATTTGTATGTTTGCTTTATTCAGCACCCTTTTGACCTGAACAGTGGTTGCTGATATCCTCTGTTGCGATAGCAGTAGTTACAGTAGTAATAGAACTCGTAATACTAGCAGTTGTTTTATTCGTCTGTAGATCACTTTTAGGAGGATATGGGACAGGTCTTGGTATTACGATTCTTAAGAACAACAAAAATAAAGTAATTCATATATACAGTCATTTACATATTTACAGGTCTAGTTTGACAATGTTAGCACAGTAGTCAGCTGGTCGTAGACTTACAGTGGGAAACATCGCGGAACTTACAATAATTTAGGGACATCATAGAAAACCTAAATCAGGTTGGCCATATTCCTGAATACAAGGACATTCTGTTTGCAACAGTGTTACTTCTTCGGTTTATCCCTAGTATACAATAGTTTTGCAAAGAAACTATTTAATAACAAAAAATGCTAGAGGTACAGTGTTCATTCATTTCTAATTCCAACCTACCGCGCACACTACACACACTACACTCTATACACACATTATTTTAGATGTCATGGCCATAGGGACGATGGGAGTGGCCGAGCGGTTCTAGGCACTTCAGTCTGGAACCGCGTGACCGCTACGGTCGCAGGTTCGAATCCTGCCTCCGGCATGGATATGTGTGATGTCCTTAGGTTAATTAGGTTTAAGTAGTTCTAAGTTCTAGGGGACTGATGACCTAAAATGTTGAGTCCCATAGTGCTCAGAGCCATTTGAACCATAGGGACGATGTTTAGTTTCCGCTTTATGCATCTCGAATTCCTACTAGCTAGCCCGAAGAAGAATAGGTAGGTTTGAGGGATGAAATGGTGAAGGCAGCAGAGGATCAGATAGGTAAAAAGAAGAGGGCTAGTAGAAACCCTTGGGTAACAGAAGAAATATTGAATTTAACTGATGAAAGGAGAAAATATAAAAATACAGTAATGAAGCAGGCAAAAAGGAATACAAACGTCCCAAAAATGAGATCGACAGGAAGTGCAAAATGGCTAAGCAGTGATGGCTAGAGGACAAATGTAAGGATGTAGAGGTTTATCTCACTAGGGGTAAGACATATACTGCCTACAGGAAAATTAAAGAGACCTTTGGAGAAAGGAGAACCACTTGCAAGAATATCAAGAGCTTTGATGGAAACCCTGTTCTAAGCAAAGAAGGGAAAGCAGAAAGGTGGAACGAGTATATAGAGGGTCTGTACAAGGGCGATGTACTTCAGGACAATATTATGGAAATGGAAGAGGACGTAATTAAGATGAAATGGAAGATATGATACTGCGTGAAGAGTTTGACGAAGCACTGAAAGACCTGAGTCGAAACAAGGCCCAGGGAGTAGACAACATTCCATTAGAACTACTGACAGCCTTGGGAGAGCCAGTCCTGACAAAACTCTACCATCTGGTGAGCAAGATGTATGAGACAGGCGACATACCCTCGGACTTCAAGAAGAATATAATAATTCCAATCTCAAAGAAAGCAGGTATTGACAGATGTGAAAATTACCGAAGTATCAGTTTAATAAGTCACAGCTGCAAAATACTAACGCGAATTCTTTACAGACGAATGGAAAAACTGATAGAAGCCGACCTTGGGGAAGATCAGTTTGGATTCCGTAGAAATGTTAGAACACGTGAGGCAATACTGACCCTACGACTTATCTTAGAAGAAAGATTAAGGAAAGGCAAACCTACGTTTCTAGCATTTGTAGAAAGCTTTTGACGATGTTAATTGGACTACTCTTTTTCAAATTCTGAAGGTGGAAGGGGTAAAATACAGGGAGCGAAAGGCTATTTACAATTTATACAGAAACCAGATGGCAGTTATAAGAGTAGAAGGGCATCAAAGGGAAGCAGTGGTTGGGAAGGGAGTGAGACAGGGTTGTAGCCTATCCCCGATGCTATTCAATCTGTATATTGAGCAAGCAGTAAAGGAAACAAAAGAAAAGTTCGGAATAGGTATTGAAGTCCATGGAGAAGAAATAAAAACTTTGAGGTTTGCCGATGACATTGTACTTCTGTCAGAGACAGCAAAGGACTTGGAAAAGCAGTTGAACGGAATGGACAATGTCTTGAAAGGAGGATATAAGATGAACATCAACAAAAGCAAGACGAGGATAATAGAATGTAGTCGAATTAAATCGGGTGTTGCTGTGGGAATTAGATTAGGAAATGAGACCCTTAAAGTAGTAAAGGAGTTTTGCTATTTGGGGAGCAAAATAACCGATGATGGTCGAAGTAGAGAGGATATAAAATGTAGACTGGCAATGGCAAGGAAAGCGTTTCTGAGGAAGAGAAAGCTGTTAACATCAGGTATAGATTTAAGTGTCAGGAAGTCGTTTCTGGTAGCATTGGTATGGAGTGTAGCCATGTTTGGAAGTGGACGATAAACAGTTTAGACAGGAAGAGAATAGAAGGTTTCGAAATGTGTTGCTACAGAAGAATACTGAAAATTAGATGGGTGGATCACATAACTAATGAGGAGGTACTGAATAGAATTGGGGAGAAGAGGAATTTATGGCACAACTTGTCTAGAAGAAGGGATTGGTTGGTAGCACAAGTTATGTGGCGTCAAGGGATCACCAATTTAGTATTGGAGGGCAGCGTGGAGCGTAAAAATCGTAGAGGGAGACCAAGAGATGAATACACTAAACAGATTCAGAAGGATGTAGGTTGCAGTAGGTACTGAAGGATGAAGAAGCTTGCGCAAGATAGAGTAGCATGGAGAGCTGCATCAAACCAGGCTCTGGACTGAAGACCACAACAACAACATTATTATTTATAAGTGTTACATTTTTTATAGGAAATTACTGCACTGTGTTATCTAACTGTACCTTCAATGTATAGAATATGTTGCTGAACAGGTGCTTCTTAACTTACTTTTTAAGTATGTTTGTGTTAGTAACCTCTTTAATCTCCTCCAGAAATTTATTGTGCAGTTTTCTGCATTGGTATAAAATGCTGTTTCTAGTTTTATGTTTATTCTTTCTTGGTAATTGTAAGTTTAGTCTAGTTCTTTTCAATGATCATGGACCGAACTGCTTGTATAGTAATTACCAATGTTATTATTGATGTATGCAACTGATTGGTAAATTTACTCATATGATATCGTTAAAATCCCTGTTCCATTCCCAAACAGAACGAGGGAAAAATGACTGCCCATATGCCTCTGTACGAGCCCTAATCTCTCTTATCTTATCTTCGTGGTATTTCCGCGAAATGTAAGTTGGCGGCAGTAAAATTGTACTGCAGTCAGCCTCAAATGCTGGTTCTCTAAATTTCCTCAGTCTCGATTCACGAAAAGAACGCCTCCTTTCCTCTAGAGACTCCCACCCGAGTTCCTGAAGCGTTTCCGTAACACTCGCGTATTGATCAAACCTTCCAGTAACAAATCTAGCAGCCCGCCTCTGAATTGCTTCTACGTCCTCCCTCAATCCGACCTGATAGGGATCCCAAACGCTCGAGCAGTACTCAAGAATAGGTCGTATTAGTGTTTTGTAAGCGGTCTCCTTTACAGATGAACCACATCTTCCCAAAATTCTACCAATGAACCGAAGACGACTATCCGCCTTCCCCACAACTGCCATTACATTCTTGTCCCACTTCATATCGCTCTGCAATGTTACGCCCAAATATTTAATCGACGTGACTGTGTCAAGCGCTACACTACTAATGGAGTATTCAAACATTACGGGATTCTTTTTCCTATTCGTCTGCATTAATTTACATTTATCTATATTTAGAGTTAGCTGCCACTCTTTACACCAATCACAAATCCTGTCCAAGTCATCTTCTGTCCTCCTACAGTCACTCAACGATGACACTTTCCCGTACACCACAGCATCATCAGCAAACAGCCACACATTGATATCCACCCTATCCAAAAGATCATTTATGTAGATAGAAAACAACAGCGGACCAACCGCACTTCCCTGGGGCACTCCAGATGATACCCTCACGTCCGATGAACACTCACCATCGAGGACAACGTACTGAGTTCTATTACTTAAGAAGTCAATCAGTGACACTCTCACCCCTACTGAGCGATTTCCCTCTTCAAACTGAAATTCATGGTATGCGACTATTGTTGAAAAAAAGGGTATCACATTGCTCACTTCACTGTTTAAATTGTAATTATCTTTTCCTAAGCACTCAATACACCCCTGGGCGTCTGTTTTGGAAAAGTTCATCAGACAAACGTGTATTCTCTGTCTGTTGCTCCCCAAGCCTTCCGTAAGTCTGGCTTGACACGAAGCCCACTTACACACAGTTTGTTTTTGATCTCACTGACTGAATTATTTGAAAGTAGCTCAGCTGGAACTTTTTCTTGTAAGAAATTCGTGATTTTAAAAAGTGCCTGTTAGTGAACAGTTCCATTTCTTCACAGTATATTTAGCCTTTCTGTGTACCACGATACTTACATTCAATGTAATTTATGAGCTCTTGCTGTAAGCAGTATCGCTATATCGATCGATACTTGCTAACTCCTCAGCAGCCTCCCTCAGTGATCACTGAGAAACTTTCCCTACCAACAGCTGGTTGGATCGTTTCATTAAAGTCAGTGTCTGCCCCTGCTTATTAATTGATTTCCACCCCCTCCCCTCCCTACATCTACTTCTACATCTACATGGTTACTCTGCAATTCACACTTAAGTGCCTGGTATTTTCATTCTACTTCCCCACCATTCCACTCTCGAATCGCGCGTGGGAAAAAGGAACACGCAAATCTTTCCGTTCGAGCTCTGATTTCTCTTATTTTATTGTGATGATCATTTCTCCCTACGTAGATGGGTGTCAACAAAATATTTTCGTATTCGGCAGAGAAAGTTGGTGATTGAAATTTCGTAAATAGATCTCGCCGCAAAGAAAACTGCCTTTATTTCAGTGACTGCCACCCCAACTCGCGTATCATATATGTGACACTCTCACACCTATTGCGCGATAACACGAAATGGGCTGTCCTTCTTTGCACTTTTTCGATGTCTTCCGTCAATCCTACCTGGTAAGGATGCCATACTGAGCAGCAATATTCCAGCAGAGGACAGACAGGTGTAATGCAGGCTGTCTCTTTAGTGGGTTTGTCGTATCTTCTAAGTGTTCTGCCAACAAAGCGAAGTCTTTGTTTCGCCTTCCCCACAATATTATCTATGTTGTCTTTCCAATTTAAGTTGCTCGTAATTGTAATTTCTAGGTATTTAGTCGAACTGACAGGCCTTAGATTTGTGCAATTTATCGTATACCCAAAATTAATCGGGTTTCTTTTAGTGCCCATGTGGATGACCTCGCACTTTTCTTTGTTTAGTGCCAGTTGCCACTTTTCGCACCATACAGAAATTCTCTCTAGATCATTTTGTAATTGGAATTGATCGTCTGATGATTTTACTCGACGGTAAATTACAGCGTCATCTGCAAACAATCTAAGGGGGCTGCTCAGATTATCACCTAGATCATTTATGTAAATCGGGAACAGTAGAGGGCCTATGACACTACCTTGCGGAACGCCAGATATCACTTCTGTTCTGCTCGATGATTTACCGTCTATCACTACGAACTGTGACCTCTCTGAGAGGAAATCGCGGATCTAGTCACACAACTGAGACGATACTCCATATGCACACAATTTGATTAATAGTCGCTTGTGAGGAACGGTATCAAAAGCCTTCTGGAAAGTTAGGAATGTGGCATCGATCTGAGATCCCTTGTCGACAGCACTCATTACTTCATGGGAATAAAGAGCTATCTGTGTTGCACAAGAACGACATTTTCTGAATGCGTGTTGGTTATGTATCAGTAAGTCATTTTCTTCAAGGTGATTCATAATGTTCGAGTATAGTATACGCTCCAAAATCCCACTGTAAATTGAGGTCAGTGATATGGGTCTGTAATTCAATGGGTTTCCCTAATAAAATGGAAATGTGCAAGGCATAACCTGTGGCAAAAACGAGTGCAGAAGGTCAGTAAATAAGACCACATTACTCCAATTTTCAGTTATAATATAGCTGCAGCTTGTACACTATCCAGTCATATTAATGACTTATGGGCTCATTATCCCAATTTTCAGTTATAATATAGCTGCAGCTTACACACTATCCAGTCACATTAATGTGGCCACAAGTCAAAATCCTGAACAGCCATCTTTTGCAGAGTGGACTGCTGTGAGACGGCCAGGAAGAGTGTGAGTGAGGTTCTGGAAGGTGCCTACAGCGGTGCGGGATGTGGAACCATGCAGACTCTGGTGCCGTGGTCTGGTCAGCTGCGCTCGTTTGTCGGTCGAGGATCCACGGCGCGAACCGCCTGATCGAGATGATTCCACAGAGTCTTGATTGGATTTAAATCTGGGGACAAATGTTGATGGTGTTAGGACAGCAACCAGCCACAAATATACTTTCAGTTCCCTTATTCAGAGGATACCGTTACCGGTTTCGAATCGTTGTGATCCATCCTCAGACGGTTTACATGCTTTCTTTATGACATGTGGTGTGTTTTTTTTTACAGATTAATTGTCCTAAAATATAAATAATACATAATTATAAACACGCCACACACAGATGATTGCGTTACAGATTTTCGTTGCATGTGACTTACGTGAAACGTCGGTTTCGAGTGTTTGTTTTCATAAAATTCGTCCAGCAGATGTAAATGCATTCCCACTGCATTCTTATTGTTGTACACGTAAACTGTTCTCACTGAACACTTAAAAGTTGTCACTGAGCCGATTTCTACCACGCACCACATGTTTTGATACATACAAAGAGCTTACAAACATATTTGTATCACAGATGCTATGATATATCGTAACATTTGACGATGATGTCCTATGTTTGGAAAGGATCATATATTCGTTTACACAAATGTAATGCCTTTTACACTAGTACAGAGACATTGAATTTTTGAGTTGATATTGCTAAATTAATTATATATATATATATATAACTGTATAGGTAAAATAGTATATTATTTAATTACATTTAGCATGATGAGAATTATAGTAACATATAAATTTGCTACTTGGTCTGCAGATAGGTGTACTAATATTATTTGCTTTGGAGGCTGGAAAGTAATTTTTGGAAATTTTTCAGGAAAGGGGTGTTAGCTAACTCTGTTTGTTCGTTAAGGATATAGTTTGGGGTGCTGCTTTTGTGTGTGTGTGCATATCCTTAACGAACAAACAGAGTTAGCTAACACCCCTTCCCTGAAAAATTTCCAAACATTACTTTCCAGCCTCCAAAGTAAATAATATTAGTACACCTATCTGCAGACCAACTAGCAAATTTATATGTTACTATAATTCTCATCATGCTAAATGTAATTAAATAATATACTATTTTACCTATACAGTTATATATATATATATATATATATATATATATATATATATATATATATATAATTAATTTAGCAATATCAACTCAAAAATTCAATGTCTCTGTACTAGTGTAAAAGGCATTACATTTGTGTAAACGAATATATGATCCTTTCCAAACATAGGACATCATCGTCAAATGTTACGATATATCATAGCATCTGTGATACAAATATGTTTGTAAGCTCTTTGTATGTATCAAAACATGTGGTGCGTGGTAGAAATCGGCTCAGTGACAACTTTTAAGTGTTCAGTGAGAACAGTTTACGTGTACAACAATAAGAATGCAGTGGGAATGCATTTACATCTGCTGGACGAATTTTATGAAAACAAACACTCGAAACCGACGTTTCACGTAAGTCACATGCAACGAAAATCTGTAACGCAATCATCTGTGTGTGGCGTGTTTATAATTATGTATTATTTATATTTTAGGACAATTAATCTGTAAAAAAGCACACCACATGTAATAAAGAAAGCATGTAAACCGTCTGAGGATGAATCACAACGATTCGAAACTGGTAATGGTATCCTTTGAATAAAGGAACTGAAAGTAAATTTGTGGCTGGTTGCTGTCCTAACACCATCAACATTTGTCTTCAAACAACAGCCACGGTCTCCATCATGTCATCATATGACAAAATTATGTAAATCTGGGGAGTCAAATGTCCAGGGGAGTATGGTAAACTGATCCTGGAGCTCCTCGAACCATGCACCTACGCAAGAAGCCGTGTAACACAAAGCATTGTCCTGTTGGTGGATGCCACCGTGATGTGGAGAAACAAATTGCATTTAGGGGTTAACATGGTCGCTGTGGATACCTACATACTTGTGTTGGTCCATTGGGCCTTCCAGAATGATGAGATCAACCAGGGAGTGCCATGAAAACATCCCCCAGGCCATAACGCTCCTTCCTTGTTCGCTTTCAGACGTTTCACGCCGTACACGCCAACGGCGATCTGTCCTACGGGGCACAAAACGTGGTTCATCTGAAGAGACTGTGTGTCGCCAGTCGGTGGACATCCAATTGCATTACTGGCGTGCAAATTTCTGCCTTTGTCGCCGAAGAACAGCAATCAGCACGGATACACGAAACAGGAGCCTGCTACAGAGGGCCGGCCGGGGTGGCCGAGCGGTTCTAGGCGCTTCAGTCTGGAGCCGTGCGACCGCTACGGTCGCAGGCTCGAATCCTGCCTCGGGCAAGGGTGTGTGTGTTGTCCTTAGGTTAGTTAGGTTTAAGTAGTTCTAAGTTCTAGGGGACTGATGACCTTAGTAGTTAAGTCCCATAGTGCTCAGAGCCATTTGAACCATTTGCTACAGAGGTCCATGAGAAGTAGCGTTCGCTGAACTATCATTGAGGAGACACTGTTGGTGCATCTGGGAGGTCAGCTGCTCAAGAGCTGCACGTTCATTCACTTGTATACAGGGTTATTACAAATGATTGAAGCGATTTCACAGCTCTACAATAACTTTATTATTTGAGATATTTTCACAATGCTTTGCACACACATACAAAAACTCAAAAAGTTTTTTTAGGCATTCACAAATGTTCGATATGTGCCCCTTTAGTGATTCGGCAGACATCAAGCCGATAATCAAGTTCCTCCCACACTCAGCGCAGCATGTCCCCATCAATGCACGAATGTGTGAGGATTGTCTACCGCCCAGATTCGCACATTGTGTCTGTTCACTTCACCATTAAGAAAAAATGTTGCTTCATCACTGAAAACAAGTTTCGCACTGAACGCATCCTCTTCCATGAGCTGTTGCAACCGCGCCGAAAATTCAAAGCGTTTGACTTTGTCATCGGGTGTCAGGGCTTGTAGCAATTGTAAACGGTAAGGCTTCTGCTTTAGCCTTTTCCGTAAGATTTTCCAAACCGTCGACTGTGGTACGTTTAGCTCCCTGCTTGCTTTATTCGTCGACTTCCGCGGGCTACGCGTGAAACTTGCCCACACGCGTTCAACCGTTTCTTCGCTCACTGCAGGCCGACCCGTTGGTTTCCCCTTACAGAGGCATCCATAAGCATTAAACAGCGCATACCATCGCCGAATGGAGTTAGCAGTTGGTGGATCTTTGTTGAACTTCGTCCTGAAGTGTCGTTGCACTGTTATGACTGACTGATGTGAGTGCATTTCAAGCACGACATACGCTTTCTCGGCTCCTGTCGCCATTTTGTTTCACTGCGCTCTCGAGCGCTCTGGCGGCAGAAACCTGAAGTGCGGCTTCAGCTGAACAAAACTTTATGACTTTTTCTACGTATCTGTGGTGTGTCGTGACCATATGTCAATGAATGGAGCTACAGTGAATTTATGAAATCGCTTCAATCATTTGTAATAGACCTGTACATATCCACGATCGTCGCTCACCTCTGTCATCATGTGAATTTCATCCATAGTGGATGCTGTCGAACTCCGTGACTGTTCCTTTATGGGGTTGCAGAAAAATATCCGCTACCAGTCACAATAAAAGGTTGTTTATTCGTCACACGACCGGTTTCTGGCTTGCGCCCATCTTCAGGTGTTTATACATTCATATACATGTCTGTACTGTTGGAGATCACTGTATAAATACAAAAAATTATTTGCTGGTGACTACACAAATACAAGTGGGACAATTGTAAGTGGTACGGCAGCATTTGACGAACATATATCTGTACTTACAAAAAGATGAAGCACCATTATTACAGAGTTATGCTGTGGTGATAGTTTTGCAACATAGTTACACACTTATGGTCATTTTCACGTGCATATATCAGTTTTACCAAGTATAGCTCCATATTACACTATTATGATGTGCACTCGTGAAATACACTCTGTTTACATACAAACATGTGGGGTGTGGTCAAAGAACTTAGATGTAGCAGATGTAAAGATGTTGCTCACATAGAAACTTGTAGGTTCTGGTCAAAGAACTTAGCCACAGGAAGTGCAAAGGTGTTGCACATATAAAAATTTAAAAAGCTATTATTGACTGCGACGTTTCTTGACACACATTATGAAATTTTTTGGTTCACATTTTTGACAGAAAACTTAAATCTAGGAAGTACAATGTTGTTACATATATGAAATTACTCAAAGCT
Organism: Schistocerca cancellata; assembly: GCF_023864275.1. Taxonomy (NCBI): domain Eukaryota; kingdom Metazoa; phylum Arthropoda; class Insecta; order Orthoptera; family Acrididae; genus Schistocerca; species Schistocerca cancellata. The sequence goes on along the minus strand of NC_064635.1, from coordinate 51,954,776 downwards.
ACTACAAATTTAAAAAAATGACAGCTAGAACTGTTATTATGCCCCGTGTTGGGCCACAGCTACTTCGGTGCCAGTTTTGGATAGCGTCGTTTTGCCATGCAATACTTTAACGAGGGCTGGTCGCGAACAGTATACAAGCTTAGCCTTTTCAGAAATGCTTCCATACTTGGCCCGAAAGTCAATGATCATGCCCTTTTGGGTGTGAGATAAATCGCTCCGTTTCCGCATTACGACAACGTCTGCACTGTTTTCCTCATCCCCCACCGCTCGATACACTTTATGTACCCTCCACTGCTACCCCTGACACCCGCCGTTCGTGAGTCGATATTGCAGTTTTCCAGAACATCCAGAGAAGCAAAGACATAATTTCTTAAATTTTTAATTTATTAAATACTTGGCTGAAGTTTTTTTTAAATTCCAGACAATTGTACGAAGTTTTGAACGGAAGTAGTAGAGAATTAAATTTTGGAAAAATGATGGGAATAACGTTAACTGAAAACTTGAAAGGCATCCCTATTTCATAACTAAGCTACAAACTATATCAGGTACTATGTTGTTTAACTTAAATACACTGCTGTTATTATATTCTTTCACTAAACAATACAGAAAACTAAGTCGCTTCAAGGTTAGGAAACGACTGAAACAACTTACTAACGGTTGCCATCAATGACAAATATATTTCTACATTCTTAATGGAAAGTAGACAAATTTACTTGTATAATAATCTTTGCTCTTCTGGATGTTCTGGAAAACTACTGCAGATACACGTCTGAGACATGTTTAATACTCTCACCAGATCATGTTGTTGTTGTTGTGGTCTTCGGTCCTGAGACTGGTTTGATGCAGCTCTCCATGCTACTCTATCCTGCGCAAGCTTCTTCATCTCCCAGTACATACTGCAGCCTGAATCTGCTTAGTGTATTCATCTCTTGGTCTACCTCTACGATTTTTACCCTCCACGCTGCTCTACAGTACTAAATTGGCGATCCCTTGATGCCTCAGAACATGCCCTACCAACCGATCCCTTCTTCTAGTCAAGTTGTGCCACAAACTTCTCCCCAATTCTACTCAATACCTCCTCATTAGTCATGTGATCTACCCATCTAATCTTCAGCATTCTTCTGTAGCACCGCATTTCGAAAGCTTCTATTCTCTTCTTGTCTAAACTATTTACCGTCCATGTTCCACTTCCATACATGGCTACACTCCATACAAATACTTTCAGAAATGACTTCCTGACACTTAAATCTATACTCGATGTTAACAAATTTCTCTTCTTCGGAAACGCTTTCCTTTCCATTGCCAGTCTACATTTTATATCCTCTCTACTTCGACCATCATCAGATATTTTGCTCCCCAAATAGCAAAACTCCTTTACTACTTTAAGTGCCTCATTTCCTAATCTAATTCCCTCAGCAACACCCGATTTAATTCGACTACATTCCATTATCCTCGTTTTGCTTTTGTTGATGTTCATCTTATATCCTCCTTTCAAGACACTGTCCATTCCATTCAACTGCTTTTCCAAGTCCTTTGCTGTTTCTGACAGAATTTCAATGTCATCGGCAAACCTCAAAGTTTTTATTTCTTCTCCATGGATTTTAATACCTACTCCTAACGTTTCTTTTGTTTTCTTTACTGATTGCTCAATATACAGATTGAATAGCATCGGGGAGAGGCTACAACCCTGTCTCACTCCCTTCCCAACCACTGCTTCCCTTTCATGTCCCTCTACTCTGATAACTGTCATCTGGTTTCCGTACAAATTGTAAATAGCCTTTCGCTCCCTGTGTTTTACTCCTGCCATCTTCAGAATTTGAAAGAGAGTATTCCAGTCAACATTGTCAAAAGCTTTCTCTAAGTCTACAAATGTTAGAAACGTAGGTTTGCCTTTCCTTAATCTTTCTTCTAAGATAAGTCGTAGGGTCAGTATTGCCTCACGTGTTCCAACATTTCTACGGAATCCAAACTGATCTTCCCCGAGGTCAGCGTCTACCAGTTTTTCCATTCGTCCGTAAAGAATTCGCGTTAGTATTTTGCAGCTGTGACTTATTAAACTGATAGTTCGGTAATTTTCACATCTGTCAACACCTGCTTTCTTTGGGATTGGAATTACTATATTCTTCTTGAAGTCTGAGGGAATTTCGCCTGTCTCATACATCTTGCTCACCAGATGGTAGAGTTTTGTTAGGCCTGGCTCTCCCAAGGCTGTCAGTAGTTCTATTGCGGCCTTGTTTCGACTTAGGTCTTTCAGTGCTCTGTCAAACTCTTCATGCAGTATCCTATCTCGCATTTCATCTTCATCTACCTCCTCTTCCATTTCCATAATATAGTCCTCAAGAACATCGCCCCTGTATAGACCCTCTATATACTCCTTCCACCTTTCTGCTTTCCCTTCTTTGCTTAGAACTGGGTTTCCATCTGAGCTGTTGATATTCATGCAAGTGGTTCTCTTTTCTCCAAAGGTCTCTTTAATTTTCCTGTAGGCAGTATCTGTCTTACCCCTCGTGAAATAAGCCTCTACATCCTTACATTTGTCCTCTAGCCATCCCTGCTTAGCCATTTTGCACTTCCTGTCGATCTCATTTTTGAGACGTTTGTATTCCTTTTTTCCGCTCCACTTACTGCATTTTTGTATTTTCTCCTTTCAGCAATTAAATTCAGTATCTCTTCTGTTACCCAAGGATTTCTACTATCCCTCGTCTTTTTATCTACTTGATCCTCTGCTGCCTTCACTATTTCATTCCTCAAAGCTACGCATTCTTCTTCTACTGTATTTCTTTCCCCAATTCCTGTCAATTGTTCCCTGATGCTCTCCCTGAAACTCTGTACAACCTCTGGTTCTTTCAGTTTATCCAGGTCCCATCTCCTTAAATTCCCACCTTTTTGCAGTTTCTTCAGTTTTAATGTACAGTTCATAATCAATAGATTGTGGTCACAGTCCACATCTGCCCCTGGAAATGTCTTACAATGTAAAATCTGGTTCCTAAATCTCTGTCTTACCATTATATAATCTATCTGAAACCTTGTAGTATCTCCAGGGTTCTTCCATGTATACAACCTTCTTTCATGATTCTTGAACCAAGTGTTAGCTATGATTAAGTTATGCTCTGTGCGAAATTCTACCAGGCGGCTTCCTCTTTCATTTCTTAGCCCCAATCCATATTCACCTACTACGTTTCCTTCTCTTCCTTTTCGAGTCACCCATAACTATGAAATTTTCGTCTCCCTTCACTACCTGAATAATGTCTTTTATCTCATCATACATTTCATCAATTTCTTCATCATCTGCAGAGCTAATTGGCATATAAACTTGTACTACTGTAGTAGACATGGGTTTCGTGTCTATCTTGGCCACAATAATGCGTTCACTATGCTGTTTGTAGTAGCTTACGCGCACTCCTATTTTTTTATTCATTATTGAACATATTCCTGCATTACCTCTGTTTGATTTTGTATTTATAACCCTGTATTCACCTGTCCAAGAGTCTTGTTCCTCCTGCCACCGAACTTCACTAATTCCCACTACATCTAACTTTAACCTATCCATTTCCCTTTTTAAATTTTCTAACCTACTTGCCCGATTAAGGGATCTGACATTCCACGCTCCGATCCGTAGAACGCCATTTTTATTTCTCTTGATAACGACGTCCTCTTTAGTAGTCTCCGCCCGGAGATCCGAATGGGGGACTATTTTACCTCCGGAATATTTTACCCAAGAGGACGCCATCATCATTTAATCATACAGTAAAGCTGCATGCCCTCGGGAAAAATGACGGCTGTAGTTTCCCCTTGCTTTCAGCCGTTCGCAGTACCACAACGGCAAGGCCGTTTTGGTTAGTGCTACAGGGCCAGATCAGTTAATCATCCAGACTGTTGTTGCCCCTGCAACTACTGAAAAGGCTGCTGCCCCTCTTCAGGAACCATACGTTTGTCTGGCCTCTCAACAGATACCCCTCCGTTGTGGTTGCACCAGATCAATAACAACAAAATGAATGGAAATCGTGCTTTACTTTAACCTCCTACAGTTTTGCGATGGCTTCATATTAGCGAAGTTGCTAAATTTCAGGCAAAATCTTTTATTAGCCGTAACTCTGTCACTAAACATTTGTGGATCTATGTTTACACGAACTTTTTTCTTTAGTTTTACTTGTAGAATAATATATTAAAATACTTGCATACCTTCGTGAATCACTCTGCATATCAACAGAAAACAAGTTACATTAACGAGGCCAAATGTGTCGTGTTACTAGAGCAAACACGCCTTCAAACACAGAAAAACTTTCGAAACTGCCTTTCTGGCGCTGTTATTCATGTAGTATTTACGACAGCTGCTGTTTGCACACGACAGAAACAACTAACAAGAAACGATCGTAAACAGTAGTCTACTAATGTTACGAGCGATTTGAGACGGCGGCACGCCACGTCCCGTCTGCCTTTAAAACAACGTACAGCGTAAGCCAATAGCGTCACTCCGTTCTTTTGTTATCTCAATGGTGGGGAGGATCCAGGAGTCAAAGAAGACATATTCGCGCCCTCACGAATGCTTTGTACGCCATTCCGGCTGCGAAGCTTCAAGGGACGCCTCTCCTCGACATAGCAGAGAATTGCGCCTCCTGTGTGGGAGATCTAAAACTTACTGGAAAGAGAATTAATTCCTTTTGCAAGAGACTGGCCGGTGGCGAGACGCCAGGGCAGTCAAACACATCGCTATTCAATACAATGTACGACCCTCGCACAGTGCGGTCTGACGGCGCTTTAGGAAGCAGGGCAGAACGAATGACTCCTCTAAGTAGACGCTCGGAATTTTCTCGGGAACGAGAAGACTTCTTTGTAGGTTCCGACGCAAACCTAACACCAGGATGTTTTCCAAAAGGTTTTTCAGTTCTCAGTATTCAGTAGCCAGTGAGTTTGTAACCTCCCCCTCACTTATCGACCCTAATGACAGTGAAAAATTAAACCGCGTGTACCTAATGGAAATTTGGGAAAAGCAATCGTCACCGAAGTTAATCTGTCGGTAAAGAGGGAGGAAAGGGTTACATCTAAACGAAAGGGAAAATGCAAATGAAACTGGTGGAAATTAATTTTGAAATAGGGGTAAAATTAATAAAGAAAGTAAATGTGCGGCCGTTACGTTAACAATCAACTAGCGGTAATTAGATATTTGAGATTTGGGGGAAATTACGGTCGCCAGTCCTAAGGACAATTACTATAGTAACTGAAAAAGAAAGGTTATTACACATATAATTGGCACTAGAAGCGTGGCAACTGAAGTTTGACATGAGTAGTGTGAAAACTGAAAGTTTGTCAGAAGTAATAAACTTCGCTACACTCTGACTTAATTTAGCAAAAGAATTAATAAAACCGGAAAATCGAAAGTTAATTTAGTGACTGAAGTTAATAGTGAGCTTTCTTTCTGAAGCACATCGAAATTCAGTAAAATACGGTTAGTCTTGGACTACCTCAACAATCATTTCAAAAGCTACTTGAATCTACGCAATTTAGAAATAAGGGATTTAACTTTGAACTTGAATTAAATGATTCTGAACAATTAACAACAGTAAAATTTAGTACGTACCAAGCTGAGCTGCAGTCACAGGTAAGCCAAAATACGGTAATAAAACTCGCACTCTTAATTTGTGCTTGTGTAATCTAGATATTGTAGCCAGCTATGAATACTTTAACTGAACTTTGAAATTAAAGCAGCGAAATTGAATTATGTTACTTTAATGCTGGCGTTTGAATTTCAACGACACTCGGGTTCATTTCGGAAAAGGAAGGGACCCTGCTCGGTAATGCAATTGGGACAATGAGCAACAAAGGTTCATGCTAAGTTGCTGTAATTTTGTGATGCAACAATTTTAAAAGTTTGAAAAACTGAGGTCTGCCATACAGTTCTAAAACTTTACGTGCTTCCAGTCTTCCTTGTTGGTTGATTGAAGGTTTGAAGCCGTCGATCGAGGAGGTGGCGACAGTCACTCATTGTCGGCCGTCGCTGTTGCAGAAGCTGGATGTTGGCGCGCCTTCTTCTCGACACGGTCACCAGACGAAACGGGCTCTTGATGTGCGCCAGCTAATGCTTCCCGTCCGCGACACCATGTCAGAAACTATCATCGCAAGTCGAGCGCAATTACATGCTGCCAAACCCCGAAAGCGCGGCAACTCGCGGGAGCTTCACACAACACACCTCCTCCACTCGCTACTCCAGCCAGACTCTCTGTGCTCTGCCCGCGCTCCACGCGACAGAGTTAACACTACCAAAGATCTTAAACACTTGGGTTCTCCACACGATCTATCGATGTAATCGTTCGATAGCAGTTTTCCCTAGGCAAGACCCAGCGTAAAAATACAAATAATATTTTCAAAACAACCAATTATACATCGACATAAATGCATAAATATATATATATATATATATATATATATATATATATATATATATATACAAACAGTAAAACAATTTCAATATATAAAGAGACAGAAATGTCATATCTTGAGGTAGCAAAACAAGGAAAAAAATTATAGTACAATAGATGGAAATAGGAGGATATGCATTTCCGGCGTTACAAGTTGTTTGCGCCGACACGTTTTGTCTCTCTCGCACATTGATATTTGTTCACTCTACTTTTAAGCGGAAATTTTCCTTTCGAGTTTACTAGGACGAGATGGCAGAAAGACGGTATTTCTTTGTCCCAGTGGCCAGTCGTCATTATTCCACATTGAGGGGATACGCCCTGCAAGTAGTCGCTCGCCCTGACTGGCAGATAACCTTTTGCGACAACATGATTCGCTAAACGCAAGCCTGCTTGTTTTGTACGCAGAGCACGTGGTTCCCAGATTAACAGAGAAGAGGCTTCTGGCGGTAGTAACGGACAGAAGCATAAGTGAGGCGCTGTGGTGGAAGGAAGTGGAAGTAAAGGTTTCTAGTATACGGTTCGACAGCAGGCATATACACTACTGGCCATTAAAATTGCTACACCACGAAGATGACGTGCTACAGACGCGAAATTTGCTGCTCGCGTTGGTCGAGATCCAATGACTGTTAGCAGAATATGAAATCGGTGCGTTCAGGAGGTAACACAGAACGCCGTGCTGGATCCCAACGGCCTCGTATCACTAGCAGTCGAGATGACAGGCATCTTATCCGCATGGCTGTAACGGATCGTGCAGCCACGTCTCGATCCCTGAGTCAACAGATGGGGACGTTTGCAAGGTAACAACCATCTGCACGAACAGCTCGATGACGTTTGCAGCAGCATGGAGTATCAGCTCGGAGACCATGGCTGCGGTTACCCTTGACGCTGCATCACAGACAGGAGCGCCTGCGATGGTGTACTCAACGACGAACCTGGGTGTACGAATGGCAAAACGTCATTTTTTCGGATGAATCCATGTTCTGTGTGCAGCATCATGATGGTCGCATCCGTGTTTGGCGACATCGTGGTGAACGTACATTGGAAGTGTGTATTCGCCATCGCCATACTGGCCTATCACCCGGCGCGATGATGTGGGGTGCCATTGGTTACACGTCTCGGTCACCTCTTGTTCGCATTGGCGGTACTTTGAACAGTGGACGTTACATTTCAGTTGTGTTATGTCCCGTGATTCTACCCTTCAATTCATCCCTGCGAAACCCTATATTTCAGCAGGATAATGCACGACCCCATGTTGCAGGTCCTGTACGGGCCTTTCTGGATACAGAAAATGCTCGATTGCTACCCTGGCCAGCACATTCTCCAGATCTCTCACCAACTGAAAACGTCTGGTCAATGGTGGCCGAGCAAGTGGCTCGTCACAACACGCCAGTCACTACTCTTGATGAACTGTGGTACTGTGTTTACGCTGCATGGGCAGCTGTACCTGTACACGCCACCCAAGTTCCGTTTGACTCATTGCCCAGGCGTATCAAGGCCGTTACTACGACCAGAGGTGGTTGTTCTAGGTACTGATTTCTCAGGATCTATACACTCAAATTGCGTGAAAATGTAATCACAGGTCAGTTCTAGTATAATATATTTGTCCAAAGAATACTCGTTTATCATCTGCATTTCTTCTTGGTGTAGCACTTTTAAGGGTCAATAGTGTACAAACTTGAAATGTGGCTTCAAAGGGTAAGCGCCACTTTGCAAAGTGAGATGATAGGTTCCTTTTCTTACGGAGACAAACGTCCCGAGATGCGTGTTTCATTCAGTTTAACTTCAGCCAATTCACTAAATCTGCTATCCTGATTTCATGAATGGTCCACGGCATAATTGACAGCGGCCATACCCTTACTTTGGAACAACTGCTGACGCAATTCCATCTGGATGGTATTGGATCTATTTTGCTTGCAAGATTAATCCGTTTCTCAAAATTAAAACTGCAACTGTCTTGGTCTTGTGTAAATGTACAAGCCTTGTGACTTCCGTTAATGGAGGTGATCTCATTAAGTTTTTTTCCCACACGTGTTCTTCCTTGCAGCCCCACAATTGAGATCATAATGCACAGTAGCAGGAATCCCATAAGAACACTGTGGTAATCACCACTATTGACCCTGCAGTGGTCGTCATCTAATAAGAAACGTTAAGTGGTCGCATGGATTACATATGTATGCCAATTTCTCAACTAAAAAAAGAGGCCATTCAGTTTTCAAATTTTTTATTGAGTGTTTTGTATGCTGCCCATAATAATATTTATTGAAAACTATCAACAAAAAGTCACATATAACCTCATATTTGAAAAAAAACAAATTTTTCACAGCAAGCCACAATTTTAAGGAAGATAGCATCATTGGCTTTGATTTACTTTCAAAAAACACGTATTTGCGTAAAAACAAATCTAATCATGATTTTCTGAACAAAAAATACAGACGATCTTGGAATGATCTGGGCAAAAAAATTTTTTACACGCGTTAAACACTTTTCTTGTGCTTCTATTTCTTGAGCTTCCGCAGTCGTAGCAGCGACCCACAGAACTCCTCTATGTCATTCCCGAAGTTGCTGGCTGATTTTCCACGAGAGGAATGCCAAGCCAGTCCTTTATTTTGAAGGCCAGACTTGTTGGCAACATTTTTTTTTTTTTGTCTAATCTCCGCTGAGCCAGAGGTTTGATTCAAGACAAAGACAGGTCAATAAGAAAATGTCAACGCCGAATGACAGTGTAGTTTTGGTTCGCTGCATAAATGCAAAGTGCATTGAGGGCACTAAGGTTCAGCAAATCATAAAATACAGTAAGACGCCATCTTCCTGAATTTCTGGATACATCATAAAGCATACACATCTTGTCAACTAGATCTACACCGTTCTTTGTACGTTATTATTTCTGGTTTCTGTTTAGATCCTGTATCGGCGTCAATTTTTGCGTCATTGTGCATTGTTGACATCAAAATCACTACTTTGTTAGGTTTTGGCACGTAAGAAACCGATGTGCAAAGGGGTGGAAGCCAAATTTTGATGAATTTATTGGACTTCCTTTCGCCACACGAAATTCCGTGGGCACTTCTCTTTTGTCCTTCCGTACCGTGGCAACCGTGGTTGTTCTATTTTCAAACAGCTGCTTGGCAACATGGAGCGAAGAGAACCAATTGTCCATTGTTATATTGGTGTTTCTGACGAACATAGGACGTGCGACGCTTATTACATCACCTCTCTCGTTACTCAAGCAATTTAGCCCTTCCGGTTGTTTGCCTGCGTATATCTGCAAGAGGAAAGTATAGGGGTAGCAAGCATCCACAAGCGCAATACCTTCACTCCTTATTTTGCGGGCTTGCTGGGAAGGTACTGCCTAAATGGACAGCGTCCACTTGAGTGCCAAAAGTTGTTCATCCAAAATCATTTCAGCACTCGGAACAAAGTACTGATGAAAGTTTGTAAGGAACAGATCAGATATTTCACGTATTGAGGCCAGTTTGCCAATTTTTGCACGAACTTCACGATCATTAATACCATCAAAACACGAAGTCCTGATAAGAAATTTAAGTCTTTCCTCAGACGTAGTCAAATAAATTACATCAATTCCAGTATGTTTTATGTGGTCAAACATTTGACTTGTGCTCGATAGGCTTATTTTCAGCACTCCACTCATCAACAGAATCCAGATAAGTCCCTTTATTTCAGTTGGATCTGTATGTTTAAGATCTCTCTCCCTCTAGAAAAATTATTCTTGATGTGGTATATTTTTATGTTAGTGTATTTGGTTATGAGATAAATGATATTATCGACCAAAAAAAAAGGGACACGATATCTTCGATAGTAGTTTTCTGTCCTGCGGTTCGTTTAGGACCAGGAGGAACATGTACAATGTTATGAGCTCTAGTTCTTCCTATGTTGAGAAAAGGAGTCTTTGAACAGATTATGTCATCTAACCAGTATAAAAAACAACCAGTCTGCTTCTCTGGGATGGTTCATCACATGAAAATTTTGGACTGTTCTCAGTTGCCTCACGTGGTACCTCTCTCTCAGACTCATACTAAAGGTCCTGCTCTTCCAGAACGTCATCTTCATCATTAGAACTTGAATCAGGAATATCTTTCTCATCTTCAGTCTCCGTCAGCCGTGCCAGAATCCCAGCTTCTTGCCTCTGACCTCTAATTTTCCTAAAATTCGATGAAATTCTACTATTATTTCAAATATTTATACACTACAGGCCATTAAATTTGCTACACCACGAAGATGACGTGCTACAGACGCGAAATTTAACCGACAGGAAGAAGATGCTGTGATATGCAAATGATTAGCTTTTCAGAGCATTCACACAATGTTGGCGCCGGTGGCGACACCTACAACGTGCTGACATGAGAAAAGATTCCAACCAATTTCTAATACACAAACAGCAGTTGACCGGCGTTGCCTGTTGAAGCGTTGTTGTGATGCCTCGTATAAGGAGGAGAAACGCGTACCATCACGTTTCCGACTGTGATAAACATCACATTGTAGCCTATCGCGATTGCGGTTTTTCGTATCGTGACATTGCTGCTCGCGCTGGTCGAGATTCAATGACTGTTAGCAGAATATGGAATCGGTGTGTTCAGGAAGGTAATACGAAACGCCGTGCTGGATCCCAACGGCCTCGTATCACTAGCAGTCGAGATGGCGGGCATCTAATCCGCATGGCTGTAACGGATCGTGGAGCCACGTCTCGATCCCTGAGTCAACAGATGGGGACGTGTGTAAGACAACAACCATCTGCACCAACAGTTCGACGACGTTTGCAGCAGCATGGACTATTAGCTCTGAGACCATGGCTGCGGTTACCCATGCCGCTGCACCACAGACAGAAGTGCCTGCGATGGTGTACTCAACGTCGAACCTGGGTGCAAGAATGGCAAAACGTCATTTTTTCGGATGAATCCAGGTTCTGTTTACAGCATCACGATGGTCGCATCCGTGTTCGGCGACATCGCGTTGAACGCACATTGGAAACGTGTATTCGTCATCGCCATACTGGCGTATCACCCGGCGTGATGGTATGGGGTGCCATTGGTTACACGTCTCGGTCACCTCTTGTTCGCATTGACGACACTTTGGACAGTGGACGTTACATTTCAGATGTGTTACGACCCGTGGCTCTACCCTCCATTCGATCCCTGCGAAACCCTACATTTCAGCAGGATAATGCACGACCCCATGTTGCAGGTCATGTACGGGCCTTTCTGGATACACAAAATGTTCGACTGCTGCCCTGGACAGCACATTCTCGAGATCTTTTACCAACTGGAGACGTCTGGTCAATGGTGGCCGAGCACATGGCTCGTCACAATAGGCCAGTCTCTTCTCTTGATGAACTGTGGTATCGTGTTGAAGCTGCTTGCGTAGCTGTACCTGTACACGCCATCCAAGCTCTGTTTGACTCAATGCCCAGGCGTATCATGGCCGTTATTACGGCCAGAGCTGGTTGTTCTGGGTACTGATTTCTCAGGGTGTATGCACCCAAATTGCGTGAAAATGTAATCACATGTCAGTTCTAGTAAAATATATTTGTCCAAAGAATACTCGTTTATCATCTGCATTTCTTCTTGGTGTAGCACTTTTAAGGGTCAATAGTGTACAAACTTGAAATGTGGCTTCAAGGGGTAAGCGCCACTTTGCAAAGTGAGATGATAGGTTCCTTTTCTTACGGAGACAAACGTCCCGAGATGCGTGTTTCATTCACTTTAACTTCAGCCAATTCACTAGATCTGCTACCATTATTTCATGAATGGTCCACAGCGTAATTGAGCGCGGCCGTATACTTACTTTGGAACAACTGTTGACGCAATTCCAACTAGATGGTATTGGATCTATTTTGCTTGCATGATTAATCCGTTTCTCAAAATTAAAGTTGCGACTGTTTTACTCCTCTCTATATGTACAAGCCTTGTGGCTTCCGTTAATGAAGGTGATCTTATTAAATTTTTTCCCACACGTGTTCCTCCTTGAAGCCCCACAACTGAAATCATAATGCACCGGAGCAGTAATCCCCTAAGAACACCACCACTATTAAACCTCTGTAACGAGCACGGCCGAGCAGGTCGCCTTCGCCCATGAGCGCTTCAACACAGCGATTGGTCACCCATAACACTCAGTGATTGGCCGACCAGAATATACAGCGACCCCCAGTCGCCGGCTGCATTAACTATGGAGCCTTATTTGAGGCCCCCTCTGACGTCTACAAGCCTGTTCTCATCGTTATATGTTTCTTCTCCACAACTCGGAAGTCCTATGCCGCTATGGACTTGCTGTTTGATGTTTCGGCTGCGCACTAGAGTTAGAATCCTAAGTCTATACTGGAACTCAGGCTTCAACGTTTACTAGGCTCAGTATGACAACTGACTTGTGATTTCAGCCGGAATTCTGCATTTCAGAATAGTATAACAACCATCAATTTATGTAATTGGCACTTGGTAACATAATTATTTGTATCAGTGTTGTGTCAACAAACCGTAGAACGGTGATATACTTATTGTGTTATTCCTAGCTATAACAGATACTAACCGTGGACCTTCCGTTGGTGGGGAGGCTTGCGTGCCTCAGCGATAGAGATAGCCGTACCGTAGGTGCAACCACAACGGAGGGGTATGTGTTGAGAGGCCAGGCAAACGTGTGGTTCCTGAAGAGGGGCAGCAGCCTTTTCAGTAGTTGCAGGGGCAACAGTCTGGATGACTGACTCATCTGGGCTTGTAACAGCAACCACAATGGCCTTTCTGTGCTGATACTGCGATTGGCCGAAAACATGGGGAAACTACAGCCGCAATTTTTTCAGAGGACATGCAGCTCTACTGTATGGTTAAATGATGATGGTGTCGTCTTGACTAAAATATTATGGAGGTGAAATAGTCTCCCATTCGGATCTCCGGGCGAGGACTACTCAGGAGGAAGTCGTTATCAGGAGGGGAAAAAAAAACAAAAAACAAAAAAAAAAAAAAAAACATCTGGCGTTATACGGACTGGAGCCTGGAATGTCACATTTCTTAATCGGGCAGGCAGGTTAGGAAATTTAAAACAGTGAAATGGGTAGGTTAAAGTTAGGTATAGTGGGAATTAGTGAAGTTCGGTGGCGGGAGGAACAAGACTTGTGGTCAGGCGAACACAGAATTATAAATACAAAATCAAATAACGGTAATTCAGGAGTGGGTTTTATAATGAATAAAAAAATAGTAAAGCGGGTAACTTACTACGAACAGCATACTGAACGCAGTATTGTAGCCAAGATAAACACGAAGCCCACGCCTACCACAGTAGTACTAGTTTATGTGCCAACTAGCTCCGCAGATGACGAAGAGATTGAAGAAATATATGATGAGATAAAAGAAATTATTCAGATTTTTAAGGGAGACGAACATTTAGTAGTCATAGGGGACTGGAAAAGGAAGAGAAGGAAAAGTAGTAGGTCAATATGGACTGGGGAAAAGGAATGAAAGGAGGGAATGAAAGATGAAGCCGTCTGGTAGAATTTTGCACAGAGCATAACTTAATCATAGCGAACACTTGGTTTAAGGATTAAGGATCATGAAAGAAGTTTGTATTCATGGAAGAGGCCTGGAGACACTGGAAGCTTTCAGATAGGTTATATAATGGTAAGACAGAGATTTAGGAACCAGGTTTTAAATTGTAAAACATTTCCAGTTGTTGACTCTGATCACAATTTATTGGTTATGAACTGTAGATTTAAAATGAAGAATTGCAAAAAGGTAGGAATTTAAGGAGATGGGACCTGGATAAACTGAGAGCACCAGAGGTTGTACAGAGTTTCAGAGGCAGTAATAGGGAACGATTCACAAGAACAGCGGAAAGAAATATAGTAGAAGAAGAATGAGTAGCTATGAGAGATGAAATACAGAAGGCAGCAGAGAATCAAGTAGGTAAACAGATGAGGGCTAGTAGAAATCCTTGGGTAACAGAAGAGATATTGAATTTAATTGATGGAAGGAGAATATATAAAATTGTAGTAAATGAAGCAAGCGAAAAGGTATACAAATGTCTCAAAAATAAGCTCGACAGGAAGTGCAAAATGGCTAAGCAGCTATATGTAGTGGACAAATGTGAGGATGTAGAAGCATGTATACTAGGCGTAAGATAGATACTGCCTACAGGGAAATTACAGAGACTTTTAGAGAAAACATAACCACCAGTATGAATATCAAATCTCAGATGGAAAATCAATCCTATGCAAAGAAGGAAATGCAGAAAGGTGGATGGATTATATAGAGAGTCTATACAAGTGCGATGTACCTGAGGGCAATATCATGGAAATGGAAGAGAACGTAAATGAAGATGAAATGGGAGATATGATACTGCGTGAAGAGTTTGACAGAGCACTGAAAGACCTAAGTCGAAACAAGGCCCCGGGAGTAGACAACATTCCATTAGAACTACTGACAGCCCTGGGAGAGCCAGCCATGACAAAACTCTTCCAGCTTGTGAGCAAGATGTATGAAACACGAGAAATACTCTCAGACTTCAAGAAGAATATAATAATTCCAATCTCAAGGAAATCATGTGTTGACAGGTGTGAAAATTATCGGACTATCAGTTTAATAAGTCATGGTTGCAAAATAGTAACACGAATTCTTTAAAGACGTATGGAAAACGGGTAGAAGCCTACCTCGGGGAAGATCGGTTTGGATTCCGTTGAAATGTTGGAACACGCGAGGCAATACTGACCCTACGAGTTAGCTTAGAAGATAGATTAAGGAAAGGGAAACCTACGTTTCTATCTTTTGTAGACTTAGGGACACCTTCTGACAATGTTGACTGGAATATTCTCTTTCAGATTCTAAAAGTGGCGGTGGTAAAATACAGGGAGCGAAAGGCTATTTACAATTTGTACAGAAACCAGATGGAAGTTATAAGTGTCAAGGGGCATGAAAGGGAAGCAGTGGTTGAGAAGGAAGTGAAAGAGGGTTGTAGCATATCCCAAATGTTATCCAATCTATATACTGAGCAAGCAGTAAAGGAAACGAAAGAAACATTTGGAGTAGAAATTAAAATCCACGGAGAAGAAATAAAAACTTTGAGATTTGCTGACGACATTGTAATTCTGTTAGACACAGCAACGGACCTGGAAGAGCAGCTGAACGGAATGGACAGTGTCTTGAAAGGAGAGTAAAAGATGAAAACCAACAAATGTAAAACGATCATAATGGAATGTAGTCGAATTAATCGGTTGATGCTGAGGATATTAGATTACGAAATGAGACACTTAAAGTAGTAAATGAGGTTTGCTATTTGCGGAGTAAAATAACTGATGATGGTCGAAGTAGAGAGGATATAAAATGTAGACTGGCTATGGCAAGGAAAGCGTTTCTGAAGAAGAGAAATTTGTTAACATCGAGTATAGATTTAAGTGTCAGGAAGTCTTTCTTGAAAGTATCTGTATGGAGTGTAGCCATGTATGGAAGTGAAACATGGACGATAAATAGTTTAGACAAGAAGAGAATAGAAGCTTTCGAAATGTGGTGTTACAGAAGAATGCTGAAAATTAGATGGGTAGATGACGTAACTAACGAAAAGGTACTGAATAGAATTAGGGAGAAGAGAAATTTGTGGCACAACTTGACTAGAAGAAGGGATCGGTTGGTAGGACATGTTCTGAGGCATCAAGGGATCACCAATTTAGTATTGGAGTACAGCGTGGAGGGTAAAACTCGTAGAGGGAGACCAAGATATGAATAGAGTAACAAGATTCAGGAGGATGTAGTTTGCAGTAGTTATTCGGAGATGAAGAGGCTAGCACAGGGTAGAGTAGCATGGAGAGCTGCATCAAACCGGTCTGTGGACTGAAGACCACAACAACACCAACAGATATTATCCTAATGATTGTCTTTTCCTTCATTCACGCAGAAACCCAGAATAATCTTGTTCAGTTCTGCTGTCCAAATTTAAGATGTAATAAATAGTAAGGATTTATACTAATAGTTCGCCCTCTGTACATAGTATAGTCGCCTGTCCGTTCTACTAAGGCAGCTCTAGAAACTGAAGGTATCTCACCCTATTGAGACCTCCCAAGAAATGCCATAACTGTGACACACTTAGGTCTTTGGCGAGTCGGTGTTGCTGTCACCCATTTGTATTCGTTCCCAGCACTGGAACACGTGGTCTTGCTAGTTTGAATGTAGTTTCGCCATTACTCGTCTTCATTACTTGCCTGAAGTTGGTATGGTTTAGACGACGAGGCATTTTGTGCTGCTTTCAGATGTTGGGAAGGAAGCTGCTTTTGTCTCGCTCAGGTCCACACAATTGGGCAGTAACTAATAATTGGCTGAAATCAACTCAAACCATTTTACTCTGATGGAGTTTAATTTTATGTGTGGATATTAGCTTAGAAATGCTTGCTTGTATCCGTCCACGAGTAGGTAACCGATTGCATGCTTCGACTCACGAAGGCGCTCAAAGCTTGTTATCACTAAATGCTTGGAAGCTGTTTATTCTATCAGTGATTACTTTATTCACTACAGTGCTGTAATAAATTCTTCGTTGGAATTGATCATTAAGTGTAAGATTTTTATTTTATTTTTTGTTTTATTTATTTATTTTTTGAGTCATCACTCTTCTGACACTCAGAATAGCACTTGCAACCTGCGTCATCAGTTATTTACTGTATGTGTTTCATTGTCTACTTCTACAGTTTTCACCCTCTGTTGCATCCTCTAATATCATGAAGCTTATTCCCTAATGCCTGTAGTGTCATGAATGTTATTCATTGATGCCTTAACCCCCATGTTCTATCATACACTCTTTTCTTCTTGTCAGTGTTTTCTGTATATTCCTTTCCTTCCAGATTCTGCTGAGAACCTCCTCATTCCTTACCTTATCAGTCCACCAAATTTTCAACATTATTATGTATCAGCACATTTCAAATTATTCGATTCTCTTCTGTTATGGTTTTCCCACAGTTCACGTTTGACTCCCATACAGTGCTATGGTCCAAACGTACATTCTCAGAAATTTCTTCCTCAAAATTAAGGCCCTTGTTTGATACCAGTAGACGTCTCTTGGCAGGGAATGCCTTTTTGACAGTGCTACTCTGCTTTTTATCTCCACCTTGCTCCGTCCATCATGGGTTGTTTTTGCTGCCTAGGTAGCACAATTCCTTGCCTTCGTCTACTACGTGATCCCCAATTCTGATGTTAAGTTTCTCGCCATTCTAGTTCCTGCTGTTTCTCATTACTTTCGTCTTTCTTCCATTTACTCTCACTCCATATTCTGCACTCATTAGACTGTTCATTCCATTCAGCAGATCATGTAGTTCCTCTACAATTTCACTCAGGATAGCAATGTCATCAGTTAATCGTATCATTGATATCATTACCCTTAATTTTAACTCCACACCTTAACCTTCCTTTTATTTCCGTCATTGCTTCTTCGATGTAGAGATTGCACTGTAGGGGCGAAAGGCTACATCCATATCTTACACCCTTTTTTAATCTGTGCACTTCCTTCTTAGTCTTCCTCTCTTATTGTTCCTTCTTGGCTCTTGTACATATTGTATATTACCCGTCTTTCCCAACAGCTTACCTCTCTTTTTCTCATACTTTCAAACATCTTGCACGATTTTACATTGTCTAACGCTTTTTGCAGGTCAACAGATGCTATGAACGTAACTTGATTGTTCTATAATCTTGCTTCAATTTTCAACCGCAACATCAAAACTGCATCTCTGGTGCCTTTATCTTCATTAAAGTCAAACTGATAGTCATATAACAAGTCCTCTGTTTTCTTTTCCATTCTTCTGCATACTATCATTGTTAGTAACTTGGAAGCATGAGCTGTTAAGCTGGTTTTGCGATAAATGTCGGCCTTGCCTTCTGTTGCTGTTTCTGAAATTATGTAGATGATGTTTCTCCGATAGTCAGATGGTGTATCGCCAATCTCATATACACTCCTGGAAATGGAAAAAAGAACACATTGACACCGGTGTGTCAGACCCACCATACTTGCTCCGGACACTGCGAGAGGGCTGTACAAGCAATGATCACACGCACGGCACAGCGGACACACCAGGAACCGCGGTGTTGGCCGTCGAATGGCGCTAGCTGCGCAGCATTTGTGCACCGCCGCCGTCAGTGTCAGCCTGTTTGCCGTGGCATACGGAGCTCCATCGCAGTCTTTAACACTGGTAGCATGCCGCGACAGCGTGGACGTGAACCGTATGTGCAGTTGACGGACTTTGAGCGAGGGCGTATAGTGGGCATGCGGGAGGCCGGGTGGACGTACCGCCGAATTGCTCAACACGTGGGGCGTGAGGTCTCCACAGTACATGGATGTTGTCGCCAGTGGTCGGCGGAAGGTGCACGTGCCCGTCGACCTGGGACCGGACCGCAGCGACGCACCGATGCACGCCAAGACCGTAGGATCCTACGCAGTGCCGTAGGGGACCGCACCGCCACTTCCCAGCAAATTAGGGACACTGTTGCTCCTGGGGTATCGGCGAGGACCATTCGCAACCGTCTCCATGAAGCTGGGCTACGGTCCCGCACACCGTTAGGCCGTCTTCCGCTCACGCCCCAACATCGTGCAGCCCGCCTCCAGTGGTGTCGCGACAGGCGTGAATGGAGGGACGAATGGCGACGTGTCGTCTTCAGCGATGAGAGTCGCTTCTGCCTTGGTGCCAATGATGGTCGTATGCTTGTTTGGCGCCGTGCAGGTGAGCGCCACAATCAGGACTGCATACGACCGAGGCACACAGGGCCAACACCCGGCGTCATGGTGTGGGGAGCGATCTCCTACACTGGCCGTACACCACTGGTGATCGTCGAGGGGACACTGAATGGTGCACGGTACATCAAAACCGTCATCGAACCCATCGTTCTACCAGTCCTAGACCGGCAAGGGAACTTGCTGTTCCAACAGGACAATGCACGTCCGCATGTATCCCGTGCCACCCAACGTGCTCTAGTAGGTGTAAGTCAACTACCCTGGCCAGCAAGATCTCCGGATCTGTCCCCCATTGAGCATGTTTAGGACTGGATGAAGCGTCGTCTCACGCGGTCTGCACGTCCAGCACGAACGCTGGTCCAACTGAGGCGCCAGGTGGAAATGGCATGGCAAGCCGTTCCACAGGACTACATCCAGCATCTCTACGATCGTCTCCATGGGAGAATAGCAGCCTGCATTGCTGCGAAAGGTGGATATACACTGTACTAGTGCCGACATTGTGCATGCTCTGTTGCCTGTGTCTATGTGCCTGTGGTTCTGTCAGTGTGATCACGTGATGTGTCTGACCCCAGGAATGTGTCAATAAAGTTTCCCCTTCCTGGGACAATGAATTCACGGTGTTCTTATTTCAATTTCCAGGAGTGTATTATACACATCAACGTGAATGGTCGTTTTGTTGCCAGTTTCCTCAATGATTTTAGAGATTCTGTTGGAATGTTATCTATCCCCTGTGTCTTATTCGATCTTAAGTCCTCCAAAGCTCTCTTAAATTCTGGTTATAATACCAGATCCCCTATGTCTTCTATATCGATCCTGTTTCTTCTTCTGTCGTGTCGTCAGGCAAGTCTTCCCCCTCACAGAGGCCTTCAATGTACTCTTTCCACCTGTCCGCGCTCTCCTCTGCATTTAACAGTGAAAATCCCGTTCAGTCTATAAGTAGGCTGTTCAGATTTTTATGTTGGTAACGCCACGTAGCGCTCTATATGAAAATCACTGACTGTGCTGTGTGAAGGCTGTGGTTGGTTTGCGTTGTTGGAGTATATGCTATTGTAGTGTTGGGCAGTTGGATGTGAACAGCGCGTAGCGTTGCGCAGTTGGAGGTGAGCCGCCAGCAGTGGTGGATGTGGGGAGAGAGATGGCGGAGTTTTGAGAGCGGATGATCTGGACGTGTGTCCATCAGAGACAGTAAATTTGTAAGACTGGATGTCATGAACTGATATACATATATTATGACTTTTGAACACTATTAAGGTAAATACATTGCTTGTTCTCCATCAAAATCTTTAATTTGCTAACTATGCCTATCAGTAGTTAATGGCTTCAGTAGTTAGAATCTTTTATTTAGCTGGCAGTATTGGCGCTCGCTGTATTGCAATAGTTCTAATAACGAAGATTTTTGTGAGGTAAGTGATTCATGAAAGGTATAGGTTATTGTTAGTCAGGGCCATTCTTTTGTAGGGATTATTGAAAGTCAGATTGCGTTGCGCTAAAAATATTGTGTCTCATTTTATTGATGATCAGAATAAGTAAAGAGAGAAATGTCTGAGCACGTTCAGTTTTGCTCAGCTGTTTGAAAATCAAATAACGTAAGGGGTTTACCAGCACAGTAATTCATAAATTTTGCTAAGGGGACGTTTCAAGTCTTAATGTTACAAGCCTTGCTTTTAATCGCAGCAAAGGTTGTTTTGGCTTCTGTGTGTAACGAGTCAGTCCTTCTAGCAGTCATTTCGACTTCTGCACATTTTCCATGAATCGATTTCGGCTTAGTTGCTATGTGACTTGTATTTCTGTGTTACTGAATGTCCCTGAACATATTGTACTTCCTTCTTATATCGACCAGTTAATTTCTTCTGTTACCAATGGTTTTTTCGCATTTACCTTTCTTGTAGCTACGTTTTTCTCTCTAACATCTGTGAGCCCTTCTTAGAGATGCCCATTCCTCTTTAACTCAAATGCGTATTTAAATATTCATTACCGCAGTATCTATATATAGCCTCAGAGAACTTCAAGCGTATCTCCTTAGTACTTTCGTATCCCACTTCTTTCCGCATTGATTGTTCCTGACTACTCTTCATCAATACTGAATTGTGATCTGAGTCCTTACCCGCTCCTCGTTACGCCTCACAATCCAATATCTACTGGGCTATTACAAATGATTGAAGCGATTTCATAAATTCACCGTAGCTCCATTCATTGACATATGGTCACGACACACTACAGATACGTAGAAAAACTCAAAGTTTTGTTCGGCTGAAGCCGCACTTCAGGTTTCTGCCGTCAGAGCGCTCGAGAGCGCAGTGAGACAAAATGGCGACAGGAGCCGAGAAAGCGTATGTTGTGCTTGAAATGCACTCACATCAGTCAGTCATAACAGTGCAACGACACTTCAGGACGAAGTTCAAAAAAGATCCACCAACTGCTAACTCCATTCGCCGATGGTATACTCAGTTTAAAGCTTCTGGATGCCTCTGTATGGGGAAATCAACGGGTCGGCCTGCAGTGAGCGAAGAAACGGTTGAACGCGTGCGGGCAAGTTTCACGCGTAGCACGCGGAAAATTGGCTCATGCCACAACTGGAGACCGACAGCGCCGACTTCATCTTTCAACAGGATGGTGCTCCACCGCACTTCCATCATGATGTTCGGCATTTCTTAAACAGGAGATTGGAAAACCGATGGATCGGTCGTGGTGGAGATCATGATCAGCAATTCATGTCAT
Source organism: Schistocerca cancellata (assembly GCF_023864275.1). Taxonomy (NCBI): domain Eukaryota; kingdom Metazoa; phylum Arthropoda; class Insecta; order Orthoptera; family Acrididae; genus Schistocerca; species Schistocerca cancellata. Next base: position 51,932,946 of record NC_064635.1, on the reverse strand, counting down.
GGCCTCCACGCTCTCCCGACTTAACCCCATGCGATTTCTTTCTGTGGGGTTATGTGAAAGATTCAGTGTTTAAACCTCCTCTACCAAGAAACGTGCCAGAACTGCGAGCTCGCATCAACGATGCTTTCGAACTCATCGATGGGGACATGCTGTGCCGAGTGGGGGAGGAACTTGATTATCGGCTTGATGTCTGCCGAATCACTAAAGGGCCACATATCGAACATTTGTGAATGCCTAAAAAAACTTTTTGAGTTTTTGTATGTGTGTGCAAAGCGTTTTGAAAATATCTCAAATAATACAGTTATTGTAGAGCTGTGAAATCGCTTCAATCATTTGTAATAACCCTGTAATTTCAGAATCTCCTGCGTGACTATGATGTAATCTAATTATGTCCTGCTTCATTCCAAGTACACATTCCCTCTTGTGAGTCTTGAACAGAGTATTTGCTATTACTAGCTGCAATTTATTGCGCAACTCAATTAGTCTTCTTTCCTACCTGGTTGTAATGTTTTTCTATTGTCTTCAAAGTCAGTAAATTCTTGGTTAAATTCACTTCTTACGAATTCATTTGCTAGAACCTTTTCTTTGTAGTTAATGTATTTAGGTGTACCACGTCCCATGGACTGTCATCACGTCGTGTCACTAAGTGTCATAGGCATTCTAACGAATCTCCACTCAGCTGCAGAGCCAGCATTGAGAATTATAATACAAAAGTATACACTGATCATACAGTGAAGGCTTTCACGACCGGATCTTTCAGCTGCTGAGAATTCTTCCGGGTTGTATGGCCGTGGTCCATGGAACTCTTCAATCCCTAACGTTTCGTCCAAAGCTACGTTGGACATCTTCGGAGGTGCTCCTGGTTGTGCTGTCTTGCCGACTGACGAGTCGGAAGTCGAAGAGTGGCCTAAATAGCAGAGATAAACCTTTTCAAAGATAAAATTTTTTAACTATCGATCATAGTACGTCAAAGATAAAAACTTCTCATCGATTCTGTAACGCCACAGTCCATATATCACAAAGTATCGTGGCTTCTTGTTTTCTGTTAAAATTATCCCCGTGTTTACATATTTCGATGGCTTCTCTATATAGCTGTGGATAATAGTTCGTCATAGTACATAAAACTTCAGTTTCCGAAAATTTCACTACTTGATCACCTAATTGAAGAGCATGTTCCACCACGTCTGATTTCTCTGTTTTCCCTAGTCGACAAAGACTTTCATGTTCCTTCAACAGTGTATTCACACTTCTCTTTGTAGTTCCACTTGCCACACGTACACGGAATCTTACTGTACTGGTCCCTTAAAATTGCTACCAAGAAGAAATGCAGATGATAAACGGGTATTCATAGGACAGATATACCATACTATAACTGACATGTGATTACATTTTCACGCAATTTGGGTGCATAGATCCTGAGAAATCAGTACCCAGAGCCACCATCTCTGGCCGTAATAACAGCATTGATACGCCTGGGCCTTGAGTCAAACAGAGCTTGGATGGCATGTTCAGGTGCAGCTGCCCATGCAACTTCAACACGATATCACAGTTCATCAGGAGTAGTGACTGGCGTATTGTGACAAACCAGTTGCTCGGCCAACATTGACCAGACGTTCTCAATTGGTGAGAGATCTGGAGAGTGTGCTGGTCAGGGCAGCAGTGGAACATTTTCTGTATCCAGAAAGACCCGTACAGGACCTGCAACATGCGGTCGTGCATTATCCTGCTGAAATGTAGGGTTTCGCAGGGATCGAATGAAGGGTAGAGCCACGGGTCGTAACACATCTGAAATATAACCTCCACTGTTCAGAGTGCGGTCAATGCGAACAAGAGGTGACCGAGACGTGTAACCGATGGCACCCCATACCATCACGCCGGGTGATACGGCAGTGTGGCGATGACGAATACACGCTTCCAATGTGCGTTCAACGCGATGTCGCCAAACACGCATGCGACCATCATGATGCTGTAAACAGACCCTGGATTCATCTGCAAATATGACGTTTTGCGATTCGTGCACCCAGGGATCGTCCTTGAGTACACCATCGCAGGCGCTCCTGTTTGTGATGCAGCGACAAGGGTAACCGCAGCCACGGTCTCCGAGCTGATAGTCCGTGCTGCTGCAAACGTCGTCGAACTGTTCGTGCAGATGGTTGTTGTCTTGCAAACGTCCGCATCTGTTGACTCTGGGATCGAGACGTGGCTGCACGATCCGTTACAGCCATGCGGATAAGATGCCTGTCATCTCGACTGCTAGTGATAGGAGGCCATTGGGATCCAGCACGGCGTTCCGTATTACCCTCCTGAACCCACCGATTCCATATTCTGGTAACAGTCATTGGATCTCGGCCAACGCGAATAGCAATGTCGCGATACGATAAACCGCAATCGCGATAGGCTACACTGTAATGTTTATCACAGTCGGTAACGTAATGGTACGCATTTCTCTTCCTTATACGAGGCATCACAACAACGCTTCACCAGGCAACGCCGGTCAACTGCTGTTTGTCTATGATAAATCGGTTGGAAACTTTCCTCATGTCAGCACGTTGTAGATGTCGCCACCGGCGCCAACCTTGTGTGAATGCTCTGGAAAGCTAATTATTTGCATATCACAGCATCTTCTTCTTGTCGGTTAAATTTCGCGTCTGTAGCACGTCATCTTCGCGGTGTAGCAATTTTAATGGCGAGTAGTGTATCTCTGAATACGCATGCCTATACCAGTTTCTTTGGGGCTTCACTGTATTTCGTTAGCTGCTGTTCCTGACCGAGTGCCATCTGCGAGCACTTTTACGCCTGACGCGACGAACAGCTGTCCGCGTTGTCAGCAACGTCCCGCTGCCAGCCGTCAGCACGTAGCGGTGCGAGCGGAAGAACGCCATGCGCCGCTGGCGGCGGATAGAGCAATGGCCGCCGGCTCGGCCGACGAACTTACCAACGCGGCTGGCTAGAATACAGACACCAGTGAACGTCTCTTCTCTTATTGCCGTACGCCAGACCACTATTACACACGCACTAACTCCACAACAGCACACTGAACGGTTTTATACTCGCGATTTCGCGCACTTAAAACTTCCATTTCCTGCCTTGTTTTCTTCTTCTTGTCAGTGGCGGCTGTCGTGTAACAGCACATCAAAAATGGCTCTGAGCACTATGGGACTTAACATCTGTGATCATCAGTCCCCTAGAACTTGTTGTTTGTTGTTGTGGTCTTCAGTCCTGAGACTGGTTTGATGCAGCTCTCCATGCTACTCTATCCTGTGCAAGCTTCTTCATCTCCCAGTACCTACTGCAACCTACATCCTTCTGAATCTGCTTCTGTAGCACCACATTTAGAAATCTTCTATTCTCTTCTTGTCCAAACTATTTACCGTCCATGTTTCACTTCCATACATGGCTACACTCCATACAAATACTTTCAGAAATGAGTTCCTGACACTTAAATCTATACTCGATGTTAACAAATTTCTCTTCTTCAGAAACGCTTTCCTTGCCATTGCTAGTCTACATTTTATATCCTCCTTACTTCGACCATCAGCAGTTATTTTGCTCCCCAAATAGCAAAACTCCTTTACTACTTTAAGTGTCTCATTTCCTAATCTAATACCCTCAACATCACCCGACTTAATTCGACTACATTCCATTATCCTAGTTTTGCTTTTGCTGATGTTCATCTTATATCCTCCCTTCAAGACACCATCCATTCCGTTCAACTGCTCTTCCAAGTCCTTTGCTGTCTCTGACAGAATTTCAATGTCATCGGCGAACCTCAACGTTTTTATTTCTTCTCCCTGGATTTTAATACCTACTCCGAATTTTTCTTTTGTTTCCCTTACTGCTTGCTCAATATACAGATTGAATAATATCGGGGAGAGGCTACAACCCTGTCTTACTCCCTTCCCAACCACTGCTTCCCTTTCATGTCCCTCGACTCTTATAACTGCCATCTGGTTTCTGTACAAATTGTAAATAGCCTTTCGCTCCCTGTATTTTACCCCTGCCACCTTTAGAATTTGAAAGAGAGTATTCCAGTCAATATTGTCAAAAGCTTTCTCTAAGTCTACAAATGCTAGAAACGTAGGTTTGCCTTTCCTTAATCTTTCTTCTAAGATTAGTCGTATGGTCAGTATTGCCTCACGTGTTCCAGTATTTCTACGGAATCCAAACTGATCTTCCCCGAGATCGGTTTCTACTAGTTTTTCCATTCGTCTGTAAAGAATTCGTGTTAGTATTTTGCAGCTGTGGCTTATTAAACTGATTGTTCGATAATTTTCACATCTGTCAACACCTGCTTTCTTTGGGATTGGAATTATTATATTCTTCTTGAAGTCTGAGGGTATTTCGCCTGTTTCATACATCTTGCTCACCAGATGGTAGAGTTTTGTCAGGACTGGCTCTCCCAAGGCCGTCAGTAGTTCCAATGGAATGTTGTCTACTCCGAGGGCCTTGTTTCGACTCAGGTCTTTCAGTGCTCTGTCAAACTCTTCACGCAGTATCGTATCTCCCATTTCATCTTCATCTACATCCTCTTCCATTTCCATAATATTGTCCTCAAGTGCATCGCCCTTGTATAGACCCTCTATATATTCCTTCCACCTTTCTGCTTTCCCTTCTTTGCTTAGAACTGGGTTTCCGTCTGAGCTCTTGATGTTCATACAAGTGGTTCTCTTATCTCCAAAGGTCTCTTTAATTTTCCTGTAGGCAGTATCTATCTTACCCCTAGTGAGATAAGCCTCTACATCCCTACATTTGTCCTTTAGCCATCCCTGCTTAGCCATTTTGCACTTCCTGTCGATCTCATTTTTGAGACGTTTGTATTCCTTTTTGCCTGCTTCATTTACTGCATTTTTATATTTTCTCCTTTCATCAATTAAATTCAATATTTCTTCTGTTACCCAAGGATTTCTACTATCCCTCGTCTATTACCTACTTGATCCTCTGCTGCCTTCACTACTTCATCCCTCAAAGCTACCCATTCATCTTCTACTGTATTTCTTTCCCCCATTCCTGTCAATTGTTCCCTTATGCTCTCCCTAAAACTCTGTACAACCTCTGGTTCTTTCAGTTTATCCAGGTCCCATCTCCTTAAATTCCCACCTTTTTGCAGTTTCTTCAGTTTTAATCTACAGGTCATAACCAATAGATTGTGGTCAGATTGTGTGTGTAACAGCATATGAACATCAAAAATGGCTCTGAGCACTATGGGACTTAACATCTGTGATCATCAGTCCCCTAGAACTTAGAACTGCTTAAACCTAACTAACCTAAGGACATCACACACATCCATGCCCTAAGCGGGATTCGAACCTGCGACGGTAGCGGTCGCGCGGTTCCAAACTGTAGCGCCTAGAACCGCTCGGTCACTCCGGTCGGCTAGTGGTGCAAGGATTGAAGATAAATAGGAAGGAGTGCAATGATTGAGAAGACGACTTAGCAAACTCAGGGCATAATAGTCTCTATGCTTATCGGGACATATCTATGGTAACTGTTTGTAGGCAAATGTTTAGCATACAAGCATTCATCGCCGGTTCCAGACGACGCGACCTTTTGTACGAAAGTCCTTGGACAACAGGATCAGCATGATCAAAAACGACGAGCATAAATTGGTGAATTATATGGCACTTCAAAAAATACATCAGAGGTCTGAGAAATGCATGTTAATTTCACAAAATTATCACAGAACGTACAAAAAAATGAAATTTTATGTTAATTGCCTGAACATATTCTCGCCGAGAAGATATAGCTACTTCATAGATTTCCATACAGTTTTACTGATTTAGTTTGCTGGTATTACAGAACTGAACCTAAATCATTCGAATGACCTGCTTGTCGGCAGAAATCTCGCAGTTACTCCTAATCCCTAGTCTACATCTACACGACACTCTGCAATCCCCACTTAAGTGCCTGACAGAGGGTTTCACCGAACCACTACACTGTATTTCTCTTCTGTTTCACCGAGCGAGGTGGCGCAGTGGTTAGCACACTGGACTCGCATTCGGGAGGACGACGGTTCAATCCCGTCTCCGGCCATCCTGATTTAGGTTTTCCGTGATTTCCCTAAATCGCTTCAGGCAAATGCCGGGATGCTTCCTTTGAAAGGGCACGGCCGATTTCCTTCCCCATCCTTCCCTCACCCGAGCTTGCGCTTCGTCTCTAATGACCTCGTTGGGGACGTTAAACACTAATAACCTCCACCTCTCTTCTGTTTCAGTCATGGGAGAAACCAACACTTAAATCTTTCTGTAAGAGCTCTGATTTCTCTCATTTTGTTAGGATGATCGTTTCTCCCTACGTAGGTGGGCGCCAACAAAATATTTTCACATTCGGAGGAGAAAGATGGTATTGAAATTTCCTGAGAAAAGCTTGCTGCGACGAAAAATGCCTTTGTGTCAATGATTGCCACGGTAACTCGCGTATGATATGCGGGGTACTCCCTCCCTTATTTCTCGGTGATACAAAATAAGCTGCCCTTCTTTGAACTTTTTCCATGTCCTCTGTCAGTCCTCTCGGGTGTGGATCCTGATTTTCTTCTCTTCCTCAGAGTCTCGAGTTCCAGGAAGCTGACGCTCCGGTAATGTGCAAACGCTTAGTGATCGTCCTAACGGTCCCGCAAGATTACAGCTCGCGGCGTGTTTGTTTTCGGAGAAAAATCGGGGTGCTCTCCAATCTGCAGTGGCCGACGCAGCCTACATGCTTGTTTCCGTGATTCTTTTCTCCTGCAGCGAGCCCCTTCTGCTGCTTGTGAGCAGTTCACAACAAAGGCTAGCGGGACATGCCGTCCTTCACGGTCGGTCTGTATTGTCCTCGTCCCACGCTCCGAAGGGGCTGGACAGCGCGAGTAGACAATACCTGTGGGGCAGGCGCGTCTCGGCAGCGACACACTACACTGTTTCAGTCACTACAACTACAGGCTTATTACAAATGATTGAAGCGATTTCAGAGCTCTACAATAACATTATTATTTGAGATATTGTCACAATACTTTGCACACACATACAAAAACTCAAAAAGTTTTTTTAGGCATTCACAAATGTTCGATGTGTGCCCCTTTAGTGATTCGGCAGACATCAAGCCGATAATCAAGTTCCTCCCACACTCGGCGCAGCATGTCCCCATCAATGAGTTCGAAAGCATCGTTGATGCGAGCTCGCAGTTCTGGCACGTTTCTTGGTAGAGGAGGTTTAAACACTGAATCTTTCAGATAACCCCACAGAAAGAAATCGCATGGGGTTAAGTCGGGAGAGCGTGGAGGCCGTGACATGAATTGCTGATCATGATCTCCACCATGACCGATCCATCGTTTTTCCAATTTCCTATTTAAGAAATGCCGAACATCATGATGGAAGTGCGGTGGAGCACCATCCTGTTGAAAGATGAAGTCGGCGCTGTCGGTCTCCAGTTGTGGCATGAGCCAATTTTCCGCGAGCTACGCGTGAAACTTGCCCGCACGCGTTCAACCGTTTTTTTCGCTCACTGCAGGCCGACCCGTTGATTTCCCCTTACAGAGGCATCCAGAAGCTTTAAACTGCGCATACCGTCGCCGAATGGAGTTAGCAGTTGGTGGATCTTTGTTGAACTTCATCCTGAAGTGTCGTTGCACTGTTATGACTGACTGATGTGAGTGCATTTCAAGCACGACATACGCTTTCTCGGCTCCTGTCGCCATTTTGTCTCACTGCGCTCTCGAGCACTCTGACGGCAGAAACCTGAAGTGCGGCTTCAGCCGAACAAAACTTTATGAGTTTTTCTACGTATCTGTAGTGTGTCGTGACCATATGTCAATGAATGGAGCTACAGTGAATTTATGAAATCCCTTCAATCATTTGTAATAGCCCTGTATATAGTGTGAGGCAGCTAAGGAATTATTCCAGGATGAATAAATGGATCCTAGATTTCAAGCAACATGGTTGGAAATGTCAGCGGGCTTACTTGCGATAGTTACGAGGGTAATCCCAAAAGTAATATCTGCTATTTTTTTATAAGTACATAGACCTGTTTATTTCTACAATGGTTTATATAAGTTCACAGCTTGAACACTTAGCTATTTTTCGACATAATCACCATTTCTGTCGATGCATTTTTGTAGACGCAATGGCAGTTTCTGTATGCCCATGTCATACCATCTCGCCGCCATGCTGTTCAGGAAGTTATGAACCTCTTCTTTCACCTCGTCGTCGGAACTGGTTCGCTGGTACCACAATTAACGCTGACAGGTACTGTGTGACTGTGGAAAAACTCTAAACGGGCAATTCAGAATCGGAGAAGAGGAATGTTGAGCAAGGGCGTACACATTCTCCATGACAACGCTCGCCCATACATCGCTCGGCAAACCGTTGCTCTCCTGCAACAGTTTCAGTGGAACATAATCAGCCACCCACCCTATAGTCCTGACTTGGCGCCCAGTGACTATATCACCTGTTCCCTAGGTTAAAAGAACATTTGGCCGGAAAGCGATTCAGCTCGGACGACGGGTTGAAAGAAGAGGTTCATAACTTTCTGAACAGCATGGCGGCGAGCTGGTATGACACGGGCATAGAAAAACTGCCACAGCGTCTACAAAAATGCATCGTCAGAAATTCTGATTATGTCGAAAAATTGCTTAATGTTCAAGCTGTAAACTGATGTAAACCATTGTAGAAATAAACAGGTCTACGTACTTATAAAAAAAAATAGGAAACCTTAGTTTTGGGATTACCCTCGTACTTAGAAACAGTCACTATCGCAAAATATCACTTATTTACACTGAAGAGCCAAAGAAACTGGTACACGTGCCACATATCGTGTAGGGCCCCCGCGAGCACGCAGAAGTGCCGCAATGCGACGTGGCGTGGACTCGTCTAATGTCTGAAATAGTGCTGGACGGAATGGACACCATGAATCCTGCAGGGCTGTCCTTAAGGGGCTCCGGAAAGGCTCAAAATCATGAAAAATCAATTTTTACTTTTTTGCGTTTTCTGAATCTACAGACTATTACCTTTTAATAGATATATAATTTATTCAATTCCGAAGACTACAACTATTTTTAAATTTTTTTTTGAAATGTGTTCTATATGGGCGTGACCCACTGTGGCGCTGTTAAACTGCTGTCAAATGGTGTTATTATTAACGTCCGTGTTCATCAGGTACATTTTAGTGATGTGAGATAAAGTATGTGCTGTGGCTAACCTGTGATGGTTCAATATATATCGCTGGTGTGATTGTCGATTGTTTCATGTTTATTTACTCTGTCGTTATCTCGAAAATATTCGTAATTAATTCTGTTTCTTGAGTCTCTGTTTTGTTGAAGTATAATAATGAGTAAAAGTAAAGTTGCTGTTGCGACTTTCAATGATGGCAACATTGTAAGGTGCAAGGTATTTAGAAATATGGGAATGAAGATAGGTTCTAACATGGTACGAGCGATGCTTGCTTTAGACAAGGAACGCCTTCGGGCTGCAGACAGGGCTGTAAAGAGTCTAGAAATACAAGCAAGAGTAAACAGGAGGAGGAACAAGAGGAAGCTGGAGGAGGAGTTTGCAGAGGATGAAGATAATCGATCCTATGGACCTGGAATGCACTAAAAAGTTAATCCAATCTTTGTCGCCCGATTCCCAAAACTTTTATTTTCTCATACTAATTACATGTTTTCTAAGGATCTTCCAAACATATTTGTTTCAAACTTTCAGTAAATGTTACACAGTACCTTCTGCATAATTTAACACAGCCTTTTTCCAAAAAACTGTATATTTTTGAATATATAAATAAAAAATTGCAAAAAATGTTGTGAATTTTCATTACAATTGAAAAAAAAATCATCTTTAATAACTGAACTAAAATTTTGTAAAATCCCTGTGTTAAGTTGCAGCCCATATTCCAATAAATAATCTGTAAAAAGTTCAACTTCCAACCTCAAATACTTTGTGGGGAAAGATGTAATTTATATGCGTTATTTTAACATTGCAAGTATAGGGCGTTCCGGAGTCCCTTAAATCCGTAAGACTAATAGGGGGTTGAGATCTCATCTGAAAAGCACATTGCAAGGCGTCGTGTCATCTCTGGGGAGTTCGTTGGCCAGCGGAAGTGTTTAGACTCAGAAGAGTTCCTGCAGCCACTCTGTGCTGCTGGAATTGCCCAAGTCCGCCGGAATGCACAATGGATACAAATGGGTGCAAGTGATCGGACAGGATTCTTACGTACGTGCCACCACGCAGAGTCGTGTTTAGACGTATCAGGGATCCCACATCACTCCAACTGCACACGCCCCACACCATTACAGAGCCTTCACCAGCTTGAACTGTCCGCTGCTGACATGCGAGAGTCCATGGATACGTGAGGTTGTCTCGATACCCGAACACGTCCATCCGCTCGATACAATTTGAAACGAGACACATCATTCCAACTGCACACGCCCCACACCATTACAGAGCCTTCACCAGCTTGAACTATCCGCTGCTGACATGCGAGAGTCCATGGATACGTGAGGTTGTCTCGATACCCGAACACGTCCATCCGCTCGATACAATTTGAAACGAGACACATCATTCCAACTGCACACGCCCCACACCATTACAGAGCCTTCACCAGCTTGAACTGTCCGCTGCTGACATGCGAGAGTCCATGGATACGTGAGGTTGTCTCGATACCCGTACACGTCCATCCGCTCGATACAATCTGAAACGAGACTCGTCATTCCGTGCAACATGCTCCCTGTCATCAACAGTCCAATGCCGGTGTTGACGGGTCCAGGCGAGGCATAAAGCTTTGTGTCGTGCAGTCATCAAGGGTACAGAAGTGGGCCTTCGGCTCCGAAAGCCCATACCGATGATGTTTCGTTGAATGGTTCGCACGCTGACAATTGTTGGTGGCCCAGCATTCAAATCTGCAGCAGTTTGCGGAGCGGTTCTTTCGCTGGCCGCTGTGGTCGAGCGGTTCCAGGCGCCTCAGTCCGGAACCGCGCTGCTGCTACGGTCTACATCTACATCTACAGCTACATCCATACTCCGCAAGCCACCTGACGGTGTGTGGCGGAGGGTACCTTGAGTACCTCTAGCGGTTCTCCCTTCTATTCCAGTCTCGTATTGTTCGTGGAAAGAAGGATTGTCGGTATGCCTCTGTGTGGGCTCTAATCTCTCTGATTTTATCCTCACGGTCTCTTCGCGAGATATACGTAGGAGGAAGCAATATACTGCTTGACTCCTCGGTGAAGGTATGTTCTCGAAACTTTGACAAAAGCCCGTACCGGGCTACTGAGCGTCTCTCCTGCAGAGTCTTCCACTGGAGTTTATCCATCATCTCCGTAACGCTTTCGCGATTACTAAATGATCCTGTAACGAAGCACGCTGCTCTCCGTTGGATCTTCTCTATATCTACTATCAACCCTATCTGGTACGGATCCCACACTGCTGAGCAGTATTCGAGCAGTGGGCGAACAAGCGTACTGTAACCTACTTCCTTTGTTTTCGGATTGCATTTTCTTAGGATTCTTCCAATGAATCTCAGTCTGGCATCTGCTTTACCGACGATCAACATTATATGATCATTCCATTTTAAATCACTCCTAATGCGCACTCCCAGATAATTTATGGTATTAACTGCTTCCAGTTACTGACCTGCTATTTTGTAGCTAAATGATAAAGGATCTATCTTTCTGTGTATTCGCAGCACATTACACTTGTCTACATTGAGATTCAATTGCCATTCCCTGCACCATGCGTCAATTCGCTGCAGATCCTCCTGCATTTCAGTACAATTTTCCATTGAGCACGAGCCTTGGGACACAGAATCTCCGAGGCAGCGATGAAGTGGGGATTTTCTCGTACGACCACTTCACGAGCGCACCGTGAATATCACGAATCCGGTAAAACACCGAATCTCTGACATCGCTGCGGCCGGACAAAGATACTGCAAGAACGGGACCAACGACGACTGAAGAGAATCGTTCAGCGTGAAAGACCTACGGTCGCAGGTTCTAATCCTGCCTCGGGCATGGATGTGTGTGATGTCTTTAGGTTAGTTAGGTTTAAGCAATTTAGGGGACTGGTGATCTCAGATATTAAGTCCCATAGTGCTTGGAGCCATCTGAATTTTGCACTTCTTTCACACTGAACGATTCTCTTCAGTCGTCGTTGGTCCCGTTCTTGCAGTACCTTTGTCCGGCCGCAGCGATGTCAGAGATTCGGTGTTTTACCGGATTCGTGATATTCACGGTGCGATCGTGAAGTGGTCGTACGAGAAAATCGCCACTTCATCGCTGCCTCGGAGATTCTGTGTCCCAAGGCTCGTGCGCCGACTATAACACCACGTTCATAGTTAAAGCTTGATAACCTGCCATTGTAGCAGCAGCAACCGATCAAATAACTTGTCTTATACAGGGTGTTACAAAAAGGTACGGCCAAACTTTCAGGAAACATTCCTCACACACACACATAAAGAAAACATGTTATGTGGACATGTGTCCGGAAACGTTTCCTTTCCATGTTAGAGCTCATTTTATTACTTCTCTTCAAATCACATTAATCATGGAATGGTAACACACAGCAACAGAACGTACCAGCGTGACTTCAAACGCTTTGTTACAGGAAATGTTTAATATAATAAAATAATGGAATAGATGATAATAAAATGCGTGGCTTTTTAAAATGTATTGAATTAATGAGATTAATTTTTCGGCATGAATGACAAGCACAATAAGCTGAGCTATGCCTGGAAATAAGTTCGTATTAGTTCATATTATTTTGCAGGGCGAAGTAAGTAGTTTCTTTCTTCGCTGTAGATTTGTGCTTACCATTCTTTATAATGCTACGTTTGGTCGCCGTGTTCACCTTTGAAGTGTTGACCGTGTTCCCATTAAGCTTATCGGATCTTCGTTATTTTCCAAAGTTCACAGGTGGGCTTCAGTTCTTGTAATTATTGTACTATTTGAAATAACAACTCACACGACCTTTCTGTTAATAAAACAATACTGTGTTTTTCTAAACGGTGCACATATGAAATACATACTCCTCACTTATTCATAGCGACCCCAAAATGGCGGTCTACAGTTACTCGATAAAAATGGCGTGCTTCTCACTCGTTCACTAGCTGAGCGCGAAACCTTCCTTCCTCCTACTGGTACCAGAAAAAATCCTCTGTTTTTAACAACTGAAAGTCAAAAAATACATGACGGTAGGCATAGGCTCTATGATGGGCTACCGCTTCATCTTCTCTCTTTGCCTTTAAAGAAGACGAAAACATAAAGGAAATGCAAAAGGTTTATTACAAATGTTCAAAATGTCCTCCGTTACCGAGGATACATGCATCCACCCTCCGTCGCATGAAATCCCTGATGCGCTGATGCAGCCCTGGAGAATGGCGTATTGTATCACAGCCGTCCACAATACGAGCACGAAGAGTCTCTACATTTCATACCGGGGTTGCGTAGACAAGAGCTTTCAAATGCCCCCATAAATGAAAGTCAAGAGGGTTGAGGTCAGGAGAGCGTGGAGGCCGTGGAACTGGTCCGCCCCTACCAATCCATCGGTCACCGAATCTGTTGTTGAGAAGCGTACGAACACTTTGACTGAAATGTGCAGGAGCTCCATCGCGCATGAACCACATGTTGTGTCGTACTTGTAAAGGCACATGTTCTAGCAGCACAGGTAGAGTATCCCGTATGAAATCATGATAAGGTGCTCCATTGAGCGTAGGTGGAAGAGCGTGGGGCCCAATCAAGACATCACCAACAATGCCTGCCCAAACGTTCACAGAAAATCTGTGTTGATGACGTGATTGCACAATTGCGTGCGGATTCTCGTCAGCCCACACATGTTGATTGTGAAACTTTACAATTTGATCATCAAAATCGAGGAGGTACAGTACATACTGACGAAACTAAAATGACCTCTAACATGGAAATTAAGCGTTTCCGGACACATGTCCACATAACATCTTTTCTTTATTTGTGTGTGAGGAATGTTTCCTGGAAGTTTGGCCGTACCTTTTTGTAACACCCTGTATAGGCGTCGACGACCACAGCGCTGTATGTTGCCTGTTTACATATCTCTGTATTTGAATATGCATGTCTATACCAGTTTCTTTGGCGCTTCATTGTAAAATGACCGGTTTAGTTACATACAATAGGCCGTTTTCAGACCGACTGCGCTGTAAAGATTATAACTGTGCATGGTATTTAAGGAAGTCGGTCTTGCTTAAAATGTACAGAGATTAAATTAAAAAGGCATAATGTTTTACACATTTGTTCGAACTGACGACGTGCTGGGCAGCTGCTAGTTGTGAAGACGATAACTGCTGATTGTGTGGGCATTGCCACGTGTTAAATAGTGCTCGAAAGCGCACCAGTGTGCTGCATTACGTCAGCTGCTGCCAGTGGGACCTTACTTTACGTAAAAATATTTATGACATGCAGATGAAGTAAATAACTAACAGAACAGTTATATGTATATCATTTTGTAAGTGCTGCTGTTTAAATACACTCCTGGAAATTGAAATAAGAACACCGTGAATTCATTGTCCCAGGAAGGGGAAACTTTATTGACACATTCCTGGGGCCAGATACATCATATGATCACACTGACTGAACCACAGGCACATAGACACAGGCAACAGAGCATGCACAATGTCGGCACTAGTACAGTGTATATCCACCTTTCGCAGCAATGCAGGCTGCTATTCTCCCATGGAGACGATCGTAGAGATGCTGGATGTAGTCCTGTGGAACGGCTTCCCATGCCATTTCCACCTGGCGCCTCAGTTGGACCAGCGTTCGTGCTGGACGTGCAGACCGCGTGAGACGACGCTTCATCCAGTCCCAAACATGCTCAATGGGGGACAGATCCGGAGATCCTGCTGGCCAGGGTAGTTGACTTACACCTTCTAGAGCACGTTGGGTGGCACGGGATACATGCGGACGTGCATTGTCCTGTTGGAACAGCAAGTTCCCTTGCCGGTCTAGGAGTGGTAGAACGATGGGTTCGATGACGGTTTGGGTGTACCGTGCACTATTCAGTGTCCCCTCGACGATCACCAGTGGTGTACGGCCAGTGTAGGAGATCGCTCCCCACACCATGATGCCGGGTGTTGGCCCTGTGTGCCTCGGTCGTATGCAGTCCTGATTGTGGCGCTCACCTGCACGGCGCCAAACACGCATACGACCATCATTGGCACCAAGGCAGAAGCGACTCTCATCGCTGAAGACGACACGTCTCCATTCGTCCCTCCATTCACGCCTGTCGCGACACCACTGGAGGCGGGCTGCACGATGTTGGGGCGTGAGAGGAAGACGGCCTAACGGTGTGCGGGACCGTAGCTCAGCTTCATGGAGACGGTTGCGAATGGTCCTCGCCGATACCCCAGGAGCAACAGTGTCCCTAATTTGCTGGGAAGTGGCGGTGCGGTCCCCTACGGCACTGCGTAGGATCCTACGGTCTTGGCGTGCATCCGTGCGTCGCTGCGGTCCGGTCCCAGGTCGACGGGCACGTGCACCTTCCGCCGACCACTGGCGACAACATCGATGTACTGTGGAGACCTCACGCCCCACGTGTTGAGCAATTCGGCGGTACGTCCACCCGGCCTCCCGCATGCCCACTATACGCCCTCGCTCAAAGTCCGTCAACTGCACATACGGTTCACGTCCACGCTGACGCGGCATGCTACCAGTGTTAAAGACTGCGATGGAGCTCCGTATGCCACGGCAAACTGGCTGACACTGACGGCGGCGGTGCACAAATGCTGCGCAGCTAGCGCCATTCGACGGCCAACACCGCGGTTCCTGGTGTGTCCGCTGTGCCGTGCGTGTGATCATTGCTTGTACAGCCCTCTCGCAGTGTCCGGAGCAAGTATGGTGGGTCTGACACACCGGTGACAATGTGTTCTTTTTTCCATTTCCAGGAGTGTAAATAGTGTAGGTCATTAAAAATTTGTGTAACTTTAAATAAACTTCAAATACAAGTGCACCAATACAAGAAGTTGTGCGAACGTTGAACGCCAGCTGGTGGTGCTTCTTGGTAGTTCAAGGCGACGCCATTTAGGTGGAAATGGCGATGTGTTGGCCGTTGCTCGTCAGAGACCATTCTGTAGCACTCTGTTGTCTAGGCGACGTTGTGCAGTGCCTATTGGCGTCCGAGGATGTAAATAGGTTACTGTCGGAGAAACGACGCACCATGAACGAATTATCCGAAAGGGACGGGAAAAGGTACACGTGGTGTACATGTACTAACAAAACAAATGATTATAGTTTCAGAATGTTGTTGTGGTCTTCAGTCCAGAGACTGGTTTGATGCAGCTCTCCATGCTATTCTATCCTGTGCAAGCCTCGTCATCTCCCAGTACCTACTGCAACCTACAGCCTTCTGAATCTGCTTACAAGGGAACATCCCCATCGCACCCCCCTCAATTTCGTTATAAGTTGGCACAGTGGATAGGCCTTGAAAAACTGAACACATATCAATCGAGAAAACAGGAAGAAGTTGTGTGGAACAATGAAAAACTAAGCAAAATATACAAACTGGGTCGTTCATGTGTAAGATAGGCAAAATTAAGGGCAATACGAGGTGAGGAGCTCCGTGGTCCCGTGGTTAGCGTGAACGGCTGCGGAACGAAAGGTCTTTAGTTCAAATCTGCCCTCGACTGAAGATTTTGCTTTCTTTATTTTCGCAAAGTTATGATCTGTCCGTTCGTTCATTGACGTCTCTATTCACTGTAATAAGTTTAGTGTCTGTGTTTTGCGACCGCAACGCAAAACCGTGTGATTAGTTGACGAAAGGACGTGCCTCTCCAATGGGAACCGAAAACATTTGATCGCAAGGTCATAGGTCAACCGATTCCTCCACAGGAAAACTCGTCTGATATATTCTATATGACAATGGTGACAGCATGTGCGTCACATGACAGGAATATGTTGTCGACCCACCTAACTAGTACACTTGGCGAATGGGTAAAAAGATTCTTCTACCTTGCCCGATTTAGGTTTTCTTGTGGATGTAATAATCACACCAAAAAAAAGTGATGAAAACATAAGAGTCTGTCACATAAACTGAAAATAAAAAGTTGAAAATTTTCGGTCGAGGGAAGATTTTAACTACAGACCTCTCGTTCCGCAGCTGTTCACGCAAACCACGAGACCACGGCGCTCCTCGCCTAAGACTGCCAATAATATTGTATATATTACACATGGACGACCCAGTTTGTATATTTTGCTTATTTTTTCATAGTTCCACACAACTTCTTCCTGTTTTCTCGATCGATCTGTGTTCAGTTTTTCAAGGCCTATCCACTGTGCCAACTTATAACTAAATCTGAGGGGGGTGCGATGGGGAGGTTCCCTTGTTAGTGTATTCACCTCTTGGTCTCCCTCTACGATTTTTACCCTCCACGCTGCCCTCGAATACTAAATTGGTGATCCCTTGATGCCTCAGAACATGTCCTACCTAGCGATCCCTTCTTCTAGTCAAGTTATGCCACAAATTTCTCTTCTCCCCAATTCTATTC
The DNA here is from genome assembly GCF_023864275.1 of Schistocerca cancellata. Lineage (NCBI taxonomy): Eukaryota > Metazoa > Arthropoda > Insecta > Orthoptera > Acrididae > Schistocerca > Schistocerca cancellata. Next base: position 51,915,483 of record NC_064635.1, on the reverse strand, counting down.
AGTACCTCCTCATTAGTTATGGGACCTACCCATCTCCAGCATTCATCCGTAGCACCATATTACGAAATCTTCTACTCTCTTTTTGTCTAAACTATTTATCGACCACGTTTCACTTCCATACATGGCTACACTCCATACAAATAATTTCTGAAACGACTTCCTGACATTTAAACCTATACTCGATGTTAAGAAATTCCTCTTCTTCAGAAACGCTTTCCTTGTCATCTCCAGTCTACATTTTATATCCTCTCTACTTCGACCATCATCAGTTATTTTTCTCCCCAAATAGCAAAACTCTTTTGCTACTTTAAGCGCCACATTTCCTAATCTAATTCCCTCAGCATCACCCGACTTAATTCGACTACATTCCACTATTCTCGTTTCGCTTTTGTTGATGTTCACCTTATATCCTCCTTTCAAGACACTGCGTTTTGTTGAACAGCGAGATCGTCATAAACTGACCAAATCAATAACGCGTTGGTCCGCCTGTGGTTTTTATGCAAGCAGATATTCGCCTCTGCATCATTTCATAGAGTTTTTGGATGTCGGCCTGAGCCATTCGGTGCCAAAATCTCTCCCTGTCCGTAAAGCTCCAAACGTTCTCAATTAGGGAGAGATCCAGCCACTTTGCTGGCCGAGGTGGGGCTTGGCAAGCACGGAGCCTAGCAGTAGAAACTCTCGCCTTGTGCGGGCGGGCGTTATCTTGCTGAAATGTAAGCCCAAGATGGCTTGCCATGATGGGCAACAAAACGGGGCGTAGGTCATCATCGACGTACCGCTGTGCCGTGGATGACAACCACAATGGTCCTGCTGTGAACAACTCAGACCACCGCTCATAGTTGTTGGGCCGTATGGCGACGACAAGCAGCTTGCTACCCCAACACAGTCCGGGGCGTCTATAGACGAGTCGTCAGCATGGAATCTCATTGACTGGAGTAGAACTGTCTTCAGTGATGAGTTCCGCATGTCTCAATGCTTGCCAAACCTTACCATGGCTAGCAAGGTCACCAATCACTCCCTAATTGAAAATGTTTGGCATCCAACAACTCCGTCAATCAATGGCAAACCGAACAACTGCTCGCATAAGGGCCAGAGGTGGACCAATGCGTTGTTGACTTGCTCAATTTGTGAAACTCTGTGCCTTGCACGAACCATACAATTTTTCTGAAATTGTAATCGTTTGTTTGTCTGTACATATACATCACATCCATCGATTTGAGAGGTGGCATGAGCCCCGTCTCATATTTCTATCTTACGATTTTCCTCTCTAATTGCATGCAGTGAAAAGTCGCTATTCCTTCACACGCGGACTTCCCATGCAGCGTATCTCGTCACCCGGGTGGTCCGGTGACAGGCGGGCTCTGCTGATCTGGAAAGGGTTAAGCCGACGGGTGTGAGGAAGTCGATTGAATGCTTTGCAGACGCCGACATTGTCAAAAGACACGCCCGGAGGGGTCTGAAGTAGCGGCTGGGCTAGCGGTTCCGTTACTTCGCAGAAACACTTTCTGGCGGGCTACCAGCGAGGCGTGGGAATGACTTGTGTACCCAGGCAGTTGTTGTGGGAAAATTCCCGCGCTTTCTGCAAAATAGTAACTGTGATTGGCTTGCTCAGGGCATAGCTCCGTGACGTAGCAAAATCAGCGCAGAAATTGGCGCCAAGAATCTCCACTGGTGGATTGGTAGTGCTCCGGCAATAGAGTGGAATTTTCCGCCGGTTTTCGAGTTGCTGATTGGAACGTTTAACCATGGCCACTGTCGTGGGGGCGGGAATGTTGTGTGTTCGGCCTGTATAGGTGCTCTAGGTAGTCGCCTCTCGCCTTTCGGTCGAGGACGTCGAAGCAACCAGCCATCGCCTCCGGTACGCCAAATCGTGTTCTTGCAGTTAAGAAGACAGATTGGTAAGGTATGTCTGCAGCACCGGCAGACAGGGATTTTCCTAGGTGATAATCAGAGCTCCGCAGAGCGCGCCTGTTCGTCTTTTCCTAACTTTGTTCTGTCTTGGGTAGCAGCAATTAATGTTGGGTTGGCTATGTGTTTTCTCTTAAGATTTGAGTTGCAAGGAATTGGCTGCACATACCACTTCGTCATAATCCTCACAATCTAGTTTAGGGACAACTTCACATTCACAGCGTTTGTTTGAGTATCCAATTTGAGCCAATTTGATGTATTGTAAATGTTTCATGTGTTTTTGTTTATTATTTTGTGTTTAGTCTTAATAAATCATATTGTTATTTTGGACAGAACTTTCATTCTGTTAATCGGTAGAGCAACCCTATCATTCCTCACTATGTTAATGAAACCTTCGCTTATTTAACTTATTTATCAAATTAAATTATTGCAGGTGCCAAACTCTCTTCTACTCCACTGGCAGGGTTGATTAGAGTCAATTCGCGTATTTTTTTTAATCCTTGTGCAACAGCAAAAGTCGGAGTTAGAATAGGGAGGGCTTAGAGCATCATTTACATGTAGATTCTAGAAGAATTTAGTGTTAAATACACTGCTAGCCCCGGCACCTCTCAGATTTCCATCCCATTCATAAAAATTCCTCCGTGGTGTTTCGTTTATTTTATTCTTTTTATTTTTAGACATTTTCGCACAGAACGTTTTACTGACAGTAAACCAGAAGTTCAGAGATATGAATTGCAATCGGGCGTACCGTGGGCAACGTCAGCGTCCAACTGGCGGCTGCTCCTTTCACACCAGAAGTATCAGAGACATCGAATCAACGGTCCTTTTTAGGACCAGTGTTGACTATAATATCCGTGAATATCGAAGGAATATCTCCCTGCAAGCAACAACTCTTGCAAGACATGTGCTACACTAAGCACTGTGATGTTTTGCGTGTTCAAGAAATACACCCCCTAACCATACCCAGTAGAGACGTCCTTCTGTTCCTGAAATGAAACTGGTTGCTGAAAGACCACTTGCGCAGTATGGAAGCGTCATCTTTATAAGACCTGACCTTGAAGTCTGTAGTGTTTGCCAGTCATACGATAACAATATTGAAATTATTCCTGTTCAGTTAACTAACTGTTCAGTCACATCAGTATATAACCCTCCTGCGACAGGTTTTTCCTTCTCCCCGCCTGAAAATTTTATTACAGGGAAAGCTATTATTGTGACAGGTGATTTAAACAGTCACAGCCATGTCTGGGGGTACACTCACGGTGATCACAATGGGGAGGCTGTCCTTCTGTGGGCTGAGACTTTCCATCTCTCCCTCCTTCAAAAATGGTTCAAATGGCTCTGAGCACTATGGGACTTAACATCTGTCATCAGCCCCCTAGACTTAGAAACTACTTAAACCTAACCAACCTAAGGACATCACACACATCCATGCCCGAGGCAGGACTCGAACCTGCGACCGTAGCAGGCGCGTGGTTCCGGACTAAAGCGCCCAGAAACGCTCGGCCACAACGGCCGGCTCTCCCTCCTTCATGCCAGCGAACTACCTCACTCTTTCTACAGTGGACGCTGGGAACGTGGCTATACTCCGGATCTGCTTTTTATAAGTGAAAGTATCTTTCATACCTGCACTAAATCCCTCTGTAAGCCCATTCCGAATACACAACACAGACCCATTATGTGTCAAGTTCTCCCACAAGAAATCCCTTTCAGACGAAGGTATAACTTCAAAAAGGCTGATTGGCAGAAATTTTCAAAATTATTAGATGAGAAAATTGTAACTATAGATCCTGAGAGAGATCAACATGAGAGTTTTGTTAAAATCGTTAATACCTCCTCCCGAGCTTCAATTCCAAGGGGATGCAGAATGAACTATATCAAGAGTATAACACCTGAAACGGCCACTCTTCTTGAAGAATACTACAGGAAGTTGGAAGAAGATCCTTTCAGTGAAACCACATCAAGCCTTGCACAGAATGTCCTCTCTTCAATATCTGAGACTAAGAGAGAAGGCCGGCAGGTGTGGCCGAGCGGTTCTAGGCGCTACAGTCTGGAACCGCGCGACCGCTACGGTCGCAGATTAGAATCCTGCCTCGGGCATGGATGTGTGTGATGTCCTTAGGTTAGTTAGGTTTAAGTAGTTCTAAGTTCTAGGGGACTGATGACCTCAGAAGTTAAGTCCCATAGTGCTCTGGGCCATTTCAACCATTTGAACTAAGAGAGAAGAATGGATACATTTAATGGCCGACTGTGACATGAGTAAAAGTAGCCAAAACGCCTGGAGACTATTACGCCGCCTGAGTAATGATAACACTCAGGTCAACACCTATGTTAATATTAAACCAGACCAAATTACTTACCAATTCCTCATTAATGGCAAATCAACTAAACCCAGAAATATAGAGAGGAAACAATCATTCAGGCAAGCGGATCAAGAGAATAGTACCTTATCCCCTTCTTTTTCTCTTGAAGAATTGAATTCAGCCCTGAACAGATGTAAATTGGGAAAAGCAGCAGGATTAGATGACATTAGAGCTGACCAAATCAAGAATTTTGGTCCTTCTACAATGCTTTGTTTGTTGGATTTTATGAACAACTGGATTCGAGAATGCAAGATCTCTAAATATGGCAAAAAGCAGGACTAACTGCCATACCAAAACCAGGAAAGGATAGGAAAGATCCCAAAAATTATAGACCTATGTCCTTCCTCTGTCACCTCTACAAAATACTGGAGAGGCTCATTCTTCAGAGAATGATTAGAAAGGTGGAGCCTCTTCTAATACCTCAGCAAGCAAGTTTCGGAGAAGGGAAAAGTTGCACGTCTCAAATATTAAACTTAACACAACAAATCGAAGATAGATACGAGAAACGGCTCATTACAGGTGCTGTCTTTATCGATCTATCCGCGGCTTACGATACGATCAACCATCGGCTCCTTCTGAATAAAGTTTATGATATAACTAAAGACTTCACACCCGAGTGCAATATTAGAAACCTTCTCTAGAATCGCAGATTTTTGTGGAATTTCAGGGTAAGAAAAGTAGATGGAGAACTCAGAAAAATGGGCTACCACAAGGCAGCGTGCTTGCGCCGCTATTATTCAACATCTATACCAACGATCAACCTAGTCCTGAAGGAACTCGAAGCTTTATTCATGCTGATGACTGCGCTATCACTACTCAGGCTGACTGTTTTCAGACTGTAGAAGATACGGTATGAAAATGTTTGGGAGAAATCAGCGCTTACTATCATGGGAATTACTTGAAAGCTAATCCTGCCAAGACTCAGACCTGCGCTTTCCACCTGAATAAACAGGCAAATAGTTTCTTAACTATATCCTGGGGAGGCATCGTACTCGAACATAATCCTACTCCCAAATATCTTGGAGTAACTCTGGATTGCGCGCTGACATATAAAAAGCATTGCCTAAACACCAGACAGAAAGTGGCAGCCAGAAATAACATAGTGCTAAAATTGACAGGTACATCATGGGCTGCTAATCCATGTACTGAGCGCTCAAGCGCGCTTGCTCTATGTTGTTCCACTGCTGAATATGCATGTTCGGTACCATACAAGTCCAGTCATGTCAGGAACGTAGATGTGGCTCCAAATGAGTCTAGCCGGATTATTACGGGTTGATTAAGACCAGCTCCTGTGGACAAACTCCATTGCCTCGCTGGCGTAGCTCCTCCTGAAATGAGACGTGAGGTAGCTGCGAGATATGAGAAAAGTAAGGCCACAAGGAAGAACGCCCATCCACTATATGGTCGTCAGCCGCACATCCTAGGCTGAAGTCAAGAAAGAGCTTCTTGACAACCACTGGGGCTCTCATCGAGAATTCACAAACGGCAACGATCTCGCGACGGCGGGAGAAAGGTCGGTATTTGGGAGAATGGATGGCTGCAAAGGAAGAATTTCCCCCTGGACATTCGGAGAAGTGGTCAGTATGGAGTTCTCTCAATAGATTACGATCAAACATAACGAGATGCAAAACCAATCTGCGAACTTGGGGTTTCTCTGTGGACTCAGTTCTTTGCCAGTGTGGCGTTGAGCAGACTAATAGCCATTTCCTTCACTGTTCCTCATCACCAACCAAGTGCACCATGCAATACCTAATGAGAGCTACATCAAACGCACTTGAAGTGTCCAATTTTTGGTCTTCTTTTGTGTAAAATTATGTCAACACCTATATACACTACTGGCCATTAGAATTGCTACACCACGAAGATGACGTGCTATAGACGCGAAATTTAACTGACAGGAAGAAGATGCTGCGATATGCAAATGATTAGCTTTTCAGAGCATTCACACAAGGATGGCGCCGGTGGCGACACCTACAACGTGGTGACATGAGGAAAGTTTCCAACCGATTTCTCATACCCGTAGCTCTACCCTTCATTCGATCCCTGCGAAACCCTACGTTTCAGCAGGATAACGCACGACCGCATGTTGCAGGTCCTGTACGGGCCTTTCTGGATACACAAAATGTTCGACTGCTGCCCTGGCCAGCACATTCTCGAGATCACTCACCAACTGAAAAAGTCTGGTCAATCGTGGCCGAGCAACTGGCTCATCCCAATACGCCAGTCACTACTCTTGATGAACTGTGGTATCGTGTTGAAGCTGCATGGACAGCTGTACCTGTACATCCATCCAAGCTCTGTTTGACTCAATGCCCAAGCGTATAAAGGCCGTTATTACTGCCATAGATGGTTGTTCTGGGTACTGATACCTCAGGATCTATGCACCTAAATTGGGTGAAAATGTAATCACATGTCAGGTCTAGTATAATATATTTGTCCAATCAATACCCGTTTATCATCTGCATTTCTTCTTGGTGTAGCAATTGTAATGGCCAGTAGTGTATGTATGATGCTTTTGACACGATAAATAAATAAAGAAGCTGCGTTACCTTCTGCCCCCTCTTTAGCCCTTTTTTCACATCATTCCACGTCTCTGTCACGAAGAAATGTCTCACGCCAAAACTACAGCCCCAAATTAGTATTATGTCGCCTTTAACTATCTGTGGAGAAATGAGTACTATAATCCCACAACTTTTTCGCACTGAAATCGTGAAAAGAAGGAGCTCTCGCCACGCGCAACACTGGAGTACACCAGAGGCAACAACCATGAATGCTGACCCGAAGTGTCAGGAGGCAACAGAAAAGGTTGAAGAAGATGTATACAGGTCTCAAGCACCAATCCCTCCCCAACAGTCGAAAGCACCAAGCTCTGCCAACTCGCATGTACGAAACAGTCGTCAAACAACAACCCAACAGCCAATCATAGCAGATTCAACGAACTCCTACGTCAAATTGAACGCCCTGAAGAAGAGCAGAGAATTGGAGGACACTGTGGATGCCCTGGACACATTGTACGTCACTGCAGAGAACGATGCGAGTTTTCGACGCCACCGGATGTCAACCAAGAGAACAGTTATATTTACGAAAGTTAACGGCAGACAATATACACTCCTGGAAATTGAAATAAGAACACCGTGAATTCATTGTCCCAGGAAGGGGAAACTTTATTGACACATTCCTGGGGTCAGATACATCACATGATCACACTGACAGAACCACAGGCACATAGACACAGGCAACAGAGCATGCACAATGTCGGCACTAGTACAGTGTATATCCACCTTTCGCAGCAATGCAGGCTGCTATTCTCCCATGGAGACGATCGTAGAGATGCTGGATGTAGTCCTGTGGAACGGCTTCCCATGCCATTTCCACCTGGCGCCTCAGTTGGACCAGCGTTCGTGCTGGACGTGCAGACCGCGTGAGACGACGCTTCATCCAGTCCCAAACATGCTCAATGGGGGACAGATCCGGAGATCTTGCTGGCCAGGGTAGTTGACTCACACCTTCTAGAGCACGTTGGGTGGCACGAGATACATGCGGACGTGCATTGTCCTGTTGGAACAGCAAGTTCCCTTGCCGGTCTAGGAATGGTACAACGATGGGTTCGATGACGGTTTGGATGTACCGTGCACTATTCAGTGTCCCCTCGACGATCACCAGTGGTGTACGGCCAGTGTAGGAGATCGCTCCCCACACCATGATGCCGGGTGTTGGCCCTGTGTGCCTCGGTCGTATGCAGTCCTGATTGTGGCGCTCACCTGCACGGCGCCAAACACGCATACGACCATCATTGGCACCAAGGCAGAAGCGACTCTCATCGCTGAAGACGACACGTCTCCATTCGTCCCTCCATTCACGCCTGTCGCGACACCACTGGAGGCGGGCTGCACGATGTTGGGGCGTGAGCGGAAGACGGCCTAACGGTGTGCGGGACCGTAGCCCAGCTTCATGGAGACGGTTGCGAATGGTCCTCGCCGATACCCCAGGAGCAACAGTGTCCCTAATTTGCTGGGAAGTGGCGGTGCGGTCCCCTACGGCACTGCGTAGGATCCTACGGTCTTGGCGTGCATCCGTGCGTCGCTGCGGTCCGGTCCCAGGTCGACGGGCACGTGCACCTTCCGCCGACCACTGGCGACAACATCGATGTACTGTGGAGACCTCACGCCCCACGTGTTGAGCAATTCGGCGGTACGTCCACCCGGCCTCCCGCATGCCCACTATACGCCCTCGCTCAAAGTCCGTCAACTGCACATACGGTTCACGTCCACGCTGTCGCGGCATGCTACCAGTGTTAAAGACTGCGATGGAGCTCCGTATGCCACGGCAAACTGGCTGACACTGACGGCGGCGGTGCACAAATGCTGCGCAGCTAGCGCCATTCGACGGCCAACACCGCGGTTCCTGGTGTGTCCCCTGTTCCGTGCGTGTGATCATTGCTTGTACAGCCGTCTCGCAGTGTCCGGAGCAAGTATGGTGGGTCTGACACACCGGTGTCAATGTGTTCTTTTTTCCATTTCCAGGAGTGTAGATGACCTGTGGAGCCAGGTTTACCGCCGCACCATGGACGAGGTCGCTTTCCATCACGATGTAGCTGTTCCATGTCGCCGTACAGAAGTGCGGGGTGGTTATACACTGAAGCGCCAAAGAAACTAGTATAGGCATGCGAACCGGTATTCAAATACAGGCGTATGTAAACAGACAGGATAAAGCTCTGCAGTCGGCAACGCCGAAATAAGACAACAGGTGTCCGGAGCAGTTGATAGTGCTGCTACAATGGCAGGTTATCAAGATTTAAGTTCAAAATGGTTCAAATGGCTCTGAGCACTATGGGACTTAACATCTGAGGTCATGAGTCCCCTAGAACTTAGAACTACTTAAACCTAAGGACATCACACACAGCCATGCCCGAGGCAGGATTCGAACCTGCGACCGTAGCGGTCGCGCGGTTCCAGACCAAGATTTAAGTGAGTTTGAACGTGGTGTTATAGTCGGCGCACGAGCGATGGCGCACAGCATCTCCGAGCCAGCGATGAAGTGGGGATTTTCCCTTACGACTATTTCACGAGTGTACTGTGAATATCAGGAATCCGGTAAACGTCAAACCTCCGACATCGTTGCGGCCGGGAAAAGATCTTGTAAGAACGGGACCAACGACGACTGATGAGAATCGTTCAACTTGACAGAAGTGCAACCTTTCCGAAAATTGCTGCAGATTTGAATGCTGGCCCATCGACACGTGTCAGAGTGCGAACAGTTCAACGAAATATCATCATATGGGCTTTCGGAGCCGAGGGCCCACTAGTGTACCCTTGATGACTGCATGCCACAAAGCCTTATGCCTCGCCCGGGCCCGTCAACACCAACATTCGACTGTTGATGACAAGAAATACGAGGGCAGTTCAATAAGTAATGCAACACATTTTTTTTCTGAAACGGGGGTTGTTTTATTCAGCATTGAAATACACCAGGTTATTCCCCAATCTTTTAGCTACACAACACTATTTTTCAACGTAATCTCCATTCAATGCTACGGCCTTACGCCACCTTGAAATGAGGGCCTGTATGCCTGCACGGTACCATTCCACTGGTCGATGTCGGAGCCAACGTCGTACTGCATCAATAATTCTTCATCATCCGCGTAGTGCCTCCCACGGATTGCGTCCTTCATTGGGCCAAACATATGGAAATCCGACGGTGCGAGATCGGGGCTGTAGGGTGCATGAGGAAGAACAGTCCACTGAAGTTTTGTGAGCTCCTCTCGGGTGCGGAGACTTGTGTGAGGTCTTGCGTTGTCATGAAGAAGGAGAAGTTCGTTCAGATTTTTGTGCCTACGAACACGCTGAAGTCGTTTCTTCAATTTCTGAAGAGTAGCACAATACAGTTCAGAGTTGATCGTTTGACCATGTGGAAGGACATCGAACAGAATAACCCCTTCAGCGTCCCAGAAGACTGTAACCGTGACTTTACCGGCTGTGGGTATGGCTTTAAACTTTTTCTTGGTAGGGGAGTGGGTGTGGCGCCACTCCATTGATTGCCGTTTTGTTTCAGGTTCGAAGTGATGAACCCATGTTTCATCGCCTGTAACAATCTTTGACAAGAAATTGTCACCCTCAGCCACATGACGAGCAAGCAATTCTGCACAGATGGTTCTCCTTTGCTCTTTATGGTGTCCGGTTAGACAACGAGGGACCCAGCGGGAACAAACCTTTGAATATCCCAACTGGTGAACAATTGTGACAGCACTACCAACAGAGATGTCAAGTTGAGCACTGAGTTGTTTGATGGTGATCCGTTGATCATCTCGAACGAGTGTTCGCACGCTCCGCCATTGCAGGAGTCACAGCTGTGCACGGCCGGCCCGCACGCGGGAGATCAGACAGTCTTGCTTGACCTTGCGGCAATGATGACACACGCATTGCCCAACGACTCACCGTGCTTTTGTCCACTGACAGATCACCGTAGACATTCTGCAAGCGCCTATGAATATCTGAGATGCCCTGGTTTTCCGCCAAAAGGAACTCGATCACTGCCCGTTGTTTGCAATGCACATCCGTTACAGACGCCATTTTAACAGCTCCGTACAGCGCTGCCACCTGTCGGAAGTCAATGAAACTATACAAGACGAAGCGGGAATGTTTGAAAATATTCCACAAGAAATTTCCGGTTTTTTCAACCAAAATTGGCCGAGAAAAAAATGTGTTGCATTACTTATTGAACTGCCCTCGTATATTGCCTGGTTTGACGAGTCTCGTTTCAGATTGTATCGAGCGGACGGACGTGTACGGGTATGCAGACAACCTCATGAATCCATGGACTCTGCATGTCAGCAGGCGACTCTTAAGCTGGTGGAGGCTCTGTAATGGTGTGGGGCGTGTGCAGTTGGAATGATATGGGACCCCTGATACGTCTCTGATACGTACGTAAGCATTCTGTCTGATCAGCTGCATCCATTCATGTCCATTGTGGATTCCTATGGACTTGGGCAATTCCAGCAGGACAATGCGACACTCCAAAACATCCAGAATTGCTACAGAGTGGTGCCAGCAACATTCTTATGGGTTGAAACACTTCCGCTGGCCACCAAACTCCCCAGACATAAACGTTATTGAGCATATCTGGGATGCCTTGCAACGTGCTCTTCAGAAGAGACCTCTACCCCGTCGTACTATTACGGATTTATAGACAGCCCTGCAGGATGCATGGACTCAGTTCCGTCCAGCTCTACTTGAGTTTCTTTGGCTCCTCAGTGTAATTGGAGTGCAGCTGCTTAGAGAGGTCCAGTGTGGGCTGTAATTATCATATGGTAGCGAAACTTGGGGCATATGTTAATTGGACTGTGCGGCTGGTCCCGGCGAAGGTTTCTTCTCCTCCCTCGGACATGGGTGTGTGTGTTTGTCCTTAATATAATTTAGGTTAAGCAGTGTGTAAGCTTAGGGACTGATGACCTTAGCAGTTAAGTACCATAAGATTTCACACACACATACACTCCTGGAAATGGAAAAAAGAACATATTGACACCGGTGTGTCAGACCCACCATACTTGCTCCGGACACTGCGAGAGGGCTGTACATGCAATGATCACACGCACGGCACAGCGGACACACCAGGAACCGCGGTGTTGGCCGTCGAATGGCGCTAGCTGCGCAGCATTTGTGCACCGCCGCCGTCAGTGTCAGCCAGTTTGCCGTGGCATACGGAGCTCCATCGCAGTCTTTAACACTGGTAGCATGCCGCGACAGCGTGGACGTGAACCGTATGTGCAGTTGATGGACTTTGAGCGAGGGCGTATAGTGGGCATGCGGGAGGCCGGGTGGACGTACCGCCGAATTGCTCAACACGTGGGGCGTGATGTCTCCACAGCAAGGGAACTTGCTGTTCCAACAGGACAATGCACGTCCGCATGTATCCCGTGCCACCCAACGTGCTCTAGAAGGTGTAATCAACTACCCTGGCCAGCAAGATCTCCGGATCTGTCCCCCATTGAGCATGTTTGGGACTGGATGAAGCGTCGTCTCACGCGGTCTGCACGTCCAGCACGAACGCTGGTCCAACTGAGGCGCCAGGTGGAAATGGCATGGCAAGCCGTTCCACAGGACTACATCCAGCATCTCTACGATCGTCTCCATGGGAGAATAGCAGCCTGCATTGCTGCGAAAGGTGGATATACACTGTACTAGTGCCGACATTGTGCATGCTCTGTTGCCTGTGTCTATGTGCCTGTGGTTCTGTCAGTGTGATCATGTGATGTATCTGACCCCAGGAATGTGTCAATAAAGTTTCCCCTTCCTGGGACAATGAATTCACGGTGTTCTTATTTCAATTTCCAAGAGTGTATATGTTAATTTGTTAATGCGGAATCTATTAACGCTGGAAAAAAATAGATCCAATTTTGGCCATCAGGTGCAAATATGGCGCTGCGATTTTAATGTTGATGCACAAAAATGTTCCCATATCGCACCCCGACAAGAAAAGTGACCCAAATAAAAAGAACAGCAATTTTTAGTTTTTCTCACTGAAAAAGTACCCCAACGTGCGCGAAATTTTGTCCACTTCAGCGCAGATTGGCACATTCATGTATAAGGTAAGTTGAATATAAGTTTTGATATAATTAATTATTTAATTGTTATAATTTCTGTGTTTTCACAGTGCCTGTGAGTGACATTACAAAAAAAAAAAAAAAAGGTTCAAATGGCTCTGAGCACTATGGGACTTAACATCTATGGTCATCAGTCCCCTAGAACTTAGAACTACTTAAACCTAACTAACCTAAGGACAGCACACAACACCCAGCCATCACGAGGCAGAGAAAATTCCTGACCCCGCCGGGAATCGAACCCGGGCGTGGGAAGCGAGAACGCTACCGCACGACCACGAGATGCGGGCAGTGACATTACGATGACGGAGCAGACACTGTTCTGACGATTACAGGTGTTGTTAATATTAGGAAATATGCGCTGCAGTGTGCAAGGTTAAAAAAAAATGGAAATTTTTGCTATAAAGAAATTTCATACTGAATCCCTTTTCTCGACAGAAACTGTTCCTACATTACACAAGCCCATTTATGATTCTATGTTTCGGAAAGCTGTGTTCCTTAATTTTTAACTAACTGATGTTCTTTATTAAACTGTTTTAAGCCCGCCCGGATAGCCGCGCGGTCTAACGCGCTGCTTCCCGAGCAGGAAGGCGTGCCGGTCCCAGGCACGAATCCGCCCGGCGGATTGGTGTCGAGGTCCGGTGTGCCGGCCAACCTGTGGGTGGTTTTTAAGGCGGTTTTCCATCTGACTCCGCGAATGCGGGCTGGTTCCCCTTACACCGCCTCAGCTACACTATGTCGGCAATTGCTGCGCAAACACTGTCTCCAAGTAAGCGTGCACCATAATTACTCTTGCACGCAAACATTTGGGGTTACAGTCGCTGGTATGAGACGTTCCTGGGAGAGGCCCAGTGGGGGCCGAACCGCACAATAACCCTGGGTTCGGTGTGGGGCGGCGGCGGGGTGGGTGGACTGCTGTGGCCTGTTGTGCGGTTCTGAACCACTGAGGGCTACGGCGGGGACGAAGGCTCTCCGTCGTTCCTAGGTCCCCGGTTTAATACACAATACAGAATACACAAACTGTATGAATATTCATAATTTACGATTTTGTATTTTACATTTTTTTAATACTCAGATTCAACAAATTTCAGTTTCTACAGAACATTAAGGACATATAACATGTTATACAGTATTAATGTTACAGAAAAAAATAGAGATTATAAAAGTAGTACAATGATAATTATAACAATCAAAAAATAATTATAACAATCAAGAATAATAATAATAGTAATGACTATGTATATGAAAGTAAACATTTTTTTTCTTTTATGAATGTCAGTCCTATTGCTAGTTGGGAATTTTCTCGTTATATTCTTGCAGCTTGTGAGTTATTCTCATCAAGCAGAGACATAAGACGATAGAATGGGGTGAAAGAGATACAGAAGAGGTAGATAGGTTAGAGGAAGAGAAATAGAATGGTAAAATTCGAAGCTATGATGGAGAGGAGAAAGAAAAAGATGAGAGGGTCACAACAATGGTGACTATACCGTCCCTAATATGTAAGTCTTGAGTTTTCATCTTTTATTTTAATTTAGGCACTAACTTTGCGTGCTTGCTAAGAAAATCGGAGAGGAATTCCCCCTTATGCAAGACAACTTTTTTGTTTTATTTTCACCCAGGCATATTTCAACGCTTTTTGTGTTATCTTCAGTGAGTTTATTTTCCTTCCGCAAAATTGTTACATGTTGAGGAATGCCTCGTCTCAGTGATACATGTCTTAACTCACTACAGTATCCAAACAAATGTAAAAACACTTGAGAATAATCGTTCATTTCAAAAATGTAAGTAATTCGTAGCAAAAGTTTCTTTAAACGTTAATATGTGACAGTTTTACAAAAGGAAAATAAACACACCCACTGAAGATAGCACAAAGAACGCTGATTCATGTGTGGGTGAAAACAAAACTCCCGGTGGAGGTTCGAGTCCTCCCTCGGGCATGGGTGTGTGTGTCTGTCCTTAGTAAATTTAGGTTAAGTAGTGTGTAAGTTTAGGGACTGATGACCTTAGCAGTTAAGTCCCATAAGATTTCACACACATTTTTTTGAAAACAAAACTGCAAAGGTATCTCTCATAAGGCGGAATTCTTCTCCACTTATGAGCGATCTTATTATCTTGACCGTAATGTAACTGACCCTAACACATTTTCATGGCTTACCTGTGGCAACGAAAAGTCGGTACTGCCCGAAGTCATGAACATAAATATGTAGTGCAGCAGTATATCAGCTAAATAGAAAGAAAGCTTTCCGTAGTGCAATGCAAGGATATGCAACTATTCTGAACAGATGTAGCTTCCTTTGTTAGCAAATGTGTTCTGCACAGTGTAAAGCGGTAACATATGTAACCAGAGAAATAAAATTTTGTAAGCAGACGGTATAGAGTTTGAGTTTGCTGAATGACTGAAAGGAGAGTACCGTTTTTTAAAAACAGTACTGTGAATTATGAAACTCGTTCTTTGACATGTACAATGATCTTTACGAAAATTACTTCTTATTAAAAAAATTATTCTGCTGTGAAATTAATTATTGAACTGGTAAAGGAGTGGTAAATCTATAACTTCCGAGTGCAAACCATGTGAACTGATGACTCGTGCTTTATCACCTATGAACAATGAAACTAACTGCCGAAACCGACAAAGAAGAATTAGACTAAAATTTTTCTGTTCTGCAATCACGTCTTAAATTACTCCCAAGCAAGCAGTGCAGAACAGTATCTTCATTTCCCAAATTAATCTTTACCAAGTCATATTTCCAAAATTCACCGTTCTCTGTATCTTTAGGCTCAGTAGCATGACCAATGCCCGCCTCATTCGCTAGTTTTTGTTAGTACGCTAGAGCGACGAAGTCCTACTGGTAGGGTGTCCATATTTTCTTCCGACAAAAGTGGGACTTTCATACAGTTTCTTGGCCAAAAAGTGGGACAATTGTTATTTCTCGTTATATATCACTTTTAATGCTAACATTTCTTCTTCCTCTGCAAATATAGCCTTCACTGATATTTGTGTGTGTGTGTGTGTGTACAAAACCTAACAAAGAATGGAAAGACGTACATTTCAAGTTTTCAGAAATTTACTTATTAAGAAATGTAACATTTATAACACAGAATGTAGAAAGACATACAGTAACAATCACTACAAAAAAAGTTCTTAGTGAACACAAGGAATTTATGGTTTTGTGGATTCCACACTGCAATCATATTTCTTCCAAGATGAAATTTCATTCAGCAACTCAGGTTTGCCTAATAGGTATGAATAGAAGTCAGTGCAACTGTATTTACTGAAGTTTAAACAGGTCAGTAAAATACGTTTAACGCTCCTCACCGTAAATCTATTCCTCTCATCTGTCCACTGTGATGACAGTAAGCTGAAAACTCTTTCAACATTTGCATTGTTGGCAGAGTTAAAAGAAGTACTGCGCTATATTAAGCGATTCTCTGAAATGTTCATTACACTGGCAAGATCTGAAAAACCTAAGCCATTTTTCATGTGCCATCAACTGATTTCATTGTTCACCGTCTGTTTCCACTTGTTGTTTTACAAATGACTGTATATGAACTATTTCATCAAATAAGAGGCTGTCATTTACTAGAATGCCCTTTTCATTTAGCCACATTAAAGTATTTTCAGCTACTGACCATTCTGGTGGTTCTGTGAGCATCATCCATGAGAATACAGAAAACTCAGCTATTCCCTGTAACCATGAGGATAAATAGTCTACTGAAGCATCATAAAACGTTGATACTGCTATGTCAAATTTCTTAACAGACTGGTCATCACAATCATTCAGCAGTTTTTTTTTTTACACTTAGTGGTACAAAATGTTCATGTTTCCTTGAATTTAGACTTGTCAAAGCTTTATTTAAGAGTGGTAATACTTCACATATGGAATTATTCTGTTTCTCAATGCTCAGAATAGATTGTTGGAAAACACTCATTTGTGAATGTACAAAAAGTAAATAACATTCATTTATAGGATCACTGAAAAAACTCTTTAAGATTGCAGGGCACTTTGAGTCAGACTGTGACAAAAAGTAAGATTTCAAAGGTTCATACATTTTCAAGATCCTTTCTATGGCTGGCGACAATGAAAGCCACTTTGTTTTGGAAAAGGAAAGTAAATTTTTGTAAGTGACACCAACAAATTCACAGAATTCAGTGAGTTCTGCAACACGAAGAGAAGAAACATGAAAATGGTTCTACAACTTCATGACAATGCAGTCAACATCAACAGGTAAAACATCACAAGCACTTTGCAGTGTGTTATGAACAACGTGTGCTGGACAATCTATGCTAACAATGTTAGAGTTTTTTAATTTTTCTTTCAGATGTGTGAAAATATTATTACCCTCTTTCTTCATCAACCCCCCAAAATTACAGTTAGTATTGTCTGCACTAAATGCAACAGACTTTGAGATGATACTGAACGACTGTATAACATGAGAAAGATAATTGGAAATTGTTTCGGACTTTTCGTTCTGCAATTCATCAAGATCAAGCAATTTCGTCTGCAGTCCACCCTCAGCCACAGAAAAATACTGGACTATCACAGGAAAAATTTTCTGATGCCCATGGTTGCTAGCATCAGTAGATATTGAAAAGTATTTTTCACTGTTTACAGCAACTATTACCTGTTTCTGGGAATGTAGAGCTATAACATTGTTGATAATTGCTTCACACTTTGTTCTTCCACACGAAACATTTACTGCACTCTTAGAATCAGGAAATTTTCTTTTGTTTAGTTGAACACTGCAGTCATTAGAACGATAGCTTTGGTGGTGTTTAACAACATGGAATGACAGGGTTCCTTCTGCTGCAGCTACGTTTTTCTGTTCCTGTGTATTTGAAGTTACAAAATATCTCGTCATTTTTTGCGAGGAACCTACCAATGTAAGATTCTTCCTGTGTTTCTCTGATTCCATATGATGCTTGAGATGTGCAGCACCACACCATGAGACACGGATACAGCACAGTTACATTTTGCTGAACAGTCATTGTCTGTAGCAGTGAAGCAAGGAAATTTCCTCTGAAGCTCTTCCGAAAACTTTGATTTTCGTTTCGGCATCGCCACGACATGCTAGCACTTCTCGAAACTGATACTGAGAGCTGACAACAATGGCAAGCAAAAGCAAAGAAAATAAAGAGTACGCAACAATTATAGTGCTTAAGCTGTACATTATCAGGGGGTACGAATGTACGGAATGTCAGTTTCAATTGATAGTTTATAAAATCGACACTCAGTAAATATTTTAACCACTTTGTAAATGTCTGAAAATAATCCTTGAAAATCGGGACAAATTGCTTGTTTAAAAAAAAATCGGGACAAAATTTTTGAGCCTCAAAAAACGGGACAATCCCGATTAATCGGGACGACCTACTAGCAACCAAAGATCACATTGCTTGCACTGAGAACCTCGATGGCGTAACATATTGCCTTATGAAAACTTTTGTTTTAAAAAATAACTAGTATACATACATGAGGTATGACACAAAGAATGAAAATAGAGCTTAAATCACTTCTCTTGAACACCGAAAATTACCTAGAATACTTACAGAGTGTATTGCTGTTGTTTAGGCCATTAATAAGTTTCAGCCTTATTTAGCACTTGTCTACATCTGCATCTACGAACATAGTCGACAAACTCCAATACGGTGTATGGAAAAGAAATAGCACTAGCCATTTCCTTTCCTGTTTCACTTGCAAATTGATCGAGGAAAGAAACAACTGTCTATGAGCCTCAGTACGAGCACTAATTTCTCTCATCTTCGCCGTTCTTACGCAAAATGTGCGTTGGCAGTAATAGAATTGGTCTGCAGTGCAGTCGGCCTGAAATACCGGTTCTCTAAGTTTCTTCAGTAGTGCCTCGCTGAGTAGTGCTTCGCTCCAGAGAATCCCACACCAGTGCACAAAGCATTGTAAGGAACCCCTTATTTGCAGATAAGAGCGCATTTTACTTTATTTCCAGTTTTGTTATTTTACATACGTGAAGTGAATGTAGGAGCTCTGCAGTACGTGCGGAGTAAGGAGAGAGCGCTAGGTTCCCACGCTGGGCTAGCAGAGGCGGTTGGCCATCTGACGCTCCCAGGGTCCGTGGAATGAGGTGTCGATACAGCAAAGAGATACGTGGGGAAAGTACATTTATCCTGGCACGAAATAAGTACACTACTGGCCAATAAAATTGCTACACCGCGAAGAAATGCAGATGATAAGGGAGTTTTGCTATTTGGGGAGCAAAGTAACTGCTAATGGTCGAAGTAGAGAGGATATAAAATGTAGACTGGCAATGGCAAGGAAAGCGTTTCTGAAGAAGAGAAATTTGTTAACATCGAGTATAGATTTAAGTGTCAGGAAGTCATTTCTGAAAGTATTTGTATGGAGTGTAGCCATGTATGGAAGTGAAACATGGACGGTAAATAGTTTGGACAAGAAGAGAATAGAAGCTTTCGAAATGTGGTGCTACACAAGAATGCTGAAGATTAGATGGGTAGATCACGTAACTAATGAGGAAGTACTGAATAGAATTGGGGAGAAGAGAAGTTTGTGGCACAACTTGACCAGAAGAAGGGATCGGTTGGTAGGACATGTTCTGAGGCATCAAGGGATCACCAATTTAGTATTGGAGGGCAGCGTGGAGGGTAAAAATCGTAGGGGGAGAGCAAGAGATGAATACACTAAGCAGATTCAGATGGATGTAGGTTGCAGTAGGTACTGGGAGATGAAGAAGCTTGCACAGGATAGAGTAGCATGGAGAGCTGCATCAAACCAGTCTCAGGACTGAAGACCACAACAACAACAACAACATACGGGAATTCATTGGACAAATATACTACAACTGACATGTGATTACATTTTCATGCAATTTGCGTGCATAGATCCTGAGAAATCAGTGCCGAGAACAACCACCTCTGGCCTTAATAACGGCCTTGATACGCCTGGTCATTGAGTCAAACAAGAGCTTGGATGGCGTGTACAGGTACAGCTGAACATGCAGCTTCAACACGATACCACAGTTCATCAAGAGTACTGACTGGCGTCTTGTGACGAGCCAGTTGCTCGGCTACCCACCATTGACCAGACGTTTTCAATTGTGAGAACGTTTTCAACTGTGAGAGATCTACAGAATGTGCTGGCCAGGGCAGCAGTCGAACATGTTCTGTATCCAGAAAGGCCCGTACAGGACCTGCAACATGCGGTCGTGCATTATCCTGCTGAAATGTAGGGTTTCGCAATGAGCGAATGAAAGGCACAGGTCGTAACACATCTGAAATGTAACGTCCACTGTTCAAAGTGCCGTCAATGCGAACAAGAGGTGACCGGGAAGTGTAACCCATGGCACCCCATACCATCACGCCGGGTGATACGCCAGTACGGCGATGACGAATGCACACTTCCAATGTGCGTTCACCGCGATGTCGCCAAACTCAGATGCGACCATCATGATGCTGTAAGCAGAACCTGGATTCACCCGAGAAAATGACGTTTTGCCATTCGTGCACCCAGTTTCGTCGTTGGCGCTCCTGTCTGTCATGCAGCGTCAACGGCTGCCGCAGCCATGGTCTCCGAGCTGATAGTCCATGTTGCTGCAAAAGTCGTCCAACTGTTCTTGCAGATGGTTGTTACCTTGCAAACGTCCCCATCTGTTGACTCAGGGATCGAGACGTGGCTGCACGATCCGTTACAGATGCCCGTCATCTCGACTGCTAGTGATAGGAGGCCATTGGGATCCAGCACGGCGTTCCGTATTACCCTCCTGAGCCCACCGATTCCATATTCTGCTAAGAATCTTTGTATCTCGACCAGCGCGAGCAGCAATGTCGCGATACGATAAACCGCAATCGCGATAAATTACAATCCGACCTTTATCAAAGTCGGAAACGTGATGGCACGCATTCCTCCTCCTTACACGAGGCATGACAACAACGTTTCACCAGGCAACGCCGGTCAACTGCTGTTTGTGTATGAGAAATCGGTTGGAAACTTTCCTCATGTCAGCACGTTGTAGGTGTCTCCACCGGCACCAACCTTGTGTGCATTCTCTGAAAAGCTAATCATTTCATATGACAGCATCTTCTTCCTGTCGGTTAAATTTCGCGTCTGTAGCACGTCATCTTCGTGGTGTAGCAATTTTAATTGCCAGTAGTGTAAATGTTATTAATAAATATTTGCTAGCAAAAGTTGCCTTTTGTCACTCAAACATCTGGAGGAGTAATGGGTCACAAATAATATCTTTCAGTAATTTTACAAAGCCAGGAAACGTTGATTTTAATATAAATGAATAACTTTGGCATAACCGAAGATGTACGATCTTATAGACCTATAACGAGTGTACACTCAAGATACAGATTATGCTCTGTAGTCTGTCAGCAATGGTCGATAGGATGCCTTTCGATCTAGTCATGTGGTAGACCATTCTCTTGTACTGTTAATAGTGTGAATAAGTTCATTTTACGGTGTTTCGTAATTACCACATCCTGTGTAAAAACTATTTGCACAACAGAATTCTTCCCACTTCACTACGTAGAACACAGAGGGTTGTACTGCGCTTTGAGAATCCGACGGCGCTGCTATGGCTCTATGAGGCGACATAAAACTACGAGAGCGTCTCGAAATACCAGGTAGGCAAGATTCCTACGCTGCAGCTCACTAATTTAAGGACAGTATGGCTTAATTACTCCATACTTGGGTGGGAAAGCGTGGCCAGTTACGAGTATATGAGGGGCGTTTGAAAAGTTCGTGCAAAGTCCGAGAGATGGCACCACCAACGCGTATCAAGGTCATGTTTAGTTAGTAGCATCTTTGAAAAGAATGCACACCAAGTTTCAGCCATATTGGTCTATTTATTTGTGTTTGGCATTCGTGGGAATCAAGGAAGTCGAGTGATTGTCAAAAATGGACGAAAAAGAATTTCATGTGGTGATTAAACTTTACTTTATGAAAGGCAAAACGCCTAAGGAGACTAAAGTGAAGCTTGATAAACATTATGGTGACTCTGCTCCTTAGATTAGAACAGTTTATAAGTGGTTTCAAAATTTTCGGAGTGGCCATATGGGCACAAGTGATGCAGAACGTTTTGGACGCCCTGTAGAGGTTACGAATCCAGAAATCATTGACGAAATTATTGATATGGTGATGGATGACAGAAGAGTTAAGGTGCGTGAGATTGCCAGTGCTGTGGGAGTCTCGAATGAACAGGTACATTTAGACATGAGAAAGCTATCTGCAAGGTGGGTTCCGCGATTGCTCACACTTGACCAAAAACGGAATCGTGTGGAATGTTGCAAGGATGGTTTGCAGCTGTTCAGGAAGAATCCGCTCGTTTAGGCACTGTGGATGAAACATGGATATATTACTATACTCCTGAGACCAAACAACAATCTAAACAATGGGTTACCAAGGGAGAATCTGCACCGAAAAAGGCAAAGACCATTCCTTCATCCGGAAAGGATATGGCGACTGTCTTTTGGGATTCGCAAGGGATAATCCTCATCGACTATCTGGAAAAGGGTAAAACTATTACAGGTGCATATTATTCATCGTTATTGGACCGTTTGAAACTGAGCTGCAAGAAAAGCGCTGGGGATTGGACAGCAAAAAAGTCCTTTTCTATCATGACAATGCACCTCAGCAGTCGTGGTCGCAAAATTAATGGAAATAGGATTCCAACTCGTTTCACATCCCCCCTATTCTCCAGAATTGGCTCCCTTGGACTACTATTTGTTCCCCAATTTGGAGAAATGGCTGACAGGACAAGGAGGTGATTGCAGCAACTAATAGCTGTTTTGCAGACTTGGAAGGGATCAACAAATTAGAACAGCATTGGACGAAGTGTGTAAGTCTAAAACGAGACTAAGTCGAAAACTGGAAAAGGTTTACCCCGAACATGTGAGTAGTTTTTATTTTTGCACGGACTTTTCAAACGCCCCTCGTACTGTACACCCCTTATACCACCGTCTATGGACTCTAAACTGAGACATTTATGGGTGTTTAGTACGAATAGGGGGTTCTTGTAGCATATTGTGTGCTGATCACTGTTGCGACGTACCACCATTGTCTATTCTGGCTGACTAGCCTGAAAGATGCATCAGGTCGACTGGCGAGGTGGGCACTGACGTCACAGTGGCATACAAAAGCCGTTGCTAACACAAGGATACTGACTGCCTTCGAAGTAATCGTTCATGGGAGACAGTAGCATGGATGAAATCTGTCATCTATCTATCTATATCCGAATCCCGCTCCAGCTACTGTCGGGTCTGGGTGCTGACGAGTCCTCTCCATTTGGCTCGGTCCTCCCACCACTTTTCTTCCTCCACTTGCTGCCAGGTCACACCTCTCCTTTCAACAGATATTCTCACTCCCATTTTCCACCGTGTTCTTGGGCGCCCTCTAGGTCGTTTCCCATCCATCTTTAGTTCTTCCATAATTTTGGGGAGTCTCTGCCCATGCATCCTCTTAACATGCCCATACCATCTTAATCTCTTTCTTTCAATTTCTTCTCTCATACTTTCTTGTTTGAGGTCCTTTCTAATCTCTACATTCCTTACTCTGTCCATTCTTGTTTTTCCCTTAACTGCTCTGAGAAATTTCATTTCCCCTGCTTGCAGTCTGCTCCAGTCCCTTTCTTTCATTGTCCATGTTTCTCCACCATAGGTGACAATAGGGAAGTAATAATTCTTATACATCAGGAGTTTTGCTCTTTCTGAAACTTCATTATTCCAAATCAGATGTTTTATTGTTTGGTAGAAATTGCCTCCCTTCTGTAACCTCCTATTAATTTCGTTAGTTATTCTTCCATCCCTAGATATTTCACTCCCTAAATAAGTGAAACTTTCTACCACTTTGAGGGGTTCTCCATTCAAGGTAATATTTCCATTGATTCCTTTCTCTCTTCCAAATACCATTACTTCACTCTTATCTTTATTTATTCTTAATCCATACCTTTTCATTATTTCCTTCCACGCATCAAGCTGTAACTGTACATCTACTTCTTTATCACCCCATATTACCATATCATCTGCAAGAATCATCTTTTTGTCTTTTTCTTTTACTATATCTTTAACTGCCCTATTCATTCCCTCCATCACAACATTAAAAAGCGCAGGAGATAGAATACTTCCTTGCTTAAGTCCTTGTCTTATTTCGAAGTATTCAGAGTTCCCCAATGGTGTTCTAATTCTACAATTGTGGCCTCTGTACATTGTCTTTATAACATTAATGTATCCATCTTCTATATCTATCTTCGTCAGTTCTTCCCAGAGTCTTTCCCTGTCAACTGAGTCATATGCCTTTTCTATGTCTATAAAAACCATTATCACCCTTTTGTTATACTCCCAGCTTTTTTCCATCAGTTGACGGATAGAAAATATCAGGTCGATTGTGCTCCTTCCTTTCCTAAACCCATGCTGTTCTTCACTCAGCTCCTTTTCTATCTTTTCACTTATTCGATTTAGTAAAATTCTTTCAAAAATCTTGGCTGTATGACTCATGAGGGTTATTCCTCTGTAGTTTTTACAAAGTCTTTTATTGCCTTTCTTGAAGATGGGAACAATGTTTCCTGTTCTCCAGTCGCCAGGTATTTTACTATTTCTCCACACGCTTGATAGTACTCTATACAGCCACTGCATTCCCACTGGACCTGCTGCTCTTATCATGTCCACTGATACTTCATCAGGTCCTGGGGCTTTCCCCCCATTCATCTTCTTCACAGCTTTTTCCATTTCTTCCTGTGTAATTTGTCCTAATTCTGCTTCCCAACTTCTCTCAATTTCTCCATTATTTGTTGTTTCCTCATGTACCTGGTCCTCAGCGTTTAACAGCTTCTTAAAATGTTCTTTCCAGAGATCTTTGGTATTCCCTGGATCTTCAATAATGGTACCGTCCTCTGTTTCCATCTTTACTGGTACTTCAGAAGCCTTCCTTTTATTTTTCATCATTTTATAGAACATTTTCTTATTGCTCTTCACATCTTCTTCAAGTTTTTTTGTAAACTCTTCCCATGCCTTTTTCTTTGCTGTTTCCACTATTTCTTTGCACTTCTTCTTTTCCTCTATATATCTTTTATGGTCTTCGTCATTTTTAGTTTTCCACCATTTTCTCCATGCCCCATTTTTTCTTCTAACTGCTTGGATTGTGGTATCATCCCACCAACTTGTCTGTCTTATTTTTTCCTTTCCAGATGTTCTGCCACATACTTTTTGTGCTGCTTCGACTAAAGTGTCTTTGAATAAACTCCATTCTTTTTCTACATCGCAGAAAACTTCTTTTGGAAATTTTTGTGTTATTAATTCTCTGTACTTCTCAGCACATTCACTCTCCTTCAATTTCCAATCCCGTATCCTCGTCACTTTCTTCTGTTTTCTATTTTTCACACACTGATTCATTTTCCATTGTCCCACCAGTAATCTATGGTCTCCATCAGCACTCACACTTGGAATTACCTTCACATTTGTTACTTTCTCTCCCCATTCCCTATCTACTAGAATATAATCAATTACACTCTTCGTTCTTCCATCCCAACTGTATCTGGTGATAACATGACTTTCTCTCTTCATAAACCAGCTGTTTGCTATTTTCATTCCATTTCTCTGGCACAAATCGAGGAGTCTTTCCCCTTCTTCATTTCTACCTCCATATACAAAACATCCCAATACTTGCTCAAATCCCTTTCTGTCTTTGCCTACCTGTGCATTAAAATCTCCCATCACTATATTAGCACTCTCTATATGGTTTTCTAACACATTTTCGAAGTCCATCTTCTCTTCTTCGCTACATCCCACTTGATGTGCATAAATCTGGATTACTTTTAGTGTTTCTTTTTGGAATCTCAGGTTTAAGATTATGATCCTGTCTGATATATATCTCACATTTTCAATACAGCTTTGTACATTCTTATTCACCATCACTGCCACACCATTTCTTCCAGACCTGTTATTCCCACTCCAGTACAGTTTTCCTCCTCCTCTCAAATTCTTCTCACCTTTTCCCTTCCACTTTGTTTCGCTTAATCCCAATATATCTAACTTCCTCTCTGTCAGTACATCTGTCATTTCTTCCATTTTTCCATTGAGGGTTAATATATTATGGGTGCCAATATTTAGGTTATTTTTTAGTCCAGTTGGTTTCTTCTTCTTGTACTGATGAGTAACATCAGGTCTCCCGTCATTTGCACCAGTACTTGAAGAAGCAGTGGGGTCAAATCCTGAGTGGTTCGTTCCGAGGCTCGTCTGTGTTTTGAAAGCAATATATGAACACTTTCCTACTGGCTTGCTAGGCCTAACGCAAGGAAGGATTTTCTGTTGGGGTTGTCTCCCTTAGCCTTTGGAGTTTCTCCTCCACCACAAGGCAGTGGTTCCCTTCTCATTTAATCCCCAGAAAGGAGGGTTGCCTCATCTGCCAGCTACGCCGTTCCGAAGTCTTCCTTCTCCGCCGTCGTTGCCATTAAGGTCTTCACCCGTAACCCTGGGCATGGGTTCCGTGTTATACCCCACGGGATTGGGTCCCTGCCTGAACTCAGCCATCCTAGCACTCCGGCCTACTGAAGTGTAGGATGCCCACCCCCGCGACGTGGACGCGCCAGACAGGAATTACCCCAGTGGAGGAAAAGGGAAGGGCACCCTACCTCCCTGGAGCCAGGTTAATGATTGTGTATGGTGCCACAATCAAAATCTGTCATAACTGCGTTAAATAAAGTTGCTGCGGAACACAAGGCAGATCAAGAAACGCTGGAAACGATAAAAGCTTTGAACAAGGAGTAGCCAGTCAAAGGAGAATACCAGTCAGTAAATGGAGCATTGTGTACACTGCCATACCGAGCCTGTCCTGCGCCCTGGCAGAATTGCCTCATTCCTTTCCGGCCTTCTAAAACTTTCTGAGTCTCTTTCTACGCATATGTACCAAATTTTATAGTATTGCAAGCAGACTGAATAAAAATGTACTATTACTGAAAGATATTGCTTAAATGAACTACACAAGAAATAATTTGGACAGAGAAATGCTGTAGAATAAACGAGGTTACCCATCTTATCTCATAAATACTATTAAGAGTTGTAGTATCACGTCGAGAGAATTTGATATTTCACTGTATTCTCTGCCTTACGACGCGTGTGCGGAAGTAGTAAAAGTGTCAACGTGGTGGAAATGTTTGTTCGATTTTTTTAAAAGCTGGTAGTGGCCAAATGTTTACTTGGCATAATTTTTGAAATGTAATGGATATTCTGTTATTATAGGGTATCTGTTTTGAGCTGACTGCAATGTAATTAAAAAGAATTACACTAGACGCGTTTCGCTTTTATTTACAAAGCGTCTTCTGTGGTATTCTGTAAATTGGATACACACGTTTGTACATTTATTTTTTGATTCTTTTATATTAAAAACAGTGTTTTCTTTATGAAGTTGGTCTGTAAGTTCTTACGGTGTTTCTTTACAGAGTCTGCACCTTCCCCTCTTGCTAGCAGTGGTTGATGTCGACATGAACAACATTGTGTCCAAGAAATTTGAAGAGTGGGAAAAAGTTTATTTCGAAACAGATAAGAAATGGTGTGATGAATTCCGTACGCTTAAAAGTCAGGTACTTCCTGTAAAAATATAGAAACGCTTGCGAATTTTACCCTTGGTGTACCAGGCACAAATGTTGTTGTGGAAAGGGTATTTTCAACTGTGAATTCCCTTTGGATTGACGAGAAAAACCGTCTAGGACTTAAACTATTGAAGAAATTGTAATAATTAAGACTCATTATCAATACATTACAAGTCAGGAATTCTTAAAAGTGTTATTAACCAGTTCAAAGCTTTAGAAAGTTATTAGCCTAGTACAAAGTTAGTAGTAGTGTTCCTGATACAGCGGCTAAACGGTCTACGGATTTTTTATTACATTAGCGTTTATTTGTTATAAATAGTTCTATATATTTCACGGTGTTTTGAATTGGAAAAACAATTTATTGTCGTTTGAGTGCCATTACAAGCATGTGTTGAGGTGTCTTGTTAAAATACATGCCTGTTTATGTGTATAAACACTAATTTTTGTTTATTTTAGTAAAGTGATGCAGTCATATAAGCAGAATATTTTATTTTTATC
Source organism: Schistocerca cancellata (assembly GCF_023864275.1). Classification (NCBI taxonomy): domain Eukaryota; kingdom Metazoa; phylum Arthropoda; class Insecta; order Orthoptera; family Acrididae; genus Schistocerca; species Schistocerca cancellata. Next base: position 51,887,556 of record NC_064635.1, on the reverse strand, counting down.
TAGTGCCCCGTTATGTCACATTTTTTAATCCCAGTTTTTCGCAAATGTCCCGTTTTTTCACGTGGAAAATCTGGTCACCCTACGTTGCACAGAATGGCAGTGCGCCTGCCGTATCGGCAACCCACCACACTGCGTTGTGCTGCACGGTCACACAATTGAGCGCTGCAGGCTGTCGACTATTCACAATGCTTTGCTGCTTAAACTGTTACATAAATCTGCGACTGCGTCATATTCGGTACCATTTAGTTTTTCTCCCTAAATCTCATAAAAATTGCACTAATGACAGCTATAAACGTAAAACATATTCTATGTCCATTGTTTTTGAATTAAGGATGCCTTGACGCTGCAGTAGTAGTTTGGTCCACCATAGATTACAAATTAGGCACGTACTGCTACTATAATTTAAGAAAACCAAAAATAATATATGTGCCATAATAATTACGTGTTTAACGTAAGCTGTTTTTTGAAAGTAATTTCTTGGACAGTATTAGTGTCGGGAAAAAGAAGCTATGATAATGAACGTCCTTAATGCAAAGATGAACAATGAAAACAATGCACAAGAAGAGCAAAATGAAAATAGTTTTAATGTAATATATACTGTCTTCAGACTACGTTACTAATAGCTTGTTGCAGACGATCTGCAGTTTTATATGCCTTTTATAAACAAAATAATTAAAAAACGTACATTGTGTTGTCTTTTTTCGTGTCATCTCCTAAGAATTTCCCTGTAAGTCACAAGCCCCTCTCCATTTGCGCCAACTTCATGAAAATCCTGTGCAGTGTATTCAAAATCATCTAATAGATGTTTCGCAACATTATGCAGTATAATGCAGCACAGTGCAATTATTGCAATATTTGACAATGCAACTCTCCACACATACAGCAAAATAGGAAAACGCCTCCCGATTACATCTACATCCATAATCCGCAAGCCACCTGACGGTGTATGACGGAGGGTACCTTGAGTACCTCTATCGGTTCTCCTATTCCAGTCTCCTACTGTTCGTGGAAAGAAAGATTGTCGGTATGCCACTGTGTGGGCTCTAATCTCTCTGATTTTATCCTCATGGTCTCTTCGCGAAATATACGTAGGAGGGAGCAATATACTGCTTGACTCCTCGGTGAAGGTATGTTCTCGAAACTTCAACAAAAGCCCGTACCGAGCTACTGAGCGTCTCTCTTGCAGAGTCTTCCACTGGAGTTTATCTATCATCTCCGTAACGCTTTCGCGATTACTAAATGATCCTGTAACGTAGCACGCTGCTCTCCGTTGGATCTTCTCTACCTCTTCTATCAACCCTATCTGGTATACGGATCCCACACCGGAGAGCAGTATTCAAGCAGTGAGAGAACAAGTGTACTGTAACCTACTTCCTTTGTTTTCGGACTGCATTTCCTTAGGCTTCCTCCAATGAATCTCAGTCTGGCATCTGCTTTACCAACGATTAATTTTATATGGTCATTCCATTTTAAACCACCCGTAATGCCTACTCCCAGATAATTTATGGAGTTAACTGCTTCCAGTTGCTGACCTGCTATATTGTAGCTAAATGATAAAGGATCTTTCTTTCTATGTATCTGACCAAAACAACGCTCTTTCACGCCCCTCTCTATTTTTAAAAGCTCGTTGAATGATTTGTGACTCTCTTCTGTTGGATTACTATTGGGGTCATCAACCAGGGCTCTAGGCCATAGCATGCATCACCCAAAAGAATAGTGTACTTAAATTCACTTAGCTCTTCCCGCACACTTGAATTTCTCCATAGTCGATTGTCATGTACTGACCCGGACCAGCTAGCATCAGCGTTAGTGAAATGTTCCTCTAAGTTGCACGTAGCCTGCACATTTATACTTGCGTAATCCTTTATATAGATAGTGCATGGGTTTCGAAATTCGCACTTGCGTGCAGTCCAGTACACCAGTAGCACTTGGAAACTTACGTTTTTCTAGCCACTTGCTTTTTGCTTAGTACAAAAGTCAGTTTTTTTCATTATCTGTTTAGAAACAATAATCTCTGTAGTTTGACTAACCCCCCTACTTGTTCTGGTACGGCAGGCCGCTGTGGCCGAGTGGTTCTAGGCACTTCAGTCTGGAACCGCGTGACCGCTACGGTCGCACGTTAGTATTCTGCCTCGGGAATGGATGTGTGTGATGTCCTTAGGTTAGTTAGGTTTAAGTAGTTCTTAGTTCTAGGGGACTGATGACCTCAGATATTAAGTCCCATAGTGCTCAGAGCCATTTTTGAAACGTCTTCTGGTATACTGTCCTGGATCAGCTGCACAACGAAGGAAAGTCTTCATTCTCTGGTCTGACGATAGAGTTCCACCTCTGGTTTCCCATGTGTCTGGCAGAAAATCATTCGCAATCCATTTAATGTCTGGAGTTCTGTAATACTCTCCAGGAGGACATCGGTGTGGCCTGTAGTATTTTTCACGACGTCCATATGCCTCCTGTTGAGCCATATCTGGTCTCTGCAAACGTGAGTCTACTACTGACCAGCATTCACATTTTAGAAGCTATTGCTTCCAGAATGTAGTCAAAGCTCTTCTTTATTCATACTCTTTGTCAAATGTCGAGGCCAGAGCTCAAGGCGAAGGAAAAGCTTCTTTCTCCGTCGTGTCCCCACAAGCCGCAGCTATTGCTTATCATATCTTATTCATAAATTCCGAAGTCTAAGATTCGAAATTCGAAGGAAAATCGTTTACTACGCTTTATACGGCTCTGTATGGCAGTGCGCCTGCTGTAGCGGCAACCCACCACACAGCGGTGTGCTGCGCCGTCACAGACTTCAGGGCGGCAGGCCCTTCTCTGCCGGTCATTCCCTATGCTCCACTTGTTAGACTGGTACACAAATCCGCGACTGCGTCAGTTTGGTCTTACTACTCACGCATCACAGAAATTGCGCTAAATGACAGGCATGTAAGACTTGTTTCATTTGATGTCCATTGTGGTTGAATTCAGGGTACCTTGAAGTAGCAGCAATGGCAGCAGCACTGAGCATCCAGAACAGTATGACTACCTTCCTAATAGCCGGTGTGTCCACCCTCGACACTGATAACAGCGGCTACGCGTCGTGACGTGCAAGCAATGAGCCCTGGTAGGTCACTGGAGGGAGGCCAACCCATGGGCCGTCACCACGTCGTGTCACGAAGTGCCGTAGGCCTTTGAACGAATCTCCACTCAACTACAGAGCTAGCACTGAGAATTATAAATAATAATAAATATACACTGATCAGGCAGAACATTGGGATCACCTACATAGTAGCCAGTACGCCCACCTATGGCGCGGATAACAGTGATGACGAGTCGTGGCATGGAAGCAATGAGATCTTGGTAGTTCGCTGGAGGGACTTGGCACCACGCCTGCACGCACAAGTCACCTAATTCCCGTAAATTCCGGAAAGGAGGGCAATGAGTTGTGACGCCACATTCAATCGCATCCCAGATCAGGTTCAGGTCTAGGGAGTTGGGGGGGGGGTGGGGGCAAATAATCCACTGGAACTCACCATTGTGTTCCTTGAACCACTCCATCACACTCCTGGCCTTGTGATATGGGGCATTATCTTGTTAAAAATGTCACTGCCGTTGGGAAACATGACGTCATAATGGCGTGTACGTGGTCTGCAACCAGTGTTCGATACTCCTTGGCCTTCATGTTAGCTGGCACGAGCTCCACTGGAACCATGGACACCTACGTGAAAGTTCCCCTTCAGATATAATCTGATTTCGTACAGAGATAATGGCCTCAGAAACGTCGGGAACCACTGTACTAGAGGGTAACAACTGTAGGGAAGACAGAGATTGGAATACATCCAGCAGATAATTGAGGACGTAGGTTGCAAGTGGTACTCTCAGATGAAGAGGTTGGCACAGCAGAGGAATTCGTAGCAGGCCAAAAATGGTTCAAATGGCTCTGAGCACTATGGGACTCAACTTCTGAGGTCATTAGTCCCCTAGAACTTAGAACTAGTTAAACCTAACTAACCTAAGGACATCACACACATCCATGCCCGAGGCAGGATTCGAACCTGCGACCGTAGCGGTCTCGCGGTTCCAGACTGCAGCGCCTAGAACCGCACGGCCACTTCGGCCGGCGTAGCAGGCCACATCAACCCTGTCAGAAGATGGATGTCTACAAAGAATTGTTAAAATGATGCGGTATTTTCTTCTGCTCTACCAGCTAAAGTACTAATGCCACGGTATCCATAAAATCCCTGTTGCGTTTCAGAAACATAATCAGGTATTCCTTGTTCATGTTCTTTATTGAACTCACTTCCTATAATCTGTTTACCACCTTCTGCATCACTAGTGTTTACTGGAAATCTTCTTTTCAGCATATTAAATGCGACATGAAACTGCTTTTCGGCGGTAGAAGAAGTGATCTAATCATTTTTTTTACCAGCTCAGTCGCATTTTTCACCGCAGCAGGGTCCGATGTACGTTTCTATGATTTGTGGACCCATTTTATAGGCGCCTTGATGTGTCTGCAAGAATACAAAGCGAGGGCAGCAGACCGTTTTCAGTGGGATTTTTGTAGTAAGCAAAATAGAACAGTGACGATTTGAAATAACGTTAATTAATTCATTAATCAACTCAAGATCGTCACAAAGACATAGAATGACGGGTGATAGCTTTATATATAAAAGAATTTGGAAGTCAGATATGTTATTGGCCTTAGAAAATAGGGAATGGAAAAGTCATTTCAAGACACTGCTTTTGGAGGAGAGAATCGGCTGTAAGGATATAGAACTGCATTTCGAAAATGAATTATCTGTGGGAAAGGAAGACCACATTACTGCAGCAGAAGTCGGAAGATCTGTGAAACAAATGGAAAATCTCCCGGATGAGGAAACATTCCGATGGAATTAGTGAAGTACGCAACTGTCTGAGGAAGTTGTTTAATGCACGCATGTTACAGGGAGAAGTGCCTGAGGAATGGGACTTGTCGTACTAAGTCCAGTTTATAAGAAAAGTAGTAAGGGGATACGTGTAAATGATCGTGGGCTCAGTGTTTCAAACACTGTTAGTATGTTGGTTGGTTGGGTCCTAAAAGAACAATATAGAGGCTCAACTGGTTCAAATAGCTCTGAGAACTATGAGACTTAACATCTGAGGTCATCAGTCCCCTAGAACTTAGAACTACTTAAACCGAACTAACCTAAGGACATCACACACATCCATGCCCGAGGCAGGATTCGAACCTGCGACCGTAGCGGTCGCGTGGTTCCAGACTGAAGCGCCTAGAATCGCTCGGCCACACCGGCCGGCTCAAGATATAGGGGATGTTGGTGGACGTTGAAGAGGAAAGTGCATTCCAGAAGAGGAAGATACTGTAATGACATGTTTGCTTTGAGTCGACTAATGGCAAAGAGACTGGAAAAGAATTTGAGTCGCCATTTTTGTTAATAAATTTCGAAATGGCCTGTGACACAGTGCCAGAGGAGAAAGTGTTTAAAGTCCTGAGAGGGAACGAACTTCAAAAACACATGTCAGAAGTATATGCAACCAATACAAATTTTCAGAGTGTGCAGTCAAGGTGGAGAATAAAATTTCGTCACAGTCTTTCAAAATTACAAAATGATTGAAGGAGGGATGCTGCTTGCTTCTTACATTGTTTGAAATATACGTTCAGGAATTTAGACATGTGGGGTAGGAAATGTGCCGGAATGGGTATTGGATTAAGGATTAATATATGTTCGCTTTGTTCTTCGCAGATGATCAGGTAGAGTTGGTTAGTGAAGGGGGTGGTATCTGCTTTGCGCCAAGAAAGTTACTACACAGCGGCCGCTACGGTCACAGGTTCGAATCCTGCCTCGGGCATGGATGTGTGTGATGTCCTTAGGTTAGTTAGGTTCAAGTAGTTCTAAGTCTAGGGGACTGATGACCTCAGATGTTAAGTCCCATAGTGCTCAGAGCCATTTAGTTACTACACAAATATGATAAGTTTGATCGAAAGTGAAGTTTCAAAAGGCTGAACAGCCACGTAGTGCAGAAATTGTAGAAAGCATAATTATATGTGGCCAGCACATCAACGAATATAAAAAATTAAATGTTTGGGTAGCATCCTGTCCGAAGACGAACAAGTAATTTGGAAATACAGCAACGAGCGGTCCATGGTAAAGCGGAAATCCAGAAGCGAAACCCTGCGTTATGGACTTCTAAGATAACTTGGAAAGTAAGGAAGATGGCCTATACAAGTATTGTAGAGCCTATAACGATCTATGGATGCGAGTGCTTACTGAGACTTGTACGGGATGGGGCAAATAAAACTGGTCCAGAGAACAGAGTTACAAGGTACAAAAACACAGCAAAAAAAAAAAAAAAAAGGAAATACAGTACTAAACTGACTATAGCAGATGTGGCAGTGACCACCATTCATCTCTTGACACTTTTGGCCCTGGTCGGCAAATTGCTGAAGGCAGATCAAAGCTGGACTGCTGGAATTGCTTCAGTCTCATCCAAAATGTTCTGTTGCAGTTCTTGAAGAGTACTGTAATCTTGTTTCGCAGGACAGGTCGTGGAAAGGGGCCAAGGTCAATTACTGTTTGTTATACAGGAACACACACCAACTTTATTGCTTAAACCAATGCACAGTTTTCTCTTTAAAACAACAAAGATCAATTCACGGCTGAGCGCCCAAGTAACTTCTCCAGAATAAGTTTAAATGATTGCTTTTAAAACACCAGGATTTAGAGTAACGGCTGAAGGCCATACTTAATTAAAATTACAATATCTTACACCTAAAGGCCATATTAAGGAAAATTCAAGTTAATTATTCGGCTGAAAGCCCAATTAAAAAAAATTCTTTACATAAATAAGGAGAGACTTTAAAGATAAGCCTCTACACAGTACAACCGAAAAAAGTCGTAAGAAAACTTGAAGTATCTTGTCGGCTGAAAGCGCAAGCAATTACTAAAGACTAATTAAAGACAACCTTAAGATAAACATTTACAGAACACGGCTGAAGGGTGTTTCAAGAATTCAAAATAATTAAAGAGAAACCTTATAGACAAGGATTTGCATATTAAAGCAACAGATTCTGAAACAAACACGGCTGAAGGCCTAAATATAGAGCAACAAGGATTTTAAATGAAACACTGCTGAAGGCCTAATCTTAAGTTGTCATCGAGTTCGGCTGCAGGCGAAATACTAAACATAAAACAGACAATATTAATACACAGCTGAAGGCCTGACACAGTACCTGCGACCAAATAAAATGACAATCACAAACAACAGACAGTGGTACTCTGAAGTGTTCCAAGGGTCGACCTGGGGAGGAAACTCTAACCACAGTTTAAGTGAGACAGACAGTCAACAATCGGGTTGCAGCAAGACCTACGGACTGTTGACGAACCAACCAACCAACCAACCGTCTTATCAATCCCGTTCCACCCGACCAACAGCATGACAACCAAAGTACCAGCGAAGACTAAGATCGCAGCAGGATTATGTCTTAATAATTGACGTATAAAACAGTGAAGGAAGAATAAACACTCAAAGAGAAAAGGAGAACAACACCTAGCTGCCGAACTACACGCCGTGCCGGGCAGCACCAACACGGCGAGGAAAACACACTACACTACACTACACTACACTAACGACCAGGGCAGATAACCGGAACGTAAACGGCCACAAGGCAGAAGATACCGCTGGTACACTTCACTAATAAATTATAATAATTTCGAAAGTTAAACACCATACAGGGAGACGGCTGCAAAATTTTTCCGACTCCAGCACACCATCGCGTTGCTGCTTGCGGGGACAGCCCAGGATACAACAACCAGCAATCAACCAAGAGATGTCACAGCGGTTGAGCTATCGTGACAGGTTCACTGATTACTCAACTCCAGTATGCACATGGAGGTAAGAATAAGGGGAGATGGCGCTACGTATCCCAGCCGTACTACGTTTTGAAGCCATGGGGGCGTGGCTCGCTGCCATGACACTCTGACCAAAACATTGCCAGTGTGCTATAGCGCTGCGTGTATTACAGTCGCTAATTGCACCATATACGCATGTAACGTCATCAGATTGGTTGTTTCAAAGTTCTTCTTTACAATAAAATCTCGTAAAGGCGAAATTCCGCGTTTCTTCTCATTAAAAATAGTTTTTAATGTAATATTACGAATAGCTAGTCTTCAATGTAAACGATACAATTTTGTTCATTCAGTAATAAACGTGTATCACAAACTAAATAATAGAAACTGAAAACTAAGTTAGCTATACCCTCCCTCCAAAGCCCCATAAATACATCTTGTTTGTAATACGTATTGGAACATTTCAGTTACGTTACACAACTGGGAAACACTGTTCATTACCACCAATATTTACTGAAATACGGTACATAGAATGGCAAATCTACACACTGTCCTGTTTAGGCCTATACTTTACGTCAGTTAATGTAGTGTTAGCTTTTAATTTGGTACATGATGAAGACAAAGTGAGTTACTCAACACTTCGATTATCGACGGTACGTACGTATTATACTGAAACGTGAACTTGAAAACTAAGAATTTAATTCTTTGAATTAACATACCTTTTGCAAACGTTTTGGGTGTATAGGGAAAACTGATGGTACAGCATTTTCTCGGAGCCTTACTGTTGAAAGGGAAGTTCGGTCTATGTCCTCTTCTCGGAAATGCTGGCAACATATAGTGCTCCATTTAGACGCACGCCAATTCTTCCTCCTCACGGCATTCTCCCACAGAGCTTTCTGACTTTCATTTTTAGGAAATCTAAAATCATACAGGAGAAAAACACGCCATAGTACAAGTACCGATGTATCACACGTTCATTCACAATGAAGTTGTAAAATCACACTTAACGAGACAACTTACACATGAAATGTTATTCCCTTCAATTTCGCATCACAATCAGAACGATTCGTACATCCGAACACCACACAAGTCACCATAATAGAGCAAAATCCTTCCAAAAGCGAGCGACAAGCCTATGGACACAAGCTTACAGCAGCAATGTTTTGGTCGGATTGAGATGGCTACCCTCGGCTTCACATAGCTTCGCAGCTGTGACGTCACGGCGTCTCCCTCTATTCTTACCTCCATGAGAATGCAGGTGCGGTGGGCGACGAACTTGGCCGTTCTCGCAGCTAGCGCCACACAACTCCGACCGCTGCGTGCACGCCGGCACCGACCAGGAATCGTTAGCGTTACGCCGCTTTCACACTATACGGTTTTGACCGTACGGCAAAAAGCCGTACGGCTGTAGGTGTGAAGAAATGTATGGCGCCTTTCACATTATACGGCGACGGCAAAATGCCGCTGCCGTGCCGTGCTGCAGCCGTGTCTTGCCACTACAACAGACGGTCGCCGTACGGCAAGTTCGACAACAGTGGCCTACGTGACTAAGTGCATGCTTTCACACTGGACGGTTTTGAGCCGTACGGCGTCGACTAGTTCGTTGTAGTGTCGTTTTATTCATTTGTGTTTATTCTTGTTTACTGAAAAGTGTAGAAGAATGGATGAAATTGATACTGAACTTTTGATAACCTTGGTGGAAGTAAGACCTGTTCTGTGGGACAAAACTCTAGATGCGTATAGAGATCGTATTGCTACAAAGAATGCTTGGCGGGAAGTTTGCGTAGCACTGAAGCAAGATTTTGATGAGATGGAAGACAAAGATAAAAATGCGTTTGGTAAGTATTTATTTAATATATTAATATTACATTTAATACGTTTTAAACAGTTTTTATTTAACGTTATAAATTTTATTCTAAAAGTAAATCGTTTGTTTATAAGTAAATTACTGCTACCAGTCACGTTTTTTTTGTTTTGTTTATATTTTGCACGACGCGTTTCGGGAAATAATTCCCATCCTTAAGTGCGTTTTTCTCTAAGTTTTCATCATGTGTGGTGTCTTTTTATGTGTCAGGTCTTGCATTCTGTTTTCTTTACTGTAATTTATAAGAGAAACACGCACAAGACCTCACAAATAAAAAAACACTACACATAATGAAAACTTAGAGAAAAAAACGCACTTGAAGATCGGAATTATTTCCCGAAACGCGTCGTACAAAATATAAACAAAACGATTAAAAACGTGAGTGGTAGCAGTAATTTATTTATAAAGAAAACTATTTACTATACAGTCGCAGGCTTTCACAAACAATCTACAAAAAGGAAAAGGCTTGTTAATTTATATCTTTGACATCTGCCATGACACGCTTCCAGCATTTGTCATAAAATATTTACAAAGAGTGTTCCTTATGGCGTTGGCTGTCAGTCCTCCTCTTATGTTGGCATCTTGGGCTAAGTCTTCCAAACCAGTGAAGGATGTGGTGTCTTCAATTATAAATCCATCTCTCTGACGTACAAAATTGTGTAAAACAATGCAAGCTTTAACCATTTTTACTGCAAAATCTGGATGAACATTTAAAGGTCGGTGAAACAACCGCCACTTATTGGTGAGGATGCCAAAAGCACATTCCACATACCTCCTTGCTCTGCACAAACGGTAATTAAATACACGTTTCTCAACTGTCAAGTTTGTTCCCCCAAAAGGCCGGAGCAAATGCGTGTGTAGGCCAAATGCTGCGTCTCCCACGAAGAAGTAGGGTACTTTTGGACCTTCCGTACCAGGCAGACATTGGACGTCTGGAAATTCCAGGGAATTACTTTCTATTGACTTCCATTATCTGGACCGTCTGAACACTGAAGAGTCACAGTCTTTGCCATAACTTCCTACGTCGACATAAATGAACCTGTAGTTGGAATCCGCTACAGCCATCAGAACCACAGAAAAGTATTCTTTGTAATTGAAGTACATTGATCCGCTATTAAATGGGGCAGTAAGACGGATATGTTTTCCATCCACCGCTCCTAAGCAGTGGGGGAAATTAGCAGTACGTTCAAATCCAGCCGCTATTGATTCCCATACCTCTTTGGTCGGTCTTTGTATACATTCTTCCCGCAGTGATGACCAAATTGCTGTGCATACATCATTAACCACTTTACTTGCTGTAGAAATCCCAATTCTGTACTGGAAATGTAAGTCAGTGAAGGAACAACCGCTTGCCAGATACCTGAACAAAACGAAAAAAAATCAGTGACATTTAGTTTGCAGTGGACATTTTTTGTTACAGTTTTGCTTTTTTCTATACAAAATTAAAATGTTTTCATACAGTTTTGTTTCCTTTTGATGTAGGTATAGAAGTAATACGGAGGTGGACCAATCTACGAGACTCCTTTGTGAAGTCAAACATAAAAATTCAAGCTGCGAAAAAAAGTGGCTCAGCAGCAAAGAAAAAGAAAAAGTATGTATATTCTGATCAGCTGCAGTTTCTAAAAAAGCTGTATGATGCTCGAGAGACGGAGGACAGTTTTCAATCGGAACGCACCGCCAGACTGGAAGAAGATATAGAAACGCAGGGCTCCGTCGAAAATACTGAGAATGTTTCTGGGCCATTTGATACAGCACCCACACAACAAACATCCAAAAGCGAGTGCCATACAAACAGAAAACATAGAAAACCTGATGCAATCGAAATGAAAATATTACGAGCTCTGGAAGAAGACAAACCTTGCAGCAAAATGTCATTTTTACTTAGTCTGAAGCCTCATCTGGAAAAATTTGATGAACAGGATTATCTTCAGTTTCAGATGTGAGTCCTCAAAGTTATAGAAAATATATATGAAAGGAGAAATATATTGACAGCTCAACCTCCTCCATTTACCCATTACACACCTCCCATGCCCTATAATAATAGATTTCAAGCTTATTCTTATTCACCTATGGAAAATGCTGCTCCAATATCCTCTTACCATACGCATCAGATTCGTCCTCCTCCAGCTGCACCAAACCCAACTACTTTTCTCGAACAACCATTACAGACTTCTCAAGGTCGCAGTTCTTATCAACGAATTAATAAAGTGCCACCACCATACCCTTCGCCTTCCACAAGTAGCCATGAAGGCCCACCATCAACAACGCAGTTCTACAACGTTTTTGCAGAGAGCCTGTCGCCACAAAGTGACAGTACAGTCAGTCCTGCTACAAACTCTTTGGTTTCAACTGCTGATATTGATATTGACTTTTCTACTTCATAATCTGAGCGTAATAAAAATGTAAAACACAAATAAATAAGTAAATAAACAGAACTAGTTTTTATGTATTAAATTACCTTAACGTGATAGCCAGCATTTGAACAGGTTGGATGCAATTGCGGAATTGTGTGTTTTGTCGTTGTAACACATCCTTTAGTTTTCTATGTAATTCGTCAAACGAGGTAATAGACATTCGGAAATAGTTAAAGAATTTATTTCCGTCGTTCCTCAAATCTTCAAAGAGTGTATAAAATAAACCCACTTCGTCTCTTCTCTGGTTAATGGGGTGTACCCACAAAAGACGACCTTTTCTTTTGCGGCGACGATGAAGCAACCACAAAGCAACAACTCGTTTACGGTTCATCTTGATACACACATTAAGCAAACTGAATAGACACCAACAACTGGTCACGTCAAAAAGCCGTGTAATGTGAAAGCAACACAGGCACGGCTAAAACTCGTACGGCTTTTTGCCGTACGGTCAAAACCGTATAGTGTGAAAGCGGCGTTAGGATTTCACCCGGAACAAGTCCCGCCCACTCACCCCCACCGGAACAAGTCCCGCCCATTCACCACTGGTTCACCCCCGGTTTTCCCAGTCTTTGTTCGTGGACTGGGCATCGTTTCAGTTGACCCATGTGGTTTCCGCGTTCGGCTGCACGTTGCGGTCGAGCATTGTTCTTTTAGCCGATTTATTTAACACATTTCGCGTGTGAAGTGTTTTGCTTGTTAAAAGTGTTTTATCGAAACATATCATCATCATTATTGTTTGTAAAAATGATTTGAATGACATTTACGAAATTAATAAATCTGTTGGTTAAAAACAGACAGGGCAGAGAATAACGACAGATTATTTTCCTGAAACGTTTTCAACTGCATATAGGACACTAATCGCACAGAAACAGCCACAATTCTTTATAACCTCGTTTATAATGCGCAGGGATGGTATTGAAAGAATTTACAAGTTAAAATTCATTCATTACCCATACAAATACTAACGAAATATGTCATTTAAGCAAATATCTTACTGCTTTCATTAAGCATATCTACTTTACGGTATTCTTATATTCTTTAATGTTCGTGAGCTACTATGAGGGCCTACATAAACAAAACGACTTTGACTTATATCTGTATAATGTTGATTTTAGACAGTAGAGTTATTCGACTGCTTCCGTGGTTTTACTACCGACATAACAGATTCAAGACCATTGTTTTCGCTTCGTATGTTTGCTCTGCTGTATCCCTCAAATGAACGTATTATAATAAGTGAGTTAGTTAATGAAAATTTGTCATTACTGCCCTTAAATAACATCACGTTGTTTTTTTGTTTTCTCTTGCTGGCGATGCTTTCAATTCTTTATTAATACACATTCATATTATATTACTATCCAGAAAAACTTAAATTTCTTATCATTACTGAATTTCATCGCAGTCTAACGTGTGTTGGACTGAGACGATAGCAACTTCGCTGTAGCTTCCAGTTCGCGGAACTGGCGGCTGTTTAGGGGAGGGCCTTACACTACGGATAGGCATGGAGGGGGGTGAATGGGCGGGACTTGTTCCGGGTGAAATCCTATCGCTAAGGGCACGTGCACCGACCCCGGCCTGATCACACGCCGCTGAGACTTCCTCGCTGCTCCGCCGCAACCGACCAACTCCCTCACCCGGAAACGGTCAAAAGATCAAATACACGTCGGTTGATGAGACGACAGACCGAACGACCAACCAACGGTCGTTCCCGCTCCAGTCTTCTTCAGTCGGACAGTTCATGTGTGTCGCCAGCGGTCGGCAAGTACTGGCCGTCCGCACCTCACTGAGGCTCTGTGCCCGACGCTCCTTCGTCCCCGACCGCTGCTCCGCCCCCGACTGCTGTTCCGTGCCAGACAACTGCCACACACACCATGACACGGAAATATAACTGCCGCACAAAGAAGTTACAGCAGTACCAGTATCGACAAACGCTGCTGCTACCACTGACGGAGGCAAGTGAGCAACTCGTTCAGATAGTAACTGAGGGAGGAATAAGACTCCACTCGATGGTGACACAGTGCACAAAAGGGAAAACGGCATTAAAGGGCTCCGGAAAGGCTCAAAATCATGAAAAGTTCAATTTTTACTTTTTTGCGTTTTCTAAATCTGCAGACTATTACCTTTTAATAGATATATAATTTATTCAATTCCGAAGACTACAACTATTTTTAAATTTTTTTTGAAATGTGTTTTACATGGGCGTGACCCACTGTGACGCTGTTAAACTGCTGTCAAATGGTGTTATTATTAACGTCCGTGTTCATCAGGTACATTTTAGTGATGTGAGATAAAGTATGTGTTGTGGCTAACCTGTGATGGTTCAATATATATCGCTGGTGTGATTGTCGATTGTTTCATGTTTATTTACTCTGTCGTTATCTCGAAAATATTCGTAATTAATTCTATTTCTTGAGTCACTGTTTTGTTGAAGTATAATAATGAATAAAAGTAAAGTTGCTGTTGCGACTTTCAATGATGGCAACATTGTAAGGTGCAAGGTATTTAGAAATATGGGAATGAAGATAGGTTCTAACATGGTACGAGCGATGCTTGCTTTAGACAAGGAACGCCTTCGGGCTGCAGACAGGGCTGTAAAGAGTCTAGAAATACAAGCAAGAGTAAACAGGAGGAGGAACAAGAGGAAGCTGGAGGAGGAGTTTGCAGAGGATGAAGATAATCCATCCTATGGACCTGGAATGCACTAAAAAGTTAATCCAATCTTTGTCGCTCGATTCCCAAAACTTTTATTTTCTCATACTAATTACATGTTTTCTAAGGATCTTCCAAACATATTTGTTTCAAACTTTCAGTAAATGTTACACAGTATCTTCTGCATAATTTAACACAGCCTTTTTCCAAAAACACTCTATATTTTTGAATATATAAATAAAAAATTGCAAAAAAATGTTGTGAATTTTCATTACAATTGAAAAAAATCATCTTTAATAACTGAACTAAAATTTTGTAAAATCCCTGTGTTAAGTTGTAGCCCATATTCCAATAAATAATCTGTAAAAAGTTCAACTTCCTACCTCAAATACTTTGTGAGGAAAGATGTAATTTATAAGCGTTATTTTAACATTGCAAGTATAGGGCGTTCCGGAGCCCCTTAACGCGAGCCGACCACGGCTCAAGTACGAACTTTGTTGCGATACACCTTAGACGTGACGGCTCCCTACATGAGGTAATCGCACGCTGGCAGATTAGATGACGTGGTTGGTCGACTGGGGCTGCGACCAGACCAACCTCTGGTAACAACTCTGTCAAGCGTGAAGATTGTGTGAATGTGCTCCAAGGTTCGGCTCGCTGTATGGGCAGTTGCTCCATCTTGCAGGAAGTAACTGTAGGTCTTTTCCTCCTCAGTTAATGCTGCCACAAATAGTTTCAAAATGTTCGCAATGTAAAGCGCCGAAGTCAGCGTGTGATGAAAGAAGATAGGACCAATTATGCGGTGTGCAGACATTGCACACCAAACCCAAAACTTCTAACCACGAAACAGTGTTTCGTGGAAGTTATGCGGATTCTACGCTGCCCAGAACCCGTGATTCAGTGAGTTGACGTAACCACTCAGCTGAAACCAGGCCTCGTCAGATATAAAGAACAGATCCGTGTCCATGCTATTTACTATCTCAGTGAACAGCCACTCACAAAACAGGAGGCGCTGAAGAGCATCTGCTGGTTTAAATGCACGAACAACAGACTCTCGGTAAAGGTGTGTGTGCAGGTCCACATGTAGTATTCGTCCGCTTCTTCCACGTGATATGTCGGTCTCTTGTGACAGGCGTCAGGTTGATTTGGTGGGACTCTGAAGCATCTTCTGGTGAACGGCAGCCACATTTTCTGGTGTGCGGGGACGTTTTTCAGAATGTTTCTCGACTTGTTCAAAACAGGTTCTGTCTGACGCCATTTTCGCACTAAGCGTTGCATCGCTGGCACTTTGACATCATTAAACTTCTCACCAAACAACTGACCACACCGTTTTACGACATTGTTGTCACGTAACTTTCCACAACGAACATCCGCGGATTTACTGTGAGTAAAACCGTTCCCTTTGCACTGCTCCACTCACACTGACACAGCCCACACTACACTCCGAACCGGTGTGGATCATGTGACGGTCATATAAGTGGTGCGCGCGTCACGGCCTGTAGTATTCACTTGTGTGCGCCACTTATTTAGCCCATCCTGTAGAAATGGACAGTCTCAAAAGATCATGTAGAGTATCTTGGTGAGACTAAATAAGAAATACAACGATTAGAGAAACGACCCAGACTCAGAAAACATCACCGATAGAAGAACAGCAGCTCGCTTAGTATGGACATACAGTGCGAATGATAGATGACAGATGACCAAAGAAGAACTGGATGTACCATGCTCAGGAAAGAAGTAGAAGAGAAGGACCAAAGTTTGCCTGGTTTGATGGGGTAAAGGAGGCCACGGAAAAATGAGAAAGCATGGGAAGACAGAAACCGATGACAACTGACATGTGGGATTCAGCGGCAGCTCCGGGAACCTTACAGAAGAGAGAGAGAAAGAAGTCGATCTGTAGTATTGCGTGCGATATGTGGAAGTAACACTTATTTGGGTAAACAGATTAAAAATGAACTGTTGAGCAAAATGGCCTTCTTGGCCACTTGTCCTGATGAGTCGTGCGGCCATTTTTTCCAGTCGGGAAACAAACCTAAAGAAACATCGAGGAACTACATTCATAAGCCAAGAAATTTTGTTTAAACACTGATAGTGTAAAAACAGGTATTGCTCAATCTCTAAGTGAGGTAACAAGAATGATACTGGCGACTTTCCACTTCAACTCTGTTCTACGATCATTTGTTTTGCTGTTTACAATGGCTCTGAGCACTATGGGACTTAACATCTGTGGTCATCAGTCCCCTAGAACTTAGAACTACTTAAACTTAACTAACCTAAGGACATCACACACATCCACGCCCGAGGCAGGATTCTAACCTGCGACCGTAGCGGTCTCGCGGTTCCAGACTGTAGCGCCTAGAACCGCACGGCCAGCTCCGGCCGGCGTTTTGCTGTTTCTCCGAATAAATACCTACATAAATCTCTCCGCTGCTCGCTGACAAACACTGAGATTTCAAATTATTTTTGCATTAAAAGCCCATATCTTACTGCTGTAAATCGATTGTTAAGCAGTCCTCAAACGTTCAATGTTAGTAACATAATAATGGTGTCAGTGTTGTTGCACCTACAGCTAACGCCTGCAGTGTCGGCAATCAACATTACATCAGTGCTTTGAAGATGCGTAACACACAGGGGACTGTTTTCCAGACGGCATTGCTGTTACTATCCACCAGGAGGCAACGCAGGCACGGCTGGAGGCCACAGGCTGCAGGAACCTACACTCTTCCCCAAGACAAGTGATCGAAAACAGGCCCTGCTGTTTCCTAGAGCCCAGTTGTCTTTCAGACCTGGCCAGTCCAGATCAGTTTACTCTGAGTGAGTTTCCAGGACCAGGTGTCGTTCCCGAAGGGATTGGCGCTATTTGTGTAAATAAATACACTTATCAACAGTGACTACATCTACATCTACATCCATACTCCGCAAGCCACCTGACGGTGTGTGGCGGAGGGAACTTTGAGTACCTCTATCGGTTCTCTCTTCTATTCCAGTCTCGTATTGCTCGTGGAAAGAAAGATTGTCGGTATGTCTCTGTGTGGGCTCTAATCTCTGATTTTATCCTCATGGTCTCTTCGCGAGATCTACGTAGAAGGGAGCGAGATACTGCTTGACTCCTGGGTGAAGGTATGTTCTCGAAACTTCAACAAAAGCCCGTACCGAGCTACTGAGCGTCTCTCCTGCAGAGTCTTCCACTGGAGTTTATCATCTCCGTAACGCTTTCGCGATTACTAAATGATCCTGTAACGAAGCGCGCTGCTCTCCGTTGGATCTTCTCTATGTCTTGTATCAACCCTATCTGGTAAGGTTCCCACACTGGTGAGCAATATTCAAGCAGTGAGCGAACAAGTGTACTGTAACCTACTTCCTTTGTTTTCGGATTGCATTTCCTTAGGATTCTTCCAATGAATCTCAGTCTGGCATCTGCTTTACCGACGATCAACTTTATATTATCATTCCATTTTAAATCACTCCTAATGCCTACCCACAGATAATTTATGGAATTAACTGCTTCCAGTTGCTGACCTGCTATTTTGTAGCTAAATGATAAAGGATCTTTCTTTCTATGTAGTCGCAGCTTGTCTACATTGAGATTCAGTTGCCATTCCCTGCACCATGAATCAATTCGTTGCAGATCCTCGTGCATTTCAGTACAATTTTCCATTGTTACAACTTCTCGATAAACTACAGCATCATCCGCAAAAAGCCTCAGTGAACTTACGATGTCGTTTTCTTCTTTGGACGAATCAACTTGTAATTTTACACAGCTTCAGTCTCAATAATTGTGTGTCTTCGACAAAATAGTAGGATTAAAGTTTCTGTTGCATTACTGAGGCGTTACGTGTTACCTGTGATAATACAAGTACAAAAATACAGAATTAGGTTTTGAACTAGTAGAGTTGTAGGCAGCAAAAACTACTTACCTACCTTTTAAATTTTGGGAGTCCAAAGGGGAGCACAACTTGGCTCAAGGACCATGCGCCATCCTTTAGCGCAAGCTTGAAACACTTTCTCCAAAGTTTGGCACGTGGACCAAGCTTAGAGACGTGCAGCAGAGTACAGAGAACACAGTAGCACGGAATACGCATTTTGTGAAACAATGACCCTTTGAATGTTTTCAATTTCCTCTCTTCAAATGTAACATATTGCAATAAAGTAGACGGAAAGCACCGTTACTGTATAAGTGCACGATTACACAATTACTGGAAGGAGTCAGATCCATTAAACATCTGGGAATATGCGAACGGAGAGATTTAAATTGGAACGACCACATAAAGCTAATATCAGGTATGGGAGGTAGCGGTCTCAGATTCCCTGAACTGAAAGAATTTTCAGGAAGTGTGGATGGTCCACGAAGGAGGTAGTGGACAAAACCATCTCTAAACCAGTATTTCAATACTGCTCGTCGGTGTGGGACCTGCACTAGAGGAGACTTTTTTTTTTTTTTTTTTGTAATCAATCTTCTGACTGGTTTGATGCGGCCCGCCGCGAAATCTTGCAACATACATCCTCAATTATTTACTGAATGCCTTCTAATCTCTGTCTCCCACTTCAGATTTTGCCCTCTACAGCTCCCTCTAGTAACATGGAAGTCATTCCCTGATGTCTTAACAGATGTCCCATCATCTACATCTACATCTACATTTATACTCCGCAAGCCACCCAACGGTGTTTGGCGGAGGGCACTTTACGTGCCACTGTCATTACCTCCCTTTCCTGTTCCAGTCGCGTATGGTTCGCGGGAAGAACGACTGTCTGAAAGCCTCTGTGCGCGCTCTAATCTCTCTAATTTTACATTCGTGATCTCCTCGGGAGGTATAAGTAGGGGGAAGCAATATATTCGATACCTCATCTAGAAACGCACCCTCTCGAAACCTGGCGAGCAAGCTACACCGCGATGCAGAGCGCCTCTCTTGCAGAGTCTGCCACTTGAGTTTGTTAAACATCTCCGTAACGCTATCACGGTTACCAAACAACCCCGTGACGAAACGCGCCGCTCTTCTTTGGATCTTCTCTATCTCCTCCGTCAACCCGATCTGGTACGGATCCCACACTGATGAGCAATACTCAAGTATAGGTCGAACGAGTGTTTTGTAAGCCACCTCCTTTGTTGATGGACTACATTTTCTAAGGACTCTCCCAATGAATCTCAACCTGGTACCCGCCTTACCAACAATTAATTTTATATGATCATTCCACTTCAAATCGTTCCGCACGCATACTCCCAGATATTTTACAGAAGTAACTGCTACCAGTGTTTGTTCCGCTATCATATAATCATACAATAAAGGATCCTTCTTTCTATGTATTCGCAATACATTACATTTGTCTATGTTAAGGGTCAGTTGCCACTCCCTGCACCAAGTGCCTATCCGCTGCAGATCTTCCTGCATTTCGCTACAATTTTCTAATGCTGCAACTTCTCTGTATACTACAGCATCATCCGCGAAAAGCCGCATGGAACTTCCGACACTATCTACTAGGTCATTTATATATATTGTGAAAAGCAATGGTCCCATAACACTCCCCTGTGGCACGCCAGAGGTTACTTTAACGTCTGTAGACGTCTCTCCGTTGATAACAACATGCTGTGTTCTGTTTGCTAAAAACTCTTCAATCCAGCCACACAGCTGGTCTGATATTCCGTAGGCTCTTACTTTGTTTATCAGGCGACAGTGCGGAACTGTATCGAACGCCTTCCGTAAGTCAAGAAAAATAGCATCTACCTGGGAGCCTGTATCTAATATTTTCTGGGTCTCATGAACAAATAAAGCGAGTTGGGTTTCACACGATCGCTGTTTCCGGAATCCTTGTTGATTCCTACATAGCAGATTCTGAGTTTCCAAAAACGACATGATACTCGAGCAAAACACATGTTCTAAAATTCTACAACAGATCGACGTCAGAGATATAGGCCTATAGTTTTGCGCATCTGCTCGACGACCCTTTTTGAAGACTGGGACTACCTGTGCTCTTTTCCAATCATTTGGAACCTTCTGTTCCCCTAGAGACTTGCGGTACACGGCTGTTAGAAGGGGGGCAAGTTCTTTCTGTCCCTTCTCCTTGTCAGTGTTTTCCACATATTCCTTTCTTCTCCATTTCTGCTCAGAACCTCCTCGTTCCTTACCTTATCAGTCCACCCAATTTTCAACATTCGTCTGTAGCACCACATCTCAAATGCTTCGATTTTCTTCTGTTCCGGTTTCCCCACAGTGCATGTTTCACTACCATACAACGCTGTACTCAGACGTACATTCTCAGAAATTACTTCCTCAAATTAAGGCCTATGTTTGATAGTAGCAGACTTCTCTTGGCCAGGAAAACCCTGGTTGGCTGTGCTAATTTGCTTTTGATGTCCTCTTTCCTCCATCCGTCATTGGTTAGTTTACTGCCGAGGTAGCAGAATTTCTTAACTTGAGCTACTTCGTGACCATCAATTCTGATGTTAATTTTCTCTTTCTTCTCTTTCCTGCTACTTCTTATTACTTTCGCCTTTCTTCGATTTACTCTCAATCCACATTCTGTACTCACTTGACTGTTCATACAATTCAGCATATCATGTTATTCTTCTTCACTTTCACTCAAGTTAGCAATGTCATCAGCGAATCGTATCATTGATATCCTTTCACCTTGAATTTTAATTCCACTCCTATACCTTTCTTTTATTTCCATAATTGCTTCTTCGATGTACCGATTGAACAGCAGGGCTCGAAGACTACATCCCTGTCTTACACCCTTTTTAATCCGAATACTTCATTCTTGGTCTTTCACTCTTATTATTCCCTCTTGGCTCTTGTACATATTGTATATTACGCCCGTCTCCCTATAGCTTACCCCTACCTTTCTTAGAATTTCGAACGTCTTGCACCATTTTACATTATCGAACGCTTTTTCCAGGTCCACAAATCCTATGAAAGTGTGTTGATTTTTCTTTATTCCTACCTCCATTATATGATATTTTTCCAACAGTCATATGGTATTTCTCCAGTCACATAAATTCTACACATCAACTTGAATAGTCGTTTTGTTGCTACTTCTCCTAATTATTTTAAATGTTATGATTGAATTATATCTATCCCTTTTGCCTTATTTGGTCTTAAGTCCTCCAAAACTCTCTTAAATTCTGATTCTAATACTGGATACCCTCTCTCTTCTAAATCGACTCCTGTTTCTTCTTGTATCACATCAGACAAATCTTCCCCCTCATAGAGACCTTCAATGTAATCTTTCCACTTATCCACCCACACCTCTGCATTTAACAACGAAATTCCCGTTGCACTGTCTATGCTATCACCCTTGCTTTTAATGTCACAGAAGCTTGTTTTGACTTCCCTATATGCTGAGTCAGTGCTTCCTACAACCATTTCTTTTTAGATTTCTTCGTATTTTTCATGCTTTCTTGCACTTCCTCTTTATTTCATTCCTCAGCGACTTGTATTTCTGTATTCTTGAATTTCACTGATCATTTTTGTCCTTCCATGTTTCATCGATCAATTGAAGTATTTCTTCTGTTGCCCATGATTGTTGGTAAATTATTGCATCAAGAAGTTCATGCCAGCCGTCGTCCCACGATCCATAATGGATCAACGAAGATCTTTGCGTATTGGTTTTTCCTGACTAATCTCTTAAACTTCAGCCTACTCTTCATCACTACTAATTTGTGACCTAAGTCTATATATCTCCTCCTGGGTACGCCGTACATTCCAGTAACTGATTTCGGAGTCTCTGTCTGACCATGATGTAATCTAACTGAAATCTTCCCGTATCACCCTGCTTTTTCCAAGTGTACCTCCTCCTCTTGTTATTTTTATATGATTTTTGAGCAGAGATTTAAAGAAATTGGAATCAGTAGGGAAATATGGCGAGAAAAACAAGAATGATAAACGGACTACGTTTTCTTTTATTTAGCTATTTTTTTTCGGTATATTGATTTTATAAATCTTGAAACGTCTAATGTAAAAATGTGAAGGAATCTTTGAATTTTTGAGTCTTTAATCGATGTCTACGTTTATTGATCAAACGGTAGCAGTAAAAAACCTAAGACAGACTGTTTCAGAAACCGGTTATTTTAAGCGGTTGTAAAAGTCAGGTTACACTGGAGACGGAAAATACCGGTATAACCGAAAATCATTTGTTTCTGCGATAACCACCCCTGCCAGCAGGTGGAAGCCTTCAGTGCCCCAGGTATCGGACTGATGGACAGAACTGCCATTCTTCGACGAATTTCCGTTCCCCGCATCTGCCCCCCCCCCCCTTTCCAGGAAAACCACTACATCCGTTTGCTCCTCTTTTGAAGCTTCCATCTGTCTGTTTTCAGCACGACAGAGTGCAGGGGACAGTTATTTATGTGTGTCAATCACACTGTAATAATCTTAATTTATGAACTGTTTTACTACCATTAGACAAAATGTTCCTGTAGACTTCTCCAATACATTGATGTTATGGACGCCATTTGTTGTTGACAATATTGGCGTTTGTTGCCAACGTTGACCAAAGCACAGTTACTTTATTTTTTTGTTTAACAAAACTCGTGACACTGAACAGTACTAACTGAATTTTATTAGTAGTACCGGTCGAGGTAGTAAGGCATCATCTGGTACCTAACAACACAACATTCAATTTTTAGAACAACATTAAGATAACACAAACTGGCACCTAGCAATCAGATAGTAATATACTTAGGAAAAATCACTTATACGTTTCATTTGTCATGAATATTTTAATACACATGAAACACTTGATAAAAACTCATTTTTAGCACTCACAAGTGCAGCAACAAAAAGTACAATTGCAACAAAAAATACAAAGTGACTTGGCATCTCAGCGCAAAGATCTTGTTATGCTGAAGACATACCTATGAAGATATATCGACATGCACATTATTCAATTACAAAATGTGGCAAATAACGTAAAGAAAGCTAAATCTTATCTCATGTAGCATTAATCGTGGGCTGCAGACCTTCGTATGTTCCTGTAGCCTTGGACAGTATAGTGTTTGACAGTTAGTTTGTAATATATACCTGTACCTCTGTAGCTCTAAACATACTCGTTAAGAACTAAGACTCGTCTAGTATCCACTATTGTATTTTTTAAGGTTCGTAGTGTTTTCATGACGCGCTATTCTATTTTTTATCGTTCATAGTGTTTTGATGATTATTGAGTTTACGGAGGGAGTCTGCATTGGACATGAAGCTGTATCGTGTCCTAATTTGTTATATATTTGGTCCGTCGATGCACAGCTTTGAAAGTACTTTTCACACGATCGTTCATCACATACGTTTCCTCATTCTAAAAAGCTCGTCTATGTATACTATATGTGTTTTTTTTCTTTTTCTTTATTTTATTTTCAATCTACATATTTTCAGTAAGACACTGAACATTTGCAAGTAAAAAAATACACTTAAAGAACAGGACATAAATACATTTTTCTGAAGCCTTACGTAGTGGCCACTTTCCCCAACTTAACGATGTGTACTTGCGCCACCGCACATAAACTGACTGCCACAGTTTTCGTGTCCCAGACGGTCTGAATGAAAAGAGCTTGCCTCAGTTAGCAGGCGTGATAAATATTGATAGGTCATCGGGATCCCAAGTTATTGTTGTACCCAGTATCAGTATCTGGAAGACATGAACTACGACCCTACTTGCTAGGAGCCAATGATTTGAATGGATACCTGGCGAAGGTGGTAGAAATCGCAAATACATAATTGAAAAAAATCACATGAAAAAGTAATGAACTTTTCACCCTCTCCCACTCAACCGCCGCCGTCCCCCCCCCCCCCCCCCCCGAATTTCATTTCACTTCTTACTTCTCACCTTTTCCTCCAACTCCATCTTCATCACACTGCTATACACTTGTGTCCACTCATCTTTGCTTCTCTCTCTACCACCCATTCACCACAAAAAGACTATATCACTATTCCTTCATTGTTCTTACACAATATATGTTGTTGTTGTTGTGGACTTCAGTCCTGTGACTGGTTTGATGCAGCTCTCCATGCTACTCTATCCTGTGCAAGTTTCTTCATCTCCCAGTACCTACTGCAACCTACATCCTTTTGAATCTGCTTAGTGTATTCATCTCTTGGTCTCCCCCTACGATTTTTACCCTCCACGCTGCCCTCCAATACTAAATTGGTGATCCCTTGATGCCTCAGAACATGTCCTACCAACCGATCCCTTCTTCTGGTCAAGTTGTGCCACAAACTTCTCTTCTCCCCAATCCTACTCAATACTTCCGCATTAGTTATGTGATCTACCCATCTAATCTTCAGCATTCTTCTGTAGCACCACATTTCAAAAGCTTCTATTCTCTTCTGGTCCAAACTATTTACCGTCCATGTTTCACTTCCATACATGGCTACACTCCATACAAATACTTTCAGAAATGACTTCCTGACACTTAAATCTATACTCGATGTTAACAAATTTCTCTTCTTCAGAAACGCTTTCCTTGCCATTGCCAGTCTACATTTTATATCCTCTCTACTTCGACCATCATCAGTTATTTTGCTCCCCAAATAGCAAAACTCCTTTACTACTTTAAGTGTCTCATTTCCTAATCTAATTCCCTCAGCATCACCCGACTTAATTCGACTACATTCCATTATCCTCGTTTTGCTTTTGTTGATGTTCATCTTATATCCTCCCTTCAAGACACCATCCATTCCGTTCAACTGCTCTTCCAAGTCCTTTGCTGTCTCTGACAGAATTACAATGTCATCGGCGAACCTCCAAGTTTTTATTTCTTCTCCATGGATTTTAATACCTACTCCAAATTTTTCTTTTGTTTCCTGTACTGCTTGCTCAATATACAGATTGAATAATATTGGGGAGAGGCTACAACCCTGTCTTACTCCCTTCGCAACCACTGCTTCCCTTTCATGTCCCTCGACTCTTATAACTGCCATCTGCTTTCTGTAAAAATTGTAAATAGCCTTTCGCTCCTTGTATTTTACCCCTGCCACCTTTAGAATTTGAAAGAGGGTATTCCAGTCAACATTGACAAAAGCTTTCTCTAAGTCTACAAATGCTAGAAACGTAGGTTTTCCTTTCCTTAATCTTTCTTCTAAGATAAGTCGTAAGGTCAGTATTGCCTCACGTGTTCCAGTATTTCTACGGAATCCAAACTGATCTTCCCCGAGGTCGGCTTCTACCAGTTTTTCCATTCGTCAGTAAAGAATTCGTGTTAGTACTTTGCAGCTGTGGCTTATTAAACTGATTGTTCGGTAATTTTCACATCTGTCAACACCTGCTTTCTTTGGGATTGGAATTATTATATTCTTCTTGAAGTCTGAGGGTATTTCGCCTGTTTCATACATCTTGCTCACCAGATGGTAGAGTTTTGTCAGGACTGGCTCTCCCAAGGCCGTCAGTAGTTCCAATGGAATGTTGTCTACTCCGGGGGTTTTGTTTCGACTCAGGTCTTTCAGTGCTCTGTCAAACTCTTCACGCAGTATCGTATCTCCCATTTCATCTTCATCTACATCCTCTTCAATTTCCATAATATTGTCCTCAAGTGCATCGCCCTTGTATAGACCCTCTATATACTCCTTCCACCTTTCTGCTTTCCCTTCTTTGCTTAGAACTGGGTTTCCATCTGAGCTCTTGATGTTCATACAAGTGGTTCTCTTATCTCCAAAGGTCTCTTTAATTTTCCTGTAGGCAGTATCTATCTTACCCCTACTGAGATAAGCCTCTACATCCTTACATTTGTCCTCTAGCCATGCCTGCTTAGCCATTTTGCACTTCCTGTCGATCTCAGTTTTGAGACGTTTGTATTCCTTTTTGCCTGCTTCATTTACTGCATTTTTATATTTTCTCCTTTCATCAATTAAATTCAATATTTCTTCTGTTACCCAAGGATTTCTACTAGCCCTTGTCTTTTTACCTACTTGATCCTCTGCTGCCTTCACTACTTCATCCCTCAAAGCTACCCATTCTTCTTCTACTGTATTTCTTTCCCCCATTCCTGTCAATTGTTCCCTTATGCTCTACCTGTAACTCTGTACAACCTCTGGTTCTTTCAGTTTATTCAGGTCCCATCTCCTTAAATTCCCACCTTTTTGCAGTTTCTTCAGTTTTAATCTACAGTTCATAACCAATAGATTGTGGTCAGAGTCCACATCTGCCCCTGGGAATGTCTTACAATTTAAAACCTGGTTCCTAAATCTCTGTCTTACCATTATATAATCTATCTGATACCTTTTCGTATCTCCAGGGTTCTTCCATGTATACAACCTTCTATCATGATTCTTAAACCAAGTGTTAGCTATGATTAAGTTGTGCTCTGTGCAAAATTCTACCAGGCGGCTTCCTCTTTCATTTCTTAGGCCCAATCCATATTCACCTACTACGTTTCCTTCTCTCCCTTTTCCTACACTCGAATTCCAGTCACCCATGACTATTAAATTTTCGTCTCCCTTCACTATCTGAATAACACAATATATAAACACACATAATTAAATGGAATAACACACATGTAATCAACTACAGAGACAAAGCGAAAAAGTATAGGTCAAAGCCAGTCTAGTGGTAATGTTGGCACAAATACAAAACACAATACACCCTTAGAAGTATAAATAGTGGGTAGTGGTGTACGAAAAAGTACTGTGTCTAAAACGTAAAAAATGCATATTTCCGTAAAGCAGCGAAAAATTTCATCGCAAGTAATGAAGAAAAAAGTCCAAGACGTGCTAGCAGACGGAATTTCCTGACGTAGGAGAAAAGCCAAACAGAAATTAACGAATGGTCAGCGAATTGTTATTAGATCTTAAAAACAAGCCAGATTGCAAATATCTTTAATGGCTAGACCAATGAAGCGAAACGCTTCAACGAATGGTCAGCGAATTGTTATTAGATCTTAAAAACAAGCCAGATTGCAAATATCTTTAATGGCTAGACCAATGAAGCGAAACGCTTATGACGAGAAAAAAAAACGCATTCTCTTGTAGCTGTAACCCTTAGGAATTGTAAATCAACCACGGATAATATCTCCGTACGAACGAAGAATAAATAATAGATTTAGAAATCAGCAAAAAAGAGATATAGTCTGAAATTAGCACAGAACAACGTACTCTTAACCGAGGACACTTTCACAGAATGACGTGGAGATAGCATTCCCCTATGGCTCCCGAATCCGAGCACCATTATTAGAATGTGCCCGAAGTCAGAAACTGTTAAGTTTTACCGTCACTGGATAATAGTCGGTCACAGACGGGACAGAGCCTAGAGGATCTTCCAAGAAGACGTTCTGGAATGGAGCTGGAGCGGCGATGCTTACGGCTTTTGTTAGCTGGTCGGCACCTCACGCCAGTGTGTCTACAGCTGGTAAAAAGCAATTCCGGTACCAACTTGCTGGGTGGTAAAGCGGCTAGCTGTCGCCTGCTGGGCCATAGGCCTGGCCGATTCCTTTTTGCCCCAGACGTTTCCTAACCTGGCGCAGCCTCAGCCGTTCTGTGTTCGCGCGCGCTTCAAGAAGAAGAAGACGTTCCGTTTAAACTTGAATTTTTTTAAGGGCAGCCACCATTTTGAATAACTTACAAGGGGCGTTTGAAAAGTCCGTGCAAAAATAAAAACTACTTACGTGCTTGGGGCAAACCTTTTTTATTTTTCGACATCGTCTCCTCTTAGACTTATACACTTCGTCCAACGCTGCGCTAATTTGTTGATCGCTTCCAAATAATAGGAATTGTCCAAGTCTGCAAAGTAACTATTAGTTACTGCAATCACCTCCTCATTTGAAACCGTGTTCTTCCACCACTGTGTCCTATCGTTGTCCTTAGGCCTCCTGTTACAGTGGAAGGGGGAAATCTCAGTTATAATTCTGTCTCCATGGACAGAGAAAAGTACGAGTCACTTATCAGCAATGCTTAATCACTAAAATCTGGACGAAAGAGGGACGGCAACGACTACAAGTTTTTGAAGAGATACGAAGTCGTGGAAGTGAACGGAGTAACCAAATTAATATAACATATAACTGAAGATGGTAAGATTAAATACATTGTTTATGATGAAGAACTGAATGATATTCTGTATGATGCTCATGTGATGACTGGCCACGGTGGACTCGACCGAATGGTGAAGTCCTTGAAGTCAAAGTTCTCTAACGTAACATACAGAGATGTCCAAATTTATCTTGTTCACAAAAGCAAAAAGGTCAGAAGTCAGAAAAAAGGAATAGTAGTGAAGGCAATGCTGTTCAAGGAGCTAAATTCGAGATGTAAAGTTCATCTCATCGACTTCCAAAGGCAGCCAGATGGAGATTACAAATTCGGAATGGCTTATTAGGACCGCATCGCTAAACTCGTTGTTCTCAGGCCACTGAATTCCAAAACAGTTGAAGAGGTATGCGATAACATTGTTGACATTTTTACGTTGTTAGGCGATCCCTCAGTATTGCAGTCTGACAATGGTAGAGAGTTTGTGGTGTCACCGCCAGACACCACACTTGCTAGGTGGTAGCCTTTAAATCGGCCGCGGTCCGCTAGCATACGTCGGATCCGCGTGTCGCCACTGTCAGTGATCTCAGACCGAGCGCCGCCACACGGCAGGTCTAGTGAGACTTACTAGCACTCGCCCCAGTGGTACAGCCGACTTTGCTAGCTAAGCTACAGTGACAAATACGCTCTCATTTGCCGAGACGATAGTTAGCATAGCCTTCAGCTACGTCATTTTCTACGACCTAGCAAGGCGCCATTACCAGTGTATATTGAGATTGCACTTATGTATCATCAAGAGCGATGTACAACAATTATGGATTAAAGTTAAGTATTCCAGAAGCTATGTACTATTTTTGGCTACTATAATTCCTTGTCATTTTCCAGACCTCACGCCAGCCTGCGTGAGCTTTAACGCGTGCATTTCGGCCTCCTCTAGCTATACGGTGTTGGCTCTTCTGCCAACACATCAGAGTTCGTTAGCAAAATAATGAGCAGCTTAACTGAACTACGGCCCAGTTTTAAGACTCTCCACGGTAAACCTAGACACAGTCAGAGCCAATACAGCGTAGAGCGAGCAAATCAAGACATAGAAAATATGGTAACTACGTGGATGAAGGAGCACAACACCGCGGAGTGGAGCCGTGCATTAAGATTTGTGCGGCTAATGAAGAACAGCTCAGTACATTTTGGAATTAAAAGATCCTCGTACGAAGCGATGTTTGGCTGTCCTCCTAATCATGGTTTGTCTTCAACAAGTTGTTTATAGTAGACTGTGACATGCAGATGTTAGAATTAGCTGCAGTAACCAAAACCAAAAATGGTTCAAATGGCTCTAAGCACTATGGAACTTAATATCTGAGGTCATCAGTCCCCTAGACTTAGAACTATTTAAACCTAACTAACCCAACACACATCCATGCCCGAGGCAGGATTCGAACCTGCGACCATAGCAGCAGCGCGGTTCCAGATTGAAGCGCCTAGAACCTCTCGGCCACAGCGGCCGGCTAACCAAAACCATTTGAAAATACTTCGAGAAGAGATGAGATGATAGAATAAAAAGATGATGAAGGGAACAACTGAAAACAAGAAGATATGAAGAAAATCAGACAGAAACTCAAGTTGGGAAGACTTTACACTTTGTCAATTAAAATGAAAAATGGCACAGTCACTAATAACAGAGCGAAAATGTGTCCGTGCATTCTAAGACAGCTTTTAATGAGATGAATAAGAAATACAAACAGCTCACTTTGAAAAAAATAACATTCTGGAACGATTTCCAGGTGAGATGTATAAAGCCATTCGAGTTATGAAGAGTACAACTTCCATTAGACATCAGGAGGACAGTGGAAAATCTTGAGAAAGTTTTCGCGTTGCTCAGTTGGGAAAACAAAGAAAGAAAACCTGTGAACCACCTGCGATTTGCTGTTGAGACTGTACAATTTGCATTTCGGGCAGACTAATGAATTGAAAAATATGCAGGTATAAGTAGGCCTGAAAATAACTTATAATAAGACTAAACTAATGTAAAAAGAACTCATCAGAAAGAAAATGGTATGAATTAAATATCGTCATAGAGTAAGTTGGTTAGTTTTTGTATCTAGGGGGTATGAAGCCAACAACTAGATGGGCACCAAAATAAATAAATAAAAGAGTGAAATAATCTGAAATCATTTTGCTAAAGTAAACAGATGTTTCGATATTAACCTTCTGATGTGTCTGAAACGTTAAGTTTAGAATTACTGGGTTTGACTCACGTTAGTGAGACATCAGTAAACGCCCTCTCCCCGATTCTTTATAGAATCGAAGTGCCATATCTCTCCAACTATTGTCGTACAGTGTACAGTGATATAATTTTGCACGTAAATTTCACGTGATATGCGCATATTTCCTGAAGCATTGGCGAACGTTCACTCTGAGAATGACCTTGGAAATATAATTAATCAAGTGAGTGTTAGCAGTGAGATAGGAACTGAAACGCCGCAGGATAATGATCACAGTAAATCTCCATTGCTAGAGAATAACATACCAACAGGAACAGAGGTTGAGAACAGAGCAAAAGAAAGTATTCCTGACAATAATGACTATACTGCCTGACTAATTTAG
Organism: Schistocerca cancellata; assembly: GCF_023864275.1. Classification (NCBI taxonomy): domain Eukaryota; kingdom Metazoa; phylum Arthropoda; class Insecta; order Orthoptera; family Acrididae; genus Schistocerca; species Schistocerca cancellata. The sequence goes on along the minus strand of NC_064635.1, from coordinate 51,856,277 downwards.
ACAACTCGTGCTATTAAAAAACACAGAAGTGAAGTATACAAGTGCTCACCAGAAAACGCCCAAAAATGCGACAGTGTTCAGATCGCTGCTTTCCAACAGTGGAAAAGGGCTGAACTGTGAGAGTTCCAGTTCCCGACTTCGATAGAGCAAGAGGAGATGCTAGGTCGACCTCGGGTGTCGTCCTCGAGACAAAGGCCGATGGCTTCTACCGAATAGGGACGAGAGATGGTGCGCTGAGCCAACAATACGCACGGTAATAAATTGTTTGTTTTTAAATAATTATGGACGGGACGATACGACATGCCATTGCGGTTACAACTACAACAATTTGTTTCAGGTCACAGTTAAGTACTTGCCCTCTAAGAATAATCTCAAGGGAGGAAGTTCCGGCAGAGAAAACTGTTGCCCTGATTACAGTTGCGACGTCTCGGTCGATGGGTAGCGGCCGGGGATTCTTCAAATGTAACTGCCAGCAAAAATGTCAGGGTCTGAGATGGTTTAGCAAAAACAAAAGTGTGTTGTGCAACACGTCCTTGCTGCAATAAATGAATTTTACATAATATATGTTTAGACTACAGGTGATAAATGCGACTTACGAAGTACGACTGTTTTTCAGTTACAAGCACGGTTAACATTCCTTACCTCTTGGAAGTGAAGGTATACATTCACTAGTGACAGCGCACTATCCCTAATCAGTGTGTATTGTTTGACAGAACTGGAATCAACAGTCCACTTTCACTACACGGGCCAGCGAAGGTTCACTATCACCAGTGATTGTATACTTTCCCTGAACCTTTCACTTCCACTACAGAGGGACCCAAAAGAAATGTATCCACAGTTTGAAAGTCTATAATTTGCAAACTAATTGACGGAGTTATCTCATTTTTGGTGAAAGTGTAGCTTAAAGTCCAACTTAAAGATATCACTGTAGGTGTTCGAAATGGTCACCATTAACATCCACACACAAACGACGCCGCCGAACTGCAGCACGAACTACTGACTGCAATGTGTTCAGTTGGATATTTGCACATGAATGTACGATGGATTCTCGAAGTTCATCCAATGTGCGTGGCTTTTGTCGATAAACGACGTCCTTTAGTGTTCCCCACAGGTAAAAGTCCAGAGGTCTGGGAAACGTGGTGGATACTCCACAGCACCTCTACGGCCTATCCATCTTCCTGGTAGACTTTCGTCGAGATACGCCCTAACACGATTTTGGTAGTGGGCTGGGCACCATCCTGTTGAAAGTAAACTCTTCCCTCTCCATACAAGTCTAGGATGGCAGGTAAAATGGATGTCTGAAGCTTCTGAAGGTACACCTCGCCGGTAACTGTGCCATCAAAGAAGAATGGCCCAATCAAGCCCCGGTAAGACAACCCACACCACACATTTACTCCTCGCAATTTCACGGCTTTGTCTACATGAACGTTCGGATTTTCGGCGGCCCAGTAGATGCAATTGTGGCGATTTACTGTACCATTGAGTTTGAACTGTGCCTCATCAGACCACGCAACCATCTCTGCAAACTCTTCATCGGTACGCACCATGTTAGTAAACCATTCGCAATACTCCATTCTACGATCTGGGTCGTCCTCGTTCATTGCGTGTAGCAATCGTGGGATATAGCACTTCCATTTAGCTGTCTTCAAAATTCGCCAAAGACTTGAGCGACTCACTCCAGTTTCACGGGCACACTGTCTCATAGACTTCTGTGGTGAGCGGGTGAATTGTTGTAACACACGACGGGAGTTAGCTGGGACTTGTTTACTGTTACAGGTCGTCCAGATCGCTGGCTGTGTACATCTTAAACACAGCCTCCGGCTTCAAATTTGTCTCGAATGCGACGAATCGTTAAACGTGTCGGTGGCTCTGTTTGATACTCATTTTGCCATTGCCGTTGAACCTCATTAATGTTTTCGAACTTAAAATACCACTTCAAAACTGACTTCCTTTCATCGAATGTAAGCCTTGCGCCAGCCGCTCGAGTAACTAGGTGCAACTAAGAACAAAACACTGACTATCTGGCAACTGAAACTTCCTGGCAGATTAAAACTGTGTGCCGGACCGAGACTGCAACTCGGGACCTTTGCCTTTCGCGGGCAAGTGCTCTACCAACTGAGCTACCCAAGCGCGACTGACGCCCCGTCCTCACAGCTTTACTTCTGCCAGTAGCTCGTCTCCTACCTTCCAAACTTAACAGAAGCTCTCCTGCGAACCTTGCAGAACTAGCACTCCTGAAAGAAAGGATATTGCGGAGCCACAGCTTGGCGACTGTCATCCGACAAAACAAAACAACGCAATACAACACTTGTGTGGCGATTGCCGGAATGACAAACTACAGGGTGATTCAAAAAGAATACCACAACTTTAAAAATGTGTATTTAATGAAAGAAGCATAATATAACCTTCTGTTATACATCATTACAAAGAGTATTTAAAAAGGTTTTTTTTCACTCAAAAACAAGTTCAGAGATGCTCAATATGGCCCCCTCCAGACACTCGAGCAATATCAACCCGATACTCCAACTCGTTCCACACTCTCTGTAGCATATCAGGCGTAAGAGTTTGGATAGCTGCTGTTATTTCTCGTTTCAAATCATCAATGGTGGCTGGGAGAGGTGGCTGAAACACCATATCCTTAACATACCCCCATAAGAAAAAATCGCGGGGGGTAAGATCAAGGCTTCTTGGAGGCCAGTGATGAAGTGCTCTGTCACGGGCTGCCTGGCGGCCGATCCATCGCCTCGGGTAGTTGACGTTCAGGTAGTTACGGACAGATTGTGGAATTTGCAGCTCTCTGCTAGCTCTGCGAGTCGATTTTCCTGGGCTGCGAACAAATGCTTGCTGGATGCGTGCTACATTTTCATCACTCGTTCTCGGCCGTCCAGAACTTTTCCCTTTGCACAAACACCCATTCTCTGTAAACTGTTTATACCAACGTTTAATACACCACCTATCAGGAGGTTTAACACCATACTTCGTTCGAAATGCACGCTGAACAACTGTCGTCGATTCACTTCTGCCGTACTCAATAACACAAAAAGCTTTCTGTTGAGCGGTCGCCATCTTAGCATCAACTGACGCTGACGCCTAGTCAACAGCGCCTCAAGCGAACAAATGTACAACTAAATGAAACTTTATAGCTCCCTTAATTCGCCGACAGATAGTGCTTAGCTCTGCCTTTTGTCGTTGCAGAGTTTTAAATTCCTAAAGTTGTGGTATTCTTTTTGAATCACCCTGTATTATACTATCAAAGATGAGACAACTCCGTCAATTAGTTTGCCAGTTATGGACTTTGAAACAGTGGATACATTTTTTGGACCCCCCTGGATGAAACATACAGAATGTAATTGCGGTACAGGCAACTGAGGCGCATAATAACAAATAGTTGTTGTCCGACATCTTGAAATTTGACGAAAAATATGACGAGAGTGTTAATACCCCTTTCTAGGGCCGCGTCAAAGATCTTTGTCGGATAAATATGACGAATATTTGATCATATTTCTTTGACAAAGAAATAATACAGTGAAAGCTGGCGTGCTGCAGGGAGCGAATATGACCTTGGGGTTGTGTAATTTCGTGACGGCGACTCTAGCGTGGATTATCAGCATCAAACCAGTCTTAGAGCTGAAGACCGCAACAACAACAACAAATACGTAAGCCGTCAGCGCACAGCAAAGGTTGTACTCCTTCCTGGTTTAGTTCCGTTTAATTCCTCTGTGTCCCTGGCGTGAGCGGTTGGCCGTGTTGTTGATGCCCGCTACCGAGTGGCGTGCACGACGGGTCCGTCCTTCACCCGCTGAACCGCGTGACCCAGTTAGCGTGCGGGCCAGCACGTGGCTGGAACAGCAGGGACCACGAGGCGAGGCACGTATATCGACCCCTCGCTGCGGGACGCCGACCCGGGAAGTCGCGTGTGGGAGGAGGAAGAGGTCTGAGAGAGAGGGAGAGAGAGAGAGCGAGAGAAAGGGAGGGAGAGAGAGGCAGGGAAGAGGCAGGAAGGAGAGGGCAGAGCGGGCGTCTGTTTGGGCCCCAACGATATCCGCCATACGCCACGTGGCCGCCTGCACGTAGTTCCGAAAAGTCAACCGCCAGAACCTCCAGCGCTTTTTGCTTTCCAGAACAGAAATAAATTTAGTATCGGACGTAATATTATCTATACAGGGCGAGTCACCTAACATTACCGCTGGAAACACCACCTGGAAACACACTGAATAACCAATTCCGCAGACCGAAAGAGAGGAGAGGGACTATTGTAACTGGTTAATACAAACCAATGAGAAATGCACGGAAGGCTGATTTTCAACACATACTCAGGAGACAATCAGTTTAATAAGCCACAGCTGCAAAATACTAACACGAATTCTTTACAGACGAATGGAAAAACTAGTAGAAGCCGACCTCGGTGAAGATCAGTTTGGATTCCATAGAAATGTTGGAACACGTGAGGCAATACTGACCTTACGACTTATCTTAGAAGAAAGATTAAGGAAAGGCAAACCTACGTTTCTAGCATTTGTGGACTTAGAGAAAGCTTTTGACAAAGTTGACTGGAATACTCTCTTTCAATTCTAAAGGTGGCAGGGGTAAAATACAGGGAGCGAAAGGCTATTTACTATTAGTACAGAAACCAGATGGCAGTTATAAGAGTCGAGGGACATGAAAGGGAAGCAGTGATTGGGAAGGGGCTAAGACAGGGTTGTAGCCTCTCCCCGATGTTATTCAATCTGTATATTGAGCAAGCAGTAAAGGAAACGAAAGAAAAATTCGGAGTAGGTATTAAAATCCATGGAGAAGAAATAAAATCCTTGAGGTTTGCCGATGACATTGTAATTCTGTCAGAGACAGCAAAGGACCTGGAAGGGCAGTTGAACGGAATGGACAGTGTCTTGAAAGGAGGATATAAGATGAACATAAACAAAAGCAAAACGAGGATAATGGAATGTAGTCGAATTAAGTCGGGGGATGTTGAGGGTATTAGATTATTAGATTAGGAAATGAGACACTTAAAGTAGTAAAGGAGTTTTGCTATTTGGGGAGCAAAATAACTGATGATGGTCGAAGTAGAGAGGATATAAAATGTAGACTGGCAATGGCAAGGAAAGCGTTTCTGAAGAAGAGAAATTTGTTAACATCGAGTATAGATTTAAGTGTCAGAAGGCCATTTCTGAAAGTATTTGTATGGAGTGTAGCCATGTATGGAAGTGAAACATGGACGGTAAATAGTTTGGACAAGAAGAGAATAGAAGCTTTCGCAATGTGGTGCTACAGAAGAATGCTGAAGATTAGATGGGTAGATCACATAACTAATGAGGAAGTATTGAATAGGATTGGGGAGAAGTTTGTGGCACAACTTGACCAGAAGAAGGGATACGTTGGTAGGACATGTTCTGAGGCATCAAGGGATCACCAATTTAGTATTGGAGGGCAGCGTGGAGGGTAATGATCGTAGGGGGAGACCAAGAGATGAATACACTAAGCAGATTCAGAAGGATGTCGGTTGCAGTAGGTACTGGGAGATGAAGAAGCTTGCACAGGATAGGGTAGCATGGAGAGCTGCATCAAACCAGTCTCAGGACTGAAGACCACAACAACAACACTCAGGGGAGATTCTAGAAGTCGGTCAAGGAAGGGGAGCTAATGGGGGAGGGGCAGGGGGTTTGGGGGAATGAAATATGGTTTAACAAAAGGAGAGTTGGGGCCCTCTACCGACAAACTGGTAAAATTTGGTGTTTCTTAGTTTTTGGTAACTGTTTTGGAGTTCAGGGTAAGAAATGAGTGTTAATAAATAATAAGACGACTGTTTTAAGTTAAATGATATTTATTGGTTTAGGTATTTGCCGCTCCTAGTCTTGTAAGGATGTAGAGGCTTATCTCACTAGGGGTAAGATAGATACTGGGTTTAGGTATTTGCCGCTCCTAGTCTTGTAAGGATGTAGAGGCTTATCTCACTAGGGGTAAGATAGATACTGCCTACAGGAAAATTAGAGAGACCTTTGGAGAAAAGAGAACCACTTGTATGAACATCAAGAGCTCAGATGGCAACCCAGTTCTAAGCAAATAAGGGAAAGCGGAAAGGTGTAAGGAGTATATAGAGGGTCTGTACAAGGGCGATGTACTTGAGGACAATATTATGGAAATGGAAGAGGATGTAGATGAAGATGAAATGGGAGATACGATACTGCGTGAAGAGTTTGACAGAGCACTGAAAGACCTGAGTAGAAACAAGGCCCCAGGAGTAGACAACATTCCATCGGAACTACTGACGGCCTTGGGAGAGCCAGTCATGACAAAACTCTACCATCTGGTGAGCAAGATGTATGAGACAGACGAAATACCCTCAGACTTCAAGAAGAAATAGTAATTCCAATCCCAAAGAAAGCAGGTGTTGACAGATGTGAAAATTGCCGAACTATCAGTTTAATAAGTCACAGCTGCAAAATACTATCACGAATTCCTTACACACGAGTGGAAAAACTGGTAGATGCCGACCTCGGGGAAGATCACTTTGGACTCCATAGAAATGTTGGAACACGTGAGTCAATACTGACCTTACGACTTATCTTAGAAGAAAGATTAAGGAAAGGCAAACCAACGTATCTAGCATTTGTAGACTTAGAGAAAGCTTTTGACAATGTTGACTGGAATACTCTCTTTCAAATTCTAAAGGTGGCAGGGGTAAAATACAGGGAGCGAAAGGCTATTTACAATTTGTACAGAAACAAGATGGCAGTTATAAGAGTCGAGGGGCATGAAAGGGAAGCAGCGGTTGGGAAGGGAGTGAGACACAGTTGTAGCCTCTCTGTATATTGAGCAAGCAGTAAAGGAAACAAAAGAAAAATTCGGAGTTGGTATTAAAATCCATGGAGAAGAAATAAAAACTTTGAGGTTCGCCGATGACATTGTAATACTATCAGAGACAGCAAAGGACTTGGAAGAGCAGTTGAACAGAATGGACAGTGTCTTGAAAGGAGGATATAAGATGAACATCAACCGAAGCAAAACGAGGATAATGAAATGAAGTCGGGTGATGCTGAGGGAATTAGATTAGGAAATGAGACACTTAAAGTAGTAAAGGAGTTTTGATATTTGGGGAGCAAAATAACTGTTGATGGTCGAAGTAGAGAAGATATAAAATGTAGACTGGCAATGGCAAGGAGAGCGTTTCTGAAGAAGAGAAATTTGTTAACATCGAGTATAGATTTAAGTGTCAGGAAGTCATTTCTGAAAGTATTTGTATGGAGTGTAGCCAAGTATGGAAGTGAAACATGGACGACAAATAATTTGGACAAGAAGAGAATAGAAGCTTTCGAAATGTGGTGCTACAGAATAATGCTGAAGATTAGATCGGTAGATCACATAACTAATGATGAAGTATTGAATAGAATTGGGGAGAAGAGGAGCTTGTGGCACAAGTTGACCAGAAGAAGGGATCGGTTTCTAGGACATGTTCTGAGGCATCAAGGGATCACAAATTTAGCATTGGAGGGCAGCGTGGAGGGTAAAAATCGTTGAGGGAGACCAAGAGCTGAATACACTAAGCAGAAGGATGTAGGTTGCAGTAAGTATTGGGAGATGAAGAAGCTTGCACAGGATAGGGTAGCATGGAGAGCTGCATCAAACCAGTCTCAGGACTGAAGACCACAACAACAGCAGCAACAACAACAACAATTCTTTTGTTAAAATGTGTTTGGAATACATTTCAACCTATATTGCTACATAATTGCAAAAAATGATTTAATCTGTTGGAGTAATGTATTCGCTGATTTCTAAAGTCATTTTATCCAGTGTAATATGATACTCCATGGAGGAGGGGGGGAGGTGTAATACCACTTCCTCGGACGAGAAGTGAAAATCAAAAATTAGCTCCAAAATTCCCAAAGATTTCCCCAAAACAAGTTCCAAATTCCATGAAAAATGATCATGCAAACAAATTTCCAGTTAACACTATTATTAGTGGATATTAGCCAGTAATCAGGAATCTAATACTTAGTAATTTATTAACATACGAAAGAAAAATAGGATTGCAGTAAAATCAAACTCAAAATTCAAAATCATAGTAAATCGCAAATTCATTACAATTAAAACTATCAAAGTAGAACCAACGTTCCCAAAGAATACTCCGTGTGAGTTCTCTTTGAGATTCGTGAGTAATTCAATCCATTGTCACTACGTTACGAGAGTTAGCCGAAGCAGGTCATACGTTTGAATGCTCGTATATGTAGACGCAATTAGATTGTTTTTTTTTCAGAATTGTTTATTGCGATCTACTATGACGCATTGAAACGATACTTTGACTTCAAATATTACGTTATTTAGAATTCAGACAGAGAACTTGCATATATTAGACAGAAGTGACTTTTATATAGATAACCTGAAGTGAACACTATTTAGGAAGTGAACAGAGATAATTTCATTCGTAAAAACTAATGGACTATGGAACTTGGCGATAGTTACGTAGTAGCATATAATTTATAATTCCCCCCAACACCTGGAAAAGCTTCTTCCTCACGGCTCTGTTAGGCAGTGACTAATATTGTGTAATAAACCAGAGTATCGTGTCAATTCACGCATTTATCATTCAAGTTTTACAATATTATTTATAGAGATAACGTGCTGCGATATTACTTGACTGAAGTGCTCGGCGCTTATATAGACATTCTTTGGCGTTAGGAATTAATAACACTGCTACGACTGATTATAGATTTGAGATTGCAACCAGTCTATACGGAATTTGGTGTCGCTGAAACTAATTTGAACTTATCATTAATATTTAGATGGCAACTGATAAAGCATTGACTGTAAACGATTTAATTACGACATTTGGTGAAGTAAATATCTCGCACAAGTCGCGAGTTCAGTTCATCAATGTTCTTTTTGTAACGTCGATACCGATACATAAGAAAGAACAACCTCATAGCTCTACCGCTGAGTGTTAGCCAAGACCGAAGATTCGAAGGACGTTACAAGGGGGGGGGGGGGACTATAGCCCCCATAGTCCCACCCCCATCCCCCTTACCACTGCCCCTACATATACTTGTGTTTTTTAAAAATGGAAACCTGTTATTATTTTTTGCACAACTGAAACTATAAACAAATACTTAATCAATACCGTTTATTACACTGTTAAATGTTAAGTACATCCATAGTAATTTGTATCGTAATGTTGACGCTTGAAACTTCAGACGTTCAGTGGCGTGTTGTAACGAACAAGACCTGTAGGGGTATGTCTACGAAGACTACGATCTTTACGAGTTTGGCTGTCTCCGTGTCTGCATGTAGAGCTTGCTGGATTAGTCATTGTACTCAGAATAACTGTAGTACACCGGACGTCTGTCATAGTGTACTGTAGACAAGTAAGAACAGAAGTAAACACAGTAGGAACGTGAGAAGGTCGCAAGTACAACAATGTATACAGTGTTGTAAGAACTGTGAAAATGGTTTATTCCAAGTCTGAAAAGGCAGAGATGATACTCATCTACGGCGGATGTAGACAAAATACAGCTGCAGCCTGCAGGTTGTATGCAGAAAGGTACGCGGACAGAGATCATACAAGGCGCCGCACATTTCAAAACATCTACAAACAACTGTATGCAACAGGTATGGTCGTAACACGCAAACGGGTCCGTAACGAACCCATCACATGAGAAGCAGGTGCGCCGGCTGCGGCGGTCTAGCGGTTCTGGCGCTGCAGTCCGGAACCGCGGGACTGCTACGGTCGCAGGTTCGAATCCTGCCTCGGGCATGGGTGTGTGTGATGTCCTTAGGTTAGTTAGGTTTAAGTAGTTCTAAGTTCTAGGGGACTTATGACCTAAGATGTTGAGTCCCATAGTGCTCAGAGCCATCTGAACCATTTTTGAGAAGCAGGTGCAGTTGGTGTATTAGCTGCTGTTGCCGGGGAGCCCACACATGAGTTCACGTGACATCGATATAGACAGCACTGTGAGTCAAATTACGGCATATTTCCCCGTCACAAATTTCGCCCGTATCATGTGTCGCTGCATCAGCAGTTGCGTGGAGATGAGTTTAATAATAGATTGAATTTCTGTCAGTGGGCATTAACAGATAAAGCGTTGCAATTCTAGCTGTTTACCAGTGAAGCAGGTTTCACGGTGCAGTGAATTTACGAAGCATGCATTATTTGTCCGTGGACAATCCTCGCTGGCTTCGACAGGTAGGGTGACAGCGACCGTGGAAGTGACTGGCGACCATCTCATTGGTCCTCACTTTATTGAAGGCACCCAGACAGCTGCAAAATACATCGACTTTCGACAAAATGATGTGCCAACATTGCTAGAAAATGTGCCACTTGAAACACGTCGATGTATGTGGTATCAACATGATGGTGCTCCGCAAATTCTGCAATGAACACTAGGCTGACCCTTGACAGAATGTTCGATGGGCTTTTAGTAAGACGTGGCGGACGCATAAATTGGCCGGCCCGTTCTCCTGATCTTACACTTTTAGACTTCGTTAAAGGAGAACGTGTACCGTGATCTGCCTACAACCCCAGAGGGTATGAGGCAGCCTGTGGCTACATTACACCAGATGTACAGCGTCGTGTTAAGACATTCATTACGCGGTAGAATGCAATTTGGGCTTAGTCAGCCATCATATTAGGCTCCAAGGAGCTGTTCCTAGAGCAGTGGAGATGCAAGAAGTATATACACTCCTGGAAATTGAAATAAGAACACCGTGAATTCATTGTCCCAGGAAGGGGAAACTTTATGACACATTCCTGGGGTCAGATACATCACATGATCACACTGACAGAACCACAGGCACATAGACACAGGCAACAGAGCATGCACAATGTCGGCACTAGTACAGTGTATATCCACCTTTCGCAGCAATGCAGGCTGCTATTCTCCCATGGAGACGATCGTAGAGATGCTGGATGTAGTCCTGTGGAACGGCTTGCCATGCCATTTCCACCTGGCGCCTCAGTTGGACCAGCGTTCGTGCTGGACGTGCAGACCGCGTGAGACGACGCTTCATCCAGTCCCAAACATGCTCAATGGGGGACAGATCCGGAGATCTTGCTGGCCAGGGTAGTTGACTTACACCTTCTAGAGCACGTTGGGTGGCACGGGATACAGGCGGACGTGCATTGTCCTGTTGGAACAGCAAGTTCCCTTGCCGGTCTAGGAATGGTAGAACGATGGGTTCGATGACGGTTTGGATGTACCGTGCACTATTCAGTGTCCCCTCGACGATCACCAGTGGTGTACGGCCTGTGTAGGAGATCGCTCCCCACACCATGATGCCGGGTGTTGGCCCTGTGTGCCTCGGTCGTATGCAGTCCTGATTGTGGCGCTCACCTGCACGGCGCCAAACACGCATACGACCATCATTGGCACCAAGGCAGAAGCGACTCTCATCGCTGAAGACGACACGTCTCCATTCGTCCCTCCATTCACGCCTGTCGCGACACCACTGGAGGCGGGCTGCACGATGTTGGGGCGTGAGCGGAAGACGGCCTAACGGTGTGCGGGACCGTAGCCCAGCTTCATGGAGACGGTTGCGAATGGTCCTCGCCGATACCCCAGGAGCAACAGTGTCCCTAATTTGCTGGGAAGTGGCGGTGCGGTCCCCTACGGCACTGCGTAGGATCCTACGGTCTTGGCGTGCATCCGTGCGTCGCTGCGGTCCGGTCCCAGGTCGACGGGCACGTGCACCTTCCGCCGACCACTGGCGACAACATCGATGTACTGTGGAGACCTGACGCCCCACGTGTTGAGCAATTCGGCGGTACGTCCACCCGGCCTCCCGCATGCCCACTATACGCCCTCGCTCAAAGTCCGTCAACTGCACATACGGTTCACGTCCACGCTGTCGCGGCATGCTACCAGTGTTAAAGACTGCGATGGAGCTCCGTATGCCACGGCAAACTGGCTGACACTGACGGCCTGTGACAGATGTTAGACTCGGTACCATTCCGGTGAGAAAGACCGCCTGCACAATGCTACTGCTCTGTGATTGGCTGCTGTGTTCGGACAAAGGGCGCCAAAACGTTAAAGTATAGTTATTATTATTAGTTAAACTACTCATTGGAATGACTTCACTTTTTAATATAAATATCTCTCATCAGCTGACTATCAATCAGTCGTTTTAAAATTATTAAAAACAATTTAAATCAAAAACAAAAGACTGACGAATTTGCAGACGAAGCACTTCGGAAGCGTTCGGGTCACGTCTTTTCTGGTACGGCGCGCGAAGTGTTTCGGGCTGTTCGTCACTCTGGATTAGGCAGTCGAGATGTACAGACATGTTGTCTGTGGCATGATGTGTTTGCCAGTATTCAGTATTAAAAGATTCACTCCGGTAGTCATGAGGCACAGACACGTGCCACAAATAGTGTAAAGATACATTTTCGTAAACATTGTGTTTCATCATGTACTTTGCTGTATCAGAAGCTGTTGTATTAAGATCATGTAGTCCTCTCGTGTGGCTATATTAAAATACGCGTGTGGCATCCCAATGAAATTTCAGAACAGAACCTAGCTAAAAGTCAGTTTCAGCCTCAAGATACAGAACCTACGACGACCTGTGTGCTGTTTTCTGCCCTGGGGACATCAACTTCAAGACATCAGGTTAGTCAACTATAACAGAACGTTCGTTTTCCACACTGTGCAGTGGAAACAACTAGGTGCCTCACGTGTACTGCATGAACAGAACAAAGGGGCTCAGTGACACGTCATCTGCAGTTGCGAGGTGCCGGGGCAAGCAGTGTATTTAACACTAAATTCTTCTAGAATCTCCATATGTAAATGATGCTCTAAGCCCCCCTATTCTAACTCCAACTTTTGCTGTTGCACATGGATTAAAAAATATACGCGAACTGACTGTAATCAACCCTGCAAGTGGAGTAGAAAAGAGTTTGGCACCTGCAATAATTTAATTTGATAAATAAGTTAAATAAAGGAAGGTTTCATTAACGTAGTGAGAAATGATGGGTTGCTCTACCGATTAACAGAATGAAAGTTCTGTCCAAAATAACAATATGATTTATTAAGACTAAACACAAAATAATAAACAAAAACACATGAAACATTTATAATACATCAAATTGGCTCAAATTGGATACTCAAACAAACGCTATGAAGGTGAAGTTATCCCTAAACTAGACTGTGAGGTTTAAGATGAAGTGGTATGTGGAGCCAATTCCTTGCCACTCAAATCTTAAGAGAGACACACAGCTAACCCAACATTAATTGCTGCTATTCAAGACAGAACAAAGTTAGAAAAAGACAAACAGGCGCGCTCTGCTGAGCTCTGATTATCACCTAGGAAAATCCCTATCTGCCGGTACTGCGGACATACATTACCAAACTGTCTTCTTAACTGCCAGAACACAATCTGGCGTACCGAAGGCGATGCGTGGTTGCTTCGACGTCCTCGACCGAAAGGCGAGAGCCGACTACCCCGAGCACCCGTACAGGCCGAACACCCAACATTCCCGCCCCCACGACAGTGGCCGTGAGTAAACGTTCCAATCAGCAACTCGAAAACTGGCGGAAAATTCCACTCTATTGCCGGAGCACTACCATTCCACCAATGGAGATTCTTGGCGCCAATTTCTGCGCTGATTTTGCTACGTCAGGGAGCTATGCCCTGAACAAGCCAATCACAGTTACTATTTTGTAGAAAGCGCGGGAATTTTCCCGCCACAACTGCCTGGGTACACAAGTCATGCCCACGCCTCACTGGTAGCCCGCCAGAAAGTGTTTTCGCAAAGTTTCTACGAAGTAACGGAACCTCTAGCCCAGCCGCTACTTCAGACCCCTCCGGGCGTGTCTTTTGACAATGTCGGCATCTGCAAAGCATTCACTCGACTTCCTCACACCCGTCGGCTTAACCCTCTCCAGATCAGCAGAGCCCGCCTGTCACCGGACCACCCGGGTGACGAGAGACGCTGCGTGGGAAGTCCGCGTGTGAAGGAATAGCGACTTTTCACTTCATGCAATTAGAGAGGAAAATCGTAAGATAGAAAATGAGAGGGGGCTCATGCCACCTCTCACAGTAATGCAGAGGAGGTAAAGGAAGATGATCATTATTAACACTGACATACAATTCATTCTTCCTTTCTTGCCATAAATTGTGTGCAGCAAATGATGGGCCCCACTTTGAACATTTATTGGCCTGAAATGTCAGGACACACTCTTTTACATTCTGTAACTGAAAACAAAAAACAAATTTGTAAGTTTAACTAAAATGTCATGTTAATGTACATTTTCTTCTAACAAATCAGTGTCGTACAATATTATTCAGAGAAAAGACTAATAAAAATGTTAGGATGTGGACGTAACGTGCTGTTCATGTCTCTTCTGTACCTACGTTACGTCACTGTTCTTTTTGTATCCCTAATTAATTCGGTTCTCGGTCTAAGGCGCTGCAGGCGTGGACTGTGCGGCTGGTCCCGGCGGAGGTTCGAGTCCTCCCTCGGGCATGGGTGTGTGTGTTTGTCCTTAGGATAATTTAGGTTACCGTTAGGGACTGATGACCTTAGCAGTTAAGCCCCATAAGATGTCACACACATTTGAACATTTTGAACAATTCGGTTCTCTCCGATACACACGATTGAACTGTTGAGGAGTTAGTCAAGCATTAATTGCCAGTAGTGTATCTGAGTTTGATCAAGGGCAGAATGTGATAGCCTGGAGGCTAGGCACGACCATTTCGGAAACTGCACCACTTATCAGGTGTTCGAAAAGTGCGGCGGTGAGTGTCTTCAACACGTGGCGAAACCAGTGTCAGAACCACGTCAAGACATTGTGATATCGGACAGCCACCTCTCATTACAGATGTCAGACGTCGTAGGCTGTGCAGACTGGTAAAACAGGATAGGCGGCGAACTGTGGCGGAACATACGTCAGACTTTAATGCTGGGCAGAGTACAAGTGTGTCTGAACACACAGTGCACCGAACCTAACGACGGGCCTTTGCAGCCGACTACCCACGCCTGTGCCGATGCAAGCACCACGCAACTAGACTCAAATGGCCAGGTGACCATCGCCACGAGACGTTGGCACAGTGGCAGAGCGTTGCGTGGTCTGACGAATCCCGACACCTTCTTCATCGTGTCGATGGGGTGGCGCGAATCCTTCGTGTTCTAGGAGAACAGCTTCTTGACGCCTATGCTGTGAGACGGAGACAAGTCAGCAGCGGCTTCAATGTGGTCTCGAGAACATTCACGTGAGCATACATGGCACCATGACGGCCAAGGAATATCGTACACTGATTGCAGACCACGGCCGGCTGGGGTGGCCGATCGGTTCTAGGCGCTACAGTCTGGAAACACGCGACCGCTACGGTCGCAGGTTCGAGTCGTGCCTCGGGCATGGATGTATGTGATGTCGACTACAGTAGTACAAGTTTATATGCCAACTAGCTCTGCAGATGATGAAGAAATTGATGAAATGTATGATGAGATAAAAGAAATTATTCAGGTAGTGAAGGGAGATGAAAATTTAGTAGTCGTGAGTGACTGGAATTCGAGAGTAGGAAAAGGGAGAGAAGGAAACATAGTAGGTGAATATGGATTGGGGGTAAGAAATCAAAGACGAAGCCGTCTGGTAGAATTTTGCACAGAGCATAACTTAATCATAACTAACACTTGCTTCAAGAATCATAAAAGAAGGTTGTATACATGGAAGAATCCTGAAAATACTAGAAGGTATCAGATAGATTATATAATGGTAAGACAGAGATTTAGGAACCAGATTTTAAATTGTAAGACATTTCCAGGGGCGGATGTGGACTCTGACCACAATCTATTGGTTATGAGCTGTAGATTAAAACTGAAGAAACTGCAAAAAGGTGGGAATTTAAGGAGATGGGACCTGGATAAACTGAAAGAACCAGAGGTTGTACAGAGTAACAGGGAGAGCATAAGGGAACAATTGACAGGAATGGGGGAAAGAAATACAGTAGTAGAAGAATGGGTAGCTCTGAGGGATGAAGTAGTGAAGGCAGTAGAGGATCAAGTAGGTAAAAAGACGAGGGCTAGTAGAAATCCATGGGTAACAGAAGAAATATTGAATTTAACTGATGAAAGGAGAAAATATAAAAATGCAGTAAATGAAGCAGGCAAAAAGGAATACAAACGTCTCAAAAATGAGATCGACAGGAAGTGCAAAATGGCTAAGCAGGGATGGCTAGAGGACAAATGTAAGGATGTACAGGCTTATCTCACTAGGGGTAAGATAGATATTGCCTACAGGAAAATTAAAGAGACTTTTGGAGAAAAGAGAACCACTTGTATGAATATCAAGAGTTCAGATGGAAAGCCAGTTCTAAGCAAAGAAGGTAAAGCGGAAAGGTGGAAGGAGTATATAGAGGGTTTATACAAGGGCGATGTACTTGACGACAATATTATGTAAATGGAAGAGGATGTAGAAGAAGATGAAATGCGAGATAGGATACTGCATGAAGAGTTTGACAGAGCACTGAAAGACCTGAGTAGAAACAAGGCCCCGGGAGTAGACAACATTCCATTAGAACTACTGACGGCCTTGGGAGAGACAGTCCTGACAAAACTCTACCATCTGGTGAACAAGATGTATGAGACAGGCGAAATACCCTCAGACTTCAAGAAGAATATAATAATTCCAATCCCAAAGAAAGTAGGTGTTGACAGATGTGAAAATTACCGAACTATCAGTTTAATAAGTCACAGCTGCAAAATACTAACACGAATTCCTTACAGACGAGTGGAAAAACTGGTAGAAGCCGACCTCAGGGAAGATCACTTTGGACTCCATAGAAATGTTGGAACACGTGAGTCAATACTGACCTTACGACTTATCTTAGAAGAAAGATTAAGAAAAGGCAAACCTACGTTTCTAGCATTTGTAGACTTAGAGAAAGCTTTTGACAATGTTAACTGGAATACTCTCTCTCAAATTCTGAAGGTGGCAGGGGTGAAATACAGGGAGCGAAAGGCTATTTACAATTTGTACAGAAACAAAATGGCAGTTATAAGAGTCGAGGGGCATGAAAGGGAAGCAGCGGTTGGGAAGGGAGTGAGACACGGTTGTAGCCTCTCCCCTATGTTATTCAATCTGTATATTGAGCAAGCAGTAAAGGAAACAAAAGAAAAATTCGGAGTAGGTATTAAAATCCATGGAGAAGAAATAAAAACTTTGAGGTTCGACGATGACATTGTAATTCTGTCAGAGACAGCAAAGGACTTCGAAGAGCAGTTGAATGGAATGAACAGTGTCTTAAAAGGAAGATATAAGATGAACATCAACAAAAGCACAACGAGGATAATGGAATATAGTCGAATGAAGTCGGGTGATGCTGAGGGAATTAGATTAGTAAAGGAGTTTTGCTATTTGGAGAGCAAAATAACTGATGATGGTCGAAGTAGAGAGGATATAAAATGTAGATTGCCAATGGCAAGGAAAGCGTTTCTGAAGAAGAGAAATTTGTTAACATAGAGTATAGATTTAAGTGTCAGGAAGCCGTTTCTGAAAGTATTTGTATGGAGTGTAGCGATGTATGGAAGTGAAACATGGACGAAAAATAGTTTAGACAAGAAGAGAATAGAAGCTTTCGAAATGTGGTGCTACAGAAGAATGGTGAAGATTAGATGGGTAGATCACATAACTAATGTGGAGGTATTGAATAGAATTGCGGAGGAGTGTGTGGCACAATTTGACAAGAAGAAGGGACCGGTTGGTAGGACATGTTCTGAGGCATCAAGGGATCACAAATTTAGCATTGGAGAGCAGCGTGGAGGGTAAAAATCATAGACGGAGACCAAGAGATGAATACACTAAGCAGATTCAGAAGGACGTAGGCTGCAGTAAGTCTGGGAGATGAAGAAGCTTGCACAGGATAGAGTAGCATGGAGAGCTGCATCAAACCAGTCTCAGAACTGAAGACCACAACAACAATAACAACAAGTAGTTCTTATTTCTAGGGGACTGATGACCTCAGAAGTTAAGTCCCATAGTGCTCAGAGCCAATTTTGACATCACACACATCCATGCCCGAGGCAGCATTCGAACCTGCGATCGTAGCGGTCGCGCGGTTCCAGACTGAAGCGCCTAGAACAGCTCGAGCACTCCGGCTGGCTCTTCGGTAGCCTACAGTAGTTTTGCAACTCTCGATTTAAGTCGATAACCTGCCGTTATAGCAGCAGTAACCAATCTAACAACTGCGCCGTACACATGTTGTCTTCAGAATGAGGTTTTCACTCTGCAGCGGAGTGTGCGCTGATATGAAACTTCCTGGCAGATTAAAACTGTGTGCCGCACCGAGACTCGAACTCGGGACTTTTGCCTTTTGTAGGAGACGAGGTACTGGCAGCATTGAAGCTGTGAGGAGGGATCATCAGTCGTGCTTGGGTAGCTCAGTGGTAGAGCACCTGCGCGCGAAAGGCACAGGTTCCGAATTTGAGCCTCGGTCCGGCAGACAGTTTTAATCTGCCAGGAAGTTTCTATCACACGTTGTCTTTTATATACACGTTGACGACCGCAGCGCCGTCTTCTGCCTCTTTACATATGTTCGTATTTCAATACGCATGCATGCTTGCGTAGCTGTACCTGTACACGCCATCCAAGCTCTGTCTGAGTCAATGCCCAGGCGTATCATGGCCGTTATTACGGCCAGAGCTGATTGTTCTGGGTACTTATTTCTCAGGGTGTATGCACACAAATTGCGTGAAAATGTAATCATACGTCAGTTCTAGTATAATATACACTCCTGGAAATGGAAAAAAGAACACATTGACACCGGTTTGTCAGACCCACCATACTTGCTCCGGACACTGCGAGAGGGCTGTACAAGCAATGATCACACGCACGGCACAGCGGACACACCAGGAACCGCGGTGTTGGCCGTCGAATGGCGCTAGCTGCGCAGCATTTGTGCACCGCCGCCGTCAGTGTCAGCCAGTTTGCCGTGGCATACGGAGCTCCATCGCAGTCTTTAACACTGGTAGCATGCCGCGACAGCGTGGACGTGAACCGTATGTGCAGTTGACGGACTTTGAGCGAGGGCGTATAGTGGGCATGCGGGAGGCCGGGTGGACGTACCGCCGAATTGCTCAACACGTGGGGCGTGAGGTCTCCACAGTACATCGATGTTGTCGCCAGTGGTCGGCGGAAGGTGCACGTGCCCGTCGACCTGGGACCGGACCGCAGCGACGCACGGATGCACGCCAAGACCGTAGGATCCTACGCAGTGCCGTAGGGAACCGCACCGCCACTTCCCAGCAAATTAGGGACACTGTTGCTCCTTGGGTAACGGCGAGGACCATTCGCAACCGTCTCCTTGAAGCTGGGCTACGGTCCCGCACACCGTTAGGCCGTCTTCCGCTCACGCCCCAACATCGTGCAGCCCGCCTCCAGTGGTGTCGCGACAGGCGTGTATGGAGGGACGAATGGAGACGTGTCGTCTTCAGCGATGAGAGTCGCTTCTGCCTTGGTGCCAATGATGGTCGTATGCGTGTTTGGCGCCGTGTAGGTGAGCGCCACAATCAGGACTGCATACGACCGAGGCACACAGGGCCAACACCCGGCATCATGGTGTGGGGAGCGATCTCCTACACTGGCCGACACCACTGGTGATCGTCGAGGGGACACTGAATAGTGCACGGTACATCCAAACCGTCATCGAACCCATCGTTCTACCATTCCTAGACCGGCAAGGGAACTTGCTGTTCCAACAGGACAATGCACGTCCGCATGTATCCCGTGCCACCCAAAGTGCTCTAGAAGGTGTAAGTCAACTACTCTGGCCAGCAAGATCTCCGGATCTGTCCCCCATTGAGCATGTTTGGGCCTGGATGAAGCGTCGTCTCACGCGGTCTGCACGTCCAGCACGAACGCTGGTCCAACTGAGGCGCCAGGTGGAAATGGCATGACAAGCCGTTCCACAGGACTACATCCAGCATCTCTACGATCGTCTCCATGGGAGAATAGCAGCCTGTATTGCTGCGAAAGGTGGATATACACTGTACTAGTGCCGACATTGTGCATGCTCTGGTGCCTGTGTCTATGTGCCTGTGGTTCTGTCAGTGTGATCATGTGATGTATCTGACCCCAGGAATGTGTCAATAAAGTTTCCCCTTCCTGGGACAATGAATTCACGGTGTTCTTATTTCAATTTCCAGGAGTGTATTTATGCCTTCAGTCTGGGTCAGTCTCTCGTCCCCAGCTTGCTAGTCTGTCTCTCGTCCGTATTTGTTAGGCAGTTAGTGTCCGTCTGTCGTTCGGAGTGCTAGTATGTCTGTCGTTCGGATGAACCTTTAAAGCTGGCAAAATGAGAGTCTTTCCACTCCGCCAGTAGGAGAACTGAGCGAGTGGTCGCTCGGTCGGGGCTTAGTTCCTGCATCTGACTCTGCGCGTTAGGCCGCCAGTCTGCTCGAGGTTGCTCAGGCAATGGTCATTGGCGGTTGGATCGATCGGTTGGTCGGTCGCGCACTGAGACACAAGATGACTTGTCCGTCGTCAGCGTCGGCGCATGTGAGGTCGCCACGTGAGTCCAGTGGGCCGCGCCGTATAGCGAGGGATAGTGACTTGGCGGTCGACACGAGAGCAACAGGAGTCAACCCACGACATCGGTCTGGCCGGTGCGAGCTGCGACGCCGTGAGATGGGAGATCGACGCGCCTTCCTGCGTCCGTTGAAGCGGCTGGCAGCGGACGGTTCGGGAGAGCGATTTGGGGGTGCTGCGCCAGGTCTTCTCGAGAAATCGCAGTCTATTAGAAGTTAGTGATTGGTGATATGTTGTTCGATTTACTCTTGTTAAATTCTACTTGTTTTCTTGGTGAGGTCACCAGCCGTTTTGCTTTGGGGTCGTTCCACCATTCATCTCCGTTTGCGCACCCGCGGGAAGGTGGTTGTTTATAAATTGGGTGGTCCGTTTTTCCCTTGTGGAGTAGGGGCAGGTTAGAGCAACCTGCGATTCGGGTTGTTCGGTAATCTCCCTATCAATCTACCGTACGTTAGTAGCTGCCTCTGTCATGTTTGTCGGATTTGGTATGTTAACGAATTTATTGCTTGGAGTGTAACAGCCTAATACCTGAAATATGTTTTGATCTTTGGAAACTTTGATATTATTGCCTATCATCACGAGAGGCGGTATCTGTGTACTGTAGAGCATCTTAACTATTGTTTGGCCAACCTTGTAGAATTTTATATAAGATTGCATTTCATGGGCTTTTCTTTAAATGATCATTTTAGTATATAAAGTTGACACCCTTTCACCGTAAGACTTTTCGTAGAAGTTAAAACCAAGTTGTACACTCGATGGCAAGGTTAATATTTTAATTGTTAGTGTTTTGTACCATTTCCATCCCTCCTACGGGGGGTGCATAGTTTGTGTGCTTGTGTAAATCGTTAAAACTCTTAGTTTAAAGTAATCTGGTGTGTTGCAGATTTTCTCTGCCTCGTGATGACTGGGTGTTGTGTGATGTACTTAGGTTAGTTAGGTTTAAATAGTTCTAAGTTCTAGGGGACTGATGACCATAGATGTTAAGTCCCATAGTGCTCAGAGCCATTTGAACCATTTGTTGCAGATTTGCACCAGTGTAGTCTTTCAGAGGATGTTGTGAGCAGTTGTAACTATGGCCGTGCCAAAAGGAAGCGGCAAGGTTCTCTGCCTCTGAATAAATTGTAGCTTTGATATTTAGAGGGTGCTTTCTGATTATAATTTTAGATCTTTTTCTTTTAAAAAATGTTTTAGGCACTATCAAAGTGAATAAAATTCCCATTTGTTAATCACTTACTCCCTGGCAACTACTTCCATGCTTACATAGTGTGATTAAACGTGTTAATGTTCTTGATGAGTTGTTAGTAAATAAAAGAAATTCTTAAGAATATTCTTTCAAAATAAATCACGGTTCAGACGCTAAAACCGACGGACGAACTTGAGCACGAACAATGTGTAGCTGATATGCTAGCCAAGGCTGAGCCGTGTGGCTCGATCAGAGATATTCCCGCCGCCGGTGTGGGTCATCTTTCCAGTGGTGTGCACAGAGCGTGGGTGGCGCCACCTACCGGGCCGATCGGCGAGCGAGGGATAAGCTCTAGCGAGGAGCGTGGAATTTTGCTTTGGGATGCCTAGCAGTGACGTCATTTGGGAAGTCTGGCGGACAGTACAGGCACCGTGCGAGGCAGCAGGAAGAGCACATCTAAAAGGGGCTGATTACCTGGGTGACGACGCCATAGCAAATATCGCCGGCGTGGAAGCAGTCGCGTTACCGGGAAGCCGGTGGTGTATTTCGCTTCCTGCATGTCTCCTGGTACCGGGATCTGCGGCAGCTGGCATCGTCGAACGAGCGAGAGGGTGAGGGCCTTGCTTGTGCTGTAAATTGTGGTCGGAATCGACTACTGGGTTCTGTGCTGTTGACTTCATTTTCTTGGCCGGCCGTTGCTACTCCTACTGAGTGTCGTCGAATGTGTTTAATTTCAACTTGCTTAGTCCGCAAGTGAGAGCAAGTTCTAGTGAGAGCTGTATGTGATGTGATGATTAACATTTACTAGGGCCTCGAGTGCTGATACATTCTGTTTGTAGGCTGTTACTGTCAGTGTTAACCGCCACTGAAAACAGTTTGATGGTGTACCTGAGAGACACGTGACTAATTTTAAATGAGTAGTTTCATAAATTCTTAGATGTTACTGAGAGGCCAGTTGTTATTGTGTGTTTAAATACACTCCTGGAAATTGAAATAAGAACACCGTGAATTCATTGTCCCAGGAAGGGGAAACTTTATTGACACATTCCTGGGGTCAGATACATCACATGATCACACTGACAGAACCACAGGCACATAGACACAGGCAACAGAGCATGCACAATGTCGGCACTAGTACAGTGTATATCCACCTTTCGCACCAATGCAGGCTGCTATTCTCCCATGGAGACGATCGTAGAGATGCTGGATGTAGTCCTGTGGAACGGCTTGCCATGCCATTTCCACCTGGCGCCTCAGTTGGACCAGCGTTCGTGCTGGACGTGCAGACCGCGTGAGACGACGCTTCATCCAGTCCCAAACATGCTCAATGGGGGACAGATCCGGAGATCTTGCTGGCCAGGGTAGTTGACTTACACCTTCTAGAGCACGTTGGGTGGCACGGGATACATGCGGACGTGCATTGTCCTGTTGGAACAGCAAGTTCCCTTGCCGGTCTAGGAATGGTAGAACGATGGGTTCGATGACGGTTTGGATGTACCGTGCACTATTCAGTGTCCCCTCGACGATCACCAGTGGTGTACGGCCAGTGTAGGAGATCGCTCCCCACACCATGATGCCGGGTGTTGGCCCTGTGTGCCTCGGTCGTATGCAGTCCTGATTGTGGCGCTCACCTGCACGGCGCCAAACACGCATACGACCATCATTGGCACCAAGGCAGAAGCGACTCTCATCGCTGAAGACGACACGTCTCCATTCGTCCCTCCATTCACGCCTGTCGCGACACCACTGGAGGCGGGCTGCACGATGTTGGGGCGTGAGCGGAAGACGGCCTAACGGTGTGCGGAACCGTAGCCCAGCTTCATGGAGACGGTTGCGAATGGTCCTCGCCGATACCCCAGGAGCAACGGCGTCCCTAATTTGCTGGGAAGTGGCGGTGCAGTCCCCTACGGCACTGCGTAGGATCCTACGGTCTTGGCGTGCATCCGTGCGTCGCTGCGGTCCGGTCCCAGGTCGACGGGCATGTGCACCTTCCGCCGACCATTGGCGACAACATCGATGTACTGTGGAGACCTGACGCCCCACGTGTTGAGCAATTCGGCGGTACGTCCACCCGGCCTCCCGCATGCCCACTATACGCCCTCGCTCAAAGTCCGTCAACTGCACATACGGTTCACGTCCACGCTGTCGCGGCATGCTACCAGTGTTAAAGACTGCGATGGAGCTCCGTATGCCACGGCAAACTGGCTGACACTGACGGCGGCGGTGCACAAATGCTGCGCAGCTAGCGCCATTCGACGGCCAACACCGCGGTTCCTGGTGTGTCCGCTGTGCCGTGCGTGTGATCATTGCTTGTACAGCCCTCTCGCAGTGTCCGGAGCAAGTATGGTGGGTCTGACACACCGGTGTCAATGTGTTCTTTATCCATTTCCAGGAGTGTATTTATTAAGCCCTACTTAAATCCGCGGGACAGAACAGGTAGCTGGAATTGTGGAAAGGGGCCAAAGGGGGCTGTCAGCTACACTCAGAAACACATATAACTTTATGTAGTTGTTCAAAGAATGCAGCAAAAATTTTTGACCTTAGTTATTGGCTGAATAGGCCACACTACCTAATGCCTTAAGGGCACAACCACTTAAATTTAAAAACGGTTGAAACCATTAATTTTAAATTCAGACTCAAAACATAATATAAAGAAAGCGGAAGGCCTCACATAAGTAAATTCTATAACTTGGCTGAAGGCCCAACAAATCTAACACTTGAAAAGCAAACAAGTTGAATTTAAAGACGGCTGAAGCCCAGGATTTAAGACTGTGGGTAAAATTAATTAAAAAAACAGTATGCAGGAGGCCTTATCTTCAGTTAGGCTGAAGGCCCCACACAGTCTGATACTTGAAAGACAAGAAGTTTAATTTAAAAACGGCTGAAGGCCGATTACTTAAAACAACTAAAATAATTTTTAGTACGCAGAAGGCCCAAAGCCTTATCCTTAAACAATATTTTACACTGGCTGAAGGCCCAAACAATCTAAGACTTGACAAGTAAGGATTTAAATTTTAATGTGGCTGAAGGCCCAAACAATCTAAGATTTAACGAGTAAGGATTTAAATTTTAATGTGGCTGAAAGCCCATTATTGAAAAACACAACTACAATAAATTTTCAAAAGGCAGAAGGCCCAAAGCTTTATAAAAAAAGATTTTAAATGAGGCTGAAGGCCCAAACAATGCAAGACTTGACAAGTAAGGTTCAAATGGTTTAAATGGCTCTGAGCACTATGGGAATTAACATCTATGGTCATGAGTCCCCTACAACTTAGAACTACTTAAACCTAACTAACCTAAGGACAGCACACAACACCCAGCCATCACGAGGCAGAGAAAATCCCTGACCCCGCCGGGAATCGAACCCGGGAAACCGGGCGTGGGAGGCCAGAACGCTACTGCACGACCACGAGATGCGGGCATAGGACAAGTAAGGAACTTTGAATTTTAAAGCGGCTGAAGGCCCATTATTTAAAACCCAACTAAAAGCATACAAAATCAAACGATCGACTATAAGCTATTAAACTACACAATCAAACACCAATAAGAAAAGGCAGTACAGCCAGTGGCGCTCAGAAGTTTCCGGGGGTCAGTCTGCACTTAGAATATTAATGTTCACTTAGGGGGACAGGTAGTTGGCCCAACTATATCCGATCCGCCGGCAACCCAACCAAGAGACAGTCAACGGACCGACAGACAAGACGACTTGCCTTCCACCCGACCAGTACACAAGGAACTCCAAAGCCAAAATGTAAAAGGCGTACCCGCCCACAACCAAGTATGCATAAGCTGTCAAAACTACACACACGTGTTGGACAGTGACAACACGGTGAGGAACGGACACTGTCTGAATTTTACGTCAGCGGCCAGGGCAGGTAACCAGAACGCTAACGGCCACAAGGCAGAAAATTCCGCTGGTGCACTTGGACTTGAAGTAACCAAAATACAGTTAAACTCCACCGGATGGTGACCAAACTTTCGCCATCTCGAACACTTGCTGTTGCTCACAGGAATACACTGAACAGCCAACAATGAAAACCAGCGGCAAAATGTGAACAGCCTGGCTTTGGTAATTAAATCACCACTCAACTTTGATGTCCCGGGTCGGTAAGCCACAAACCCCGTAGCAATCGGAACAGCTCCCACACACTCCGACACTGTGTAGAGACCGCCAGCCACGTGGAGATTTCCTCGCTGATCCACACCAACCGACCGACTGCCGCACACCGGCTAGCCGGAAACTATAAGCACCAGACCAAAGATAGTACAAGGTGCGAATATCGATACACGCCGTTGCTGCCACACGTAGAAAGAGGAAGAACCACGGCATAACCGCAAAAACCGTGGGAAATCAAATGCAGAGTAACAGTGAAGGTTTAAACCAATACATAAGCTGGGGCTGGCACGGCTCACAGACTGAGAGAAAAAGTGCTATTGTGTGCTCTTAATAAGTGCAGTTTCGTTCTCTTTTCCTCAGTAGACTGTAACTACAATAGCTGAGCATTTAAAACATTGGACAAGCTACACTCCTGGAAATGGAAAAAAGAACACATTGACACCGGTGTGTCAGACCAACCATACTTGCTCCGGACACTGCGAGAGGGCTGTACAAGCAATGATCACACGCACGGCACAGCGGACACACCAGGAACCGCGGTGTTGGCCGTCGAATGGCGCTAGCTGCGCAGCATTTGTGCACCGCCGCCGTCAGTGTCAGCCAGTTTGCCGTGGCATACGGAGCTCCATCGCAGTATTTAACACTGGTAGCATGCCGCGACAGCGTGGACGTGAACCGTATGTGCAGTTGACGGACTTTGAGCGAGGGCGTATAGTGGGCATGCGGGAGGCCGGGTGGACGTACCGCCGAATTGCTCAACACGTGGGGCGTGAGGTCTCCACAGTACATCGATGTTGTCGCCAGTGGTCGGCGGAAGGTGCACGTGCCCGTCGACCTGGGAATGGACCGCAGCGACGCACGGATGCACGCCAAGACCGTAGGATCCTACGCAATGCCGTAGGGGACCGCACCGCCACTTCCCAGCAAATTAGGGACACTGTTGCTCCTGGGGTATCGGCGAGGACCATTCGCAACCGTCTCCATGAAGCTGGGCTACGGTCCCGCACACCGTTAGGCCGTCTTCCGCTCACGCCCCAACATCGTGCAGCCCGCCTCCAGTGGTGTCGCGACAGGCGTGAATGGAGGGACGAATGGAGACGTGTCGTCTTCAGCGATGAGAGTCGCTTCTGCCTTGGTGCCAATGATGGTGGTATGCGTGTTTGGCGCCGTGCAGGTGAGCGCCACAATCAGGACTGCATACGACCGAGGCACACAGGGCCAACACCCGGCATCATGGTGCGGCGAGCGATCTCCTACACTGGCCGTACACCACTGGTGATCGTCGAGGGGACACTGAATAGTGCACGGTACATCCAAACCGTCATCGAACCCATCGTTCTACCATTCCTAGACCGGCAAGGGAACTTGCTGTTCCAACAGGACAATGCACGTCCGCATGTATCCCGTGCCACCCAACGTGCTCTAGAAGGTGTAAGTCAACTACCCTGGCCAGCAAGATCTCCGGATCTGTCCCCCATTGAGCATGTTTGGGACTGGATGAAGCGTCGTCTCACGCGGTCTGCACGTCCAGCACGAACGCTGGTCCAACTGAGGCGCCAGGTGGAAATGGCATGGCAAGCCGTTCCACGGGACTACATCCAGCATCTCTACGATCGTCTCCATGGGAGAATAGCAGGCTGCATTGCTGCGAAAGGTGGATATACACTGTACTAGTGCCGACATTGTGCATGCTCTGTTGCCTGTGTCTATGTGCCTGTGGTTCTGTCAGTGTGATCATGTGATGTATCTGACCCCAGGAATGTGTCAATAAAGTTTCCCCTTCCTGGGACAATGAATTCACGATGTTCTTATTTCAATTTCCAGGAGTGTATTTCTCCCATATGCATTGCGCAGCACAATTAAAGACTCAGTTTTCAGAACCCCATAATTTTCTCCCATTGTGACGCAGATGTTTGAAATTTGGCTCAAAGGTGCTACAGTCTTTCTCTGTAATGGTGGAAATGGGTGTCGACCTGCGACGTCGTTCTTGGGCTCGACTACTTTTCATTTGGGATGGTGTCGACACGTGCGGAAAGAAAAGTCGAGCTCACACGTTCACGTGACGTGTAAGACTGATTAATGGCGTCACACTGGCGCCAAATTTCACCACAATGCTGCCCGACGCCACCATTGACATGTCACGCGATAGTAGCGTCTTCACCATCTCTCTTACCCACACTTCACTCCTTCTTTTGACGTCTCTGTGGTGGCACTCAGAACTGCGATGACCAGCGGTGAAATAATGCGGATTTCTTACAGGTGGGCGAGAGAAACATTTCAGGCATATTGCCCCTCAATATCGACACGAAAGAAACTCAGTCGATGGAATAAACTACGTGAATGAAAATACTCGTTCTGTCGCAACATTGATTGCCGCTCATTTCGCTATCTAAGACAACAGTTCTCAGTATAATGAGCAAGAAGACGTTCTTGACGACCTTCGACATTGGTGATATCAAAATGTAAACTTTCACGGCCGGAAATATCATGTCCATTATAATTATCCGGGCTGTTATGCCGTGGTCGGTTGATGAATGCTGTGGTGATTCCCAACGTTTCGTCTCCGACTGCGGGAGACATCTTCGAGGGGGTCCGTAGCTTGATGGAAGATCC
Organism: Schistocerca cancellata; assembly: GCF_023864275.1. Lineage (NCBI taxonomy): Eukaryota > Metazoa > Arthropoda > Insecta > Orthoptera > Acrididae > Schistocerca > Schistocerca cancellata. The sequence goes on along the minus strand of NC_064635.1, from coordinate 51,827,857 downwards.
AACACACACACTGGCTCGCTACTGACTGCCGCTAAATTCCGTGTCCGCGCGCCCCCGCGCCGCGGCGTGACGTCACGTGTTTTGAAAACGTCAGTGCAATTGGCCGCTGTCCGTCGCCGTCGATCGCCGTTGCCATCACCCAGTAGTGGACGAGTGGTACACATCTTCTTTAACACCGGCATCCATATACCGTTTAATTTGACGCCCTCCTCCTTTCTGTTGAAATTATTTGGGTGTTTAGCGATTTCGATCGCCTCCCTGTAGAGCCTTTCGTAATATCCGCTCGTGGCCGCTAGTACTTGCGTCTCCTCGAAACGAATATTGTGGTTCCCTGGCTGGAAAGCATGCTCCGCAACAGCTGATCGTTCTGTTTCTCCTCTTCTACAATTTCCCTTGTGCTCTTCCAAACGTTTAGAAACAGTTCTTTTAGTGGTACCCACATAAACATCACCACAGCTGCATGGGATCCTATACACTCCAGATTTTTCCAATGGTTTGCGAGCGTCCTTGGCAGGCCTAAGGTATTCCTGTATCTTCCTGGTGGGCTTGTAAATTACGGTAATATTCCGCTTCGTCAAGATCCTCCCTATTCTTTCCGTTACATTTTTAACAAACGGCAGGAAAACCTTAGATTTTGCAGTAGCCTGTACGTCAGTATGATTTCTGCGTGGCTGCCTCAACGCACGTTTTATTTCGGCGGACGAATATCCGTTCTTCGTTAGTGCATTGTGGAGATGTTCCATCTCAGCGTCGAGCAACTCAGGTTCACAAATATTTCTAGCTCTGTCCGCTAACGTCTTGATAACACCCCGCTTGTGTTGTGGGTGGTGGTTCGAATCCCGGTGCAAATAACGGTCCGTGTGCGTGGGTTTGCGGTACACTGAGTGGCCCAATCTACCATTTTCGTTTCTAAAACGTGCGTTGAGGCAGCCACGCAGAAATCATACTGACGTACAGGCTACTGCAAAATCTAAGGTTTTCCTGCCGTTTGTTAAAAATGTAACGGAAAGAATAGGGAGGATCTTGACGAAGCGGAATATTACCGTAATTTACAAGCCCACCAGGAAGATACAGGAATACCTTAGGCCTGCCAAGGACGCTCGCAAACCATTGGAAAAATCTGGAGTGTATAGGATCCCATGCAGCTGTGGTGATGTTTATGTGGGTACCACTAAAAGAACTGTTTCTAAACGTTTGGAAGAGCACAAGGGAAATTGTAGAAGAGGAGAAACAGAACGATCAGCTGTTGCGGAGCATGCTTTCCAGCCAGGGAACCACAATATTCGTTTCGAGGAGACGCAAGTACTAGCGGCCACGAGCGGATATTACGAAAGGCTCTACAGGGAGGCGATCGAAATCGCTAAACACCCAAATAATTTCAACAGAAAGGAGGAGGGCGTCAAATTAAACGGTATATGGATGCCGGTGTTAAAGAAGATGTGTACCACTCGTCCACTACTGGGTGATGGCAACGGCGATCGACGGCGACGGACAGCGGCCAATTGCACTGACGTTTTCAAAACACGTGACGTCACGCCGCGGCGCGGGGGCGCGCGGACACGGAATTTAGCGGCAGTCAGTAGCGAGCCAGTGTGTGTGTTGGATCTTCCATCAAGCTACGGACCCCCTCGAAGATGTCTCCCGCAGTCGGAGACGAAACGTTGGGAATCACCACAGCATTCATCAACCGACCACGGCATAACAGCCCGGATAATTATAATGGACATTGGTGATATCCCTGCATGATTCAAGCCTTCTCTGTGGATATCGTGGGACTAAAACCCTACTGAAGGTGATCATGCCACTTTGGACTACAGCGTGACTACAATTTTTGCTCTGGTATACACTATGAAACTACTAAAAACCGTTCAAAAGGTCCGACGAAATTTGAAGGTGATCCGAAGCGTTAAACTGGGGGGGGGGGGGGCGGAAGGGGGCGGCGTGGGAGGGTAGGGGGTTAGCGGATGTGACATTGTTGACATATCACACGTACATGCGTGAATAGAAAGGCGAAGGGTTTCTCTAAGACCCCCTCACATAATGCAATCCAAAAGCACTGTAACAGCTCTGACTGTTAAACCATAGTCTCGAACCATCTTTGTAGCATGTTCTGCTCGTGTGTGATATTCTGTATAATGGAGGAGACACAATACCATAAGGAGACAAATAAAAATTCCATTTCTAACACTAACATTAAAAACACTCAAAGATTCATTTTGTCCGACTTTTCAATTGCAGTCCAACGTCAAAAAGACGCAAGAGAGGCTGAAAATCACACGTGCAAACATCACCAAACATATTCATGTAAAGAGATGTACTTGCAAATGAGAATAAATTCTAGAAACGCTTTCTGCTAAGCATCATTTTTTAAAACATGACTGACACACTTGCAGGCATTCACCAAACTTCTAATATAATGGACGAAATTAAATTATTGTTTTATTTTAATTGAATATTTTACGGATTCTGTGTCTCTTAATTTTTTGTTTTGGAGAAGATGACACTTCACACAAATCACGTTTTAGGATTCCTCTTGAATTTTGTAGCAATGAATATTGGTCAAAGTGGAGTCATTTGAAAGTTTGGTCCTTAGAAGACCACTTAATTTCTTCGGTTAATTTGGATTTTGATAAAAACCGCATATACGACCCATTTGTCCGGGCCAGCCGTTTGCATTGCGCACAGTTTGTTATGTCACATCTGAGTCGTAGTGGGGCGATCTGCGTATCGAGAAGGTTCACTCGAGACAGATCACAGGAGCGGGTTCCAGTTAGCCATAGGCCAGTGGTGCCTTGAATTCCCAAGCTCTGCTCGAAATATAATCTTGCTATGGAAATGGCCTTTCATCTGATTAAAGATGCTACAATAAGAAATGTATCTCCTCCCAAGAAAAGTAACAGTATTATTTTATAAAAACAAAACTGGAACATTCATGCGCAAACGGAAGTCTGTATTTGACGTGGACGAGACAAAAAGGAACATCAAACGGAGACAAAGAAACATCCTGATATAAACATTTGGGCCAATAAAACAACAAGACGGATGCGGGAATAGAAGTAATGAAGCTCTCTACAAGAAAATGGGTCAACTAAATTAATTATATGAATGCTTGGTGTTTGTTCTTTTGGACATGTGCAAAAGAACAGACACCATTCGGAATCCACAGCTTTGATACATTATACACTATGTGATCAAAAGTATCCGGACACCTGGCTGAAAATGACTTAAAGGATCGTGGCGCCTTCCATCAAATGGTTCAAATGGCTCTGAGCACTATGGGACTTAACTTCTGTGGTCATCAGTCCCCTAGAACTACTTAAACCTAACTAACCTAAGGACATGACACACATCCATGCCCGAGGCAGGATTCGAACCTGCGACCGTAGCAGTCGCGCGGTTCCGGACTGAGCGCCTGAACCGCTAGACCACCGCGGACGGCGCGCCTTCCATCGGTAATGTTGGAATTCAGTACGGTGTTGGCCCACACTTAGCCTTGATGACAGCTCCCACCCTCGCAGGCATACGTTCAGTTAGTTAGATGTTGGAAGGTTTCTTCGGGGATGGCAGCCCATTCTTCACGCTGTGCTCACTGAGGAGTGGTATCGATGTCGGTCGGTGAGGCCTGGCACGAAGTAGGCATTCCAAAACATCCCAAAGGTGTCCTATAGGATTCAGGTCAGGACTATGTGCAGGCCAGTCCATTACAGGAATGTTATTGTCGTGTAACCACTCCGCCACAGGCCTTGCATTATGAACGGCTGCTCGATCATGTTAAAAGATGCAATCGCCATCCCCGAATTGCTCTTCAACAGTGGAAAGCAGGAAAGTGCTTAAAACATCAATGTAGGCCTGTGCCGTGATAGGGCCACGAAAAACAACAAGGAGTCAAACTCCCTCCATGAAAAACACGACCACATCTTAACACCACCGCCTCCGAATTTTACTGTTGGCACTACACACCCTGGCAGGTGACGTTCACTGGGCATTAGCCATACCCACACCCTGCCATCAGATCACCAGATTGTGTACCGTGATTCGTCACTCCACACAACGTTTTTCCAATGTTGAATCACCCAATGTTTACGTTCCTTACACCAAGCGAGGCGTCGTTTGGCATTTACCGGCGTGATGTGTGGCTTATGAGCAGCCGCTCGACCATGAAAATCCAAGTTTTCTCATCTCCCGCCTGTAATAGTAGTTGCAGTGGATCCTGATGCAGTTTGGAATTCCTGTGTCTGCTTATTACACATTACGACCCTCTTTAACTGTCGGCAGTCTCTGTCAGTCAACAGATGAGGTCGAAGTGGCTCAAATGGCTCTGAGCACTATGGGACTATGGTCATCAGTCCCCTAGAACCTAGAACTACTTAAACATAACTAACCTAAGGACATCACACACATCCATGCCCGAGGCAGGATTCGAACCTGCGACCGTAGCAGTCACGCGGTTCCGGACTGACATTGTCTTGCAGCAAAACGATGCCCTTGCTCAACGTGCCACGTCTTTTGTTCCAAATTGAACGGCGCAGATCGTGCAATGTCTTACAGTAAGCTGCTGCATTGATTGTCTCATTACGAGGCAGAAATTCCACAAGCAATACTCCTTTTCTGTCCCAAGAAAACCGTGCACATGATTTTCGGGGCAGAAATTGTTTGCTTAAACTCCACTTTTCTGGGTGAATCTGAATGCCGCCATTCCATGGACTGTTGCTTTGATTCTGGTGTGATGTAAGCCACCCATGTTTCATCGCTCCTAACAAATGGTTCAAATGGCTCTGAGCACTATGGGACTTAACATCTATGGTCACCAGTCCCCTAGAACTTAGAACTACTTAAACCTAACTAACCTAAGGACAGCACACAACACCCAGTCATCACGAGACAGAGAAAATCCCTGACCCCGCCGGGAATCGAACCCGGGAACCCGGGCGTGGGAAGCGAGAACGCTACCGCAGCTCGTAACAATTTGGCGTAAGAAATCATCACCGTCGTTGTGGTACCGCTCGTGGAAAGTCAGTGCACTATCTAAACGTTTGGTTTTGTACACATCCGTCAACATTTTCCGTGCCCAACGTGCGCACAATTTTCAGTAATTCCAGTGCTCGGTCGCAGTGCCACACAAAACACTACGAGAAACATTAGGAAAGTCATCCCGCAAGGAGGATATCATAAAGCGTCTGTTTCCTCTCACCTTATTGTCCACTTCCTGCACCAAACTTCCATTAACGATAGAAGGACGCCCACTCCGTAGTTCATCGTGCACATTTGTCCGGCCATCTTTAAATGCTCTCACCCACTTTCTTACTATTCCATCACTCGTAATTTTTTCTCCGAAAATGCACAGATCTCACGATGAATATAGATCGCTTTTAGGCCTTTAGCACTGAGAAATCTTATAACAGCCCGTACTTCACACTCGGCGGGACTCACGATTATCGGAGGCATCTTAAACACTCAGCACACGACGTAAACAAGGAAGAATCAGACTGTAATGGCGTCAGTGCGTAGACAACAGATGTAGTTTGCCAGTGCACGACGCGGCCGCGGTGTGGCAAAACGGTATTTACCTAAAAAACACACGTGGTATACGATTAAACTAAATAAGGAAAGTGTGTATTACAATGCCGCTGTAATTTTTTGTCCCCGAAAGTGAAGGCCTGATCGACCGGCGAAAAATTTGGAAACATGAGCTCGCCACCAGCTCGTCGATGTATAAAATCTTCTGGATCGCTACGCTTATAATACAGCAGTGGTGTATTGCGTGACGTGAGAACGGGAAAGCGAAGCGGACACGGCTGCGAAGTTAATATTGGAGCGGGAAGTAGAGCCGTATATCCCTCTTGCAGACAGCGCTGCCTTTCCCAGTAACGGAAACAGCGGAAGGCAAAAAGACAATAAGGCGGGACTGGCCAACAAACAACTTCTCCATCTCCCTCTTTCTCTGTCTTCCCTTCCCGGATCGTTCCGTCGCTTACCACGCGTTATTATCCGCTTCCCGGCCATTCTCTACTCTTCCAGACACGGTGCGCGGTAGCGACGCGGAATGTCCGACAATATTCTCCGCCCTCGTTCTCTGCACGAGTTCGTCCCTCGCAGCGCGCTGCCGCACTTCGTATGCTTTTAGTGTGAAACGCAGTCTATTGACTATTCTCGCCGCAGCGGGTTCTGTTTAGGTGGATCTGCAGAGATCGCCGTGAGGTCGTTATTATTTCATTCACTGCTGCAGTGTTTTCCGTTTGTAGCGAATGCGGCGTAGTTGAATCGTACGAAATCGCTCAGCAGATTAGCATCGGCCATAAGCCGTCAGCACACAGACCGTGCTGTCGAACGTCAGTGTTGAGCGAGCCGAGTTCAATGTGGTGCTGAACGATCAGAAACGATGCGACTTGCTATCAGGGCGCAAATCACGGTTTGCGAAATGGACGCACGTAAATTTCCAACGTTAGCTCTATTAAAACGCTCATTTCCTCCATTGTCCTCATGCTAGCCACATTATTCTGTCTGTAGTGTACATGAAACATCAATATCCGTGGACATATTATGAAGCAAAAAGGAAAGTACCATGTCCTGTCAAGGACATCGGCTTATAAAAATTCCACTACAAATAGTGCGATAAAAATTTACAGTAGTTCTCCACATAAGATGAAAATTATTTCATCATACTCACTCCTTAGTGAAATCCTAAGGTCATTCTCACTTGATCTCCGTTGCTTTTCAGCAGCAGAATCTTTAAGACATGTGAGATACGAAACTTAAAACAAGAAAGTGCAAAATATGTTACGAGGGGCGTTTGAAAAGTCCGTGCAAAGTCCGGGAGATGGCACCACCGGCGCATCGAGGTCGTGTTTAATTAGTAGCATCTTTGGAAAGACCGCACACCAAGTTTCAGCCATATTGGTCTATTTCTTTGTGTTTGGCATTCGTGTGAATCAAGGAAGTTGAGTGATTGTCAAAAAATGGACGAAAAAGAATTTCGTCTGTTGATTAAACATTACTTTATGAAAGGCAAAACGCCTCAGGAGTCTAAGAGAAGCTTGATAAACATTGCCGTTGACTCTGCACCTTCGATTAGAACAGTTTACAAGTGGTTTCAAAATTTTCGGAATGGCCACATGGGCACAAGTGATGCTGAACGTTCTGGACGCCCTGTGGAGGTTACGACTCCAGAAATCATGGATAAAATCCGTGATATGGTGATGGATGACAGAAGAGTTAAGGTGCGTGCGATTGCTATTGCTGTGGGCATCTCGAATGAACGGGTACATAATATTTTGCATACACATTTGAACATGAGAAAGCTACCCAGAAGATGGGTTCCGCGATTGCTCACGCTAGACGAAAAACGGAATCGTGTGAAGTGTTGCAAGGATTGTTTGCAGCTGTTCAGGAAGAATCCGCAGGACTTAAAGCTTCGTTTCGTGACTGTGACCAAAGAACAATCTAAACAATGGGTTACCAAGGGAGAATCTGCACCAAAAAAAGGCGAAGACCATTCCTTCGGCCAGAAAGGTTATGGTGGCTGTCTTTTCGGATTCACAAGGGATAATTCTCATCGACTATCTGGAAAAGGGTAAAACTATTACAGGTGCATATTATTCATCATTATTGGACCGTTTGAGAACCGAGCTGCAAGGAAAACGCCGGCCATTTGGCCGCAGAGAAGTCCTTTTCCATCACGACAATGCACCAGCACACACCTCAGCAGTTGTGGTCACAAAATTAATGGAAATAGGATTCCAACTCGTTTCACATCCCCCCTGTTCTCCAGACTTGGCTCCCTCGGAATTTGTTCACCAATTTGAAGAAATGGCCGGCGGGACTCAAACGAGGAGCAACTGATAGCTATTTTGAAGACTTGGACAATTCCTATTATTCAGAAGGGATCAACAAATTAGAGCAGCGATGGACGAAGTGTATACGTCTAAAAGGAGACTATATCGAAAAATAAAAAACGTTTACCCCAAACAAGTAAGTAGTTTTTTTTTTGCACGGACTTTTCAAACGCTCCTCGTTCTGCAAGCTGTGCAGGCTGAGATCAAGCCAATCGGACAAACTCACTCCTCAGAAAGGGCACGCTTATACAGGGTGTTTCAAAAATGACCGGTATATTTGAAACGGCAATAAAAACTAAACGAGCAGCGATAGAAATACACCGTTTGTTGCAATATGCTTGGGACAACAGTACATTTTCAGGCAGACAAACTTTCGAAATTACAGTAGTTACAATTGTCAACAACAGATGGCGCTGCGGTCTGGGAAAATCTATAGTACGATATTTTCCACATATCCACCATGCGTAGCAATAATATGGCGTAGTCTCTGAATGAAATTACCCGAAACCTTTGACAACGTGTCTGGCGGAATGGCTTCACATGCAGATGAGATGTACTGCTTCAGCTGTTCAATTGTTTCTGGATTCTGGCGGTACACCTGGTCTTTCAAGTGTCCCCACAGAAAGAAGTCACAGGGGTTCATGTCTGGCGAATAGGGAGGCCAATCCACGCCGCCTCCTGTATGTTTCGGATAGCCCAAAGCAATCACACAATCATCGAAATATTCATTCAGGAAATTGAAGACGTCGCCGTGCGATGTGGCCGGGCACCATCTTGCATAAACCACGAGGTGTTCGCAGTGTCGTCTAAGGCAGTTTGTACCGCCACAAATTCACGAAGAATGTCCAGATAGCGTGATGCAGTAATCGTTTCGGATCTGAAAAATGGGCCAATGATTCCTTTGGAAGAAATGGCGGCCCAGACCAGTACTTTTTGAGGATGCAGGGACGATGGGACTGCAACATGGGGCTTTTTGGTTCCCCATATGCGCCAGTTCTGTTTATTGACGAAGCCGTCCAGGTAAAAATAAGCTTCGTCAGTAAACCAAATGCTGGTCACATGCATATCGCCGTCATCAATCCTGTGCACTATATCGTTAGCGAATGTCTCTCGTGCAATAACGGTAACGGCGCTGAGGGGTTGCCGCGTTTGAATTTTGTACGGATAGAGGTGTAAACTCTGGCGCACGAGACGATACGTGGACGTTGGCGTCATTTGGACCGCAGCTGCAACACGGCGAACGGAAATCCGAGGCCGCTGTCGGATCACCTGCTGCACTAGCTGCGCGTTGCCCTCTGTGGTTGCCGTACGCGGTCGCCCTACCTTTCCAGCACGTTCATCCGTCACGTTCCCAGTCCGTTGAAATTTTTCGAACAGATCCTTTATTGTATCGCTTTTCGGTCCTTTGGTTACATTAAACCTCCGTTGAAAACTTCGTCTTGTTGCAACAACACTGTGTTCTAGGCGCTGGAATTCCAACACCAGAAAAATCCTCTGTTCTAAGGAATAAACCACGTTGTCCACAGCACACTTGCACGTTGTGAACAGCACACGCTTACAGCGGAAAGACGACGTACAGAATGGCCCACCCACAGACTGCGTCGTCTTCTATATGTTTCACATCACTTGCAGCGCCATCTGTTGATGAGAATTGTAACTACTGTAATTTCGAAAGTTTGTCCGCCTGAAAATGAACTGTTGTCCCAAGCATATTGCAACATGCGGTGTATTTCTATCGCTGCTCGTTTAGTTTTTATTGCCGTTTCAAATATACCGGTCATTTTTGAAACACCCTGTATTTGCGTAACATCGAATTTGAGGAAGAAATCTCTGACAGCTTACGTCTGGAGCACAGCACTGAATGGTAGCGAAACACTGACTGTGGGAAAAGCGCAACACAGGAGAATCGAAACATTTGAGGTGTGATACTACAGACGAATGTTGAAAATTAGGTGGGCCGATAAGGTAAGGGATGAGGAGGTTTTCAGCAGAAACTGAGAGGAAAGGAATATGTGGAACTCATTGAGAAGGAGAAGGGACATCTGTTGCAACATCAAGGAATGACTTCTGTGGTACTAGATGGAGCTGTAGAGCGCAAAAACTGTAGAGGAAGGCTGAGATTGCAGTACGTCCAGCAAATAATCGAGGACGCAGGTTGAAAAAGTTGAGATGAAGAAGTTAGCGCAGGAGAGGATTTAGTGGCGGGCCGCATCAAACTAATAAGAAGACCGATAACCCCCCCCCCCCCCCCCACCCCCGAAAAAAGAATATCAAAGCATATACTTTTATTAAATTAATAAGACAGTATCACAACCTATTAGATAGCGCGAAGTATAGTAAAAAAACTACATACGGTGAGAAAGGAGGTAGCAACACGTCAGTCGGTGTCTTATAATTATATAACTCTACTGCTTGCACTATATTGACCATGACTGTTAAGTGACCAACTTTGCGTCTTTCAGGCCGGCCGCGGTGGTCGTGCGGTTGTAGGCGCTGCAGTCCAGAACCGCGGGACTGCTACGGTCACAGGTTCGAATCCTGCCTCGGGCATGGATGTGTGTGATGTCCTTAGGTTAGTTAGGTTTAATTCGTTCTAAGTTCTAGGGGACTGATGACCTAAGAAGTTACGTCCCATAGTGCTCAGAACCATTTGAATCATTTTTGCGTCTTTCAGCCTCCTGAAAGCCTTAATCCTAGATTTGTTACTAAGCGAAAGCTTGAAAGGTACACATGTTATTAACTGACTTTTAATCATAAACAACTGTACCAAGAACATTGCGTTTCTTATGGATTATCGAGTGCTGTCTCGTAGTACACAAGTTACAATAATATTTAACCACCAATATGTGGCTCTCGTCATTTTATTACAAAAAAAATCATGCAATTAATAACGGATTTTCGAGAAATCCTGTTTGTAGATGCTTAGAAATGGTAACAGGTAGGTTTTTTAAATTAAAATACAGAACGTAGGTATGTTTGAATATTTTATTTCGATGGTTCCAACGTGATACGTGTACCTTTGTGAACTTATCATTTCTGAGAACGCATGCTGTTACAGCGTGATTACCTGTAAATACCACATTAATGCAATAACTTCTCAAAATGATGTCCGTCAACCTCAATGCATTTGCCAATACGTGTAACGACATTCCTCTCAACAGCAAGTAGTTCGCCTTCCGTAATGTTCGCACATGCATTGACAATGCGCTGACGCATGTTGTCAGGCGTTATCGGTCGATCACGATAGCAAATATCCTTCAACTTTCCCCACAGAAAGAAATCTGGGACCTCAGATCCGGTGAACGTGCGGGCCATGGTATGGTGCTTCGACGACCAATCCACCTGTCATGAAATATGCTGTTCAATACCGCTTCAACCGCACGCGAGCTATGTGCCGGACATCCATCATGTTGGAAGTACATCGCCATTCTGTCATGCAGTGAAACATCTTGTAGTAACATCGGTAGAACATTATGCAGGAAATCAGCATACATTACAGCATTTAGATCGCCATCTATAAAATGGGGGCCAATTATCCTTCCTCCCATAATGCCGCACCATACATTAACCCGCCAAGGTCACTGATGTTCCACTTGTCGCAGCCATCGTGGATTTTCCGTTGCCCAATAGTGGATATTATGCCGCTGATGGTGAATGACGCTTCGTCGCTAAATAGAACGTGTGCAAAAAATCTGCCATCGTCCCGTAATTTCTCTTGTACTCAGTGGGAGAACTGTAAAAGATTTTCGAGGTCGTCGCCATGCAATTCCCGGTGCATAGAAATATGGTACGGGTGCAATCGATGTTGATGTAGCATTCTCAACACCGACGTTTTTGAGATTCCCGATTCTCGCGCAGTTTGTCTGCTACTGATGTGCGGATTAGCCGCGACAGCAGCTAAAACACCTACTTGGGCATCATCATTTGTTGCAGGTCGTGGTTGACGTTTCACATGTGGCTGAACACTTCCTGTTTCCTTAAATAACGTAACTATCCGGCGAACGGTCCGGACACTTGGATGATGTCGTCCAGGATACCGAGCAGCATACATAGTACACGCCCGTTGAGAGTTTTGATCACAATAGCCGTACATCAAAACGATATCGACCTTTTCCGCAATTAGTGAACGGTCCATTTTAACACGGATAATGTATCACGAAGCAAATACCGTCCCGCACTGGCGGAATGTTACGTGATACCACGTACTTATACGTTTGTGACTATTACAGCGCCATCTATCACAAAAGCGAAAAAAGTGGTCCAACTAAAACATTTATATTTCTTTACGTACTTTACGAATATGTAATAAAAAATGGGGGTTCCTATTTTAAAAAAAAACGCAGTTGATATCCGTTTGACCTATGACAGCGCCATCTAGCGGGTTTCCACCTTCAAGCTAGACGAGTTTCGTTCTTTGTAGTTTTTTAGTTCGACGCTTATTTCGTGAGATATTTGGCCCGGTCACTATCAATGGACCACCCTGTATATACATACAGGGTGTTCCCCTTGAGGCCTGGCCAGACAGAATGCGGCCTTGAACCGCAGCCGGCAGGCCGCACTGTTGTATCGCTCGTTACTGTATGGCGGCGGCCACACAGAGTGCGGCTCTGACGCACCGGCATACGGCCTGCCGCACCGGCCGCCGCCGGATTGTCACAGATTACAGATTCGCCGCAAGCCGGAGCGGCTGCCTGCCTCTGTTGGCGCACTCAACCGCTCTGCTGTCACACTGGAAACAGCGGCGTGAGGCGGTTTTTGTCTTGCAGCTCGTAGTGCATGCATCATGGACACAGAAAGACTTAGGCCGGGGCCACACGAGCGGAATAGCTGCGGAACGTCACACGCGCGGTAAATGACCGCACCGCTATGGCGCATGGGGCAGATGCAGCAGTCCACACGGGGCGGAACGTCTGCGGCCGCGGAATTTCGCCGCTTGCCAGCCGCATCGCCCATAGCGAGGCGGGAAACCCGCTGCGGCACACGCAGCGCTATGGGCCATGAGAATCAATTGGGCATTTCACACGGGCGGTGCGACAGGTGTGCGGAGAAGGGCCAGCTGACAGCAGTCAGTGCTGAGAGCGGAGTAGAGTGGCCATTTGCAGCAGGCAGTTGCGTGCTCCGTTCTGTGTGACTACAAAGTGACTCCCACGATGTGCCCACTAGACATTGAGAAAATAGATATGGAGATTCTGATAATGGAAATGGAAAAAAGGCCATGTATTTGGGATGTAAGGACCGAGGAATACAAAGACAGACATAAGAAGGATGCAGCATGGCATGAAATCTGCTGTGCATTATTCGATGATTTCGCAGATCATTCAAGCACAGAGAAAAAATCCGTTGGTAAGTTTTTCGTCCACTTTTAGAATAATGGATTTGGAATCCATTGGGAATATTCTTCCACTCCTCTGTCGGCCGAGGCAGACACTTGTCACGCAGGCAGCCCCAAATCGCACAGCACACTTTCCTCACTATGCCACTGGCTGTTGACTTGCCTATTCTGTATGTATAGTGCAGATCAACTAAGTGACAACCAGTAGCCAAATACCTAAAACCAAAGATATAAATGTATACAAATTACGTTCAACATTTAGTCATTATTTAATGATGTTAAAGATTTTAAAGTTACGTTAAATTTCCGTTTCCTTTTTTCTCCTTTGTAGGCCAGAAGGCACAACAAAAGTGGCGTAACATTAGGGACTATTATCGGAAATATGTAAGGAAAGTGAAGAAATCTGGTTCAGAAGCAGTAAGAATATTAAAATACGTGTACGCTGACCAGCTGGGGTTCTTGTCACCTTCATTTAAAGTTAATTGATGTTTCTTATCCTCAAAAGACAGATTTACATCTAACATTTCATTAATAAAGAAAAGAGAATTAAACTTGTTCGTTTATTGACCTAATAATTATCTTTTTTTTAAATTGAAATGAAAGTGTGAAAGTGTTGTTAAAACTAGTGATAGACATTACTGGGTTTCTTTAATTTTAGCTGAGATAATTTTTGGCTGAGACAGGATACTTACGCATTAGAATTCACTTACCTTAAAGTTATAGCAAACATTTCCATTGAAGGTATAGCGAGTCTCATGTTCGTGTGTTGCTTCTGTAAAGCGTTTCTAAGCGTGTGATGTAATTCATCGAAGCTTGAGAAAGACATTCGCAAATAGTTACAAAATTTCATTTCATCCTCTCGTAGATCGTTAAATATAACGTGAAACGCTCCTTGCAACAACCGACTACTCACCACTGGATGCACCCAGTACTTTCGGTGTATTTTTCTCTTTTTCAGTATTTTTAACCCTACGTATGCCACTACTGCACAGTGTCGAGCATCCATCGCGACTACCAGATAAAACAAAAAAAAGAAGGAGAGAACAATTCAGTCTATTTGCTTGGCCTCCTCGCGGCTACGAAGCGAACTATCTTCATTCTAAGAACATTTCGCGCTGTACTAGAATGAAAAGCGTATTTTTTTCTCGTCTCTATTGTCATTTAATCGCAAGGTAAACAGTTACCAGGTCGACTTTACTTACTTTCTTAAAAATTGTGTTGATAATATTTATTTAATGTTTCGTGAATGAAACAGTGTAGACAAGAAAAAATGACACATAAAGCAAATCATAGACGACATGCGGAAAATAAACGCGGCACAACTGTGCATTGTGAGCGAGAATACCCTCGAGCGTGGCGCGCCGTAGGCAGCTGCGGCCAAGCGCCAATATATATCACTCGATTACTCGAGACTGGAAAGAGATATGGCTCTCCTTCCAGTGTTAAAAACAATTTCGATATCTTAGCTACAATTCATACGCAGCATTATACGACCTCAAATGCACCAAACGCAAAGTAGCCAGCGACGACATTTTTTACTGCAAACTTTTCAAAATACGCGCTGTATTTTACTTAATTATGATGTATCACGATAACCATGGGCAGCAGCGAAAAGAAAACCAGTTCTTTATCAAGCTGTGATATCAGGCTATAACACGCGTAAAAATAAATTTTTTTCGTCGAATAGTTTCCTCACAATCGAATGAGAGAGATTGCATAGCGCAGAACACAGACGAATTCCAAAACAGCGGTTTTTAATTTTTTACACGAAAAGTATAAGTTGTAATGAGAAACTAACTACATGGACGGATGTAGCTTTCCTTCGTTTACATGAAACAATTTTTTTCGAGACAAAATAGATGACTAGATATTTGGCTCTCCGCACGAACATTCCGCAGCTA